>NC_091283.1:445984973-447184973 GCF_032444005.1 Ranitomeya imitator | reverse complement strand
GCAGGGTTGTCTTATTTTGTCTTATTTTGCTTTATTACTGTATTGTTAACATTGTTACCTATGACTGTTGTGTTTGAAACTGTTAAACTGTAAAGCGCTGCGGAATATGTTGGCGCTATATAAATAAAGATTATTATTATTAGTGTGAAAGTAGCCTAATTTGTTTTTCTTATCTTTCAGGTGACATCGGGGGCTTATCTACAGCATTACACAATACTGTAGATAAGCCCCTGATGCTGCTGGCCCCAGCTTATAGGCGAATTTTGGGGTGACAAATTACCTTTAAATCACCCAGCCTTTTTTCCTCCCAAACCTGTTGTCTGATTCTGTCCATACTCCTAAACCTGCTGTTTCAGAAGCAGTACCTTTCCTAAACCAGCTGTGTCTGAATTAGTACCTATCTCTAATCTGTTGTCACTGTGCTTTGTGATCACTGTGTACACTTGCTACTTCATTGTAAGTACACTGTGTGAATCTGACCCTGTCGACTCTGTCTGTACCTGTCCTTGTATTCGTCCTGTGTGAGCCTGGCTCTCTGTACCTATCCATGTGAAGCGATGGCCGGGGGACCACCACGGTGCAGGAAGACTACTGTACACAACATGAGGTGCAAACAACAAAGGGTAGAGTTATTGAAAGGCAAGGAATGAAGTGGATGAGGAAGATGCAAACAGTGGTATGCAATGGCAAAAGATAATTTGCAAGCTATATTCTTTAGTCCGTAAAATAGCATGGTGCTCCAACTGTTACAGACTCAATATATGTCACACAAGTAAATGCAAACAATAAACAAAGAATGATGCTACTCTACGTATAAACTCCATGGCCTTTACTAAGCAGCCCTCATGGCTGCTGTGCTCTGACTATTGAAGCCTACACTAGGCCTTGACATGTACACAAAACAGGAACAAACTCACTGTGATGTTGGGGACTCAGATCCAGTCCCGGGGAGCCCCCTACAGTCTAGTACAGTGGTGCGCACGGCTTTCTGCCAGCTCCGTGAAACGCGGTCGTCTCCTTGCTTCGGGGTCCTGGAGGTGCTCCTGGAAACTGTAAATCCCTTTCTCGGTATCTTCGTGGCTCCTCAAACTAACACAGGACAGCCACCCTCGCTGCACCCGGAAAAGTCTGTGAAATCTTACAAGTCCACTACGTTACAGGCTGGGGCTTCTCTCTTGCAGCTATATCAGGACACAGTTCTCCTCTCTTGCAGCTACGAGCACAAAGTTCTCTCAGCAGCAGCCTCAGCTCACACACGCTGTTCAGGCTCCACCCCTGCCATCTGCACAGTCCAGTTCATTCACACAGTATATCCCAGGGGAGAAGCAGAACATTCTGCAGCGCCCCAGAGTCCTGGTCGTTGCAGTAATGTCGCTCTGCCACTAAGGGGAGTGATGTTATGTCTGATTGCACTAAAGGAGTTCACCTGACCAGGTGTCACAGTCACACATTACACTTCACACTCCGGCTACCAGGGGGAGCAAAAGGCACTATGTATTAGGCCACTCCTCACACTGGTAAAACTGGGGGTTGGATAGGAAGTTAGAACAGAATGCAGCCTGAGAGAGTCCA
Source organism: Ranitomeya imitator (assembly GCF_032444005.1). Classification (NCBI taxonomy): domain Eukaryota; kingdom Metazoa; phylum Chordata; class Amphibia; order Anura; family Dendrobatidae; genus Ranitomeya; species Ranitomeya imitator. Next base: position 447,183,401 of record NC_091283.1, on the reverse strand, counting down.
GGGAGGACCTGTCAGGGGTGGGTTCCTGACAGGGGCCTAGCAGAACGAATAGAAAGCAATGGAACCGTACCTGCACTACCTTGCGGCGGTATCCTAAGAAAGGACACGAGGAGAAGGATATTGTGGAAAGTGAGAAACGAGATCAAAGCACAAAGGAGAGCCAGTAGGAGTCGTGCCCTGAGAACGGCAACATCCTAGCCAGTGACCGGAACACCGAGGAAGTAACTGACTATGCCTTACTTCAAATACCGCAGGACAGTTGATTATAGGTTGGCTGTCTACCATACATCACCTAAGCAGACATAGGGGGCAAGCATGGAGAGGGGTGTCTCTAGGGTCCCAGAATAGCTCCGAACCTTCCCGTCAAACGGGTGCGTCCTATCCAGATAAACTTGGGGGACGGAGAGAGAAAGAGAAAGAACGAGAACAGAAGTTGTGAGGACTATCCCGAATGCTCAGCAGGGAAGAACTACAACACACAGGCGCTAGTGGTAGGTACTGATTTCCACCTGCAAAGGGAACTCTGGATGTGCCTTCGGACCGGCCGGTCTCAGACAGCCCAGTTAACAGTGCTCCGGATTGCGGATCCCGAAGTCTTCAGTAAAAGGTAAAGAGACTGCAACCCTGTGTCCTCGTTATTGACTGCACCTCACACCATCGCCACCTACACTACTGGGAAGCCCTGGGGATATACTTCACCTGTGGGAAGGTAAACCATCTAGCTGCCATCACATCACCCCAGTGGACCCGAGCAGCGTCGGTCGACCTGACTGAATACCACAGGTGGCGTCACGAAACTATAGCCGACTTTCATCACCCTTTTATTGGACGCCCCTTAGCAGGGTCACGGACCGGGGCCAGCCACCGTGACAACCTAAGAACTGAGACAGAGAGGACCGTGTTATGATCTGGTGGTTTAGGAGCAACATGGAACGAGCTCTGAAGGACGTGGTAACTGTACTGACCGCAGTCCCTAAGCTCAACACAACACTAGAAGTAGCCGTGGAATGCTCCTAACTCTCCCTAGGCATCTCGCCACAGCCTAAGAGCTAACTACCCCTAAAGATAGAAGCAAGAAAGCTATCTTGCCTCAGAGAAAATCCCCAAAGGATAGATTAGCCCCCCACAAATAATGACTGTGAGTGGAGAGGGAAAAGACATACACAGAATGAAACCAGGATGAGCACAGGAGGCCAGTCTATCTAAATAGATAGGACAGGATGGAATACTGTGCGGTCAGTATAAAACACTACAAAAAATCCACGCAGAGTTTACAAAAATCTCCACACCTGACTAAAGGTGTGGGGGGTAAATATGCTTCCCAGAGCTTCTAGCAAGACAGAATTAATTCATACTGATAAGCTGGACAAACATAGAAAGCACAGAACGGATAAGTCCACAATCTATGGACAGAAAAGAGCAAGCAAAAACTTAGCTTTGCTGAACTGGTCAGGATAACAGGGAAATCCAAAGAGATGTGAATCCAACCAGGAACCATTTACAAGTGGCACTGGCTGAAGCCAGGCCTAAATAGCCGAGCAGAAGAGACGATAAGTGGAGGCAGCTGAAGACAGCTAACTCCAAGGAGCAGCCATACCACTTGAAACCACAAGAGGGATCCCAAGAGCAGAACTCACAAAAGTGCCACTTACAACCACCGGAGGGAGCCCAAGAGCGGAATTCACAACAGTACCCCCCCCTTGAGGAGGGGTCACCGAACCCTCACCAGAGCCCCCAGACCGATCAGGACGAGCCAAATGAAAAGCAAGAACCAAATCGGTGGCATGGACATCGGAGGCAACAACCCAAGAATTATCCTTCTGGCCATAACCCTTCCACTTGACAAGATACTGAAGCCTCCGCCTCGAAAAACGAGAATCCAAAATCTTCTCAACCTCATATTCCAACTCTCCCTCAACCAACACCGGGGCAGGAGGGTCAACCGAAGGAACAACGGGCACCACATATCTCCGCAACAAAGATCTATGGAAAAAATTATGAATGGCAAAAGAGGCTGGAAGAGCCAAACGAAAAGACACCGGATTAATAATTTCAGAAATTTTATAAGGACCAATAAACCGAGGCTTAAACTTAGGGGAAGAAACCTTCATAGGAACATGACGAGAAGACAACCAAACCAAATCCCCCACATGAAGCCGGGGACCAACACACCGACGGCGGTTAGCAAAACGTTGAGCCCTTTCCTGAGACAACGTCAAATTGTCCACCACATGAGTCCAAATCTGCTGAAGCCTGTCCACCACAGAATCAACACCAGGACAATCACAAGGCTCAACCTGCCCAGAAGAAAAACGAGGATGAAAACCAAAATTACAAAAGAAAGGTGAAACCAAAGTTACCGAACTAGCCCGATTATTAAGGGCAAACTCGGCCAACGGCAAGAAAGACACCCAATCATCCTGATCAGCAGACACAAAGCATCTCAAATAGGCCTCCAAGGTCTGATTAGTTTGCTCAGTTTGGCCATTAGTCTGAGGATGAAACGCCGAAGAAAAAGACAAATCAATGCCCATCCTAGCACAAAAGGCCCGCCAAAATCTAGAGACAAACTGAGAACCTCTGTCAGACACAATATTCTCTGGAATGCCATGCAAACGAACCACATGCTGAAAAAATAATGGAACCAGATCTGAGGAGGAAGGCAACTTAGGCAAAGGTATCAGATGGACCATTTTAGAGAACCGGTCACAAACAACACAGATAACAGACATCTTCTGGGAAACAGGAAGATCCGAAATAAAATCCATGGAAATATGCGTCCAGGGCCTCTCAGGGACCGGCAAAGGCAAAAGCAACCCACTAGCGCGGGAACAGCAAGGCTTGGCCCGGGCGCAAGTCCCACAGGACTGCACAAAAGCACGCACATCGCGCGACAAGGACCAAAAGGACCTAGCAACCAAATCTCTGGTACCAAAAATCCCAGGATGACCAGCCAACACTGAACAATGAACCTCAAAAATTACCTTACTTGTCCATCTATCAGGAACAAACAGCTTCCCCACTGGACAGCGGTCAGGCCTATCAGCCTGAAATTCCTGACGCACCCGCCGCAAATCAGGGGAGATAGCAGAAAGAATCACCCCCTCCTTAAGAATGCCAACCGGCTCAAGGACTCGAGGAGAATCAGGCGAAAAACTCCTAGAGAGGGCATCAGCCTTAACATTCTTAGATCCCGGAAGATACGAGACCACAAAATCAAAACGGGAGAAAAACAGGGACCATCGAGCCTGTCTAGGATTCAGCCGCTTGGCCGACTCGAGGTAAATCAGATTCTTATGATCGGTGAGAACCACAACGCGGTGTTTAGCTCCCTCAAGCCAATGTCGCCACTCCTCAAACGCCCAGTTCATAGCCAACAACTCCCGATTGCCGACATCATAATTGCGTTCCGCAGATGAAAACTTTCTGGAAAAAAAAGCACACGGTTTCATCAAAGAACCATCAGACTCCCTCTGAGACAAAACGGCCCCTGCCCCAATCTCAGAAGCGTCGACCTCAACCTGAAAAGGAAGAGAAACATCCGGCTGATGCAACACAGGGGCAGAAGTAAATCGGCGTTTAAGCTCCTGAAAGGCCTCAACAGCCTCAGAGGACCAATTCGTCACATCAGCGCCTTTCTTCGTCAAATCAGTAAGGGGCATAACCACACAGGAAAAGTTGGCAATGAAACGGCGATAGAAATTAGCAAAGCCCAAAAATTTTTGAAGGCCCTTCACAGATGTGGGTTGGATCCAGTCATGAATAGCTTGGACCTTAACAAGATCCATTTCTATAGACGAGGGAGAAAAAATAAAACCCAAAAAAGAGACCTTCTGAACTCCGAATAGGCACTTAGACCCCTTCACAAACAAAGCATTATCATGAAGGATCTGGAACACCATCCTGACCTGCTTCACATGAGACTCCCAATCATCGGAAAAAATCAAAATATCATCCAAATATACAACCATGAATTTATCAAGATAATTGCGGAAAATATCATGCATGAAAGATTGGAACACAGATGGAGCATTAGAGAGCCCAAATGGCATCACAAGGTATTCAAAATGGCCTTAGGGCGTATTAAATGCAGTTTTCCATTCGTCACCCTGTTTAATACGAACAAGATTATATGCCCCTCGGAGGTCAATCTTAGTAAACCAACTAGCCCCCTTAATCTGAGCAAACAAATCAGTAAGCAAAGGCAAGAGGTATTGGAATTTGACCGTGATCTTATTAAGAAGACGATAATCAATACAGGGTCTCAAGGAGCCATCCTTCTTAGCAACAAAAAAGAAACCCGCTCCCAATGGTGACAAAGAGGGCCGAATATGCCCCTTCTCCAAAGACTCCTTAACATAACTCCGCATGGCGGCATGCTCTGGCACAGACAGATTGAAAAGTCGGCCCTTAGGGAACTTGCAACCAGGAATCAAGTTAATAGCACAATCACAGTCCCTGTGCGGAGGAAGGGAACTGGACTTGGGCTCATCAAATACATCCTGGAAATCCGACAAAAACTCAGGGACCTCAGAAGAGGGGGAAGAGGAAATTTACATCACAGGAACGTCACTATGTACCCCTTGACAACCCCAACTAGTCACCGACATAGTTTTCCAATCCAGCACCGGATTATGTTCCTGTAACCATGGAAAACCCAGTACAACAACATCATGCAGGTTATGCAACACCAGAAAACGGCAATCTTCCTGATGTGCTGGAGCCATGTACATAGTCATCTGTGTCCAGTACTGAGGTTTATCCTTGGCCAAGGGTGTAGCATCAATACCCCTCAAAGGAATAGGGCTCTGCAAAGGCTGCAGGGAAAAACCACAGCGCCTGGCGAATTCTAAGTCCATTAAGTTCAGGGCAGCGCCTGAATCCACAAATGCCATGACAGAAAAAGACGACAATGAGCAAATCACGGTCACAGATAAGAGAAATTTAGGCTGTATGGTACTAATGGTAACAGACCTAGCGACTCTCTTAGTACGCTTAGGGCAATCAGAGATAACATGAGCAGAATCACCACAGTTAAAACACAGCCTATTCTGACGTCTGAATTCCTGCCGTTCTGTTCTAGTCAAAATCCTATCACATTGCATAGGTTCAGGACTCTGCTCAGAGGATACTGCCATATGGTGCACAGTTTTGCGCTCGCGCAGACGCCAATCAATCTGAATGGCTAGAGACATAGATTCGCTCAAACCGGCAGGCGTAGGAAAGCCCACCATAACATCTTTAAGGGCTTCAGAAAGACCTTTTCTGAAAATAGCAGCCAGAGCCTCTTCATTCCATTTAGTGAGCACAGACCATTTTCTAAATTTCTGGCAGTGTAACTCTGCCGCTTCCTGACCTTGACACAAGGTCAACAGGGTTTTTTCTGCATGATCCACAGAATTAGGTTCGTCATACAATAATCCGAGCGCTTGAAAAAATGCATCAACATTCAATAATGCCGGATCCCCTGTTTCAAGAGAAAAAGCCCAGTCTTGAGGGTCACCACGCAACAAGGATATGATGATTTTTACTTGCTGAATGGGATCACCAGAAGAACGGGGTTTCAAAGCAAAAAACAATTTGCAGTTATTTTTAAAGTTCAAAAACTTGGATCTGTCCCCAAAAAACAAATCAGGAGTAGGAATTCTAGGCTCTAAAGCCGGAGTCTGGACAACATAGTCCTGGATACTCTGTACTCTTGCAGCAAGTTGATCCACACGAGAAAACAAACCCTGAACATCCATGCCAAAGCATATATCCTGAACCACCCAGATATCAAGAGGAAAAAAAAGACAAACCAGAGCACAGAAAAAAAAATGGTTCAGAACTTTCTTTTCCTTCTTTTGAGATGCATTTAATTCATTTTTGGCCACTTGTACTGTTATGATCTGGTGGTTTAGGAGCAACATGGAACGAGCTCTGAAGGACGTGGTAACTGTACTGACCGCAGTCCCTAAGCTCAACACAACACTAGAAGTAGCCGTGGAATGCTCCTAACTCTCCCTAGGCATCTCGTCACAGCCTAAGAGCTAACTACCCCTAAAGATAGAAGCAGGAAAGCTATCTTGCCTCAGAGAAAATCCCCAAAGGATAGATTAGCCCCCCACAAATAATGACTGTGAGTGGAGAGGGAAAAGACATACACAGAATGAAACCAGGATGAGCACAGGAGGCCAGTCTATCTAAATAGATAGGACAGGATGGAATACTGTGCGGTCAGTATAAAACACTACAAAAAATCCACGCAGAGTTTACAAAAATCTCCACACCTGACTAAAGGTGTGGAGGGTAAATCTGCTTCCCAGAGCTTCCAGCAAGACAGAATTAATTCATACTGATAAGCTGGACAAACATTGAAAGCACAGAACGGATAAGTCCACAATCTATGGACAGAAAAAAGCAAGCAAAAACTTAGCTTTGCTGAACTGGTCAGGATAACAGGGAAATCCAAAGAGATGTGAATCCAACCAGGAACCATTTACAAGTGGCACTGGCTGAAGGAAAGAGCCAGACCTAAATAGCCGAGCAGAAGAGACGATAAGTGGAGGCAGCTGAAGACAGCTAACTCCAAGGAGCAGCCATACCACTTGAAACCACAAGAGGGAGCCCAAGAGCAGAACTCACAAAAGTGCCACTTACAACCACCGGAGGGAGCCCAAGAGCGGAATTCACAACAGGACCGGTACCGAGCATACCGCGGCCCTGCGTCTGGGGGCGCTCCAATCCCATCCTGCCAGACAAGGGGGTGCAGTCTCTTAAAGTAACAGCGTGTTCCTTACTGTCCATAATAGCACCACCCTCCTACACTTGCATGTGTCCTGTGTTATCCTGACCCTGTTTGTTCTATGTGAACCTGGTCCAGTCTGTCCTGTGGGAACCTGCGGTTCTCTGCCTGTCCACATCTGTAGTTCCCTGCCTATTCACATCTGCAGTTCCCTGCTTGTCCGCAACGGCGGTTCCCTGCCTGTCCGCTCCTGCGGTTCCATACCTGTCCGCTCTTCAGTTCCGTACCTGTCCGCTCCTGCGGTTCCATACCTGTCCACTTCTGCGGTTCCGTATCTGTTCATTCCTGTGTTTCCATACCTGTCCGCACCTGTGGTTACGTACCTGTGTGCACCTGCAATTCTGTACCTGTCTACACCTGCGGTTCCTAGTCTGTCCGCACCTGCGGACTGGAACCTCTCCTGACAGTAACTTAGTTCTCCCTGAAGCTGTTGCGATCCGTCCTGAGTTCGGAACTGAGTTCTATCCGTTCCTGTTGCTGAAGCCAAACCTGCCTGCCTGTATACCAGTCGTACCTGCCAGAACATGCTAGCACCTGCATGCTTGTATAATCAGCCATGCCCGCCAGCACCTGCCTGTGCATCAGATGTGCCCTCCAGCACCTGCATGCCTGTATATTTGCTGTGCCTGCCAGCAACTGCCTGCCTGTATATCAGCTGTGCCTGCCAGCACCTGCCTGCCTGTATATCAGCCGTGCCCGCCAACACCTGCCTGCCTGTATATCAGCCGTGTCTGCCAACACCTGCCTGCCTGTATATCAGGCTTGCATGCCAGTGCAGCGCCCCAGAGTCCTGGTCATTGCAGTAATGTCGCTCTGCCATTAAGGGGAGTGATGTTATGTCTGATTGCACTAAAGGAGTTCACCTGACCAGGTATCACAGTCACACATTACACTTCACACTCCGGCCACCAGGGGGAGCAAAAGGCTCTATGTATTAGGCCACTCCTCACACTCTGGTAAAACTGAGGGTTGGACAGGAAGTGAGGTAGAAAGCAGCCCGGGAGAGTTCGGGAGAGGACCTGTCAGAAGTGGGAACCTGGCAGGTACCTTGCAGAAAGGACAGATTGTTACGGAGCCACGCCTGCACTATCTTGCGGCGGCATCTCAAGGAAGGACACGAAACGAAGTATATTGTGGAGAAGTGAGAAGCGGGATCATAGTGGAAGGAGATTGTTGTGAATTCAGCTTTTGGGCTCCCTCCGGTGGTTGTAGAGGGTAATGCAGTTGTGCCTGGACTGCAGGATTGGACAGGTGTATCTACTAATTGCAAAACTGACTGGGGTATATACATGTAGCTTTGCAGGACTCTTTAGTCCCTGCCAGTTGTCCATTGTTTTTGGAGGATTCTTCCCTGCTGGTCTCTCCAGTTTGCTGTGCTTTTCTACAAAGATAAGTCCTGGCTTTGTTTTTGCTGTCCACCTGCTGTGGACCTTATAGTTCTGTGCATATTCATGTTTTTGTCTTCTCCAGCTTTGTCTGTGAAGGATTTTTTGCAGCCAAGCTGTGTCTCTGGAGATGCAGATATACCCTCCATGTCTTTAGTCAGATGTGGCGATCTGTATTTTCTGTGGTGGATATTTTCTAGTGTTTTAATACTGACCGCATAGTACTCTGTTCTATTCTTTCTTTTTAGCTAGTATGGCCTCCTATGCTAAAATCTGATTTAATATCTGCGTATGTTATTTCCCTCTCCTCTCACCGTCAATATTTGTGGGGGGCTATCTATCCTTTGGGGATTTTCTCTGAGGCAAGATAGGTTTCCTGTTTCTGTCTTTAGGGGAAGTTAGTTCTGAGGCTGTGCTGAGGGGTCTAGGGAGTGTTAGGTACCCCCCACGGCTACTTCTAGTTGCGCTGCTAGGTTCAGGGTTTGCGGTCAGTACAGGGACCACCTTCTCCAGAGTCCGTCTCATGCTGCTCCTAGGCCACCAGATCATAACAGTACAACTGGCCTATAATGAGTTAAATGCATCTCAGAAGAAGGGAAGGAAGCTCTTGAGCCATTTTTTTTTCTCCAGTCTATTCTGTGTTCTCTTCCCTCTTAATCTCTGGGTGGCTACGGAATCTAGTAATAACATGAATGTTCAGGAGTTAGTTTCTCGGGTGGATCAGCTTGCTGCTAGGGTACAGGGTATTTCAGATTATATTGTTTAGACTCCTGCCTTAGAACCTAAGATTCCCACTCCTGATTTATTCTTTGGTGACAGATCCAAATTTTTGAGTTTCAAAAATAACTGTAAACTGTTTTTTGCATTAAGACCCCGGTCTTCTGGTGATCCTATTCAGCAGGTTAAAATCATCATATCTCTGCTGCGTGGTGACCCACAGGATTGGGCATTTTCCCTGGTAACTAGCAATCCTGCTTTGCTTGATGTTGATTCTTTCTTTCAGGCATTGGGGTTGTTGTATGATGAGCCTAATTCTGTGGATCAGGCTGAGAAAATCTTGTTGGCCCTGTGTCAAGGTCAAGAAGCGGCAGAATCGTATTGCCAGAAATTTAGAAAATGGTCTGTACTGACTAAATGGAATGAGGATGCCTTGGCGGCAATTTTCAGAAAGGGTCTTTCTGAATCCGTTAAAGATGTTATGGTGGGGTTCCCCATGCCTGCTGGTCTGAGTGATTCTATGTCTCTGGCCATTCAGATTGATCGGCGCTTGCGCGAGCGCAGAGTTGTGCATCCTGTGGCGTTGTCCTCTGAGCGGAGCCCTTAGCCTATGCAGTGTGATAGGATTTTGTCTAGAGCTGAACGTCAAAGATTCAGGCGTCAGAATAGGTTGTGTTTTTACTGCGGCGATTCTGCTCATGTTATTTCTGATTGCCCTAAGCGTACAAAGAGAATCGCTAGTTCTGTTGCCATCAGTACTATACAACCTAAATTTCTGTTATCTGTGACCTTGATATGCTCATTATCATCATTTTCTGTCATGGCATTTGTGGATTCAGGCGCCGCTCTGAACTTAATGGACTTAGAATTTGCCAGACGTTGTGGTTTCGCCTTGCAGCCTTTGCAGAACCCTATTCCTTTGAGGGGCATTGATGCTACACCTTTGGCTAAAAATAAACCTCAGTTTTGGACACAGCTGACCATGCGCATGGCGCCAGCCCATCAGGAAGATTGTCGTTTTCTGGTGTTGCATAATTTGCATGATGATATTGTGCTGGGTTTTCCATGGTTGCAGCTACATAATCCGGTGTTAGATTGGAAATCCATGTCTGTGACTAGTTGGGTTTGTCAGGGGGTTCATGATCATGTTCCTTTGATGTCAATTTCCTCTTCCCCCTCTTCTGAAATTCCTGAGTTTTTGTCAGACTTCCAGGATGTATTCGATGAGCCCAAATCCAGTTCCCTTCCACCGCATAGGGACTGTGATTGTGCTATTGACTTGATTCCAGGTTGTAAGTTCCCTAAGGGCCGACTTTTCAACCTGTCTGTGCCAGAACATGCCGCCATGCGGAGCTATATTAAGGAGTCTTTGGAGAAGGGGCATATTCGGCCATCTTCTTCACCGTTGGGAGCGGGGTCCTTTTTTGTTGCCAAGAAGGATGGCTCCTTGAGACCCTGTATTGATTATCGCCTCTTGAACAAGATCACGGTCAAATTTCAATACCCTTTGCCCTTGCATTACTCATTTGTTTGCTAGGATTAAGGGGGCTAGCTGGTTTACTAAGATTGACCTTCGAGGGCCATATAATCTTATTCGTATTAAGCAGGGTGACGAATGGAAAACTGCATTTAATACGCCCAAAGGCCATTTTGAATACCTTGTGATGCCATTCGGACTCTCTAATGCCCCATTTGTGTTCCAATCCTTCATGCATGATATCTTTCGGAGTTATCTTGATAAATTCATGGTTGTATATTTGGATGATATTTTGATTTTTTCCAATGATTGGGAGTCTCATGTGAAACAGGTCAGGATGGTATTTCAGATCCTCCGTAATAATGCTTTATTTGTGAAGGGGTCAAAATGCCTCTTTGGAGTGCAGAAGGTTTCTTTTTTGGGTTTCATTTTTTCTCCCTCATCTATAGAAATGGATCCGGTTAAGTTTCAGGCCATTCATGATTGGATTCAGCCCACATCTGTGAAGAGCCTTCAGAAATTCTTGGGCTTTGCTAATTTTTATCGTTGTTTCATTGCCAACTTCTCCAGTGTGGTTAAACCTCTGACCGATTTGACAAAGAAAGGCGCTGATGTGACGAATTGGTCCTCTGCGGCTGTTTCTGCCTTTCAAGAGCTTAAACGCCGATTTACTTCTGCCCCTGTGTTGCGTCAGCCAGATGTTTCTCTTCCATTTCAGGTTGTGGTTGACGCGTCTGAGATTGGGGCAGGGGCCGTTTTATCTCAGAGAAATTCTGATGGTTCCTTGATGAAACCGTGTGCCTTCTTTTCTCGGAAGTTTTCGCCTGCGGAACGCAATTATGATGTCGGCAATCGGGAGTTGTTGGAAATGAAGTGGGCATTTGAGGAGTGGCGACATTGGCTTGAGGGGGCCAAGCACCGTATTGTGGTCCTGACTGATCATAAGAATCTGATTTACCTCGAGTCTGCCAAACGGCTGAATCCTAGACAGGCTCAATGGTCCCTGTTTTTCTCCTGTTTTGATTTTGTGGTCTCTTACATTCCTGGTACTAAGAATGTTAAGGCGGATGCCCTCTCTAGGAGTTTTTTTCCTGATTCCCCTGGGGTTCTTGAGCCGGTCGGCATTCTGAAGGAAGGGGTGATTCTTTCTGCCATCTCCCCTTATTTACGACGGGTTCTTCAGGAATTTCAGGCTAATAAACCTGACCGCTTTCCAGTGGGGAAACTGTTTGTTCCTGATAGATGGACTAGTAAAGTGATTTCTGAGGTTCATTGTTCTGTGTTGGCTGGCCATCCTGGGATTTTTGGTACCAGAGATTTGGTTGGTGGCCTTCTTTGTTGCGGGATGTGCGTTCTTTTGTGCAGTCCTGTGGGATTTGTGCGCGGGCTAAGCCTTGCTGTTCCCGCGCTAGTGGGTTGCTTTTGCCATTACCGGTCCCCGAGAGGCCCTGGACACATATTTCTATGTATTTTATTTCAGATCTTCCTGTTTCCCAAAGAATGTCGGTTATCTGGTTTGTCTGTGACCGATTTTCTAAGATGGTTCATTTGGTGCCTTTGCCTAAATTGCCTTCTTCTTCGGATTTGGTTCCGTTGTTTTTTCAGCATGTGGTACGTTTGCATGGTATTCCGGAGAATATTGTGTCCGACAGAGGTTCCCAGTTTGTTTCTAGGTTTTGGCGGGCCTTTTGTGCCAAGCTGGGCATTGATTTGTCTTTTTCTTCTGCATTTCATCCTCAGACAAATGGCCAGACTGAGCGAACTAATCAGACCTTGGAGACCTATTTGAGATGCTTTGTGTCTGCTGATCAGGATGATTGGGTGGCTTTTTTGCCATTGGCCGAGTTTGCCCTTAGTAATCGGGCTAGTTCGGCTACTTTGGTTTCGCCTTTTTTTTGTAATTTTGGTTTTCATCCTCGTTTTTCTTCTGGGCAGGTTGAGCCTTCTGACCTTCCTGGTGTGGATTCTGTGGTCGACAGGTTGCAGCAGATTTGGACTCATGTGGTGGACAACTTGGTGCTGTCTCAGGAGGAGGCTCAACGTTTTGCTAACCGTTGTCGGTGTGTTGGTTCCCGGCTTCGGGTTGGGGATCTGGTTTGGTTATCTTCCCGTCATGTTCCTATGAAGGTTTCTTCCCCTAAGTTTAAGCCTCGATTTATTGGTCCTTATAGGATTTCTGAGATTATTAATCCGGTGTCCTTTCGCCTGGCGCTTCCGGCCTCTTTTGCTATTCATAATGTCTTCCACAGATCTTTTGTAAGTACTCGGGCAGAAATCTGAGAGTGGACCCTCTGGGTCGTGACTCTAGAGCCCCCGGGGTCGAGTGGACCAGATGGAATCACCCCCTATACAGGGAGTGTTAGGAGCAGGACCTCGGGGGAATGGAGACACAACAGCTAGAGCCAAAGGGACGACCCAAAATAAAGAAGGAAACCACAGGCTAAAAGGAAGGCAGGGAATAATAGGAAAACAAGACTTAACTGAAAGAATGTCTGGAACACGGAACGGCAGGACTCAGCAGGAACACGGACCGGCAGGAACACGGACTGGCGGGATACAGCAGGAACACGGACAGGCAGGATACAGCAGGAACACGGGCTGGCAGGACACAGCAGGAACACGGACTGGCAGGATACAGCAGGAACACGGACTGGCAGAATACAGCAGGAACATGGACAGGCAGGATACAGCAGGAACACGGACTGGCAGAATACAGCAGGAACACGGACTGGGAGGATACAGCAGGAACACGGACTGGCAGGATACAGCAGGAACACGGACTGGCAGGATACAACAGGAACACGGACTGGCAGGATACAGAGACAAAGCAAGGACTGGGCTGAGAAAAGACACTGGTACAGGGGAGCCTAGGGCATAGGGACACTGACGGCAGACAGTGCACCTACAAAGCAAAGGCGTCTTACCTAGGAAGACGCCGGGAAGAAATACCCGATGGGCGCCGCCATGTTGGGGCGGAGCCACCGGGTCGCGACCTCCCAGAAGGCTCAGCGACGGGGGAGACGCGACCGCGCATGCGCGAAGAGACCAGACGCCGAGAGCCGGCGAAGGAGGAGGCAGAGCGGCGCGGGACAGGATCGTGAGCGCGCCGAGGGATGGGAGAAGCCGGGTAAGTATGTGCGGGCGTGACAGTACCCCCCTCCTTAGTCCCCCTCCTTTTAAGGCTAGAAAGGAATCTTTTCATGATAAGGGGAGCGTTGATGTTCTCTCGGGGCTCCCAGGACCTCTCCTCAGGACCAAATCCCTCCCAATCAATCAAAAAATAAGTTTTACCCCTAACTACTTTTTTGGCAAGAATATCTTTAACATTAAAGATTCCATCAGAAGTACAGAGCTGAGGAGAGGAAGAGGTAGCGGAGTGAAAACGATTAAAGACTGCAGGCTTGAGAAGAGACACATGGAAGGCATTGGGGATGCGCAAAGAGGCAGGTAGCTTCAACTTATAAGAGACATCATTAATGCGACTCAAGATAGGAAAAGGACCAATGTAGCGGGGACCCAGTTTGTAAGAGGGAATTTTAAGCTTGATATAGCGAGAGGAGAGCCAAACTTTATCACCCGGAGAATATGGCGGAGCATCCAAACGCTTCTTGTCAGCAAACCTTTTCATATTAAGGCTAGCTTTCTCAAGAGCCACTTTGGTCTCATTCCAAATCGTAGAGAATTCCCGGGACAAGAAATCCGCTGCCGGTACCCCCGAGGAAAGAGAAACAGGAAGAGGAATGTTCGGATGTTGACCATAGACTACGAAAAAGGGAGATTTGGAGGAAGACTCGCTGGGAAGATTGTTGTAAGAGAATTCAGCCCAAGGGAGAAGAGAGACCCAGTCATCTTGGTGAGCATTGGTGAAGTGTCGCAGATATGTAGTCAGAACTTGATTAACTCGCTCCACTTGTCCGTTGGACTGAGGGTGATAGGCGGAAGAGAAGTCCAAGTTAACCTTTAATAGACTGCAGAGAGCTCTCCAAAAACGTGAGGTAAATTGTACTCCACGGTCTGAGACAATATGATGTGGAAAACCATGAAGACGGAAGACTTGGTGTAAAAAGATCTTTGCCAACTCAGGAGCGGAAGGCAGACCAGGCAATGCGATGAAGTGAGCCATTTTAGAGAACCGATCTACAACAACCAAGATGACAGAGCAATTCAAGGAAGAAGGTAGATCAGTGATGAAGTCCATAGCGATATGACTCCATGGAACGGAAGGCACAGGCAGAGGATGCAGGAGACCGGAGGGAAGCTGCCTAGGGACTTTATTTTTAGCACAAGAAGGACAAGAAGCGATGAATTTGGTGACGTCTTGACGGAGAGATGGCCACCAGTAGTGCCGAGAAATAAGAGACAGTGTCTTCTTGACTCCTACATGTCCTGCAATTTTGGAGGAGTGACCCCAACGTAAAACTCTCTCCTTGTCTTGATTAGCCACAAGAGTCTTGCCAGGAGGAGTAGGAATCACTCTTAGAGGAGCAAGAGTGACGATCCTCGCAGGATCAATGATGTGAGCCGGAGAATCCTCCATGTCCTGAGGTTGAAAGGATCTCGAAAGAGCATCTGCTTTGACATTCTTATTTCCAGGTCGGAAATGAAGTTCAAACTCAAATCGTCCGAAGAATAAAGACCATCTGGCTTGTCGTGGATTTAGTCTTTGGGCAGACTGAATATAGGCCAGATTCTTGTGGTCAGTGTAAATGATGAATGGATGAAGAGACCCTTCAAGAAGATAACGCCATTCTTCCAAGGCTAGCTTGATAGCCAATAGCTCCTTATCCCCTATAGAGTAGTTACGCTCAGGAGCGGAAAAAGTTTTAGAAAAGAAACCACAGGTCACCAAACGTCCGGACGAAGATCTTTGCAAAAGTACTGCTCCAGCTCCAATAGAAGATGCGTCGACCTCAAGGACAAACGGTCTATTAGCATCAGGACGATGAAGCACAGGGGCCGTAGCGAAACTTTGTTTAAGGGACAAAAAAGACTCTTCAGCCTCAGGGGTCCAAAGGCTGGAATTGACTCCCTTGCGAACTAGGGCAGAGATAGGCTTGGTCATGGAAGAAAAATGAGGAATAAATTGTCTATAGTAGTTGGCAAAGCCAAGAAAACGTTGGATTGCTTTTGTTCCAAGAGGACGAGGCCAATTCAGGACAGCAGAAACCTTCTCTGGATCCATCTCTAAGCCAGATCTTGAGACAATATACCCAAGGAAGGGAAGAGAGGACTGTTCAAAGACGCACTTTTCAATCTTAGCGAACAGATGATTCTCTCTTAGCCTTTGCAGGACTCGGCGGACATCTCGCCTGTGAGTGGAGAGATCCGGAGAGAAGATGAGGATGTCGTCAAGGTAAACCACGACTGAGGAGTAGAGAAGATCCCGAAATACATCGTTCACAAATTCCTGGAAAACCGCGGGGGCGTTGCAGAGACCAAACGGCATAACCAAGTATTCGTAGTGACCGTCACGAGTATTGAAGGCGGTCTTCCACTCATCGCCTGCACGAATACGAACCAGATTGTATGCGCCACGTAGATCTAATTTGGTAAAGATTTGCGCACCCCGAAGACGGTCGAAGAGTTCCGGAATGAGTGGCAGAGGATATTTGTTCTTCACCGTGATGTTGTTTAGGCCTCGATAATCAATGCAGGGACGGAGGGAACCGTCTTTCTTCTTCACGAAAAAAAACCCTGCTCCGGCCAGAGAAGAAGACTTGCGGATGAAACCTTTAGCAAGATTTTCTTGAATGTACTCAGACATAGCTTGAGTCTCAGCAGGAGAGAGAGGATAGATTCTGCCCCTGGGCGGGTTAGTTCCAGGCACGAGATCTATGGGACAATCATAGAGACGGTGAGGCGGAAGCTCCTCAGCCTCCTTCTTGTTGAAGACATCAGAAAAAGCGCTGTAGACAGAGGGTAAGGCGGAAAAGGAAGAAGAAGGAGAAGAATTAGAGGAATATCCCACAGGACGCACCGGCAGCAGACAACGTTCCCGACAAAGCTCACCCCAGCGCAAGATATTACCATTGCGCCAATCTAAAATGGGCTCGTGGCTCCGTAACCAAGGAAGACCTAAGAGCATAGGATGAGACAGGCCTGCTAAAACATAAAATGCAATTCTCTCCTTGTGCAGAGCCCCAACCTGAAGTTCCACCTCAAGTGTCACTTGAGTAATGGTCTCCTGTAAAGGTTTACCATCCACAGATGCTAGAATCACAGGAGCCTCTAAGGTTCTGACTGGAACGGAGAATTTCAAAACCTCTTCCAACCTAATAAAATTCCCTGCAGCGCCCGAATCCACATACGCATCCAGAGAAACGCCCTTGCCCGCAATATGCAAAAGAACGGACAAAGTAAGGGGTTGAGAGGGATCACACACACCTAGGGAGGCCTCTCTTACCTGACCTAGGCGGAGGAGTTTTCCGGACGTTCAGGGCAAGAGCGCAATAAATGAGCAGCACTTCCGCAGTAAAAACATAACCCCTGAGTGCGCCTCTCTTTACGACGTTGTTCGGACATTTTAAGACGGTCCACTTGCATAGGTTCCGGTGCGGACGCCTGAGAGGAGGTTCTAGGCTGTGGACTGAGTGGCTTACGGGTGGCAGAAGAAGGACGAAGAGACCTCCGCTCGCGAGCGCGTTCTTGGAACCGAAGGTCAATACGGGTCGCTAAGGAAATTAATTCCTCCAAAACCGTAGGGGTGTCCCGACCAGCTAACTCATCCTTTATGCGCCCAGAGAGACCCCGCCAGAAAGCACCCACCAACGCCTCATTGTTCCAGCCCAAGTCAGAGGAGAGGGTGCGGAACTGAATAGCGTACTGGCCTACGGATAACGATCCCTGATGGAGAGAGAATAGGGCTTCAGTTGTAGAGGCCAGTCGTCCAGGTTCGTCAAAGACAAGACGGAAAGTCTCCAAAAATTCAGACAACCGGGAGACTAGGGGATCGTCTCGCTCCCAGAGTGGATTAACCCATGCCAAGGCGTCACCCTCTAGATGGGAAATCAAAAACGCAACTTTGGACCGATCCGTCGGGTAATGCTGGGGCAGAAGCTCAAAGTGAAGACGGCATTGGTTTAGAAATCCTCGGCAGGACTTAGGATCCCCATTGTACCGAGGCGGTTTAGCCAAGCGGGGTGGAGGGTGGGAAGCAGGAGCAGACGTAGAAGCGGCTGTCTGGATGGAAAGCAGCCGATCGTCAATAGAAGACATATAACTAAGTATATGGGCCTGGGTGTCACGCTGCTGAGCTAACTCTTGCTGTAAGACAACGAGTAGAGCGGCGTTGCCAGGATCGGAGGACTGGAGCGTGGACAAGCGAGAATCCATAGGTTTCATAAAAGACATCATGCGGGACTGATTGTCTCGCAAAAAGAGTAGCTCTTTCTGCGCAGCAGAGGCCCCAGCGGGGTCCATGGCCTTTGCTTACTGTAAGTACTCGGGCAGAAATCTGAGAGTGGACCCTCTGGGTCGTGACTCTAGAGCCCCCGGGGTCGAGCGGACCAGATGGAATCACCCCCTATACAGGGAGTGTTAGGAGCAGGACCTCGGGGGAATGGAGACACAACAGCTAGAGCCAAAGGGACGACCCAAAATAAAGAAGGAAACCACAGGCTAAAAGGAAGGCAGGGAATAATAGGAAAACAAGACTTAACTGAAAGAATGTCTGGAACACGGAACGGCAGGACTCAGCAGAAACACGGACCGGCAGGAACACGGACTGGCGGGATACAGCAGGAACACGGACAGGCAGGATACAGCAGGAACACGGGCTGGCAGGACACAGCAGGAACACGGACTGGCAGGATACAGCAGGAACACGGACTGGCAGAATACAGCAGGAACACGGACAGGCAGGATACAGCAGGAACACGGACTGGCAGAATACAGCAGGAACACGGACTGGGAGGATACAGCAGGAACACGGACTGGCAGGATACAGCAGGAACATGGACTGGCAGGATACAACAGGAACACGGACTGGCAGGATACAGAGACAAAGCAAGGACTGGGCTGAGAAAAGACACTGGTACAGGGGAGCCTAGGGCATAGGGACACTGACGGCAGACAGTGCACCTACAAAGCAAAGGCGTCTTACCTAGGAAGACGCCGGGAAGAAATACCCGATGGGCGCCGCCATGTTGGGGCGGAGCCACCAGGTCGCGACCTCCCAGAAGGCTCAGCGACGGGGGAGACGCGACCGCGCATGCGCGAAGAGACCAGACGCCGAGAGCCGGCGAAGGAGGAGGCAGAGCGGCGCGGGACAGGATCGTGAGCGCGCCGAGGGATGGGAGAAGCCAGGTAAGTATGTGCGGGCGTGACATCTTTGTTGCGGAAATATGTGGAGCCCGTTGTTCCCTCTGTTGATCCTCCAGCCTCTGTGTTGGTCGATGGGGAGTTGGAATATGTTGTTGAGAAGATTTTGGATTCTCATTTTTCGAGGCGGAAGCTTCAGTACCTTGTCAAATGGAAGGGTTATGGCCAGAAGGATAATTCTTGGGTTTCTGCCTCTGATGTCCATGTCGCTGATTTGGTTCGTACCTTTCATCGGGCTCATCCTGATCGACCTGGGGGCTCTGGTGAGGGTTCGGTGACCCCTCCTCAAGGGGGGGGTACTGTTGTGAATTCAGCTTTTGGGCTCCCTCCGGTGGTTGTAGAGGGTAATGCAGTTGTGCCTGGACTGCAGGATTGGACAGGTGTATCTACTAATTGCAAAACTGACTCTTTAGTCCCTGCCAGTTGTCCATTGTTTTTGAAGGATTCTTCCCTGCTGGTCTCTCCAGTTTGCTGTGCTTTTCTACAAAGATAAGTCCTGGCTTTGTTTTTGCTGTCCACATGCTGTGGACCTTATAGTTCTGTGCATATTCATGTTTTTATCTTGTCCAGCTTTGTCTGTGAAGGATTTTTTGCAGCCAAGCTGTGTCTCTGGAGATGCAGATATACCATCCATGTCTTTAGTCAGATGTGGCGATCTGTATTTTCTGTGGTGGATATTTTCTAGTGTTTTAATACTGACCGCATAGTACTCTGTTCTATTCTTTCTTTTTAGCTAGTATGGCCTCCTATGCTAAAATCTGATTTAATATCTGCGTATGTTATTTTCCTCTCCTCTCACCATCAATATTTGTGGGGGGCTATCTATCCTTTGGGGATTTTCTCTGAGGCAAGATAGGTTTCCTGTTTCTGTCTTTAGGGGAAGTTAGTTCTGAGGCTGTGCCGAGGGGTCTAGGGAGTGTTAAGTACCCCCCACGGCTACTTCTAGTTGCGCTGCTAGGTTCAGGGTTTGCGGTCAGTACAGGGACCACCTTCTCCAGAGTCCTTCTCATGCTGCTCCTAGGCCACCAGATCATAACAGGAGATAGAACCAGAAGGAGTCGTGCCCCTAAGACTGTGGCAACATCCTTCTGAGGCGCGTAGCCGGTGGCCTGAGCACCGAGGAAGTAACAGACTCTACGCATTACTTCAAACAGCAGCAGGACAGTTAATTATAGGTTGGCTGTCTGAGTTAAATCACCTAAACGGACAAAGGAGGCAATCGTGGGAGAGGGGCGTCTCTAGGGTCCCAGAATAACTCCAGGCCTACATGTCATACGGGTGCGTCCTAGCCATATTATCTGTGGGACGGAGAGAGAAGGAACAGATACGACAGTTGTGAGGACTATCCCGTGGTGCTCAGCAGGGAAGGACTACAACACACAGGCGCTAGAAGGTAGGCACTGATTTCCACCTGTAAAGGGAACTCTGGATGTGCCTTCGGACCGGCCGGTCTCAGCCAGCCCTGTTAGCAGTGCTCTGGATTGCGGATCCCGAAGTCTTCAGTAAAAAGGTAAAGAGACTGCAACCCTGCGTCCTCGTTATTCCTCGCATCTTGCACCACGCACCATAACCTTTCATTGGACGCCCCTTAGCAGGGTCACGGACCGGGTCTAGCCACTGTGACAACCCCGGACCGAGTACCCCGCGGCCCTGCGTCTGGGGGCGCTCCACCAGCATCTGCCTTCCTGTATATCAGCCGTACCCACCAGCACCTGCCGTTCCTGTATACTAGCCATACCTGCCAGCACCTTTCCTGCTTGTATATTAGCCGTGTCTGCCAGCACCTGCCTGCCTGTATATCAGCTGTTCCAAGGTCTTATGCTGCTGCAGTGGTGGCACAAAACTTGTTGTCTGCACTTGCCCTGTAAAGTTAGGAGAACTTCCATGCCTAGGGTCTGTAAAAGAGTATACCTTGGGTTAGAGTAACTCCCCTCCACCTTTGACAATGTAATAGTGTGCAGGTACTGAGTATGTCACCACGGAACAGACAGACCAACAGTTGAGGGGTTTAATAACAGGAATCAGGTTCTCCTCGCAGGGAGGAAGCAATGGAATATAACTAGCAATAAAACAGTGCAAAAATATGGGAGTCAAACAGTGTAACAGAAGTAAGCAGGATTTCTTGAGAAAAGAACACTTATCAGTGTGATGAGGACTTGCTTGAAGGGTCATCTTCTCCAACGTAGGCACCGAGAAACAGCGGCACTTGTCATCCCTCTGTTGTCCGTGGGCTGAGTAGTCTCTAGGAGCCTGCTGCCTGGGGTTTCAGGAGTTAATGTGATATGCACAGGCTCTGAGTCTTTAGCTTTTACAGCACGGCCTATCCCAGGAAAATGATGGTCAGTCGATTATTAAGTCTCTCACCAGGAATCAGAGGCTCTGCACTGATACCGTGGGTACCAGGGGTCACAGTCTCTGTACTGATACCGTGGGTACCAGGGGGTCGCAGTGTCTGCACGGGCCAATGTCTCTACACGGGTCTCAAAGCGCCCCTCTCCAGTCACAGCAGAGTCCGCTTTCATGTACTCACAAGATACAGTCTTTCTGGGCAATCTTCCTGACAGGAAGCTCTCTCTCTCTCCCGGAGCGCAGCTGCACCCTGCTCTGACCGCTGCTCACGCTGCTCTGCTCCTTGCGCGTGTGCCTTTCCCGCTCTCTGCCCTGCTTCCTTCCTGTCCCAGTCTCTAAGTCTGCCCCCAGGGGAACCTCTAGCACAGCTCAATGGTTCCAGGCATCCTTTCAACTCTGGCCACATCCATGTCCTTTGGATCAACCCGCTTCATGGAGGCAGCCTGTTTCAATTTCAGATTGGCTGGAGACTTTTCGCATCAAGGGGTAGTTCTGTTCCCAGGACCCACACCTCCTGATAGATGTATCTTTGTGGGCATTGGTTTGAAGATGCTCCTGAAAATGTAACTTCAATTCTCTATTGGCCACTGGATAAGATCATGAAGGCGAATGCACTTCCCTAGTCCCTCTTTTTTACGGACTTAGAAGGGGAACTCCAACTTGATTTTCCAGGTTATCAAGTTGGTATCTGGTTGATCTGGGCAAAAGGAGCTTTGCAACTCAAGGATCCTGCATCTACCACCTCCACTCCAGTCTACCCCATAGATGTCTTTGGGGAAAGAGTAGTGATGAGCGAGTGTGCTCGTTACTCGGGTTTTCCGAGCATGCTCGGATGTTCTCCGATTATCTTGGGTGTGCTCGTAGATTATGTTTGAGTCCCCTCAGCTGCATGATTTGTGGCTGTTATACAACCTGAACACATGTATTCAGGCTGTCTAGCAGCCTCAAATCATGCAGCTGCGGGGACTCAAACATAATCTACGAGCACTAACAAATATTCGGAGAACACCCAAGCATGCTTGGAAAACTTGAGTAACGAGCACACTTGCTCATCACTAGAAAAGAGGCATCCTTGACATGGAAAGCTGAGTCAAATTTTTTTTGGGTGGGTTGGAGAGAACTTTGCCCGAAAAGGAAGATTCTGGGAGTCCAAGGGGGGTATTCTTGACTCACTTCCTCTGCAGAAGTTCCTCACTGGCTATAAGAAGGGGGGCATAAGTGGGGGTACTGTTATGTAATCGTCCTTGCTTGCCTCCTCCTCTCTCTCCTCCTTCTGATGCATTAATACTATACCTGGTCAGGTGAATACTGCTGCCTTTTTTGCGGTGAAATATTTAGAATTGAGAGTCCTCAGTGGTCAATTCTAAATATTTTTCTATCTACTGGCTAACACGGTACCAAGATATATATCTTTGTTTTTATTTTGGACTTGTACATTGACTAATATTGGTCAGGGCACTGTCCTTGTGCTTTCTGCTGCTTACAACGACAACAAGCTAGTCGAAAATATGGTCTGTCTGAGCCCGGCCATAGAGAATAGTGATACCTCAAATTTAAAATGACATTCTCTAGCAGCATACTATTGGATTTTGTGATACCACCCACGCCGGGACTCCACAGGCTTAACGAGCCTTTACCTTTATTATTTTTTCCAGGCAAAAAAAGTGGAAATGACACACTGATTTATGACACAAGAGTCTGGCACATTGCCGCATCAACTAGAATGTCTTCAACCATGTCTCCAACTGCGTGAGTGGAGAAGCCAGATCCTTCCTTGTTTCCCTAGGCCTGGAGGTTAAGTTGTTTGGACAGATAACAAGTGGATGGCTCTGAAGAATTCACACCTGCAGCTTACACAAACAGCTCGCCCAGCGGGTATGTGCCACTGAAACTAAACAGCCTCCATAACAGTGTGGGGTGTGACCGCCGCCATAAAACTGTCATGGTGCATGGGTTAAGGATGAAAGGAAGCTGTGCTGTTGGCTATGTCATAAAACACATCTAAACATTTATTTTTCTTTTTTTTTATTCTGGATGACATAAATTACGTATTTGTTGGGTACAGAAAGGTGTCCATTGGCAGGTGGTTAAGAAGAGATTCCTAAGGTGCCATTCACACTGTGCAGCGCACATTCTGTCTGTGTCAGGAAAAAGCTGTATAATAATTCCCAATACCTAAAACCCTGTGTGACTGCATTGATATGGGTGATGAGGCTATAATATGTACTCAGATATGGCGACAAGGGGAAAATCTATTTATTTAGTTATTTGACTCACTTATATAGCGCCATCATATTCCACAGCGCTTTACAAATAATCATCATCACTGTCCCCATTGGGGCTCACAATCTAAGTTTCCTATCAGGATGTCTTTGCAGGTTGGGAGGAAACTGGAGAACCCAGAGGCAGATATGGGGTTAATCTTCAGGTTAATACAGTTCTGACACTGCGAAACACGCACTGAAAGTGCCACTGTCGGGTGGAAATTAATTTTATTCCCCCGGTTAGCATCGCTCTTCCATTCATAGGGGTGGCACTGGCATGGTTTCAGTCACTTTCTGTGTTGAGAGAGCAGCGGCTGTAACGTCGCCCCCGGCAGTGACTAACAGCTGGCTTTTATGCTGAGCTGGCTGTCAGTCAGTGCCCGAGCGTGGTTACAGCCTTCGCTCTCTACACAGACTACACAGAGTGGTGACTGAAACCATGCCAGTACCACCCCTATGAATTGTTTAAAGCCTGTGTTGCAATAGTTTAAAGCCTGATTCATGATCCTCAATGCATTTGTGTTTGAAAAGTCAAAGAAGCAGTGTATATGCAGGACACAGAAGAGTCACAGTTAGGCCGGGGTCACACATGCGAGAAACTCGCATGAGTCTCGCGTCTCAATACCCGATACTGCAGCCGACACTCAGACCGGAGCGCTCAGCTGCATAGAAATACATGCTGCTGTACGTTCCTGTCCTGAGTGCCAGCGGCAGTGCTGGGTATTGAGACGCGAGGCTCGTGCGAGTTTCTCGCATGTGTGACCCCGGCCTTAGCCAGCCCTGTAGATGGGAGGAGGTTTTGGGAATAAGAGTGAGTCAGCAATTTGTGAGTGGGTAGTTTGAGAGAAGAAGGATGTGGGTCACAGTACTGGGGTGTGTGTGTGTCAAAGGAAGCTTGATGAGATATCAAGCCTTGAATGTAACTGTACAGGAGAATAAGTGGCTGAGATACCCAGACACAGCCAGAAGAACCTTGACAGTCGGGACTGACAGGAGGGAGCCCGCTGTAGTGAGTGTAATAGAAGAAATAGAGCTGTGGGTTGTGGGCCCAAAGCAGCTAGAAGGAATGGGGCTGAAGAGGCAATGTGTAAGCCCGTATTGGAAGTATAGGAAAAACACTCGGCTGCCCAGGTCAGGACACAGGTACCACTGCAGTAGTGTGCTATAGAGGCGGAAAGAAGATTACACAGAGATGGAGCGCTCAAGTTGTTTTTGCTGTATAATTTACAAGTATTGAAAAAAGTCTATGCTGCCAGTTATAATTAATATGCCTGTGTACCTGTGTGAAACAGATAATATATTAGTTTCAACAGTAAAGAATGTTCCCCTACAACAAAATGGGCTGAGAGCTTCATTGTTTACTGCATAAACCAGAGGTACTTATACCAACATACATTATGTGGCCTGTGTGAGGGCTACCAGAGTCAAAGCGTAACACATCTAAAGGAACCTGTTACACTGGTGCCTGGGATCCCACCTACACCTTAACCTGTGCGTCTCTTACAACAGAAAAGAGATTTCACCAAACTGTTCTCACCAAGTGAAAAACTACAATTGTCCAAAATATCTTGTCTGCTGAAGCAATAAGATTTCCTTCACTTAAAGTAAGGAACCTAGGCCAATACATGAGAACCAACCACATGGCATTGTCCTTCCTCAACCAAACCTTACAGCCTGCAGTCAGGCAGGTAACGTTCTACTGGCATTCACCAAACTCAGACTGCCCGAAAGAAAAGTGAGATCCCTCATTGCACAGAACTCGTTCCCACCGCTATTTCAGGGTCCAATGGCGGTGATTTAACACCACCCTATCGGACGCTTGGCATAATAAACATCACATTCTCTTATATAGCACCATTAATTTCACAGTACAGTGGAGATATTGTCATCACTGTCCCCATTGGGGCTCACAGTCTAAATTCCTTATCAGTATGTATTTGAAATGTTGGAGGAAACCAGAGAAACCCATGCAAACCCAACAAACTCCTTGCAGATGTTGTCCTTGGTGGGATTTGAGAGGTGCAAAGCAATACCGCTAACCGCTAAGCCACCATGCTGACGCAAAACAAAAATTAATGGTGGAATTGCAAGTTGGAGACAGAGAGGGGAAGACTACTATTTTACCCCACTTGGAATTATTTCAATACATTATATGGTAAAATCAATGATATAATTGATTGTGATGATATAATTGATGTCAAACTTCAAGGAAAAGAAGCTCTCATACTGCCATGTCGGCAGAAAAGCAGAAAAAAAGTATAATTCCTGGAACAAAAAGGAAGGATATTCTTAAAAAAAAACCTTGCTGGTATGAAAGGGGTGAAAGTTCTATTTTACTTATTGAATAAATATAATCAAACTGAACAACAATAGCCATAACCACCTGTATCATTTATCCTTTCAGATGGATCGGATCTACATTTTCCAGTCCTAAAATCTGAGTTTATTTTCCAGTTTATTTTCTCCACTGCTGCAGTAATCAGATTCCAAGAAGTATAGATACAAATTTCCACAGCAGACAGTGAGTGCAGCAGAGGAAAGAATGAAACTCCTACTATATCTCTTTTATTTTTCTTCTGCGTTAAATAGCCAAAGGTGATCCCTCACTTTCCT
The DNA here is from genome assembly GCF_032444005.1 of Ranitomeya imitator. NCBI lineage: Eukaryota > Metazoa > Chordata > Amphibia > Anura > Dendrobatidae > Ranitomeya > Ranitomeya imitator. The sequence goes on along the minus strand of NC_091283.1, from coordinate 447,157,493 downwards.
GCAAGGTTTCCATTATCCGTTCCCTCTCCACATTTGGTCTTGAGGCTCCCATTTCAGGGGACGTGTCTACATACGCAGCGTTTGGGGATTATTTACAGAGTTATGGCAGACAAATGGAAAAGGTAAATTGCCCCCTTGTGGACTTATTTCCGTTCTATATGGAAGACAAATCTTAACCCTCTTGTAGCTGGAGATCTGCACAATAGTCGGGCGGAATAGTTAAAATACAAGGAGACAATTCTGATTTAATACACATGGAGACATTTTTCTTTTTCTTTTTTTTAAGCGACACTTTTAAAGTCCGAACAAAGTAATTTAGGTCAGATTGTGATATTAGGGTCTGAGCGAGCGCCCCAACAAAAAAAAACGAAATAATCAGTAAAAGAAAACCTTTAGGGAGCGCAGATTAGCAGCTGAGACCGGGTTATTTAAACACATTATAATCCGGCCTGGATAATATTTCACTCAAAAAAAAAAAAAAGAAGGGTATTATTGCTGAATCTTGTAGAGGAATCGAGACAGGTAGTTGACAAATACTGGAGGAAAGCAGACGGGAACACTTAATGAGTTCCTGATCTGGCTGCAGACACACACGCACCACATGGGCTGGGAGGATAATTCCCCCCCGCACCAGACATCTGTACTGTAACTAGGTAGCGACCATACAAGATTTCATTCACAGATCTGAGCATAAAGGACGACTTCATTTAAGCAGCTTCCTTGTCTGACGGATGCCAGGAAGCGGGGAAATGGCTGGATCACAGCAGAGAAAAGGGGAGCTAAGAAAATATTTCTACTAAACAGGAGCAGATGATAGAGGAAGTCTCTTAGTAATATTTCATTTCTGGGGAAGTGGAAGATAAGATAAACATAAGCTGCATGAATACTTCTGCGCAGCAACGCGCAACGTCCCAAAATCCGTCCGTCTGTTTATTTTCAGCAGGATTTTATTTTCTGGTTATACTTTGACCAATAGCAAAGAGAAGGATGTTACGGGTTACCCCATTGGTGGACACGGGCAGAAGAGGCCCCTGTGCAAGAACAATATATGGGCCCTTTGCAGCCAAATAGTTCATTATAATGGACAATTCCTCCTGCTTTGGAGGTGTAAATGGGCCCCCTTTACTCTTGGGCCCCTATGGTTGCACCAGTTATATGTGAGCACCCCTGGGTTGTCCAAGAGAAAGTGACGGATAAAGCTCTCACGTCATTTTTATAGGGTCACTGCAGAATAATAAACCCACAAATGTATTCTGCTACCATAGAAGTCTTATGTAGCTATGGTTTCTGGATATATTTAAAATAAAAAGGGAATTGCATTAAAAGGTTATTCTCATCTACAGAGACGGATATTGTCGGATGCGGCTTGTAAAAACAAATACTTTTGCAATTTACTGCTTATTAAAATACACAGCTGTTCTAGAGATAATAACACTTTTATCTTTTCTTTACAGCTCGTTGCCTGGGAGATCGACCACCGCTGCTGTCTAATTTTTAAGCAGTGCCCTGAAGCTGGCTGGGATTAGGACCAGAGATTACCTGAGGGAAGATAGGAAGATATCGGGAGATTAGTTATATGGAGGAGACAGGCTATATATGGCTTTGTAGGTCAGTATTCGTAATTTGAACTGGAGATGCTGAGGGAATGGGAGCCATTGAAGAGATTTTCAGAGGGGAGAAGCGGAGGAGTAGGGAGGAGAGAGATGAATAAGGCGGGCAGCAGAGTTAAGGATGGACTGGAGAGGTGCGAGAGTGTTAACAAGGAGGCCACTGAAAAGGATGTTGCAGTAGTCGAGGCGGGAGTTGATGAGGGCATGCACAAGCATTTTAGTAGATTGAGGGTTGAGGAAAAGCCGGATTCCTCTCCACCGAAACTGCTCTGACCAAAATTACTAACGACTTACTCACAGCCAAAGCTAACAGACAGTTCTCCGTCCTCCTCCTTCTCGACCTGTTCTCTGCTTTCAACACAGTTGACCACTGCCTACTCCTACAGATTCTTTCTTCCCTCGGCATCAAAGGCCTTGCCTTGTCCTGGATTGCCTCATACCTTTCCGGCCGCATATTTAGCGTTTCCCACTCCAACACTACCTCCTCACCCACCCTCTCTCTGTTGGAGTCCCTCAAGGCTCTGTCCTAGGACCCCTACTTTTTTGCATCTATACCCTTGGCCTAGGATAACTCATAAAGTTCCATGGCTTCCAGTACCACCTATATGCGGACGACACTCAGATCTACCTCTCTGGCTCAGATGTCACCTCTCTGCTGTCCAGAATCCCGGAGTGTCTGTCAGCCATATCCTCCTTCTTCTACTCTCACTTCCTAAAACTCAATGTAGACAAAACTGAACTCATCATCTTTCCCCCATCTCGCGTATCCCCTCTACCTGATCAATCTATTATGGTAAATGGCATCACGCTCTCCCTCATCTGAAATCCGCTGCCTCGGGGTAACTCTCAACTCTGCCCTGTCCTTCAAACCGCACATCCATCCTCTTGCCGCCTCCAACTCAAAAATATTGCCAGAATCTGTCCCTTCCTCAGCCCACAATCTACTAAAACTCTTGTGCATGCCCTCATCATCTCCCACCTCAATTACTGCAACAGCCTCCTCTGTGGCCTCCCCGCTAACTCCCTTGCACCACTCCAGTCTGTCCTCAACTCTGCTGTTCGGCTAATCCACCTCTCTCCTCGCTACTCCCCTGCTTTTCCCCTCAGTAAATCCCTCCACTGGCTCCCAATTCCCCAACAAATCCAGTTCAAACTACTAACACTGATCTACAAAGCCATCCACAACCTGTCCCCTCCCTATATCTCTGAACTAATCTCTCACTATCTTCCCTCACGGAATCTTTGATCCTCTCAAGACCTCCTACTCTCCTCCACACTTAAGGTACCTTCACACTCAGTGACGCTGCAGCGATACCGACAACGATGTCGATCGCTGCAGCGTTTGGTCGCTGGAGAGCTGTCACACAGACAGCTCTCCAGCGACCAACGATCCCGAGGTCCCCGGGTAACCAGGGTAAACATCGGGTTACTAAGCGCAGGGCCGCGCTTAGTAACCCGATGTTTACCCTGGTTACCAGCGTAAAAGTAAAAAAAAAAAAACACTACATACTTACCTACCGCTGTCTGTCCCCGGCGCTGTGCTTCTCTGCACTCCTCCTGCACTGGCTGTGAGCACAGCGGCCGGAAAGCAGAGCGGTGACGTCACCGCTGTGCTTTCCGGCTGACCGACGCTCACAGCCAGTGCAGGAGGAGTGCAGAGAAGCAGAGCGCCGGGGACAGACAGCGGTAGGTAAGTATGTAGTGTTTGTTTTTTTTACTTTTACGCTGGTAACCAGGGTAAACATCTTAGTAACCCGATGTTTACCCTGGTTACCAGTGAAGACATCGCTGGATCGGTGTCACACAGCGATGTCTGCAGGGAGTCCAGCGACGAAATAAAGTTCTGGACTCTCCTCAGCGACCAACGATCTCCCAGCAGGGGCCTGATCGTTGGTCGCTGTCACACAGAACGATTTCCTTAACGATATCGTTGCTACGTCACAAAAAGCAACGATATTGTTAACGATATCGTTATGTGTGAAGGTACCTTTATTTGTTCCTCACACAGCAGCCTCCAAGATTTCTCCCGAATATCTCCCATCCTCTGGAATTCCACGCCTCAACAAGTCAGATTATCCACCACCCTCGGATCCTTCAGACGGAACCTGAAAACCCATCTCTTCAGGAAAGCCTACAGCCTGCAGTAACCATTCTGCTGCCTCACCAACCACCCAAGCTGCCGCGTTGCCACCGCCAGAGCTGCCGCCTCACCAACCACCTGAGCTGCTGCCTCACCAACCATCCGAGCTGCCGCCTCACCACCACCAGAGTTGCCGCCTCACCACCACCAGTGCTGCAGCACCCTGACCTCCGGTCTCCTCCCCATAATCCTGAAGAATTTAAGTCCGCAAGGACAGGGTCCTCTCCCCTCTGTACCAGTCTGTCATTGTAAATTTGTTTACTGTTAATGATATCTATTACCCTGTATGTAACCCCTTTTCTCATGTACAGCACCATGGAATTAATGGCGCTATATAAATAAATAAATAATAATAATATTTTTGAGCTGGAGGCGACAGGAGGTGGAAAGAGCTTGGATGTGCAGTTTGAAGGACAGGGCAGTGTCAAAGGTTATTCGGAGGCATCAGACTTCCGGTATGGGGGAAAGCGTGATGAAATTTATTGTGATAGATCAGGTAGGGAAGATCTGTGAGATAGAGGAAAGATGATGAGTTCAGATTTGTCCACATTGAGTTTGAGGAAGCGAGAGGAAAAGAAGGAGGATGTGGTTGATACACATGCCGGGATTCTGGACAGCAGAGAGGTGACGTCTGGGCCAGAGAGGTAGATCTGAGTGTCATCATCATAAAGGTGGTACTGGAATCCATGAGACTTTATGAGTTGTCCTAGGCCAAGTGTATAGACTGAGAAGAGATGGGGTCCTAGAACAGAGCCTTGAGGGACTCCAACAGAGGGAAGGTTGGATGAGGAGGTAGTGTGGGAGTGGGAAACGCTGAATGTGCGGTTGGAAAGGTATGAGGCGATCCAGGATAGGGCGAGGTCTTTGATGCCAAAGGAAGAGAGGATCTGTAGTAAGAGGCTGTGGTCAATTGTGTAGAAAGCAGAGGACAGGTCTAGAAGGAGGAGCATAGACTATTGTCTGTTAACTTTGGCTGTAAGTAGGTTGTTAGTAATTTTGGTCAGGGCAGTCTCAGTGGAATGATGGGGATGGAAACCAGATTGTAGATTGTCAAAGAGCAAGTTAGATGAAAGGTGGAAGGAAAGTTCAGCGTGGACGTGCTGCTCCAGGAGTTTGGAAGCGAATGGGAGTTGCGATATTGGGCAATTGCTGGACATAGCAGTTGGGTCGAGGGTTGGCTTTTTAAGGATAGGCATGATTGTGGCAGGTTTGAAAGCATAAGGGAAGGTACCAGAAGTTAGTGATAAGTTGAAGAGATGGGTTAGGGATGGGATAAGTGTGGTAGTGAGGTTGGGGATGATGTGGAATGGAATGGGGTCTAGTGCACAAGTGGTGAGGTGCGATTTGGACAGGAGACAATTAAGCTCCCCTTCAGTGATGTTGGAGAGGGAGGTTATGGGGAAGGGCATTGGTCTGGTATACAAAGGAGTTGTGGTGGTTGAACAATAAAGACTTGCCTTGTTTGGTCGATCTTATTTTTGAAGTGTGTGGCAAAGTCCTCAGCAGAGATGAGGGAGGTTGGAGGGGGCAGTGGAGGGCGGAGGAGGGAGTTAAAAGTTTTGAATAACTGTTTGGGGTTCTAGGATAGGGAAGATGCGAGGGTTGTGAAATAGGCCTGTTTAGCACAGGTGAGCGATTTGAAAGTGAGTGTTGCTTGTTTGAGTGCAGCGAAATCATCTTGCGAATTTGTCTTTTTCCACCGCCTCTCTGCAACCCTGGGCACTTGCCGGAGCTTTTTAGTAATGTTATTGTGCCAGGGTTGTCTATTGATACGTCGCACTCTGCCATGAACGAGAGGGGCAACCGTGTCAATAGCTGATGTGAGAATGGCATTGTAGAAAGCAGTGGCACTGTCTATGTCATGGAGTGTGGATATGGATGCCAGTGGTAGAATAGAGTCAGAGTGTGTGGGTGTCTAGGTGTGTAAGGTTTTGGCAGGGGTGAGCATGTTGCTGTACATAAGTGACAGGTGAGGAGGACAGGGATGAGAAAGTGAGAAGATGGTGGTTAGATAGAGGGATGTTGTGAATTCTGTTATCGAACTCCCTCCTGTGGTCATGAATGGTACTTCGGCGAGTTCTGTCCATGGACTCCCTCTGGTGGCTGTGAGTGGAGCTGCTGGTTCTGAGGTTCCTTCCACAGGTGACCTAGTTTATCCTTTGGCTGGCTGCTCTATTTAACTCCACTCAGATCGTTACTCCATGCCAGCTGTCAATGTTCTAGTACTGGTTCAGTTCGCTCTTGGATCTTTCTGGTGACCTGTCTACTCCAGCAGAAGCTAAGTCCCTGCTAGTTTATTTGTTGTTCATTGTTTTCTTGTCCAGCTTGCTATCATGATTTTGCCTTGCTAGCTGGAAGCTCTGGGATGCAGAGTGGCACCTCCGCACCGTGAGTCGGTGCGGGGGTCTTTTTGCACACTCTGCGTGGTCTTTTTGTAGTTTTTTGTGCTGACCGCAAAGATACCTTTTCTATCCTCAGTCTGTTTAGTAAGTCTGGCCTCCCTTTGCTGAAACTTGTTTCATTCCTGTGTTTGCGACTTTCATCTTAACTCACAGTCAATATTTGTGGGGGGCTGCCTTTTCCTTTGGGAAATTTCTCTGAGGCAAGGTAGGCTTTATTTCCTTTCTCTAGGGGTAGTTAGCTCTTAGGCTGTGAAGAGGCGTCTAGGCAGAGTTAGGTACGCTTCACGGCTATTTCTAGTGTGTGTGATAGGATTAGGGCTTGCGGTCAGCAGAGCTCCCACTTCCCAGAGCTTGTCCTGTGTTAGTTTAACCATCAGGTCATTCCGTGTGCTCCTAACCACCAGGTCCATAACAGAGGGAGAGGGTAGGTTGTGAAGATAGAGAGCAGAGACGGGTGAAGATCAGGTCTAATCTATGTCTGTCTGTGTGGGTGGCTGAGGAGGACCACTGAGTAAGTCCAAAAGATGATGTAAGAGAGAGGAGTTTGGAGGCTGTTGACTGAAGGGTATCCGTAACAATGTTGAAGTCACCCATGATGATAGTGGGAATGTCAGTGGAAAGAAAGTGGAGAAGCCAGGTAGAAAATTGGACTATAAAGGCAGTGGCTGGTCCCAGAGGTCCGTATATGACGGCCACTTGGAGGTTGAAGGGAGAGTAGATGCGGACAGAGTGGACTTCAAAAGAGGGGAGGATAAGGAAGGGTAGAGGTGGGATTGGGTTAAAGGTGCAGTTAGTAGAAAGAAGACCCACCATGTCTGTTGCCGGGGCATGGAGTGTGGGTGAAGTGGAAGCCACCGTAACACAGTGCAGCAGGGGAGGCGGTGTCAGAGGGTGTCAGCCATGTTTCTGTGAGGCCGAGGAAGGCAAGATTGCAAGAGAGAAAGATGTCATGAATCAGATGAAGCTTATTGCAGATGAAGCGGGCATTCCAGAATGCTTCAGAGAAAGGTTTCAGGGAGGTGGGCGTCAAGTGCACAGGTTTTACGTTGGAGAGATTGCGGTAGTTCATATTAGATAGGGAACGGTAGGTGGGGGAATTAATGGGAAGTATTAGCTGTGGGGGTCAAGGATTGGGAGATATGTCGCCAGCAGTGAGGTAAATATGTGATAAATGTCATAGTTCTTTTACCATGACACTTTCTCGCAGGTAACAGAATACAACAATAGATCACCAAACATGACGCTCTTCAGCGAGGCGTGCTGGGACAGAACAAACAGACAAAACAGAAACAAGACAATGCAAAGAATTGTGTTAGTCCAACATGATTGAAGATTAGCAGATGTTCTGAAGTATTGGGCACTTTCAACATGGAAGAAGAAAAGAAGCAAAATAGACTCCTGTAAAAAGGATCTTCAGGTCATTTCCAGAACCAGCAAAGTAATCAGAACGTCACCACCTCTGCTGCAGGTCAGTCATAGTTGCACAGTTTTAGTGTGCGCAATGGTAGTCCCCCCTAACAACACCCCACCCCCTTTAGTAATAGCTGTGTTAAACAGAGATGTAAGTTTATTGCCCATGTCTAAGCAGTGCATAGAGTGTCATTGGTGGTTCATGGGTGGCCCTAAAGTAGCTCATCTGTGACCAGATTTCTAGCAGAGGAATATGAGGTCTACCACAACTGCAGCAAGAACGGTAGTGCTAGAAACGTATTCACACAGTGCTGCGATATCTTCATATGTAGTTATAATATTACATTAATGTAGAAAAGGTGAGAATATCAAAGCATCTATACAAGAATTGGTGACATCTTATTAATTGGTGAGGGTCTGACCGCTGCGCCATGCATTCTGCATATTTATACATGTGGTTTTTCCTGAAGAAGCAACTTTGTACTTCGAAATGCGTTGAAATAAGCAATAATCTTAATTTACTACACTGGGATATATGTCTTAATCTTGTCGGAGATTATCCACTAACTCCTTCTTGCCTATTGAGACCCTCTCTTTGGGAAGACCACCGCCTTATGCAGATCAAATAAATAAAATATGCATACTGCCCATCATATTTTGCAAAGACCACCCTCTAGAAGCCCACTTTTAAATGCACTTATTTGGTGATTTCACTGTATATACTGACCTATATTAAATGGGCGAGCCTCATCTGATTTACAGAAGAAACTAGTGCATCCTGCTATTCTTTTCACACACAGATTCAGTCAATGAAAAAAGGTTCCCATCTGCCCGGTTTTTCATAGACAGCACTCGGACCGAAAATATGGTTGTGTGAGCAAGTCCTTCATATGATCGAGCTTTGGAGCTTCTTTTAAATGCTAAAGGCTTTCAAAAGTCATCATGTGTTACACTTAATACTTTACAATACAAGTCAATGGGAAGGATACGAAGATGACAAGAAGGCGTCTTTTTGAGCATCTTTTATTTTAAAAAAAGTTAGAATTTGGTCATTGATTAATCACTGATTAATGACTTAAAAAATAGTCTGAAAAATGGAAGTAAAAAGAAGAGCAAAGAAAAGCTAAGAGAAAAAAACGGAGAAAAAGCTCTCATTAAATGACCAAAAAACACCAAAATAAAAAAGTAGAAAAATATGTGTTCAGGGAATGAGCACAAAATGCTAAAAAAAATAGCAAAAGCGCTCAGGGAACGACGAGAAAACACTATAGAAAAAAAGCATCAGGTTCGAAAAACTCTGGAGAGAAGAAGCAATTCCTTAAAGCATTTTCTGCGTGAATAATAGACATTTTTAATCTGCAGTAAAAGCCATGATGTGACCTTACCCAGGCTGTGTTCCCACGATGAGCCTCTGATATTGCAGAATTTCTGCACTAATTAGGTTATTTATGGGTTTTCATTGCGCTTGCGTGCGTTTTTTTAACAAGTTCTTTTATCGTGTTTTTGACTCTGGGATTTTAGTCTTTTTGTGATTATGTCATGCTTTAATATAATGCTGCCTTGTTTTTGATACTTCCTAGTATTTTGCTTTGACAAAACTTTATTGATATACTTAGGTGCCAACTCATATGCATCTTTTTTTTACCTGCGGATTTTCTGCATCTAATGCAAGTCTATAGTAAAAATCTGGACAGAAAACTCAGCGTACCCGCAAGAGAAATTGACATGCTGCAGATATGAAACGCGCCGCAGATCATGGGAATGTAGCGTGCAAGGATGTAAAGAATTAAGACATCTTACATGTATCTCCACATGCAAAAAAAAGGGATCCCATCTCCTACTTCCTATTTAGTGAGAATAAATCTATGACATGCCACTCAGGGAGCCACAGAACAGGCGCTGCCTTGGCCCGGTAATGCCATCTGCTAGCAGTAGTCCCTCCCAAGTCTTATATATAGAGACTCCTGAGCGGCCACCACAGCTTCTTGCTGCTCCTCCTTTTTTGCAGTTGGGAGGGAGCTACATGAACAGCTGTGAAGACATTAGGAGAATTACACTCACAGGCTCGGACTCTGAGCACCATCAGGCCTCCTTATGAGCGATAATACAAAGTGCAATTACTGGGAAAGGGAATTAAGGGCTCAGCTTGGAAGAGGGACAGCAGGGGCGACTATTGAAGATTCGCGATCATTATACGCAGCGCCAGGTAACGAGTGACAGGCTGTGGTGGTAGACAAAGCATGGCTTTCACCATGCTGCGATCCATGCCTGCCCATGTGATTTATCCAGATGTTTCTATGATGTCTGAGGACGAGGAGAACAGAAGTGAGAGCGACAACTCGGATCAATCCTATGGATGCTATGAAACTTCCACAAAGAGGCGAAAGGTTCCTAGGAAGCCCGGACAGGTGGTGGTGGTAAAGCAGAGACAGGCGGCCAATGCCAGAGAAAGGGACAGGACTCAAAGTGTTAACACCGCCTTTACTGCCCTGCGCACGCTAATACCCACTGAACCAGTGGATAGAAAGCTGTCCAAAATTGAGACCCTGCGTCTAGCCTCCAGCTATATCTCCCACCTGGCCAATGTACTTCTACTAGGAGAAGGCTGTGAGGATGGACAGCCATGCTTCAGCACTGTCTACAGGACCAGAGATGAAGCGGAGGGCAAGCTGCCACGCAGCATCTGCACCTTCTGCCTCAGCAACCAAAGAAAGGGGGTAAGTTGTGCCCTTTATTTCAAAATACTGAACCTACGTCCTATGCAAAATGTGAGACTAGGACTTCTCTGAACGTTACGTTTACCAATGACCACATTAGGCGCACGTGTGCTGTCCAGGTTCAAATCGGATGGCACACGGACCAATTTTATTGAGTAAGGCTGCTCCGATAACTTGTCAGAGTAAAAATAATTTCAATAGTATTTTATGTATTTCGAATGAGATTACCCTATTCAAGTCTATGGGTGCTCTAGAAAAATCGGATCACATACAGATCATCTTTACGGCATCCGATTTTATATTTTTTATTACTGATACATTGCAATTCTTAACCTTGGAAACTGTAAAACTGTATCTGTATCTTATACATTTTTATTAATGTTGATGTATAATAATGGCGGATTTTTCTTGGACGAAAATTGGACAATTTCTGATATTCTCATCTGAACCCGACCTATAAAAAGGTTCTTCACAAGAGATAAATCCCATATTGGGGGTGGTATTTACTCCAAATCCAATTTAAAGACCAATCTGCCTACCTATTGCCAGTTTTATATTCCATAGTCTGGCTTAGGTTCATAGCCAAAATAACCAGATTAATGGGAAATCCAAATTTCTTAGACATTTTTCAAAATACATAATACATTTCTTGGTCATTCATTTATCTACTAGGTAGAAAAAAAAGTCTCATTTACTTTGTATTCATGTCTTGTACAATGATTGAGGCTTATAGACTAATGAGTACCAGAAGTAAGACTGTATGCACAAGATGAGTTTTTGATATTGCAGATTAAGTAAAATGGGTTACTTGCATTTTTTTTTTTTCAAAAATACGCAGCATAAAAAAAATCATCAAAAACTCATTGTGTGAACATAGCCTTACAGTTCCAGCAAAGTGGATGGAGATTTAAAGAAATCTGATGCCCACTGTACATTTTTTTGTTTGTTTTGTTTTGTTTTTTACTCCACATAAACTGACATTTCAAATCTGCAGCATGTTAATTTTTCTCTTGTGGGTACGCTGATTTTTCCCATTGACTTGTATTAGATACAGAAAATCCGCGCGTAAAAAAAAGCGCATGTAATTCGCACATGACTGTATCAATAAAGTTTTTTTTTTCCAAATCCAAATACTAGAAAGTATCAAAAACAAAGCAGCTTTATTTAAAATGCCATACCAAAAAGAGACAAAAACCTTAAAAACATGATAAAAATGTGTGAAAAGCAATGAAAAAGAGCAGAGAATCTGAAACCTCAAAGGCTCATCATGGGATCCTAGCCTAATACTACAGCGAAGTAGGTCATATAAACAGCAGCGGTGGGGAGTATCTCTTCCTAAACAATGGTGGGTATGACGGGAAGTACTGTATATACAATATATGCACTGTATACAGAGCGCAGCTCAGTTTATTTTTTCGTATGGCTGCACTCGAGACAAGTGTACCATTTGTTCATGAGCGCTTAATAAGATAAATTTCCACAAGTTCTTTTTTTTTTCAAGGACAATTTTGAAGCTTTAAAATCCACATAAAAACAGCTTCAAATACTCGGATGTGGATCTTGACGCAGATCTGCTTCAAAATCACCATTTAAAAAAGAAATAAAAAAATCAGTGTGAACCTTCCCTTATATAAAAAGAGAATTTCGACCTGCGTCTCAATATGGGGAATAATATAAAACCAAATGGGGGAAAAAATGATATATATATTTTTTTTTTTTAAATATAGGTATCTGGTATGAGGACGACCAGTGCTGTACTTCACAAACTATTACGCTTCGTTTCCAATATGAATAAAATGCAAGTTGCCTATTTTAAAATGGGTGCAGAAAATCTGCAACAGCAAAAGCTCATGGTGGGAATGCAGCCATACACAAACTACACAGTAACAAGAAGAAGCAAAAGCAGTCAGGGCCAATTCTAACATTTTGGCTGGAGGCTAAAGAAGTGTGTTGCCTTAGGCCTCCAGCCACATAAGCTATTGTGAAACCTCTGACCCTGAATCTGGAGTGAAGCCCTAATATGGTTTATATACACTGTATGTAACAATGGGATTCAGAATCCCACCATGGTGGGGGGGTTGGTTTATTTCTTCTGCTACTTTCACTTACAAATCCCTGGCTGATTTCCGCAGCTTTTTATATTAACACATTCATTTGCAATTGACACGAGAGTCCTAGAGTAAACGTCTTACCTCCCATGTTTTTATAGCGTTAACATGCTAATGAAGCCCGCAGCGATGACTGTGCGGAGACTCCCAGACCTGCTCGTTCTAGAATAAGGCACTTAATTTTTTTTTATTATTTTTAATTGCTTATTATTAGTAAAAATATACAGTACAATAATGTAGCCATTACAGTACACCATTGGAAAAGAGATGCTCCGGAGCATAAGTTGGTACATGTGCAGTGTGTAAGAGCATGTTCACACTGTGGTATATTTCACAGACAAAACAAAAAAACAAAAAACAAATGAGCATATACCCTGTAGTAAGTTAAATAGTAATAGCACAAGTAAATGACAGCGGGTACTTGGTGAACACTATTTTGATCATAAAAGACGACCAACCGCGACAACGTGTACCCAATCGGGATGGTCCTATCCAGTGGCGTAACTTGAAGCTTTTGGGGCCCAATGAAAAATCCCCAACTTTCACTGGTCTTTAAAGGGAACCTGTCACCCCCAAAATCGAAGGTGAGCTAAGCCCACCAGCATCAGGGGCTTATCTACAGCATTCTACAATGCTGTAGATAAGCCCCCAATGTATCCTGAAAGATGAGAAAAAGAGGTTAGATTATACTCACCCAGAGGTTGTCCGATCCGATAGGTGTCGCGGTCCGGAGCCTCATATCTTCTTACAATGACATCTTCTTGTCTTCACGCTGCGGCTCCAGCGCAGGCGTACTTTGTCTGCCCTGTTGAGGGCAGAGCAAAGTACTGCAGTGCGCAGACGCCGGGAAAGGTCAGAGAGGCCCAGCTCCTGCGTACTGCAGTACTTTTCTCTGCCCTCAACAGGGCAGACAAAGTACACCTGCGCCAGAGCCGCAGCTTGAAGACAAGAGGACATCATACTATGAAGATGGGAGGCCCCGGACCGCGACGCCCATCGGACCAGACCGCAGTGGGACCGCCCCTGGGTGAGTATAATCCAACCTCTTTTTCTCATCTTTCAGGTTACATCGGGGGCTTATCTACAGAATGCTGTAGATAAGCCCCTGATGCCGTGGGCTTAGCTCACCTTCGATTTTGGGGGTGACAGGTTCCCTTTAATAGTAATGGTCTTTTCTTATGTTCCAGAGGGACCTTTGGGGCCCCTCTAGTCCTCAGGGCCTGGGTGCAATTGCAAACTTTGCCCCTATTATAGTTACGCCCATGGCCCTATCCCGGGTCTCTATTATTGAAACCTTACCTTGTACCAGCCGACCTCAAGGTAGGTAACGGCAGAGCATTACACCATTGGATCAGGATGAGCAACTGCTCAGTTACGGGACACAGCACAAAAACTGACTTGACCGAATTACAGAAAAATATCTAGGGGTTTATTCACATTACACTTGGGCGTTCCATTCAGCAGGAACCTTTTGAGGTGCTCCGCAAATGTAATGTGTCTGACACTTACTGTCATTAAAAAAACTAAATAAAACCATTTACCGTAATATATACAGTATGTTTTTACATAAATTACCTATGTTGCAAACATAACATTTGCAGAATGGTTCCTGCTGAATATAATGCCTGTCCGCCAAGTGATTCTTCCCTAAGATGTTCCTTTATTTCAATCAAACTTGTATTTTGTGCTGTGTCCACACACCAAGCATTTGCTTTTACTGTAGTAATTAATAGAATAGCCAACATTAGAGGGGTTGTCCATCCTTGCGGTGTTCTGAACCCTTAAGTGTGCGCACCACACACTTTCATGATTCTGTGTTGTTGCTGCCAAGAACAGGCAAGTATGTGATTTGCAGCAATCCAATCGAATTAGGCGAGTCTGAGCACATCCAGTTGAAGTGAGGCTGACAGTATGCACACTTAGGCTATGTGCACACTTTGCAGATTCCACTGCGGATTTTTCCGCAGTGGAATTCCAAAATCCGCAGTGAAAACCCGTTGCGGTTTTTACTGCGGTTTCTTCTGCAGATGTTCATCTGCAGTTTCCTATTGGAGCAGGTGAAAATCCGCAGAAAAGAAGTGACATGCTGCGGAATGTAATCCGCAGCGTTTCCGCGCGGATTTTTCTGCAGCATGTGCACAGCGTTTTTTGTTTCCCATAGGTTTACATTGTACTGTAAACTCAGGGGAAACTGCTGCGGATCCGCAGCGGTCAAATCCGCTGCGGATCCGCAGCAAAATCCGCAAAGTGTGAACATAGCCTTACGGTCTCCGCAGAGATGCCGGAGAATCCTGACAGCATGCAGAGTGCGTGCTGTTAAGGTGCAGAAGTTGACAGTCACATAGTGAGTGCAGACATTCACAACAAGACCGGACAACCCCTTTAAATTTTTGTTTTTTTTAATAAATATATCCCTGTGAGAGAAGGTATGCTAAATGGGTAATGATAACCTATGGACATGTAAGGCTACATGTAAAATACCGAACGAGGCCATTATCTATACACAGAATAAGTATAACAGTAGTGGAGGCAAAACTATGAGCCTGAAGCTGGCGTTTTAGTTCTTAAATCAACGGTATGCATGGAAATAAGCAATTGTGTAATATATCTTATCAGAGGAATCTGCTTTTTTCTCTTTCTGAATTCTCTCTGAATTTTTTACTCTCAATTCAGAGATAAAATCTGTTTTTAGTGTCAAGTTCAACACATTTTCCCATTACTGAGATGGGAGATGACAGTTGGTGCTTTTACAATTCTATGTAGAGGGGAGGAGCTAGAGGCCGACACAAACATTCTACTGGAAGTTCTGTATCGGCAACTTACAGCTCTCCAGAGAACTTTGAGCACTAACTGCCATCTCCTAACTCAGTAATGGGAAAATCTGTATTCACTGTAGACCTTTTTTTCTTTTTTTAAACGTGTGAATTGAGAATCTTTACAATGAAAGATCAGTCCAGAAAGAGAAAGAAGCAGATTTCTCTGTTGCAAAGTTTCTTATTTTCATGTGTGCTATTGATTTATAAAATAAAAATTAAAACATTTACACTTTGAGCATTTTATTAGAGAGACCCAGTCCATATGCAGTTTGTACAAAATGATTAAACCTGATCCTTTATTGAAAACATTAAAATACATGGAGACCCCCACAAACTTAAAGGGGGTCCCGATATATATTAAATAGTAGGGGGCCTAAGAAAAGGGCTAGTAATGTATGTCCCGAGACAATGAGCACTAATTTGGAGAGTGATAAGTGAGTCAGCTCGTTGCTGATAGCATCGAATTATTATTAATTTATTGGGGTATTCGGGGGGGGGGGGGCAGCTCCCTACGCCATGTAGAAGGGAGAGCATAGTCCGCATTGTTCAGGGCTGATCAGATCATAGGACTGATGTCATTCCTGACACTTCGGCTCCTCTTCTTGGTGAACTTTGCAAACTACCAGAGGGGCAGGAAAATGTAAGAAAGTGTGCTGTAACCATCTGCTGTAGATAATGTGCACTCACAATGAACTGATCTGTCTTCTCAGGCCACAAGAAGAGAACACACTGGGAACTGCCTGAAAGTGCGAGGACTGAACACGTTGCGTATCACCCAAAGATGATCTGCGCCTAAATCACACAGTGGAACTGAAAGATTATAGGGCCCGATAATTTCATTGTCTATGCAAAACAGAAGATGGGTAAAGAAGTCCAACAGATGGCAAGGAAAAGCTTCCAGAATATCAGTCGGGGCTGGTCAAATCTCTAGATGCCAAAGGACACGGAATGTCATAAGAAGGCGATGGAGGCAGTACAACGCTGCTGGCCTACAATAAGGGGGTTGGGAGGGCACCATCAGGGTGGTTTGGACAATACTCTTTGGGTGGGCGGTCCACGTTGAGATCAGGACTGCATCAAGTAAATATCTGTATATATGTTCAGCAAATTTTATAGATTTTAATTAAAATAACATTATTTTGAAATTTGATTTTAATTTTTCTTTTATCTGCATGAAAAAGAATTAAAAAATGATGTCTGCAAATTACACTGAAGTCTAATATATAAAATATAAATGTGTGAAAATTACTAATAGAATTTAATCACCTGTGCAATACTCGGGAAATCCTGAAAACATGCCCTGTTGGTGGCTCTTGAGGACCAGAGTTGGGGACACTTGCCTAAAGCCACACAGTGCAGAGGATGTCAGTCAAGCAGGAGAGCACAGCGCTGGGGGGAGGGATAGAGCTGGAGTGACAGAGGCTTCAGATCTACAAATAGATCTTCAGCCTTATTTGCAAACACTGATTTTTCAGTAACGGAGGAACGGACTGGACTTGCCACGGAAAGGTATCCCTGAATTTGTCTTTGAAAGAGCTACATTGGCATATAAAAATTTTGGGGGATGAAATCCTGATTAGATTCCCTTTAATTTCAGAATAACTTTAGAAGAGATTTGAACGTCATAACTTCCATCACAAATCTTAAACCAAAGACTTTTTTTTTCAAAATATTGGCCATATGAATGATTTCCTTTTGCCCATGTGGTTAACTATATGTATTACTAAGGATATGTTCACACTAGCGTGTTTGGCGGTCCGAGTCCTGTGAATGTGGACATCACACAGACAAATGTTATTCAGTGTGTTAGTTCACATGAATGGTCTGTGTGAAAAATAATTTCAGAATGTGCTAGTCTCATCCTTTTTTTTCGATCGAGACTCTCCTATATATTTCGGTGGGTGTGCAAACAAAAAGCGGACACCATCCACATGGCATCAATTTTTTTTACAGATCCTTTGCAACTATTAGACTGTGTACCCAAAATGAGCTTTTGGTAAGTTTTTGATGCAACCTATTTTCGCTGCTGCCAAAACGCAGATTTTTACCCTTAGGCCGGCTTCACACTCAGCGTATGAAAATACGGTCAGTATATTACGGCCATAATACGCTGAAAAGTCCCGAAAATAGTGGTCCGTAGCTCCTCCGTAGGCAGGGTGTGTCAGCGTTTTTTGCGCATGGCATCCTCCGTATGTAATCCGTATGGCATCCGTACTGCGTGGTTTTCTTGCAGGCTTGCAAAACCGACATACCGCTATAGAAGTGATCCATGTGTCCCAAAAAGAAAAAAATATATATATATACTGTCTATATATACAGTATATATATATATATATATATATATATATATATATATATATATGTCAGTAGACACATATATGTATATATATTAATATTTATTCCAGCGCTATACAGCTTGAAAGCCGGTAATTCAATTACCGGCTTTTTCTTTCTCCTTCCTAAAACCCGACATGATTTGAGACATGGTTTACATACAGTAAACCATGTCTTCTCTCCATTTTTTTTGCAGATTCCACACTACTAATGTCAGTAGTGTGTATCTGCAAAATTTGGCCGTTCTAGCTCTTAAAATAAAGGGTTAAATGGCGGAAAAAATTGGCGTGGGCTCCCGTGCAATTTTCTCCGCCAGAGTAGTAAAGCCAGTGACTGAGGGCAGATATTAATAGCCTGGAGAGGGTCCATGGTTATTGGCCCCCCCCTGGCTAAAAACATCTGCCCCCAGCCACCCCAGAAAAGGCTCCCAGGCTTTCTAGGAAAGTTCCCACGATCTATGAACATCCAGCAGAGGGCGCCTCACCGCAAATGAAGCTAAATATAGATCATTGATCTATATTTAGCCTCATTCCCCGGGGTTTTGCAGCAAGGAGCAGCCTGCATTAGCGGAACTCCTTGCTGCAAAATGTTTTAACCCCTTCAGAAGGATTTACATCGTTGGACGTTACAGATCTGCGGAGGGTAAGTATATTGTTGGTTTATTATGTTTTTTTACTTACAGAACGAGGGTCTTCAGTGACTGGATTGGGCGTAGAATAAAATACTCCAACAACCATTGTTTTTATTTCATTAAAATAATGTTTAATAATGTGTTTGTGTTTTATTTAACCCTTTACTACAATTGGATTAATAATGGATAGGTGTCATAATTGACGCCTCTCCATTATTAATTAGGCTTAATGTCACCTTACAATAGCAAGGTGGCATTAACCCTTCATTACCCCATATCCCACC
Organism: Ranitomeya imitator; assembly: GCF_032444005.1. Taxonomy (NCBI): domain Eukaryota; kingdom Metazoa; phylum Chordata; class Amphibia; order Anura; family Dendrobatidae; genus Ranitomeya; species Ranitomeya imitator. The sequence continues at coordinate 447,139,041 of NC_091283.1, read as the reverse complement.
GCTACACGGGAATGGGAAGAGAGTGGCCAAGTGCCAGAATAGGCGCATCTTCCAGATGTGCCTTTTCTGGGGTGGCTGGGGGCAGGTGTTTTTAGCCAGGGGGGGGCCAATAACCGTGGACCCTCTCCAGGCTATTAATATCTGCCCTCAGTCACTGGCTTTACTACTCTGGCGGAGAAAATTGCGCGGGAGCCCACGCCAATTTTTTCCGCCATTTAACCCTTTATTTTAAGAGCTAGAACGGCCAAATTTTGCAGATACACACTACTGACATTAGTAGTGTGGAATCTGCAAAAAAAATGGAGAGAAGACATGGTTTACTGTATGTAAACCATGTCTCAAATCATGTCGGGTTTAGGAAGGAGAAAGAAAAAGCCGGTAATTGAATTACCGGCTTTCAAGCTGTATAGCGCTGGAATAAATATTAATATATATACATATATGTGTCTCACTGACATATATATATATATATATATATATATATATATATACCTATTCTATGTGTACACATTTATTCTACCTATTGGACTGTAAGCTGTCAGTGTGATTTTACTGTACACCGCACTGAATTACCGGCTTTTCTCTCTAACAGCGCTGCGTATTTCTCGCAAGTCACACTGCTTGTCCGTGTGTAATCCGTATTTTTCACGCTTCCATAGACTTTCATTGGCGTATTTCTTGCGCAGTACGGTGACAAACGCAGCATGCTGCGATTTTGTACGGCCGTAGAAAGCCGTATAATACTGATCAGTAAAATACGGCAGATAGGAGCAGGGGCATAGAGAATAATTGTGCCGTATTTTTTGCGAGTTTTACGGACGTAGTTTCTGCGCTCTTACGTCCGTAAAACTCGCAAGTGTGAAGCCGGCCTTAGAGCAAAGTGGATGGGATTTATTGAGATCTCGTGCCCCACTGTACATATATATATATATATATATACAGGTAGTCCTCGACTTACGACGTTGATCCGTTCTAACGCGGCGTCGTAAACCGAATTTCGACGTAAGTCGGACCATACGTTTATACAGTAATGTACCATAATAACATTATCAATAAACATAGGTACAGTCAAATATTGTGCAGTACAGTACGTTTAATAATGAAATACTGTACTGTATGTGCTGTAACAGTAATAAACAGTGTAATAAACAAAGATAACAATTCCAAAGAGAGAGCAGGCTTATTGGGAGGAAGCTGCAGAAGGTGCTGGAGATACTGGGGGAGGTGAGTCAGGAGAGGCAGGTGAGTCAAGAGGGGCAGCTGAGGTAGAGGGTACAGGTACAGGATCTGTTGCAGGCCTCTCTACCTTCTTGAAGTACCGCTGCAGGTTAGTTTGGAAGGAGACCATCTTCTTCTCCTCCAAGATCTCCTTGTAACACCTAAGGGAATCCATGACTCCTCTGGCAACCCTAGCGTACCTTTCCATGTTGGGATCCTCAGCCTCAAACCTTGACAACCCTTCCTGTATCAGGGCAAAACCTCCTGCCAAGCCCTGCCTTGTAAATGTCTTAAGTTCTGGGGTTGGTATGTCTTCCTCTTCCTCTATCATCTGCTTCTCCAGTTGAATAAGGTCCTCAGCAGATAACTCCTCTCCATGAGATGCCAGTAGCTCTGTGACATCATCCTCCTCCACCTCCAGATTCATTGTCTTACTCATATCAACAACGTTCCTTATGACATTAGTCACTGACTCTTGGACCTCTGTGACATCATTCACAAACCGGGGACACAGTTTTTTCCACACCCCATTCATACTGGTCTGCTTAACCTCATCCCAGGAATCAGCAAAACTCCTTTAGAGTCATAGTAACATAGTAACATAGTAACATAGTTAGTAAGGCCGAAAAAAGACATTTGTCCATCCAGTTCAGCCTATATTCCATCATAATAAATACCCAGATCTACGTCCTTCTACAGAACCTAATAATTGTATGATACAATATTGTTCTGCTCCAGGAAGACATCCAGGCCTCTCTTGAACCCCTCGACTGAGTTCGCCATCACCACCTCCTCAGGCAAGCAATTCCAGATTCTCACTGCCCTAACAGTAAAGAATCCTCTTCTATGTTGGTGGAAAAACCTTCTCTCCTCCAGACGCAAAGAATGCCCCCTTGTGCCCGTCACCTTCCTTGGTATAAACAGATCCTCAGCGAGATATTTGTATTGTCCCATTATATACTTATACATGGTTATTAGATCGCCCCTCAGTCGTCTTTTTTCTAGACTAAATAATCCTAATTTCGCTAATCTATCTGGGTATTGTAGTTCTCCCATCCCCTTTATTAATTTTGTTGCCCTCCTTTGTACTCTCTCTAGTTCCATTATATCCTTCCTGAGCACCGGTGCCCAAAACTGGACACAGTACTCCATGTGCGGTCTAACTAGGGATTTGTAGAGAGGCAGTATAATGCTCTCATCATGTGTATCCAGACCTCTTTTAATGCACCCCATGATCCTGTTTGCCTTGGCAGCTGCTGCCTGGCACTGGCTGCTCCAGGTAAGTTTATCATTAACTAGGATCCCCAAGTCCTTCTCCCTGTCAGATTTACCCAGTGGTTTCCCATTCAGTGTGTAATGGTGACATTGATTCCTTCTTCCCATGTGTATAACCTTACATTTATCATTGTTAAACCTCATCTGCCACCTTTCAGCCCAAGTTTCCAACTTATCCAGATCCATCTGTAGCAGAATACTATCTTCTCTTGTATTAACTGCTTTACATAGTTTTGTATCATCTGCAAATATCGATATTTTACTGTGTAAACCTTCTACCAGATCATTAATGAATATGTTGAAGAGAACAGGTCCCAATACTGACCCCTGCGGTACCCCACTGGTCACAGCGACCCAGTTAGAGACTATACCATTTATAACCACCCTCTGCTTTCTATCACTAAGCCAGTTACTAACCCATTTACACACATTTTCCCCCAGACCAAGCATTCTCATTTTGTGTACCAACCTCTTGTGCGGCACGGTATCAAACGCTTTGGAAAAATCGAGATATACCACGTCCAATGACTCACCGTGGTCCAGTCTATAGCTTACCTCTTCATAAAAACTGATTAGATTGGTTTGACAGGAGCGATTTCTCATAAACCCATGCTGATATGGAGTTAAACAGCTATTCTCATTGAGATAATCCAGAATAACATCCCTCAGAAACCCTTCAAATATTTTACCAACAATAGAGGTTAGACTTACTGGCCTATAATTTCCAGGTTCACTTTTAGAGCCCTTTTTGAATATTGGCACCACATTTGCTATGCGCCAGTCCTGCGGAACAGACCCTGTCGCTATAGAGTCACTAAAAATAAGAAATAATGGTTTATCTATTACATTACTTAGTTCTCTTAGTACTCGTGGGTGTATGCCATCCGGACCCGGAGATTTATCTATTTTAATCTTATTTAGCCGGAATAAGTCAAGTCCTTATTCCTTTCAGTTGCTGCTAAAGCATTACCAATGACCCTTCGGAGGTAGTAGGCCTTGAATGTAGCAATGACTCCTTGGTCCATAGGCTGTATTAGGGCAGTGGTATTAGGTGGAAGGTAAACCACCTTGACATTAGGGTTAAAGTCATCCAGATGGGCAGGGTGTCCAGGGGCATTGTCCAGAATAAGCAACACCTTAAAGGGGATATCCTTGGAGGTACAATACCGCTCCACACCTGGCACAAAATGGTTGGTGAACCAGTCATCAAACACTGCAAGTGTCACCCATGCCTTCCTATTAGACTTCCAGATGACTGGTAGTTGACCCTTTGAAATGCCCTTGAGTGCCCTTGGATTCTCAGCCTGATACACCAGCATGGGCTTCAGTTTGTAGTCGCCAGCAGCATTGCCCCCAAGAAGCAAAGTCAGTCTCTCCTTACCGACTTTATGACCTGGTGCTGACTTCTCCTCCTTGGCGATGTACGTACGGTTAGGCAAACGTTTCCAAAACAAGCCTGTCTCATCCACGTTGAACACTTGTTGAGCACAGTAATCACCCTCCTCAATTATCTCAGCCAATGCTTTAGGAAACTCAGTTGCTGCTTTCTCATCAGCACTAGCAGCTTCACCTTGCACTTTAATGTTATGGAAATTGGCACGATCCTTAAACCTCATAAACCAACCCCTACTTGCCACAAATTCTTCACTTTCACTTCCTTCCACCTTTTGTCTTTTCAACGCCTCAAACAGTCGCTTAGCCTTCGCCTGAATAACCATAAGGCTCACAGGTATACGGCGTTGATTTTGGTCTTCCAACCAAAGCACCAGTAATCTTTCCATCTCAATAATAAGACCACTACGCTGCTTTGTTATCACTGTCGCTTTAATAGGAGCAGATCCTTTCACATGTTCAAGGATACGATCTTTATCCTTGATAATCGTAGCGACAGTCGAACGACTAAGTCCTAATGACCTGCCAATTTCTGTTGGTGTTTCCCCCTTATCAGATCGCCTTATGATATCCACTTTCACCTCCATGGTGATGGCCTTCCTTTTCTTTGATGCACTGGTATCAGATGAGTCTTCCTTACGTTTGGGAGCCATAATGAAGGGTGTAATGGCGTGCAGGAGACTTGTTTTCCTCTGTAACCGGGTGCAGTGTACAGTACTGGACGCTATTGCTCCGCCCCTGCACGTAGTTCGACTTACGACTCAAAACCACGTAAGTCGGAACGAGGCGTCGTATAAAGCGTCGTAAAGACGAAACGTCGTAACCCGAGACCGTCGTAAACCGAGGACTAACTGTATATATATATATACAGTACAGACCAAAAGTTTGGACACACCTTCTCATTAAAATTTTTTCTGTATTTTCATGATCATGAAAATTGTAAATTCACACTGAAGGCATCAAAACTATGAATTAACACATGTGGAATTATATACTTAACAAAAAAGTGTGAAACAACTGAAAATATGTCTTATATTCTTGGTTCTTTGAAGTAGCCACCTTTTGCTTTGATGACTGCTTTGCACACTCTTGGCATTCTCTTGATGAGCTTCAAGAGGTAGTCACCGGGAATGGTCTTCCAACAATCTTGAAGGAGTTCCCAGAGATGCTTAGCACTTGTTGGCCCTTTTGCATTCACTCTGCGGTCCAGCTCACCCCAAACCATCTCGATTGGGTTCAGGTCTGGTGACTGTGGAGGCCAGGTCATCTGGCGTAGCACCCCATCACTCTCCTTCTTGATCAAATAGCCCTTACACAGCCTGGAGGTGTGTTTGGGTTCATTGACCTGTTGAAAAATAAATGATGGTCCAACTAAATGCAAACCGGATGGAATAGCATGCCGCTGCAAGATGCTGTGGTAGCCATGCTGGTTCAGTATGCCTTCAATTTTGAATAAATCCCCAACAGTGTCACCAGCAAAGCACCCCCACACCATCACACCTCCTCCTCCATGCTTCACGGTGGGAACCAGGCATGTAGAGTCCATCCGTTCATCTTTTCTGTGTCGCACAAAGACACGGTGGTTGGAACTAAAGATCTCAAATTTGGACTCAACAGACTAAAGCACAGATTTCCAGTTGCTTAAAGTCCATTCCTTGTGTTCTTTAGCCCAAACAAGTCTCTTCTGCTTGTTGCCTGTCCTTTAGCAGTGGTTTCCTAGCAGCTATTTTACCATGAAGGCCTGCTGCACAAAGTCTCCTCTTAACAGTTGTTGTAGAGATGTGGCTGCTGCTAGAACTCTGTGTGGCATTGACCTGGTCTCTAATCTGAGCTGTTGTTAACTTGCGATTTCTGAGGCTGGTGACTCAGATAAACTTATCCTCAGAAGCAGATGTGACTCTTGGTCTTCCTTTCCTTGGGCGGTCCTCATGTGAGCCAGTTTCTTTGTAGCGCTTGATGGTTTTTGCAACTGCACTTGGAGACACTTTCAAAGTTTTCCCAATTTTTCTACTGACTGACCTTCAGTTCTTAAAGTAATGATGGCCACTCATTTTTTTTACTTATCTGCTTTTTTCTTGCCATAATACAAATTCTAACAGTCTATTCAGTAGGACTATCAGCTGTGTATCCACCAGACTACTGCTCAACACAACTGATGGTCCCAACCCCATTTATAAGGCAAGAAATCCCACTTATTAAACCTGACAGGGCACACCTGTGAAGTGAAAACCATTCCTGGTGACTACCTCCTGAAGCTCATCAAGAGAATGCCAAGAGTGTGCAAAGCTGTCATCAAAGCAAAAGGTGGCTACTTTGAAGAACCTAGAATATAAGACATAATTTCAGTTGTTTCACACTTTTTTGTTAAGTATATAATGCCACATGTGTTAATTCATAGTTTTGATGCCTTCAGTGTGGATGTACAATTTTCATAGTCATGAAAATACAGAAAAATATTTAAATGAGAAGGTGTGTCCAAACTTTTGGTCTGTACTGTATATAATTTATAAAAAAAAATTACTCAGCGTAAACCGATCTGCTGTGAGAGTTTCAAGTCCGCAGCAGGTCAATCTCTCTTGCGGGTACGCTGCGTTTTCTGTGTGGATTTTCCCCATAGACTTACATTAGATGCGGGAAAATCTGCAGATATACATCACACATGAGCTTTTAGTGCCTTTCCACTGTGGAAACGCATCAAAGACGCATTTGATCTGCACATGGCTATATCAATAAAGGTGTGTCAAATCCAAATACCAGGAAATATCAAAAGCAAAGCAGCTTTATTTACAGAATGATGTATCAAAAATGGACAAAAAAAAGCAGCCACAAAATCGCAAGTAACCTAATAGAGGCAGAAATGGCGCAGAAAATTTGCAACATGAAAAGCTCATTGTGGGAACGTAGCCTTAACATTGTTTCTTAACTATTATGTATAATACAGATACTCGTGCCATATGGATGTCAGGACTGGAAATACAGATGAAATTACAAATTAAAAATCATCCCTCCGTTATTTTCTGGATAAACAATTTTTCATACTTTCATGTAAACCTCATTCAGATGTCCGTGTTTCACATACATGTTTTATCCGTGGATTTTATGAATAGAAGATGGAAAAGTTAGGCCACATTCACACAATCAGTATTTGGTCAGTATTTTACCTCAGTATTTGTAACCTAAATCAAGTAGTGGGTGATAAATACAGAAGTGGTGACGTGTTTCTATTATACTTTTCCTCTGATTGTTCCACTCATGGATTTGGCCTACAAATACTGAGGTAAAATACTGACCAAGTACTGAACGTGTGACCGTGGCCTTATAGCCTATGGGTATGTTCACATGTCCATTTTATTTTGCAGACCATCCCGGATCATGTTTTTCAATCCAGCATCAAACTTGCCAATGCAAGTCTATGGGTCTGTGAAAATCCCTTGTATCTTTGTGATGTCCATTTTCCACTGAGTGTTTGATAGAAGCTTGAGGCTATGTGCCCACTTTGCGGATTCGTGTGCGGATTTTTCCGCAGTTTTTGAAAAATCCGCAGGTAAAACGCAGTGCGCTTTACCTGCAGATTTACCGTGGATTTTTTTTGTGCGGATTTCACCTGTGGTTTTACACCTGAAGATTTCTATTGAGAAACAGGTATAAAACTCTGCGAAATCCGCACAAAGGATTGACATGCTGGGGAAAATAAACCGCGGCGTTTCCGCGTAGTATTTTCCGCAGCATGGGCACTGTGGATTTGGTTTTCCATAGGTTTACATGGTACTGTAAACCACGTGGAAAACGGCTGCGAATCCACAGGGCCAAATCCCCTGCGGATCCACAGCCAAATCCACAATGTGTGCACTTAAGGTACCTTCACACATAACGATATCGTTAACGATATCGTTGCTTTTTGTGACGTAGCAACGATATCGTTAAGGAAATCGTTATGTGTGACAGCGGCCAACGATCAGGCCCCTGCTGGGAGATCGTTGGTCGCTGAACAAAGTCCAGAACTTTATTTCGTCGCTGGATCTCCCGTGGACATCGCTGGATCGGCGTGTGTGACACTGATCCAGCGATGTCTTCACTGGTAACCAGGGTAAACATCGGGTAACTAAGCGCAGGGCCGCGCTTAGTAACCCGATGTTTACCCTGGTTACCAGCTTAAAAGTAAAAAAAAAAAAACACTACATACCTACCTACCGCTGTCTGTCCCCGGCGCTGTGCTCTGCACTCCTCCTGTACTGGCTGTGAGCGTCGGTCAGCCGGAAAGCAGAGCGGTGACGTCACCGCTCTGCTTTCCGGCTGCTGTGCTCAGTCAGTGCAGGAGGAGTGCAGAGAAGCTGAGCGCCGGGGACAGACAGCGGTAGGTAAGTATGTAGTGTTTGTTTTTTTTTACTTTTACGCTGGTAACCAGGGTAAACATCGGGTTACTAAGCGCGGCCCTGCGCTTAGTAACCCGATGTTTACCCTGGTTACCCGGGGACTTCGGGATCGTTGGTCGCTGGAGAGCTGTCTGTGTGACAGCTCTCCAGCGACCAAACAGCGACGCTGCAGCGATCCGGATCGTTGTCGGTATCGCTGCAGCGTCGCTTAATGTGAAGGGGCCTTTACCCTGAGAAGTCTCCAACAGTTAATTTTTTTCTGCATATAAGAAAAACTGATGGTAACGAATGTAATGACAAAACGCTGCTGAAAATCGAATCCAGCGCAACAATGGAAGTCTGTCCAGTTTATTTTTTTTCACATGCGAGGAAAAACCAGATGTCTGAATGAGGCCTAAGATGAAGTATACAAATATATAGCCATGTATTCCAACTTATAAAAAATCGTTTTCATGTCAGTCCTCTTTAGTTCAAAATATGGAAATCAGAATAGGTAGACAGTATACCCAGCAAGGACACTCTGAGGAGAAAGGCCTAAAAAGTAACTGCTCTTTTGGCCGGTTTCACACGTCAGTTTCCTCACATACCGGAGACATTGACTTACGTAGACACATTGAAATCAATGTGTCTCTGCACATGTTAGCGTGTTTTCACGGACCGTGTGTCCGTGTGCAAAACACGGAGACATGTCAGTGTTCGTGGGAGCGCACGGATTACACGGACCCATTAAAGTCAATGGGTCCGTGTAAAACACGTACCGCACACGGACGTTGTCCGTGTGCAGTCCGTGTGCCGTGCAGGAGACAGCGCTACAGTAAGCGCTACCCCCCACCCCCACATGGTGCTGAAGCCGCGATTCATATCTTCTCTGCAGCAGCGTTTGCTGTAGAGAAGATATGAAAAATCCTTTTTTTTGTTTCTCGTGTTTAAAATAAAGATCCCTGTCCCCAGACCCCCCCCACCACCACTTGTGCGCCCGCCCGCTGTTATTAAAATACTAACCCGGCTCCCTCGCAGTGTCCTGTCCTGGCCGCAGCTTCTCCTGTATTACAGTCATGAATATGCGGCTCCACCTCCCATAGGGGCCTAGCCTAGTACTCCTTAACGGGATAAACTAATCAGAAAAAAAATTAACCACTTCCTGATTGTCCACAGTCATTAGGTGGCAGGTGGTGCGAGTGCCCATTATCCAGCAACTTATTTTGATATTACTACATTATCCCTCTTACAATCTCATTGTACATTGAGGTGAAGACAGAAGCGGTTAATCACCACTCCTGTCTTCCCTTTGTCAAGCAATGTATTTTACTGAATGAGAACTATGGAGTAAACAGAAGCATCGGCAGAGACGATGTGGCTAACGATGGATTTTGGCAGTCCAGATTAATTGACTGTGTTATTTGTATTATCACTTCTGGCCTGTATTTAATACAGTGTTGTGTTCCCTATGTCAGCACATTATCAGTGCAGTGAGTGAAGGGGGCTGGCTGTCTGAGCTTATTTCTAAAGTGACCCCATTGGCTATAAGAGGCAAGTAAAAGTCTAGAATAAATTCCCTGTAATCCTGCTGTTTTCTATTCTGATCACTTTTAATCTCATATTTACAGACAGCAAGATTTTTATTGGTGACTGGCCGAACATCTGACATGTTAGGAGTCTCTCAACTTTCGCTCTCGACAGATGATGTCGGGGGATAATGGAATGGGGCAGTTGGAATTTTGATGGATGATCCTTTAGTTTTCAGGGGAGAAGAGGCAGTGTCAGACCTTTCTGGCAGTGGTTTACTCCTCTCTTCCTGTGGAAAACATATGAATACCCATCCGAGCTGACACTTGCCGCTCATGTGTATGGTAGAGATGACTGTCTACTGAATAAACATTCGTCCGATAGCTTTGTCATAGGAAAGATTAGTTTTACCCTAAAGCAAAAGTTTGGATTTTTAGAAAATTCCTTTAAATGCTATTACCCATACACAGGATCCCCCATAAATATTTTGGTCAGTCCCCTAGAGTGAAGCACAGTTTGCATGGTCGACCATTGCTCCATTTAAATGGAAGACATGTTGATCTCATTCTCTTGATCAGTGGGGGTCCCAGCGATCAGACAATTTTTATCTAATCTATCCTGATAGTGGGTGGTAAGTTAGAAAACCCTTTAAATCATATTCTTATAGTTCAACTGACAACCGCAAGTTATAAGCATGGAGTGTCAGTAAATTGAAAAAGCTAACCCAACCTTTATTTCTGGTCTATTTGCGTATAACCATTCCTTAGTACAATTACAAGATACAGTAAAGTTTCTGTAAAGAGATTGTCCCTAAATTTCACAATATCTATATATATAATTGTCTAAGGGTTTTTCTGTCTGTCTGTCTGTCTTGGAAATTTCACGTCTCTGATTGGTCGAGGCCCCCAGGCCTCGACCAATCAGCGACGGGCACAGCATGGCGACGATGATGTCATAAAGGTTGCCTCGACCAATCAGCGACGGGCACAGTCTGCCGCTAATTCGCCTCAACCAATCAGCGACGGGCACAGTATCGATGTAGATGTCATAATGGTTGCCATGGCGACGAAGATGTCATAAAGGTTGCCTCGACCAATCAGCGACGGGCACAGTCTGCCGCGAATTCTGGAATCATCATTGTCCATATACTACGGGGACATGCATATTCTAGAATACCCGATGCGTTAGAATCGGGCCACAATCTAGTAAACTGTATATATAATTAAATAAATCTCTTGGATGAGATGAGGCTGATGTACTTACTTTGAAAATACACGTCTCATTCATTGAAAGTATTATTTTCTGAAGTATTTTATGAGTGCACGTCCAGTTGTTTAATTTTAGGAGTACACAACTATTCTGACATTGGTATTTCAAAGTAAGCACTCCAGCTTTATCAGGTTTAATTTTGTATGCATTCCTCTTTCACACATCAGTATTTTGCCATCAGTCACAATCCGTCTTTTTGAGAAAAAAACGGATCCAGCAAATGTTGCTGATGGATCAGTTTTTTTCTCATAGACTTGTATTAGCGACGGATTGGACGGATTGCCGTCGTTTGACGCATCCATCATAAAGTCTTTGTCCGTCGGCCGGAAACAACGGACAAAGTAACGTTTTTGTGTACGTCGAAAAGTTGGACAGGGACAGATCCTGCGCCGTCCGTCGTTGGCTATAATGGAAGCTTATGGGCGCAAGATCCATCGCTATCCGTCAAAAGATGGAATCTAGCGACGGATTCAGTTTTTTCAAACTGAGCATGCCTGGAAGAATTTCTATTCCTTTAATTTAATCCATTTTCCATTCAGGGAATCTCTCTCTCTCTCTCTCGAATTCTGGTCCTGTAAATTCCTGCGGCAGCTGCTTCGACGGATCCATCAAAAAAACGGATCCAGTGTATCAGTTTTTTACAATCTGCACAGGATCCGTCTTTTCAACACTTTGACGGATTGTGACTGATTCTTAAAAATTGATGTGTGAAAGACGCCTAAGCTCAATTGGAATAGTGAAAGAAAAGCTTTCGGTCTATCAGGAGTCCAAAAAAGAGATATTAAGATTATGAACTCATTGGGTACAGTGAATGATGGCAATCACTGTATAGCACTGCAGAATAGGTGTAATGATTGTGGTTGCAGAGGGTGGAACTGGGACGGGGCCCATGTGGGGGTGACACCAGCGTCTAATTCAGTAGGATGAGTCTGAGGACACACATTTAACTGAAATGTGTTGAAGCACAGAGACCTGCTGGCTCTCTGCACTGTGGTACATGCCACTGTCCAATCAGAGACTGGATGCTGATGACAGTATTTCCGTCACGGTCAGCGCGTGGCAGTGACATCATGCACCATGACGGGCAAGCTAAAATTAGCTGCCAGCTCCAGTGCCAGCTAGAGAACAGGGCGGTGTGCCTCGTTGGAGCAGAGGAAGGTGAGAAGAATCAAATTTTTTTTGCAAATGTGTTGGAATGGTACAGGGAACATTATTACTGGAAATGGCTTAGGATCAGTCATATTACACCAGGAAAGGGCCTAAGATGGGGGATAATATTACTGAAAGTGGCAAAGATGGGGGACATTATTACAGAAAGGGCCCAGGATGGGTGACATTATAACAGGAGGGGGCCTAGGATGGGGGACATTATTACTGGAAAGGGGTCAGTATGGAAGATATTATACCAGGAAGGGGCTCATTATGAGGTTAATTATACCAAGAAGGTGTCCAGTATATGGGTCATTATTAAAGGAAGGCTCCAGGATTGGAGACATTATTACAGATAGGTGCTAGGATGGGGGGACATCATTATATGGGGGGCGAACACACGTCTTTAACATTGTCTAGAATGCTACAAGGGTCCATACATCTGACCAGGTGAAGGCCCAGGTCCAAATTTTGCATGGACCTGGGTCCATCAGTTTCTAGTTATGCAAGCGGGCACTATATAAGCAATTAGAGAAAAAATATTGCAATATCTCAAATATCCAATCAGCTAGTTCCTGGTGAACTTGCTCAATTCAAGAGCTCATTCAGACATCCGTTTTTTGCATACAACTGCTATCTGTGGTTTTCACAGATAGCACTCGTACCTGTGATTATGTACTAGATGGTGGCCCGATTCTAACGCATCGGGTATTCTAGAATATGTACGAGGTAATTTATTTATGAAGATTTAAGAATAATGCAATTACAGATCATCAAAATATATAAACCATTACATGAATATCTAACCGTATTTAAATACATCATCGGATGAAAGAAGTACATCGACACTATAATACATTTGTTAACAATATCAACCCAAAATATTTTTGTACACCACATAGACTGACTGAACGTGTTCAGTAAACGTGAGTGAGCTACGTCACACTGTGACTGACAGAACTTATTCAGTAAACGTGAGTGAACTATGTCGCCCTGTGACTGACAGAACTTGTTCAGTAAACGTGACTGAACTACGTGTGTTATGAACAGGTGATTCAGAACCACAATGGACCTAGTGGTTAAGAGCACTTAAAGTGACCTGATAGTTACTAACATAGGACGAGCTCTGAGACGTGGGAACTCTGCTGACCGCAATCCCTAATCCTATCATACCACACCAGAGGTAGCCGTGGATTGCGCCTAACGCTCCCTATGCAACTCGGCACAGCCTGAGAAACTAACTAGCCCTGAAGATAGAAAAATAAGCCTACCTTGCCTCAGAGAAATTCCCCAAAGGAAAAGGCAGCCCCCCACATATAATGACTGTGAGTTAAGATGAAAATACAAACACAGAGATGAAATAGATTTTAGCAAAGTGAGGCCCGACTTACTGAATAGACCGAGGATAGGAAAGATAGCTTTGCGGTCAGCACAAAAACCTACAAACAACCACGCAGAGGGGGCAAAAAGACCCTCCGCACCGACTAACGGTACGGAGGTGCTCCCTCTGCGTCTCAGAGCTTACAGCAAGCAAGAAAAACCAATTTAGCAAGCTGGACAGAAAATATAGCAAACAAAAGTAACACAAGCAAAACTTAGCTTATGCAGGGCAGACAGGCCACAAGAACGATCCAGGAGAAAGCAAGACCAATACTGGAACATTGACTGGAGGCCAGGAACAAAGAACTAGGTGGAGTTAAATAGAGCAGCACCTAACGACTTAACCTCGTCACCTGAGGAAGGAAACTCAGAAGCCGCAGCCCCACTCACATCCACCAGAGGAAGCTCATAGACAGAACCAGCCGAAGTACCACTCATGACCACTGACCACAGGAGGGAGCTTGACCACAGAATTCACAACATACGTGGCACTGTGACTGACAGAACTTTTTCAGTAAACATGACTGAACTACGTGGCACTGTGACTGACAGAACTTTTTCAGTAAACGTGACTGAACTACGTGACACTGTGACTGACAGAACTTGTTCAGTAAACGTGACTGAACTACGTGGCACTGTGACTGACAGAACTTGTTCAGTAAACGTGACTGAACTACGTGGTACTGTGACTGACAGAACTTGTCCAGTAAACGTGACTGAACTACATCACACTGTGACAGGCAGAACTTGTTCACTAAACGTGACTGAACTACGTGGCACTGTGACTGACAGAACTTGCTCAGTAAACGTGACTGAACTATGTGGCACTGTGACTGACAGAACTTTGTTCAGTAAACGTGACTAAACTGCGTGATACTGTGACTGACAGAACTTGTTCAGTAAACGTGAGTGAACTATGTGGCGACCAATCAACGACGCGGGATTTCCCTTACAGACAAACAGACAGAATTAGACGATTATATAGTAGATGGGGATGTTTAGATATCCATGATTTTACATGTAGGTGGAAAATCGTCTAGACATGTCTCAGTTTGATCCGAGGGTTGAAACAAAATTGTTAATGCAACTCTATGGGTCTGTGAAAAATTTTCAGACTGTCAGAAATAAGAAGGTTGACAAACTTTTTTTGTCTCCACATACAAGACAAACTGATGACACTTGGACTGCACTCTGATCAAAATAATCTATTTCTTGTACATAAGAAAAATGGATGTCTTAATGAGGCCTAACGTAATGTAAAACATTTCTCTAAAGTAAAAAACCTTTCATCAGTCCGAAACCTTTCTGCAAGATAAAAGATAATTTACAGATCGCTAGAGATTTAACCACTGGGACCCCCACCAATCACCAGAACGGGGCACTTTTATAATTATTAGTATACAGCAGCAGTGCATATGATCATCACGTGCCATTTCTTCAGCATTCCTCATAGAAAATGAATAGAACAGAGGCCGAGTATACTGACTGTCCCTCTATAATAATGGCAATAAAAGTTCCCCGTTCTGGCGATTTGTGGGGTTCCAGTGGTTGGACTCCAACAGATCTATAAGTTTTCATCCATTATATGGAAAGTTAATAACTTAATTACACAAGAAAACCCATTTAAATATAATTTTCTTAAGTATTATTGTTGTTAGCATGCAAAACATGAGCAATGAATCAGGACTTCTGCTCTATTTGTGTACACATTCAATTCACCCAAATCCTGTGAGCAGAGGAACTTTCTGATCATCGCGAGGATACTGAAATGCCTGTGGGAATGGGCTGGAAACCTTCCTACACTAATGAAATGTAAAGCCAAGATTTTGAGTAACAGAGTCAAGGGCTTAGCCGGAGCTGGGTTATAATCCTGGTGTCTACGTGACTTACGTGGAAATATAGAACTAAATGTGATTTTTGAACGTGGTAATGAACAATCAGTCTCCTAATATGATGGGAAGCTCCACCTTTGATTAGCGACGAAAGCTTTTCTATACTGTACCCTTAGGCCACGGTCACACTGTCCGTATTTGGTCAGTATTTCACATCAGTATTTGTTAGTCAAAACCAGGAGTGGGTCAAAAATACAGAAGTTGTGCATATGTTTCTATTATACTTTTCCTCTAATTGTTCCACTCCTGGTTTTGACTTACAAATACTGATGTAAAATACTGACCACATACTGATAGTATGGCAGTAGCCTTACTATCCATTTGTTACATTTTTTTACTTTAATGCTGTTTGTGTTTCTGAGAACACAAAAAACTCTTTATCCCACATGGGAACCTTCTCAACATGGCGCTTCAGGAACACACCGCTCCCCGTCTACTGATTGGACCAGCCACCACAGATAAAAAAAGCAGCAGTGGCTGTTAACCTTGTCAGTTCTTCCTTTTTTACTTTTTTTTATTCCTCATCCAGCTTTAAAAACTGAAGGAGGTAGAAGGTCTGAACTTTTATTTATCCAATGGATCAGTGAAATACAGACGAAACACACAGAACTCTGAAGTAAAAAGTATGGAAAGTATTCAACATGTGTGCTACGTGAGAGTGAAGCATCCCATTAATGGCCTCTGATTGTCTGCAGGGCCCACGTGACATAACAATGCCATGCGAAAACTGGTGCCTCCATATCTGTAACTGCACAGGAACCGGAGGTGAGTATAGGGTATTTTTATTTTATATGAGGGAGCATAGGAGTACACCTTCAGAATCGGCCATGCCTTCTGCAAAATGGAACGAACCCTATCAGAACGGCAGATTGGCATGGCTGATTCTAAAGGTGGACCCTGTTCTTAAGAAATTGATCCCTCCGGTACCATCGATGTCTTTTAGGAGGGCAAAAAATCTGAGAGACCATTTGGTCTCCAGCCATTATCCTGAGCAGGCGATACCTACTTTATTGGACAATTTTACCATTAGGGGTGGTTGTGTTCCGTGTGGCAAATGTGTCGCCTGTCCCAATGTGGTACGGTGTGACAGTTTTTCTAACGCTGATGGTACTAAATCTTTTAGTATCCGTCAGCGTATCACGTGTACAACAAGATACATGATTTATTACGCTACGTGCCCATGTAACCTTATTTACATTGGGTTAACCACACGCCAACTTAAGGTTAGGATTCGTGAGCACGTACTGGGTATTCAGGCGGCAATTGGTCACACGGACACTTCCACCCTGAAAACAATACCATGTCACTTTAGAGATTATCACAATTGTGATGGTACTCTCTGAGGCTGGTTTCACACGTCCAGATAATTCCGGTACCGGAAAAAATCGGTACCGGAATTATCCATGTCCATGTGCCCCTACGTTTCTGTGGCACATCAGTGTGGCACACGTGCGGCACACGTGTGCCGCCTGTGTGCCCACTGGGTACCACATGCACCGTGCTGGGTACCACACGTACCAACATCTGGTGCTGAAGCCGCGATTCATATCTTCCCTGCAGCAGCGTTTGCTGCAGAGAAGATATGAATAATAGTGTTAAAAAATAAAGATCTATGTGCCCTCCCCCTCCCCCCCCCCCCGCTGTTCTGAAAATACTCACCAAGCTCCCTCGTTGGCTGTCGCTGCTTCCTGTTCTGGCCGCATCTTCTCCTGTATGCGGTCATGTGGGGCCGCCGATTACAGTAATGAATATGCGGCTCCACCCCTATGGGAGGTGGAGCCGCATATTCATTACTGTAAATGAGCAGCTTGGTGAGTATTTTCAGAACAGCGGGGGGGGCGCACAGGGGGTGGGAGGGCTCGGGGCACATAGATCTTTATTTTAAACACTATTATTCATATCTTCTCTGCAGCAAACGCTGCTGCAGCGAAGATATGAATCGCGACTTCAGCACCAGTGGGGGGGACAGCGCTTAATGTAGCGCTGTCTCTTGCACGGCACACGGACTGCACACGGACAACATCCGTGTGCGGTACGTGTTTTACACGGACCCATTGACTTTAATGGGTCCGTGTAATACGTGCGCTCCCACGAACACTGACATGTCTCCGTGTTTGGCACACGGAGACACGGTCCGCAAAAAAATCAATGACATCTGCACAGATGCATTGATTTTTATGTGTCTACGTGTGTCAGTGTCTCCAGTACGTGAGGAAACTGTCACCTCACGTACCGGAGACACTGATGTGTGAAACCGGCCTTAAAGGTGCGTGGTATTGAGTCCCTGAGGATAAATATTCGTGGTGGTGGATTTTGTAAACGTCTGTCTCAACTTGAGACTAGATGGATTTGGGCTCTGAACACGGTTCATCACAATGGTCTAAATGAGTCGTATATATTATTTTTTTTTGTATTGTATTAGTGATTGTCTGTATTGATAATGTCTAGTTTTATATGGCTGGATATTGCATGTTTGGCTATATCGTGTGTGTACATATAGATATGTGGTTGTTCTTGCACCCCCTATATAGCGGATGGGTTATTCCTGTGTGCCTCCTGAATATATGCGGGCATATACTTGTTTATAATTGTTTCCCTTATGTGTATTTGCTAGTTCGCCCGAGGTTGTGAGTCATTGTCCTATATTTTTCTATTTATATCCTGCTATGAATATAGCGTGCAGTACTCAGCTGCGTTTTGCAGCGAGGTGCTGGCAAGTTCCCCATATCCAAGATGGCTGTGACGCGATGTGATGCTTGGATGCCCCTCCTCCTACTCGACGCTGCCTGCCGCTTGTTGTTATGGTCACATGGGGCCCCATGTGTTCCTGCATCAGCGGTGATGTCAGCGCCGGGTGGAGGCATGTCTCCAGCGTCTTGTAAGTGTGACTGCGTCCGGTTTTCTCTGCTTATAATCTGCTCTGCCGTCCTCTACGGCACAACCCCTGAGGAAGGAAGTCTTTACTTCCGAAACGCGCGTCGCATACCACTAGGTAGGTTACGCTAACATGATGTTATCATAATGATTGCACTGCGCACTTGCGCTTGTGACCGGTCTTCACCATGTGGGTCTTTCACTATTGGTGCTGTTATGTGTCCTACCGCTTGTTCCAGTCCTGCCCATGTCTTTTCCTTTGTATGTACATTTTACTAATAAAGGTTGTTTCTATTTTTGCTTAAATTGTGTGGACGTTTTTCCACTATTTCTTTCTGTGGTTGTTTATAGCGTTCTTGGTGGGTCCTGATAGTCCTAGTACCTGGTTGTGGATGCCTCCTATATATATACATAGCTATTCATAATCATTATGAGGTATTCCTCCAAATATGTGCGTTTTCTTGCTTGTTACTGCCCTGGACTGTGGCTGCCTGCTACCATCAGTAATCCAGGTAAAAAGACTGCTCAGCTGCGTCCTTCGTTCTTTACTGCACCACTCACCATCTTCCATTTATTCACCGGGAGCCCTGGGGACCTACTTCACCTGTGGGAAGATATACCATCTGGCTGCCATAACATCACCCCAGAGGACCCCTTTAAGCAGTGTTGGTCATCCCTGACTGAGTACCACAGGTGGCGTCACAAATTCTTATTATCTCACAAATCCCTTTAAAGACCTTCCCTTTAACATGGGCGCCCAGGGCCACGGACCAGGTCGCCGCCGCTGTGACACGTCCCTTTAAGTACCGGACCTGATACCGAGTACCTCACGGCCCTGGCGGGTGTTTCAGGTGTCAAGCGAGTGTGGCGGAAACCAAGAGTACAAAGACAAGTGTCTTTCCTACAGTCAAGCATGGTGGTTTGAGTGTCATGCTTTGAGGCTGCCTTAGTATTGTCGACTGAGGGGAGCTGCAGTTCAACGAGTGAACCATAACTGCCACCATGTGCTGTAACAAACTGCATCAGAGCATGATCCTCTCCCTTTGCAAATTGGGCTGCAGAGTGGAATTCCAACATGATAACGACCACAAAACACACCTCCAAGATGACCACTGCTTTGCTAAAGAAACTGAGGGTAAAGGTGCTGAGCTGGCCAAACATGTCTCCAGACCCAAACCCTATAGAGCATCCTTGGGGCATCCTCAAACAGAAGGTGGAGGAGCGCAAGGTCTCCAACATCCACCAGCTCCATGATTTCATCATGGAGGAGTGGAAGAGGATTCCAGTGGCAACTTGTGAAGCTGTAGTGAACTCCATGCCCAAGAGAGTTAAGGCTATGCTTGAAAATAATGGTGGTCACACAAAATATTGGGTACAATTTGGGCATTTTCACTTAGGGGTGTACTCACTTTTGTTTCCAGAGGTTTTGACATAAATGGCTACGTGTTGAGTTATTTAGAGGGCACACCACATTGACACGGTTATACGATCTGTACGTTGACTACTTTACGTTGTATCAAAGTGTCATATCTTCAGTGTTGTCCCATGAAAATATATAATAAAATACTTACAAAAAATGTGAGGGCTGTACTCACTTTTGTGGTATACTGTACATGTGGATGCCATCTGTATAATACAGCCATCTGTATAACATCTGCCAGGTCCCTGCACAATGTGTACAATGACAGTGCGCTCTCTGTTGCTTGTTCAGATCAGCAGTAATGAGTCAGCAGTAGATCACATTGTCAGAATACCCAGTTTGCAGAGACTAGCGGCGCCCCTGCAAGTGACCGTCTCCTCCTGACTCATTACTGCTGATCTGAGACGGCAACAAACAGTGCACTGTCATTGTGCACATCAAACAGCACACATGTCACTAGCCCAGGCCCTGGAATATGCATCATCGATGATACTTTGTTTCAGGGAGGGGGCTGCAGTGACCACAGCATCTGCCCCACTGATGACGCTTCGCTTGAGTATCCCAGCATGCACTGGGATTCACACATGAAGTGTTATCATAAAGGATATAGAAAAAAAGGAAGAAAAACTGTTAGATAGTGTAGCTAGGGAAGGATAGGGAATTTTTTATTCAACTATATTACAAAATAGTTTAGATTATGGCATTAAATAGACAGGGATTTAGAATGAAAATTAATTTGGATTTTGAACCACCACTTTAATAACCACAACTATGCATTGCACTGATTAATGTTGACTTTGTGATTATGTTTTCCCTTTTTTCAATTGTTAATAAAAAAAAATACTGCTAGGCTTCTTTTACACTTGCAGTCATTTTGCGGCCCGATTTTGCGGCCCCCAATAGAGTTCTATGGGACCGCAATAATTCCACTGCACGCTGTGTGCCGTATGGCCGTGAGTGCCGAATTTACGCAATAATGGGCCGCAAAAAAACCCAGTATGTGTAAAAGAAGCCTTAGGCTATGTGCACACGTTGCAGATTTGCCTGCGGATTTTCTGCACTAAATCCACAGCTCTTGGCAGAAAGCGCAGGTGCGTTTTTGATGCGTTTTTGTATGCGTTTTTGAAAGCTAAATAAAGATGTATTATTGAACAAAAAAAAATATTTGTGATGTCATGTCTTGTCCAACCTCCTCTTTTACATTTGTCCAACCCACACTCCATTACACACATTGATAGATAGACAGATAGATAGATAGACAGACAGTCAGACAGATAGATACATTGATAGATGGAATGAGACAGATAGATACAGTATATGAATAGTTAGGCCACTTTCACACATCAGGTTTTTGCCGTCAGGCATAATCCGACAAGTTTTGAAAAAAACGGATCCGTTTTTTTTTTCGCCGGATCCATTTTTTTTCTCATAGAGTTGTATTAGCGCCGGATTGCGCCTGATGGCCTCATGTTTCATCCGTTTTTTGCTGGATCTGTAAAAAAAAACCTGTTTCCAGCGGACGGAGAAAACGTACAGAGGAAAGTTTTTGTCCGTCCTGCGAAAAAATGCACAGCGACGGATCCAGTGAAAAACGTATTAAACTGAGATGTGAAATGATGAATTCGGCCTCCGAATCCGTTTTTTCATGCATTTTTTCCATTGAAATCATGCACATTTTCCATTCTCTCTCTCGCTCTCTCTCTAAAAAAAAAACGGTTCCGCTGCATCAGTTTTTCACTATTTGCAACGGATCCGTTTTTTCAAAAATTTGCCTGATCCTGCCTTGACGGAAACAAACTGATGTGTGAAAGTAGCCTAACTATCCATATATCTATCTACATCTATCCATCAGGCAGGATCCGGCGAATTTTTGAAAAAACGGATTTGTTGCAAATAATGAAAAACTGATGCAACTGATCCGTTTTTTTGATAGAGAGAGAGAAAGAACGGAAAATGTGCATGATTTCAATGGAAAAATGCATGAAAAACCGGATTGGGAGGCCGGACTCATCATTTCACATCTCAGTTTCATACATTTTTCGCCGGATCCGTCGCTGCGCGTTTTTTTGCCGGACAGAAAAACTGTTCTTTTGTACGTTTTCTCCGTCCACTGGAAACAGCTGTTCTGACGGATCCGTCAAAAAATGCATGAAACGTGTGGCCATAAGGCGCAATCCGGCGCTAATACAACTCCATGACAAAAAAACCCAGATCTGGCAGAAAAAAAACACGGATACGTTTTTTTTTCAAAACTCGCTGGATTGTGCCTGACGGCAAAAAACCTGATGTGTGAAAGTAGCCAGATAGATATATCTATAGATACATACATATATCTATCCATATATCTATGTATCTATAAATATACTGTATTTATAGATAGATATAGCCATAGTTATATCTATAGATATATCTATACATATATCCATGTATAGATATAAAGATTTATCTATGGATATATCCATAGATATATCCATAGATATATAATAGCGAGGCCTATGTTTCTTAATGAACGTTTAATTAAAAAAAAACTGAAAAAAACGGCTTGGGCTCCCGTGCAATTTTCTGCACCAGAGGGGGAAAGTCGACGGCCGGGGGCCAATATTTGTAACATGGGAAGGGGTTAATACCCATGGCCCCCTCCCAGGCTATGAATATCAACCCGCAGCTGTCTGCGTAGCCTTTACTGGCTATTAAAATAGGGGGACCCAAAAAAAATGATGTGGGGTCCCCCTATATTTTATAGCCAGAAAGGCTACACAGACAGCTGCGGGTTGATAGTCATAGCCTAGAGAGGGGCCATGGATATTATCCTCCCCCCCCCCCCCCGGCTACAATACCAGCCCCCAGCCGCACTTAGCCCCTTTCTTCCCACTCCTGTGTAGTGGTGAGATATGGGGTAATAAGGGGTTAATGTCACCTTGCTATTGTAAGGTGACATTAAGCCCGGTTAGTAATGGAGAGACGTCAATAAGACGCCTATCCATTATTAATCCTATAGTAGTGAAAGAGTTAAAAAAATAAAGACACAGCCAGAAACAAGTATTTAAATATTCTTAATTTAACCATACTTACCATACTTGATCACCTGCAAAAATTTAAAAATAATAAACCAACCGTATACTACCTGTCCGCTGTAGTCCAATTAATAACGAGTGTCCCACGACGATCTCCCCTATAGAACAGTAACATTGGGTGATGTCACTGTTCTATAGGCCCTCCAGTGACACACTGACAGGAGACAATGGCTCCTGCTGTGTATCACTGAGGTTACCTTAGTTCACTGGTCTCACTTTATGCCATTGCTGCGTGGGAACTTTCTCACACAGCAGTGCCACAAGTGAGACTAGGGACTATTTTTTTACAGTGGCGGAGGAATACAGTGCGGAAGGATACCTTCCGTCATTGTATTCCTGGAGCCCCTAGAGAGCGGTCGCATAAGCTGATCGTCATGGGACACTCGTTTTAATTTGATTTCTGCGGATCAGGGAGTATAGTGTTTGTTTATTATTTTAATATTTTTTACAGGTGACACTGGTTGTGGGGATCAAGGTGACAAGTGATGGTGAGTATGTACTCTATGTTGTATGTACTGTATGTCTATATGTTGTATGTATGTAGTATGTTGCATGTATGTAGTATGTTGCATGTTGTATGTATGTAGTATGTTGCATGTATGTTGCATGTATGTTGCATGTTGCTTGTATGTAGTATGTTGCATGTATGTAGTATGCTGTATGTATGTTGCATGCATGTAGTATGTTGCATGTATGTTGCATGTACAGTATGTAGTATGTTGCATGTATGCAGTATGTTGCATGTTGTATGTATGTTGCATGTTGTATGTATGTTGCATGTATCTAGTATGTTGCATGTATGTAGTATGTTGCATGTATGCAGTATGTTGCATGTATGTAGTATGTTTCATGTATGTAGTATGTTGCATGTATGTAGTATGTTGCATGTACGTAGTATGTCGTATGTATGTTGCATGTATGTAGTATGCTGCATGTATGTAGCATGTTGCATGTATGTATGTTGCATGTTGTATGTATGTCGCAGACCACCAGGACAGGCCACAGACCACCCGGACAGGCCGCAGACCACCAAGACAGGCCGCAGACCACCCAGACAGCCAGCAGACCCAGCACGGACAGCCCGCAGACAACCCGGACAGCCCGCAGACCACCTGGACAGCCCGCAGACCTGGCACGGAGATCCCGCAGACCCCCGGACAGCCCGCAGACCACCTGGACAGCCCGCAGACCTGGCACATAGAGAGTTCGCAGACCCCGCCCGCCCGCCCGCACACACACATGCACACAGTCACTGCCCACACTCCGCCCACACTCTTCCCCCCTCCCGAACTGCAGCGTTTCCTCCTCAGCTAAACCGCAGATCTTTTTTACATCTGCGGTTTTGCTGTGGAAGTGCCCAACTCAATGCAATTCAATGGGTGCAGAAACCCTGCAGTTCCGCACAAAGAATTGACATGCTGCGGAAAAAACAATGCTGCATTTCCGCGCGTTTCTTTCCGCAGCATCTGCACAGCGGATTTGGTTTTCCATACGTTTACATGGTACTGTAGACCGCATGGAAAACTGCTGCGAATCCACAGCGTCAAAAATGCTGCGGATCCGTGGTAAAAACCGCAACGTGTGAACATGGCCTTAAGCAATAAAATAGGATAACAGAAGGCTTTGCCAAAGAGTATGGTGGAAAACCTTGTAATTTCCATATAATTTTATTCAGGTGAAACTACACAGCAGAAGAACAAGCCCAACTGTTCAGACCGGTTTCTGTTTGTTGGGAAGTGGTGCCATTGTAAGAAAACCCGAGACACCTGTGTATATATACGAGCAGTGTCCTGGTACATCTGCTTTATTCTGGGAGCCTTATGTGAGCTGCGACCTCCTATTTATAGAAAATAAATACAAGAAAGGGCCATAAGAAGAAAGGAGACGTGGGATATAGCGACATTTTACAGGTGCATGCAGTATTACAGACACACATGGAGATGATTTGTGGCAGTGATCCACTGTCTAGGAGAGTGGTAGAGAATGAAGCTAAACCTATTCTTCAACAGCACCCGAGCTCCCAGAAGTATCATCATTAGGAAACCGACTTGTAAACTAAAAGCCCTTGAGGCAGTAAGGCAGAAGTTTCCAGTAAGCCAAGCTCCCCACTGCAACCCTCCCACCATCCAATCCCCCCTCCTCCCGCTCAAATCCAGAGGTTCCTCCAGTGGCTCATTAGTTCGCCTCTCCATCTGCTATCATTTACCTGGTCTTTAATTCCCGTTAGCATTACCGCCGTCTCACCTGATAAGGCCTGTCGTCTGGAGGCTGCATTGCAAATGCTGGTGTAGGGATCACTGAGGTTATGGAAGTAAAGAGGTGCATTGTATTGTGAGCGTAACACATGAACTCTGTTCATTCACACATCCATGTGAGTTTTATCATCCGAGAGACACAAGACGATTTTTTTTCAAGTGACATTTTTCATCAATTTTTTTTTACTGAGCCTTTATTCAATGACTCTTAACAACGGATCAGTTAAAAATGATAACACACAAATAAAACTCTGCAAGGATGTAATAATAATAGGTGCAGGGGGTTCAATGGCACCTGGGCCCTTTTGACCCATATGAAAAGACTATCAGTATTAAGGACCTGCGATAGTTGAGGGCCTTGTTGGAGATTTTGCATTGGGGTCCACGAGCTTGCAGATACACTCTAAAATTGAACTCTAAAATTAATGTATGTACTCCATGTTCCATCAGCTTTAGGCTTTGTACATGGAGCGCCCCGTCAGGGCAAGGGGGTATTCGGTAAAACAAGGACACAAGGCTCCAGTCTCTTTACCTTTTACTGAAGACTTCAGCAACCACAGTCCAGGGCACCAGATCACAGGGCAGGCAGAGCCCGGATTTCCAGGTGGAAATCTGTAGCCTTCCCTTGCGCTGTGGTGGTGTAGTCCCTTACTGCCTATGGCTTCACATAAGGGTCTCACAGATGTGGTGTTTTGTTCTCTCTGTCCCCCATACAGGATAGGACTAAACCCGTATGACTGGTGACTTGAGCCTGTTTATAGGGTCTCTTAGATAACCCGGCTCTGTAGGTGTCACCGTGCCTCCTGGGTGTAGGTGCAGACAGGTAACCGGCAATTAGCTGTTCTGCCAGTCTATGAAATAAGGCGAAGAGGTCCTTACTCCCTTGGTGTTCCGGCTACCAGGATTTTGCGCCTCAGAAGGAGGCAGCCTGAGCGGGGCTGGTCTCCTTCTGGTATCCTCTCCTTTGCTTCGACTTCCTTCACGCTCGCTGCAATACAGTTCTGCCTTTCAATGTCTCTTTCTGGGAGCTGCAGCTCTGAGGGCATGCACAGCTCAGTTAACCTTCTGTCCTCCTCAGACTCTGGTCTGGAGCTCACTGAGCTGAGCTCAGCCAAGCCAGCAACTGACTAACTTTCCCTAGAGACTACCAGTTATATGTATATGGGGAGTGACCTAATAAATAGGAGCAGAAGCTCCCCCTGGTGGCCTGAAGTGTGAAATGTGTTGCATGTTTGTGATACCTGGATGCAGTTATCCTTCCTTGCCTCCAAACGCAGCATCACTCTCCCCAAGAGGAAAGCAATACCACTGCGACAACCAGGACCCTGGTGCCCCGCATACAGACACATTTAGTTTTTCTGCTGCAAAAAAAAAAAAAAAAAGAAAAAAATGTCTGAAAACCACTGCAGAAAAAATGCCCACATTTTTGCTGTGTTTTTGCTGTGTTTTTGATACATTTTTAGTTGCTTTTTTTTCCATTCATCTGAATGGGTGAAAAAGCTGCAAAAACATTGAAAGAATTAATATGCTGAAGATTTTTAAAAAAACTTAACGCTTTAAAGCTTCAAATCTACAGGGAAAAAAGCAGCATGTGTAGAAGACTCGTGAAATATAATATACCGTACTTTGCTTGTACTGTAAATCACATTGTTTTTTCCATAGCAGAAAAAATACAGCAAAGTGTGAACTAGCACTTACGGATTCCCATAGACTTTAGTGACTAAAACAGGAGAAGCTACAAATCCAAGAGAATAAAGACACGGTTCCATTTTTAAAACGGGTGTGTGTATAGATCAATTAAACTCTATGGGTCCATGTGCTGTCCTAGTAAAAAAAAAACAAATAACGAGCAGAAAGACAAATCACATGTATGTGTAAAGGCAGCCTTAGGCCACGTTCACACGTTCAGTACTTGGTCAGTATTTCACATCAATATTTCTAAGTCAAAACCAGGAGTGGGTGAAAAATGCAGAAGTGGTGACGTGTTTCTATTATACTTTTCCTCTGATTGTTCCACTCCTTGTTTTGGCTTAACACTGCACAGTATTTGGCTACGAAGGCTGTTCGGAAGATCATTTCAAAGTGTAAAAGTGCCTTTTCACACTAGGCCAGGCATGAGGAACCTAATCTCATCCATTCCAGCCGCCTTCGGATAGACCCCTAGTGGGTCACCAGTTCAGCTTTTTTAGCCATCAATATTTTAATCTTTCTGTTTGGCACGCACATGCAATGCTCACTGCTGAACTTCACTGCTCTGCTGTTCTTTGTGGACAGTGCACTTCTGCTCTCCCATCCTGTCAACTATGCAGTAGTCACAGTGTCTCATGTGATGTATATACGACAGTCTCAGTTTCTCCTATGTGATCTATATACAGCAGTCGCAGTGTCTCCTATGTGATTTATAAACAGCAGTTTCAGTGTCTCCTATGTGATGTATATACAGCAGTCTCAGTGTCTCTTATATGATGTACAGTGGGGCAAAAAAGTATTTAGTCAGTCAGCAATAGTGCAAGTTCCACCACTTAAAATGATGAGAGGCGTCTGTAATTTACATCATAGGTAGACCTCAACTATGGGAGACAAACTGAGAAAAAAAAATCCAGAAAATCACATTGTCTGTTTTTTTAACATTTTATTTGCATATTATGGTGGAAAATAAGTATTTGGTCAGAAACAAAATTTCATCTCAATACTTTGTAATATATCCTTTGTTGGCAATGACAGAGGTCAAACGTTTTCTGTAAGTCTTCACAAGGTTGCCACACACTGTTGTTGTTGGTATGTTGGCCCATTCCTCCATGCAGATCTCCTCTAGAGCAGTGATGTTTTTGGCTTTTTGCTTGGCAACACGGACTTTCAACTCCCTCCAAAGGTTTTCTATAGGGTTGAGATCTGGAGACTGGCTAGGCCACTCCAGGACCTTGAAATGCTTCTTACGAAGCCACTCCTTTGTTGCCCTGGCGGTGTGCTTTGGATCATTATCATGTTGAAAGACCCAGCCACGTTTCATCTTCAATGCCCTTGCTGATGGAAGGAGGTTTGCACTCAAAATCTCACGATACATGGCCCCATTCATTCTTTCATGTACCCGGATCAGTCGTCCTGGCCCCTTTGCAGAGAAACAGCCCCAAAGCATGATGTTTCCACCACCATGCTTTACAGTAGGTATGGTGTTTGATGGATGCAACTCAGTATTCTTTTTCCTCCAAACACGACAAGTTGTGTTTCTACCAAACAGTTCCAGTTTGGTTTCATCAGACCATAGGACATTCTCCCAAAACTCCTCTGGATTATCCAAATGCTCTCTAGCAAACTTGAGACGGGCCTGGACATGTACTGGCTTAAGCAGTGGGACACATCTGGCACTGCAGGATATGAGTCCATGGTGGCGTAGTGTGTTACTTATGGTAGGCCTTGTTACATTGGTCCCAGCTCTCTGCAGTTCATTCACTAGGTCCCCCCGCGTGGTTCTGGGATTTTTGCTCACCGTTCTTGTGATCATTCTGACCCCACGGGGTGGTATTTTGCGTGGAGCCCCAGATGGAGGGAGATTATCAGTGGTCTTGTATGTCTTGCATTTTCTAATTATTGCTCCCACTGTTGATTTCTTCACTCCAAGCTGGTTGGCTATTGCAGATTCAGTCTTCCCAGCCTGGTGCAGGGCTACAATTTTGTTTCTGGTGTCCTTTGACAGCACTTTGGTCTTCACCATAGTGGAGTTTGGAGTCAGACTGTTTGAGGGTGTGCACAGGTGTCTTTTTATACTGATAACAAGTTTAAACAGGTGCCATTACTACAGGTAATGAGTGGAGGAAAGAGGAGACTCTTAAAGAAGAAGTTACAGGTCTGTGAGAGCCAGAAATCTTGATTGTTTGTTTCTGACCAAATACTTATTTTCCACCATAATATGCAAATAAAATGTTAAAAAAACAGACAATGTGATTTTCTGGATTTTTTTTATCTCAGTTTGTCTCCCATAGTTGAGGTCTACCTATGATGTAAATTACAGACGCCTCTCATCTTTTTAAGTGGTGGAACTTGCACTATTGCTGACTGACTAAATACTTTTTTGCCCCACTGTATATATAGCAGTCTCAGTGTCTGCTATGTGATGTATATATAGCAGTCTCAATGTCTCCTATGTGATGTATATACAGCAGTCACATTGTCTTCTATGTCATGTATGCAGCAGTCTCAATGTCTCCTATTTGATCTAATCAGCAGTCTCAGTGTCTTCTATTTCATGTATGCAGCAGTTGCAGTGTCTCCTATGTGATGTACATTACAGACCAAAAGTTTGGACACACCCTCTCATTTAAAGATTTTTCTGTATTTTCATGACTATGAAAATAGTAAATTCACACTGAAGGCATCAAAACTTTGAATTAACACATGTGGAATTATATATTTACCAAAAAAGTGTGAAACAACTGAAAATATGTCTTATATTCTAGGTTCTTCAAAGTAGCCACCTTTTGCTTTGATGACTGCTTTGCGCACTCTTGGCATTCTCTTGATAAGCTTCAAGAGGTAGTCACCGGATATGGTTTTCACTTCACAGGTGTGCCGTGTCAGGTTTAATAAGTGGGATTTCTCGCCTTATAAATGGGATTGGGACCATCAGTTGTGTTGAGCAGAAGTCTGGTTGATACACAGCTGATAGTCTTACTGAATAGACTGTAAGAATTTTTATTATGACAAGATAAAAGCAGCTAAGTAAAGAAAAATGAGTGCCATCATTAGTTTAAGAAATGAAGGTCAGTCAGTCTGAAAAATTGGGAAAACTTTGAAAGTGTCCCCAAGTGCAGTTGCAAAAACCATCAAGCACTACAAAGAAACTGGCTCACATGAGGACCGCCCCAGGAAAGGAAGACTAAGAGTCACCTCTGCTTCTGATGATAAGTTTATCCGTGTCACCAGCCTCAGAAATCGCATGTTAGCAGCAGCTCAGATTAGAGACCAGGTCAATGCCACACAGAGTTCTAGCAGCAGACACATCTCTACAACAACTGTTAAGAGGAGACTTTGTGCAGCAGGTCTTCGTGGTAAAATATCTGCTAGGAAACCACTGCTAAGGACAGGCAACAAGCAGAAAAGACTTGTTTGGGCTAAAGAACACAAGGAATGGACATCAAACCAGTGGAAATCCGTACTTTGGTATGATGAGTCCAAGTTTGAGATCTTTGGTTCCAACCACCGTGTCTTTGTGGGACGCAGAAAAGGTGAACGGATGGACTCTACATGCCTGGCTCCCACCGTGAAGCATGGAGGAGGAGGTGTGATGGTGTGGGCGTGCTCTGCTGGTGACACTGTTGGGGATTTATTAAAAATTGAAGGCATACTGAACCAGCATGGCTACCACAGCATCTTGCAGCTGCATGCTATGGTTTAGTTGGACCATCATTTATTTTTCAACAGGACAATGACCCCAGACACACCTCCAGGCTGTGTATGGGCTATTTGACCAAGAAGGAGAGTGATGGGGTGCTACGCCAGATGACCTGGCTTCCACAGTCATCAGACCTGAACCCAATCGAGATGGTTTGGGATGTGCTGGACCGCAGAGTGAAGGCAAAAGGGCCAATAAGAACACCTTCAAGATTGTTGGAAGACCATTTCCGGTGACTACCTCTTGAAGCTCATCAAGAGAATGCCAGGAGCGTGCAAAGCAGTCATCAAAGCAAAAGGTGGCTACTTTGAAGAACCTAGAATATAAGACATTGTGTCTTCTATGCCATGTATGCAGCAGTTGCAGTGTCTCCTATGTGATGTAATCAGCAGTCTCAGTGTCTTCTATGTGATGTATACAGCATTCTCAGTGTCTCTTTTGTGATGTATATAGCAGTCTTAGTGTCTCCTATGTGATGTGTATACAGCAGTCTGTGACTACAATATTATGTATATATGGCAGTCTCAGTGTGTCCTATTTGATGCGATGTATATACAGCAGTCTCAGTGTCTCCTATTTGATGTATATATAGCAGTCTGTGTCTGCTATGTGATCTGAAGACACAAAAGAGAATAGTAAAACCAAAAACACTCAGTTTGAAAAAATGTTGCAGTAATCCGCAAGTGCTAGT
The DNA here is from genome assembly GCF_032444005.1 of Ranitomeya imitator. Lineage (NCBI taxonomy): Eukaryota > Metazoa > Chordata > Amphibia > Anura > Dendrobatidae > Ranitomeya > Ranitomeya imitator. The sequence continues at coordinate 447,107,884 of NC_091283.1, read as the reverse complement.
AAAAGATGTAAAAAACAGGGTATTTGGTTGATACGTTTTTTGCAAAAAATGTATACTAAGCTGCTCTACCAATCTTCACGGTATACCCTTATCAGAGCAGTCCTAACTAATGTATGCAATCCCTATCTGATGTATTTAAAAACCTGATCATCTGTATATAACCTGTGTGAACAGGGTTCAGAGAGGAAAAAATCCATGTGTGCATACAGGGTAGAACAGCTTTTGTGCAGATAGCCCAAGAGGAGTGGTGGAACTCCCCAGTCTTGTAGACACAAGAGAACAATTATGGAAACAGGAACACATGGGCTACTTGCACAGTGAACAAGTCTGTATGATCATGTTCACACACCACCAAGAAACCTGAAGACACAAAAGAGAATAGTAAAACCAAAAACACTCAGTTTGAAAAAATGTTGCAGTAATCCGCAAGTGCTAGTAAAAGATGTAAAAAACAGGGTATTTGGTTGATACGTTTTTTGCTAAAAATGTATACTAAGCTGCTCTACCAATCTTCACGGTATACCCTTATCAGAGCAGTCCTAACTAATGTATGCAATCCCTATCTGATGTATTTAAAAACCTGATCATCTGTATATAACCTGTGTGAACAGGGTTCAGAGAGGAAAAAATCCATGTGTGCATACAGGGTAGAACAGCTTTTGTGCAGATAGCCCAAGAGGAGTGGTGGAACTCCCCAGTCTTGTAGACACAAGAGAACAATTATGGAAACAGGAACACATGGGCTACTTGCACAGTGAACAAGTCTGTATGATCATGTTCACACACCACCAAGAAACCTGAAGACACAAAAGAGAATAGTAAAACCAAAAACACTCAGTTTGAAAAAATGTTGCAGTAATCCGCAAGTGCTAGTAAAAGATGTAAAAAACAGGGTATTTGGTTGATACGTTTTTTGCAAAAAATGTATACTAAGCTGCTCTACCAATCTTCACGGTATACCCTTATCAGAGCAGTCCTAACTAATGTATGCAATCCCTATCTGATGTATTTAAAAACCTGATCATCTGTATATAACCTGTGTGAACAGGGTTCAGAGAGGAAAAAATCCATGTGTGCATACAGGGTAGAACAGCTTTTGTGCAGATAGCCCAAGAGGAGTGGTGGAACTCCCCAGTCTTGTAGACACAAGAGAACAATTATGGAAACAGGAACACATGGGCTACTTGCACAGTGAACAAGTCTGTATGATCATGTTCACACACCACCAAGAAACCTGAAGACACAAAAGAGAATAGTAAAACCAAAAACACTCAGTTTGAAAAAATGTTGCAGTAATCCGCAAGTGCTAGTAAAAGATGTAAAAAACAGGGTATTTGGTTGATACGTTTTTTGCAAAAAATGTATACTAAGCTGCTCTACCAATCTTCACGGTATACCCTTATCAGAGCAGTCCTAACTAATGTATGCAATCCCTATCTGATGTATTTAAAAACCTGATCATCTGTATATAACCTGTGTGAACAGGGTTCAGAGAGGAAAAAATCCATGTGTGCATACAGGGTAGAACAGCTTTTGTGCAGATAGCCCAAGAGGAGTGGTGGAACTCCCCAGTCTTGTAGACACAAGAGAACAATTATGGAAACAGGAACACATGGGCTACTTGCACAGTGAACAAGTCTGTATGATCATGTTCACACACCACCAAGAAACCTGAAGACACAAAAGAGAATAGTAAAACCAAAAACACTCAGTTTGAAAAAATGTTGCAGTAATCCGCAAGTGCTAGTAAAAGATGTAAAAAACAGGGTATTTGGTTGATACGTTTTTTGCAAAAAATGTATACTAAGCTGCTCTACCAATCTTCACGGTATACCCTTATCAGAGCAGTCCTAACTAATGTATGCAATCCCTATCTGATGTATTTAAAAACCTGATCATCTGTATATAACCTGTGTGAACAGGGTTCAGAGAGGAAAAAATCCATGTGTGCATACAGGGTAGAACAGCTTTTGTGCAGATAGCCCAAGAGGAGTGGTGGAACTCCCCAGTCTTGTAGACACAAGAGAACAATTATGGAAACAGGAACACATGGGCTACTTGCACAGTGAACAAGTCTGTATGATCATGTTCACACACCACCAAGAAACCTGAAGACACAAAAGAGAATAGTAAAACCAAAAACACTCAGTTTGAAAAAATGTTGCAGTAATCTGCAAGTGCTAGTAAAAGATGTAAAAAACAGGGTATTTGGTTGATACGTTTTTTGCAAAAAATGTATACTAAGCTGCTCTACCAATCTTCACGGTATACCCTTATCAGAGCAGTCCTAACTAATGTATGCAATCCCTATCTGATGTATTTAAAAACCTGATCATCTGTATATAACCTGTGTGAACAGGGTTCAGAGAGGAAAAAATCCATGTGTGCATACAGGGTAGAACAGCTTTTGTGCAGATAGCCCAAGAGGAGTGGTGGAACTCCCCAGTCTTGTAGACACAAGAGAACAATTATGGAAACAGGAACACATGGGCTACTTGCACAGTGAACAAGTCTGTATGATCATGTTCACACACCACCAAGAAACCTGAAGACACAAAAGAGAATAGTAAAACCAAAAACACTCAGTTTGAAAAAATGTTGCAGTAATCCGCAAGTGCTAGTAAAAGATGTAAAAAACAGGGTATTTGGTTGATACGTTTTTTGCTAAAAATGTATACTAAGCTGCTCTACCAATCTTCACGGTATACCCTTATCAGAGCAGTCCTAACTAATGTATGCAATCCCTATCTGATGTATTTAAAAACCTGATCATCTGTATATAACCTGTGTGAACAGGGTTCAGAGAGGAAAAAATCCATGTGTGCATACAGGGTAGAACAGCTTTTGTGCAGATAGCCCAAGAGGAGTGGTGGAACTCCCCAGTCTTGTAGACACAAGAGAACAATTATGGAAACAGGAACACATGGGCTACTTGCACAGTGAACAAGTCTTGTAGCCCATGTGTTCCTGTTTCCATAATTGTTCTCTTGTGTCTACAAGACTGGGGAGTTCCACCACTCCTCTTGGGCTATCTGCACAAAAGCTGTTCTACCCTGTATGCACACATGGATTTTTTCCTCTCTGAACCCTGTTCACACAGGTTATATACAGATGATCAGGTTTTTAAATACATCAGATAGGGATTGCATACATTAGTTAGGACTGCTCTGATAAGGGTATACCGTGAAGATTGGTAGAGCAGCTTAGTATACATTTTTTGCAAAAAACGTATCAACCAAATACCCTGTTTTTTACATCTTTTACTAGCACTTGCGGATTACTGCAACATTTTTTCAAACTGAGTGTTTTTGGTTTTACTATTCTCTTTTGTGTCTTCAGGTTTCTTGGTGGTGTGTGAACATGATCATACAGACTTGTTCACTGTGCAAGTAGCCCATGTGTTCCTGTTTCCATATGTGATGTATATATAGCAGTCTCAATGTCACCTATGTGATGTATATACAGGAGTCACATTGTCTTCTATGTCATGTATGCAGCAGTCTCAATGTCTCCTATTGATGTAATCAGCAGTCTCAGTGTCTTCGATTTCATGTATGCAGCAGTTGCAGTGTCTCCTATGTGATGTATATGCAGCAGTCACAGTGTCTTCTATGTCATGTATGCAGCAATCTCAATGTCTCCTATGTGATTAAATCAGCAGTCTCGGTGTCTTCTATGTGATGTATACAGCATTCTTAGTGTCTCCTTTGTGATGCATACAGCAGTCTCAGTGTCTCCTATGTGATATATACACAGCAGTCTCTGTATCTCCTATGTGATGTATATATAGCAGTTACAATGTCTTCTATTATTATTATTATTATTACTATTATTTATATAACACCATTAATTCCATGGTGCTGTACATGTGAAAAGGGGTTACATACAGGGTTATAGATATCATTAACCGTAAACAAATTTACAGTGACAGACTGGTACAGAGGGGAGAGGACCCTGTCATTGCAGACTTACATTCTTCGGGATAATGTGAAAGAGACAGGAGGTCGGTGTGCTGTAGCACTGGTGGTGGAGAGGCGGCAGCTCAGGTGGTTGGTGAGGCGGCAGCTCGGGTGGTTGGTGAGGTGGCGGCAGCTCGGGTGGTTGGTGAGACGGCAGCTCGGGTGGTTGGTGAGGCGGCAGCTCGGGTGGTTGGTGAGGCGGCAGAAGGGTTATTGCAGGCTGTAGGCTTTCCTGAAGAGATGGGTTTTCAGGTTCCATCTGAAGGATCCAAGGGTGGTGGATAATCGGACGTGTTGAGGCGTGGAATTCCAGAGGATGGGGGATATTTGGGAGAAATCTTGGAGGCGGTTGTGTGAGGAACATATAAGTGTGAGGAGAGTAAGAGGTCTTGGGAGGATCGAAGATTATGTGATGGAAGATAGTGGGAGATTAGTTCAGAGATATAGTGAGGGGACAGGTTGTGGATGGCTTTGTAGATTAGTGTTTGTAGTTTGAACTGGATTCGTTGGGGAATTGGGAGCTAGTGGAGGGATTTGCAGAGGGGTGAAGCAGGGGATTAGCGAGGAGAGAGGTGGATTAGCCGAGCAGCAGAGTTGAAGACAGACTGGAGTGGTGCAAGAGAGTTAGCGGGAAGGCCACATAGGAGGGTGTTGTAGTAATCGAGGCGGGAGATGATGAGGGCATGCACAAGAGTTTTAGTAGATTGTGGGCTGAGGAAGGGATGGATTCTGGCAATATTTTTGAGTTGGAGGCGACAGGAGGTGGCAAGAGTTTGGACGTGCGGTTTGAAGGACAGGGCAGAATCGAGATTTACTTCGAGGCAGCGGATTTCAGGTGTGGGAGAGCGAGTGATGCCATTTACCGTAATAGATCAGGTAGGGGGGATACGTGAGATAGGGGAAAGATGATGAGTTAGGTTTTGTCTAAATTGAGTTTTACGAAGCGAGAGTTAAAGAAGGAGGATTTGTCTGACAGACACTCGGGGATTCTGGACAGAAGAGAGGCGACATCTGAGCCAGAGAGGTAGATCTGAGTGTCATCCGCATATAGGTGGTACTGGAAGCCATGGGACTTTATGAGTTGTCCTAGGCCAAGGGTATAGATGGAAAAAAGTAGAGACCCTAGGACAGAGCCTTGAGGGACTCCAACAGAGAGGGGGCGGGGTGAGGAGGTAGTGTGAGAGTGGGAATTGCTAAATGTGCGGTCGGAAAGGTATGAGGCAATCCAGGACAGGGGAAGGCCTTTGATGCTGAGGGAAGAAAGAATCTGTAGCAGTAGGCAGTGGTCGACTGTGTCGAAAGCAGAGGACAGGTCAAGAAGGAGGAGGATGGAGAACTGTCTGTTAGCTTTGGCTGTGAGTAAGTCATTAGTAATTTTGGTCAGAGCAGTGTCATGTATGCAGCAGTCTCAATGTCTCCTATGTGATGTAATCAGCAGTGTTAGTGTCTTCTATGCCATGTATGCAGCAGTTGCAGTGTCTCCTATGTGATGTATACAGCATTCTCAGTCTCTTTTGTGATGTATACAGCAGTCTCAGTGTCTCATATGTGATTTGTATACAGCAGTCTGTGACTACAATATGATGTATATATGGTAGTCTCAGTCATATTTGATGTGATGTATATACAGCAGTCTATGTGTCTCCTATGTGATGTACATATAGCTGTCTCCTATGTCATGTCTCCTATGTCATGTTTATAAAGCAGTCTCCATGTCTACTATGTGATGTACACAGCAGACCTCTCACTCAATCCCACCTAACATCATACACCTCTCCAAAAAGTAGCAGTTCCAGCAGAGGCGTAGCTAGGGTTTTGGTGACACGTCCTAATACTGGAGGAGAACCTCAGTTGATGACCACGCTGTTACTGAAGATAAACTCTATATAAAGACCAACATAGATATTACCGCCATATGGTCAGTGGTAGATACCAGTCCAACAGAACATATAAGAGATTACTGCACAGTTACAGTTAATGACTTAACGCTGACGATCTTTCTGATGGAATCCTTCACTTTCCCGTCTTTTCCATTTGGCCCAGACCGACATGACAACTTCTTCCAGCCACGACTCGTCTGCAGAGAATACAACAGACACATTTCACTTCTCATATTCCAGGCATCACCAACTATTCCCAACCTGCACAAACTCCTCATCCTGCTGATACCCCAATACTAAGCCGCTGCTGCGGTATGTGTCCCTATTACTGCCCCTGATACCCCAATACTGAGTCGCTGCTGCCGTATGTGTCCCTATTACTACACCTGATACCCCAATACTGAGCCTCTGCTGCTATATGTGTCCCTATTACTTCCCCTGATACCCCAATACTGAGCTGCTTCTGCCATATGTGTCCCTATTACTACACCTGATACCCCAATACTGAGCCTCTGCTGCTATATGTGTCCCTATTACTGCCCCTGATACCCCAATACTGAGCTGCTTCTGCCATATGTGTCCCTATTACTGCACCTGATACCCCAATACTGAGCCACTGCTGCTGTATGTGTCTCTATTACTTCACCTGATACCCCAATACTCAGCTGCTACTGCCGTATGTGTCCCTATTACTCCACCTGATACCCCAATACTGAGCCGCTGCTGCCATATGTGTCCCTATTACTGCCCCTGATACCCCAATACTGAGCAGCTGCTGCCGTATATGTCCCTATTACTGCACCTGATATCCCAATACTGAGCCGCTGCTGCCGTATGTGTCCCTATTACTGCACCTGCTGTGTAAATTCTAAAGCACCCCTTTATAATATAGTAACGCCGGGAGCAAGTGCCCTAGAAAACAGTTCCCATATTTTGCCCACTAGAAAGTAAGATTGCCCTGTGTGCCCCTTTGATAGTCACAGTAACCCGAGTTCCCCTATAACAAGAAGTGCCCACTTTACAATTAATAATGTCCCGAGTCTCCCCCTGTACAGCTCCTCTATACACATACACAGTATGATGCCCCTTCACTGTATAGTACCACCCACACAGTATACTGACCCCTTAGTAGACTCCAAACTGTTTGATGGCTCCAACACTGTATGATGGCCCCTTCACTGTAATCCCCACTCTGTATGATGACCCCAAAGATAACCTCCATATAGTATAATGTGCCAAATAGTCCTCAATATAGTCCAATACAGTACCCCTATAGATAAACCCTGTAGTATTAAGCAGCACCCCTATAGGCAGACTCTGTAGTATAAGGCAGCACCCCCCATAGGCAGAACCTGTAGTATAAGACAGCATCCCCCCATAGGCAGATCCTGTAGTGTATAAGGCAGCATCCCCCCACATAGGCAGATCCTGTAGTATATAAGACGGCACCCCCCCATAGCAAGATCCTGTAGTGTAATAAGACAGCACCCCCCCATAGGCAGATCCTGTAGTGTAAAAAGGCAGCACTCCCCCCATAGGCAGATCCTGCAGTGTATAAGGCAGCACCCCCCATAGGAAGATCCTGCAGTGTAATAAGGCAGCACTCCCCCATAGGCAGATCCTGTAGTGTAATAAGGCAGCACCCCCCATAGGCAGATACTGCAGTGTAATAAGGCAGCACCCCCTCATAGGCAGATCCTGCAGTGTAATAAGGCAGCACTCCCCCCATAGGCAGATCCTGCAGTGTAATAAGGAAGCACCCCACCATAGGCAGATCCTGCAGTGTAATAAGGAAGCACCCCCCCATAGGCAGATCCTGCAGTTTAATAAGGCAGCCCCATAAAAATAAAAAAAATAAATACTCACCTCTCTTCCTCCTTGTTCCAGCAGTGCTCCCTGCTCCTGCTCTTTTCTTGACAGCGGGTGCCCGGCGGTGACGTCATCGCGCCTGCTGTCAGTGTCGGCATCTGCGACGTCAGACGCTGACAGGGGAATGATGGGAGAAGGAGCGCAGCACTCCTTCCCTCACCATGCGATGACGGGCGGGGGGCCCACTGCTGGCACCGGGCCCCCCGCCTGCTCAGGGGCCCCATAGCGGAAGAGCAGGGAGATTGATTCTCCCTGCTCTTCCGCAGAATGTAACTGCATTGGCGCGCTGCACGTGCCGATGCAGTTACAGTACCGTAGCTCCGGGTGGGCCCCCTCAGAGCACCAGGCCCGGGGCGCCCGCCCCTTCTGCCCCCCCAGTAGCTACGCTACTGAGTTCCAGCCATCACATACGGGTGAGTCAATTAAATGTTTGAAAAATTATAGCAGGATAATTTTTAAGTTGATAATTTTGTACAGCCCACCAATGAAGTTATAAGTAGATTGTGAGCCCTCACGGGCAGGTGACTCGTTTTTCTCAAAATTATTGTACTTGAGTTTTTTATATATACACCGTTTCACAAGTAAAGTGCCATGGAATAAATGGCGCTATAAAAATAATAATAAGTATCCAAATTACCCTTTGAAAAACAGGTTCACAGCCCATATACTAAGACAATGTCAATTTATATAATAGAGACTAGACTGTTAGGACTGCCCCTTCAGGCCCTTTAGAAAGAACTTTCCTTATAGATAGCCAAAACTGAGACTCCAGTTATTTCTTGACTATGTCCTAAGCTATTGGTTTTTCTCAGAGCTACATTCTATCATGGATCTAAATGAGCAACTTAAGCTAATTGTAAACGAAATGCAGAGTCGTCTACACGTCACTAATAACATATATGTGTCTGCACCCTTAAAGGGGTTTTCCATTTTTGTAAAAAATCCCTATCCTCTGACTACAGAGCACAATGATTGGCTGCAGCACTGTTGAAGAGGCGGCAGCTCTGCAGACAATAACAGGGAAATAATTTATTATAACTCATAATTTTAAATTAATGGAAAAAAAATTTGCACTGTGAATGTACACCTAAAAAAAGTGATGGTATTACTCAATTCCTATATTTAGTGGCTGACAAGAAAAATCTAAACTCAATATTTGATTTCAGTAATTGTTAAATATATGGGTTCCACTTTTTCAAACTGATCAGTTTTAATAAATCTCTTTCATTGCATAACACAAAATACAATTTCCATAGGACACTGAAGCTTTAAAGGGACACTGTCACCTGAATTTGGAGGGAACAATCTTTAGTCATGGAGGCGGGGTTTTTGGATGTTTGATTCACCCTTTCCTTACCCGCTGGCTGCATGCTGGCTGCAATATTGGATTGAAGTTCATTCTCTGTCCTCCGTAGTACACACCTGCGCAAGACAAGATTGCCTGGTGCAGGCGTGTACTATGGAGGACAGAAAATGAACTTCAATCCAATATTGCAGCCAGCATGCAGCCAGCGGGTAAGGAAAGGGTGAATCAAAAACCCCAAAACCCCGCCTCCATGGCTGAAGATTGTTCCCTCCAAATTCAGGTGACAGTGTCCCTTTAACAGCAAGGTTGTTGGTCGAGGATTAAGCTTTGTCCAAGGGTGTGCCAAGATTAACTCAAATGGGAATTCTCCCTAAGGCTATGTTCACACGTTGCGTTTTTGATGCATTTTTTTCCACAGGCAAAACCTGCTCTCTTGGCAGTAAATAAGCTGCTTATAGAAAAGGAGCTTTTGCTGCGTTTTTGCACTTACCCATTGTTTCCTATGGGTGAAAAACCACAGCAAATACACTGAAAAAAAAAACGGTGAAAGAAGTAACATGCTGAAATTTGCAAAAACGCAGCAGTTTTCCAAATATGTCAGATATGTGGGGGTAAACAACTGTTTGGGTGCACGGCAGCGCTCGGAAGGGAAGGAGCACCGTTAGACTTTTTCAGCGCAGATTTGGCTGGAATTGAGATTGGACGCCATGTCGCGTTTGGAGAGCCCCGATGTGCTTAAACAGAGGAAACCCCCACAAGTGACACCATTTTGGAAACTAGATCCCCAAAGGAACTTATCTAGGTGAGTGGTGAGCATTTTGAACCCACAAGTGCTTCACAGACAATTATAACATAGAGCCGTGAAAATAAAAAATCTAATTTTTTCCACAAAAATGATATTTTCACCCCCTAATTTTTTCCCCCAAAGGTAACAGGAGAAATTAGACCACTAAAATTGCTGTGCAATTTGTCCTGAGTATGCTGATAACCCATATGTGGGGGTAAACCACTGTTTGGGTACATGGCAGGGCTCAGAAGAGAAGGCGCACCGTTTGACTTTTTGAACGCAAAATTGGCTAGAATCAATGGTAGCGCTATGTCACATTTGGAGACCCCCTGACAATTACCAAACTGGGGTCGGTAAAAGCTGACCCCAATCATGTTCTCTGGGGTCTCAGCTACCCCCGGTAGCCGAGACCCCAGAGAAATCCCGACACTGGGGGGGCTATAACCTTAAACCTCAGTGCTGTTAAAAAGCGGCGCTGTGGTTTAAGTACCTTTAACTGCCGCCGTTAAAAGGCGTATCAGCAGTTGTTAAGGGGTTATACAGGGTAACAGTTATTCAGAGAAGCAGTCTATCAGTTTCACTTATCATGATTCGGTCGTCCATTTCTCTCTCAGAGTCCGATGGATGTTTGGCTGCCGGCTGAGGTCGGTGCTGAGTCTTCAGGCTTCCTCGCCTGACAAATGTTCCTACTTCGGGCGGCAGTGGGTGGTCACCGGTTTTGCCCGCTGAGTCCCTAGTCCATTAAACTGCAGAGCCAAAAGTGTGAAGCTCTGCACAAATTTCTACTCTGCGTGTGCTCCCCTGCGCATCCGCCGATAACTGAATGCATGCACCACGAGGTTTCACTTGGCGCTCATCCCTCGGTATCCCTGCTGTTTCCTGGATACCCGCACCATGCTGCTTCACTTGGTGCCCATCTTTCTGTGCGCCCACGGTACTTATGAGTCTTTACTGTGCCCATACTGGATCTGTGATCTGCGGTCGGGAGCCTTTCCCAACAAACTCCCGCTTGGCGTGCTCTGACCTGCACGCTCAGCGGCGCTCCCCGGGTCCTTACTGCACCCGACCCTTAGCACTGCCACATGCTCTATAGCTGTTCGTTGCATGGCGCAGGTCCTCTCTCACTCAGCCCTCCGGCGGGATACCCTCTCTTTTCCTGCGCAAACCTCCTTATACTCCCCTGACTCACCACGCCCCCTTTCTGCAGGTCATGGGTCTCCTCCATCCTCAATTTCCTTCCCCCTGCAACAGGAGGCTTGGCCCCAGCAGTTCCGGACCTGGCACTTCAGCAGCACTTGCAACCTGGTTTACTTCTCTATATGCACACTGAGTTTTTAAGGTATTTTTGGAACGGAAATTAAGCAGAAACTCCCCAAATCATTCTTTAAAAAAAATTCAAAACTCCTCAAAAACTTGTAGATTCCGCTCATTATCCGCTGTAATAATATGTCAAAAAGAGTTTAGGCTCGATTCATCATTTGAAAGTTATCAAACTCACTTTTATTTTATTTTTGTCTTTCAATATTTGCTGACTTTTTTGCTAAAGGGTTTTTTTTTTAAATGGCGCTCTCGGTTCATGAATTTGACGCAAAATCAAAAATGGTATTTTTTTTTTATTTAATTGTTTTTTACAACTTTTCAGCGCCAAACGTTGCAAGTCCTTTAAAAAAAAGTTGGAAAAATTAGTCAAATTGAGAACGCCTTCATAAACTTTATTCCAAGGGAAAACTGGAGTGAGGTACTCCAAAAAAATGTGACATTTGGTAAAAGTTGCATTTCATCTAAGAGATTAGCAAAGTTTTCAGGAAAGATAGATAAAAAAGAAACACAAGTGAAAAAGTGGTTCAAAACATATAGAAAATAAGGTGCAAATAATGAAGTCACTAAAGAGTAGAATGTAAGTCCGCAAGGACAGGGTCCTCTCCCCTCTGTACCAGTCTGTCATTGTAAATTTTTTTACTGTTAACGATCTCTATAACTCTGTTCGTAACCCCTTTCTCATGTAAAACACCATGGAATTAATGGTGATATATAAATAATAATAATAATAATAAAGAGCAAATTACTGCCAAAAAGTGGAAAAACAGCAATGATGAATCAGGTTCTTTGTGTGCGCATAGCCTAACACTATTCTGTCTGCTTACAGCCATCGTTTCCCTTTTCTCACATTTCCTTCAACCAATTCCATTTTGCTAGAATATTATTATTTTTTGTCTTTTCTTCTTCCTCCCTGTTCAGGATGATTTATGCTGCCAGTGGCTCTGCACAGCTGCACTTGTGTCCCAGTCTGGGTCTGGGTGGGGGATAAAAAAGGGATGGTGAGTTCTTACCGTAGCTAATGTTTTACAGACCCCCAATAAACAGCCGTGAGATTTTCAAAACATTTGACAGAAACCCTGTGTGATCTTTTGACCTCATTCGAGCCCCCAGAAAAGCAGGGATGGGCCATGTCTTTCCCTCTTTCATTCATTCATTTGAGGAGGTGACTTTGTGAATGAGGCGTGCAGGATATTGCTGGTCTGCGAAACTAGAAAAAAAGAAAAGAAAAAAAAAACACAGCGTGTTTTCTTCAATATATCCCTACATTGGCAGCTCAGAAATAACCAGAGTTTTCTGTTTAAAAAAGGAGAATGGGAGGAGGTGAGAGGTAGTCTGAAGAAAAATACCATAAAATGGTAAAAAAAATAATTAAAAAAAAAAGATTAAAAAAAAGGAGAATGGGCTAAGTCATATAGGAAATAAGACTGGTGAGTAAGAACGAAGACCGTCATACCATTGAGCAGTATGGGATTCCATGATGTTTATGGTGGTGCTTGTCAGACAGGCAGAAAACCGTTAGAATGGGAGGATTATTATACTAATAAGATATCACTTCTCCATGAGATAGGTGATAATGTCCAGGTTAGTGGGTGTCGGACCCCCACCAATTTCCAGAACAGCAGCACTTTCTCTGTTAGTCCCATAGAGAATGAGGACTGCAGAGTTTGGTTAATCAAAATGCATTTTGTGTTTCATCTTAGATTGTAATGTAGCATCTTTTCACAGGGTTTTTAGTAGTACCATTAATAGCGGCAGACCACATGGTCGCTATTGGGCCTGTGAGTCAGGGGGACCCAGTGCCAGCATCAGAACAGGGGATCCCCCAGCCGGCATCACACTTTCAGTTGAGCATAATGATGGAACAGTAAGCCCTCAGCTCCCTCCTCCGTCATTCTCCTTGTTAGGCTGCCGTCACACTAGCAGTATTTGGTCAGTATTTTACATCAGTATTTGTAATCCAAAAGCAGGAGTGGAACAAATAGAGGAAAAGTATAATAGAAACATATGCACCACTTCTGTATTTATCACCCACTCCTGGTTTTGGCTTACAAATACTGATGTAAAATACTGACCAAATACTGATAGTGTGACGGCAGCCTTAGACTGACGTCTCAGCACAGCGGGTGCATTGACATTACTGCATCACACCAGCTGTGCAGAGCTTCACACCACATTCTGCAGACTGGAACAGTGAGGGGATAGTTGAGTGTTTTCTTTTGTGGGGCGATTATACTACTTATGGGCTGTATGGGGGTCATCATTCTATTTGGAGGGTTCAGTAGGGGCCATTATACAATTGTAGGGCTATGTGGTGATTATTATACTATTTGGAGGGCTATGTCAGGCCATCTTGCTATTTGGAGGGCTATGTGGGGTCATCATACTATTTGGAAGGATTGTGGGGACCATTATACTATTTGGAGGGCTATGTGGGGATTATTATACTATTTGTAGGGTTATGTGGGGGCCAGTTTACTATTTGGAGGGCTATGTGGGGCATCATACTATTTGGAGGGATTGTGGGGACCATTATACTATTTGCATGGCTATGTGGGGACCATTATAATATTTAGGGGGCTATGTGAGGACCATCAAACTATTTGGAAGGCTATGTATTCTGTGTTATGTTCAGAATATCAGTACACTGTAAAGTAACCAAAAAACCAAAACGCAACAAGGATCCTTAAAATATAACTTTTAATATTTAAAGCTAAAAAAGTTTGTTCCAATATATGCAACAAAGGTATTACAAGTTATAACCCATGAAAGTCAGATACAAACTACCTTACCCTGTCTGGTAGCCTATTCTCAACCACTACCTGACAGCGGAGGTTGGCACCCTAAGTTTCTGCGGTAGGCGCCCCCGCTCCTCGACGACTGGCCCTAATAGCCCTAAATAGACCCTATATTCCCTAAAAAAGACGTGCCAAATCTATCCACCCCAGAAAAAATGAAAGAAATATAAAAAATCAAAACACTACACAAATGAAAATAGAAAAAAATAAAAAAAAATAAACATAGCAGAAAAACAGAAAAACATTTTTTTCTTGATCCGTTGAATCAGAGAGTCCCTTAAATAGGGATATTTGGAAATGTCACTGCCAAAGGGGTAGAAATAACACCCATGTCTCTTTAATCCAGAAAGATATCAGCGGGCCACTCCATCCCATATATATACTTCAGGGTGATCATGTGCTTCTGTACATTCAATGATGTTTCCCAAAAAGGGACATATCCAGTATAAATACCCCCCAAAAAATGAAAGAAATATAAAAAATCAAAAAAACTACAAAAATAAAAATAAAAAATGAAAAAAATAAACACAGCAAAAAAACTCAAAATTGTTGTCTGCCAGAGAAAAAAAGTCCCTTAAAGGGAAATAGTCCAAAATCACATCCCAATAAGTACAAATACCAATGTCTCGTTTATCCATAAAATATCAGCGAGCCACTCCATCCCGTATATTTTTACTTGCAAGAAAAAAATAATAATAAGTATAGTCCAGAAAATAAATCCAAAATCAGTCCAATGACTCCCAAATAAATGGATTTCACAAGAGGACAGTGGCCCACCTCATACCAGAGACATCCCAGCAAAAAGAAAAAACAGAGGACCATCAAAACTGGTTGAAAAAGTTGTCCCAAAGACACCCCATAGTTCAATACTGTATCCAACGCTTCTACTCATCTGCGTCCCAGAGGCGTTGTGGGTGGTGATGCGATCATCCAGCTCCGTTAAGACTCCTGCCGGGATGTCCTCCCTATTCTGCCCGACGCGTTTCCCCCCCGTGAAAATCCTGGGGGTTCATCAGGGGACATGGATCAATGCCACAGAGATATCAAGATGCATGAGCAATGTACATACCGTTGCCGTCTTATATCCTCATCTGAATGCTCCACGTGGAGAGCGAACAGGCCCCCTAGCCACGCACCCGGAAGTACGTAGGTGGAGCGCACCAGCTTTGTAAACGCCCAAAAATGACGTTCTAAACACAGCGGTGTATATTGAAAACACATACCGCGCATGCGTGCCCATCCGATGCCCGCCACACGAAAAATCCAGGGCGGCGCGCACACTACATGAATCGCATTTTGGTACTACGCATGCGTACATACTCTCAGCACAGCGCTCATAGAGGTGTGAAACCAGAACGCCTAAGCGCTCCAAACTAGCGATATAAATACTCAAAATAGCGGTGCACTTATCAAAAGACATACCACACCTGCGTCCAAATCCAACGCTCGCCCAGTCCAAATCCAAGGGCGATACGCACACGAGTAACACTATACATACTGCGCATGCGTCAGTTAACGCACCTACAAGAAACGCTGAAAAGGAAGGCAACATACATTGACAACGTTTTTTTAAAACTGGCGAAATATGTAATACACCAATGAATTTTCAGGTACCCAACAAAATGGCATGTACAGAATACTCCAAAAAATTCTAATAAACTGAACAAACAAAAAAGGAACAAACTAATACAAAATATAAACAAGAATAAATATTCCCATTTATTCTAAGGGTACAGATCTACCCAAGCAGGTTAGATACAAATCAAAACCCCTTGATGGTTTTAGATGAAGCTAACGAAGGACATCTGTTCGTTGAGGCCCAAGGGACTCACCGATCTCAGCAGATAGATCCATCTCGTTTCCCGCTGTAATATTCTTCTGTCCCAATCACCCAGTCTCACTGAGGGGGAGATAACCTCAATAAC
Organism: Ranitomeya imitator; assembly: GCF_032444005.1. Taxonomy (NCBI): domain Eukaryota; kingdom Metazoa; phylum Chordata; class Amphibia; order Anura; family Dendrobatidae; genus Ranitomeya; species Ranitomeya imitator. Next base: position 447,092,043 of record NC_091283.1, on the reverse strand, counting down.
CCTAAAGACCAGGGAAGCGGGATCACCCCCGTGTATTTCATTTACGTGTCGAGCCACCGGGGTATCCCTCTTGTGTCTAATATCCCCCATGTGTTCTCCCACGCGTACACGGAGTTCCCGCTTGGTCTTACCCACATAGTCTTTTGGGCAGGAGCAAGTGCACACATACACCACTCCCATGGTCCTGCAATTTGCAAAATGTCTCATCTGAAAAGATCTACCTGTAGCAGAACTAATAAAAGTCTTAGATGGTAGTACATGCTTACAGGATGAGCAGTGTCCACATCTGAACGTCCCAAGGGACCTATTTTCCAACCAGGTACCAGGTTTCTTTGGAGGTGTGTAATGACTGTGAACAACCATATCCTTTATTGATTTGCCCCTCCTATACGTAACCGAGGGATATGGGGATATGTGCTCGCCAATGTCCGGATCCGATTTTAAAATCTGCCAGTACCTTCTCAGGATTTGGCAAACCTTTGTCGACTGGTCGTCGTAGGTGCCAATAAAGCGTGTAACAGAAACACCGTCCTCTTTTCTTTTTGGAATCAGCAAAGAGGACCGGTTAGCCTTGTATGCAGCATGATATGCAGAGTCAATAACATCCCTCGGGTATCCCCTATCTTCAAACCGTTGTTTTAGGTCCACAGACTTTCTTTCAAAATCGCCCAACCTGGAACAATTTCTCCGCAGTCTACAAAATTGTCCCTTGGGGATACCCCTCTTTAGAGGACATGGATGGTAGCTTTCCCACCTCAGCAAACCATTTGTGGCCGTAGGCTTCCGATAAATAGTAGTGCTGAGGAAGCCATCACTTTGTCTCGAGATGAGGACGTCCAAGAAAGTGATATTGTCCTCTCCAATCTCGTATGTAAATTTAAGGCCCTCAATATTGCTATTGAGGTACCGCATAAATTCAACAAAGGACTCTGTCCCACCTTTCCAGAACACCAGAATGTCATCTATATATCTGCCCCAGAAAATAATCCTGGGGCACCAGACATCGTCCTCATCCCGAAAAACAAAAATGTCCTCCCACCAGCCCAGGAGCAAATTAGCATATGTGGGGGCACAAGGGCTCCCCATTGCTGTGCCCCTGAGCTGGTGGTAGAATTTCCCATTAAAAAGAAAAAAATTATGCTGCAAAACAAAACCCAATAGCTCAATCAAGAACTCATTGTGTGGTCTCAAATGAACCCCCCTACTGCTCAAAAAGAACTTGACAGCCCTCAGGCCATCCTGGTGTCTAATGCTGCTATACAGCGCTTCGACATCAATTGAGGCAATGATCGTATCTGACTCAATTGTAATGCCCTCTAATTTAGTCAGGAGGTCCCCCGTATCCCTGATGTACGAGGGTAGAGCCAACACAAAAGGACGAAGCAGTTTGTCCAAGTAAATGCTACAGTTCTGTGCAAGAGCACCCACACCCGACACAATAGGGCGTCCCCTAAGAGGGGAAATCCCCTTATGCACCTTCGGTAATGCATAAAATGTCGCTATAGTTGGGGACTTAGGCAAAAGGAAATCAAACTCACTTTTGGAAATCAGCCTATGTTGTAATGCTGATGTTAAAATACCTGAGAGTTCCTGTAGAAATTCCTTAGTTGGATCACGTCTAAGAACCTCATAGGAATTAACATCCGAAACTATAGCAGAGCACATATCCACATATCCACAACAGTCCATCACAACGATATTGCCGCCCTTGTCCGAGGGCTTAATCACAATAGAGTGATTGTTCTTCAGACCTTCAAGAGCCCTCCTCTCCACAAGAGACAAATTAGGGTAGGCAGAATCAAGGGAAGGATCAATCTTATTCAACTCCTCGGTTACCAATTTTTGAAAAATTTCAATGCTACCATAGTCACCTGGAGGGGGCATCCTTTTACTAATTGGCTTCAATTCCGAAAAAGGGCCTTCACCCAGCTGTCTAGACCCCTCCTCGGCCACGCCCTCCAAAATCTCCAAATCAGCGAGGTCATCATATGAAATGCCCAACTGTTGGCATTTCAAAGCATCGTTTCTCTGAAAAAAACGTCTCCACTTCAGTTTAGATGGTTTGATGATGCAAGGGAGGCTTTCTCGGATGTTGAAGGCTCAGGGGGTACGGTGGCTACCCCTACTTTGAAAAATTTGTTTTCAGACCTACTTAATGCGTATAAAAACAATATAAGATCCTGGTGGGAGGTACAATCTCTTGAAAACTATATAAAAAACAAGATTATACCTATTGGGTTGAGGATACATCTGGTACCAGCGCCCAGGTGTGCATCCCCCACACTATTAAAAAGGTGGGAGGAGGAATCTATCTCGTCATCTTTAAGGTTCATGCAAATCCTAGTTGATGAGGAGAAGAAGACCTTTGAAAAAACGGCTACGTTATTGAAGGAATTGATTGAAAAAACTCTTAAGTTTAAAACTGACCCTGATTTTGTGACTAGAGAGGAATCCTTAAAGAGTTCAGTGGATAGGTTCCATCTTGAGATCAAGGATAGAAAACACAAACGTTTTCTAAAAGATAGTGCTGAGTTTAAAGAAAAACGGGCTTATCCTGCTTTGCAAGTAACATCGACAACTAATACTGAAATATCATCCTCAGACATTGAATCCTCTGACGTGGATTCGGGTCGGAGATGGCAGACCCGCAGTATAGAACGGGGTTACCCCTCTGCTTCTTCCTCATCCTCTTTTTTAGAGGATCGAGGGACTCTCCCCTATTATTTGAGAAACCGGACTCCTCTAAGTTAACCAAAATAGAGACTACTGTGGATAAATACCACATCATGAACCTCTCCTCGTATACCTTGTCACCTATGGAAAATAGGGTTTTGTCACTAGGTCTTAGTTTTGTTCCGACTACGAGATTTGACCCTTTCAATTGGATTAAGGATCTGAATTTGTTTACCAGGAAACTGAAGTGGAGACGTTTTTTTCAGAGAAACGATGCTTTGAAATGCCAACAGTTGGGCATTTCATATGATGACCTCGCTGATTTGGAGATTTTGGAGGGCTTGGCCGAGGAGGGGTCTAGACAGCTGGGTGAAGGCCCTTTTTCGGAATTGAAGCCAATTAGTAAAAGGATGCCCCCTCCAGGTGACTATGGTAGCATTGAAATTTTTCAAAAATTGGTAACCGAGGAGTTGAATAAGATTGATCCTTCCCTTGATTCTGCCTACCCTAATTTGTCTCTTGTGGAGAGGAGGGCTCTTGAAGGTCTGAAGAACAATCACTCTATTGTGATTAAGCCCTCGGACAAGGGCGGCAATATCGTTGTGATGGACTGTTGTGGATATGTGGATATGTGCTCTGCTATAGTTTCGGATGTTAATTCCTATGAGGTTCTTAGACGTGATCCAACTAAGGAATTTCTACAGGAACTCTCAGGTATTTTAACATCAGCATTACAACATAGGCTGATTTCCAAAAGTGAGTTTGATTTCCTTTTGCCTAAGTCCCCAACTATAGCGACATTTTATGCATTACCGAAGGTGCATAAGGGGATTTCCCCTCTTAGGGGACGCCCTATTGTGTCGGGTGTGGGTGCTCTTGCACAGAACTGTAGCATTTACTTGGACAAACTGCTTCGTCCTTTTGTGTTGGCTCTACCCTCGTACATCAGGGATACGGGGGACCTCCTGACTAAATTAGAGGGCATTACAATTGAGTCAGATACGATCATTGCCTCAATTGATGTCGAAGCGCTGTATAGCAGCATTAGACACCAGGATGGCCTGAGGGCTGTCAAGTTCTTTTTGAGCAGTAGGGGGGTTCATTTGAGACCACACAATGAGTTCTTGATTGAGCTATTGGGTTTTGTTTTGCAGCATAATTTTTTTCTTTTTAATGGGAAATTCTACCACCAGCTCAGGGGCACAGCAATGGGGAGCCCTTGTGCCCCCACATATGCTAATTTGCTCCTGGGCTGGTGGGAGGACATTTTTGTTTTTCGGGATGAGGACGATGTCTGGTGCCCCAGGATTATTTTCTGGGGCAGATATATAGATGACATTCTGGTGTTCTGGAAAGGTGGGACAGAGTCCTTTGTTGAATTTATGCGGTACCTCAATAGCAATATTGAGGGCCTTAAATTTACATACGAGATTGGAGAGGACAATATCACTTTCTTGGACGTCCTCATCTCGAGACAAAGTGATGGCTTCCTCAGCACTACTATTTATCGGAAGCCTACGGCCACAAATGGTTTGCTGAGGTGGGAAAGCTACCATCCATGTCCTCTAAAAAGGGGTATCCCCAAGGGACAATTTTGTAGACTGCGGAGAAATTGTTCCAGGTTGGGCGATTTTGAAAGAAAGTCTGTGGACCTAAAACAACGGTTTGAAGATAGGGGATACCCGAGGGATGTTATTGACTCTGCATATCATGCTGCATACAAGGCTAACCGGTCCTCTTTGCTGATTCCAAAAAGAAAAGAGGACGGTGTTTCTGTTACACGCTTTATTGGCACCTACGACGACCAGTCGACAAAGGTTTGCCAAATCCTGAGAAGGTACTGGCAGATTTTAAAATCGGATCCGGACATTGGCGAGCACATATCCCCATATCCCTCGGTTACGTATAGGAGGGGCAAATCAATAAAGGATATGGTTGTTCACAGTCATTACACACCTCCAAAGAAACCTGGTACCTGGTTGGAAAATAGGTCCCTTGGGACGTTCAGATGTGGACACTGCTCATCCTGTAAGCATGTACTACCATCTAAGACTTTTATTAGTTCTGCTACAGGTAGATCTTTTCAGATGAGACATTTTGCAAATTGCAGGACCATGGGAGTGGTGTATGTGTGCACTTGCTCCTGCCCAAAAGACTATGTGGGTAAGACCAAGCGGGAACTCCGTGTACGCGTGGGAGAACACATGGGGGATATTAGACACAAGAGGGATACCCCGGTGGCTCGACACGTAAATGAAATACACGGGGGTGATCCCGCTTCCCTGGTCTTTAGGGTTATTGAGGTTATCTCCCCCTCAGTGAGACTGGGTGATTGGGACAGAAGAATATTACAGCGGGAAACGAGATGGATCTATCTGCTGAGATCGGTGAGTCCCTTGGGCCTCAACGAACAGATGTCCTTCGTTAGCTTCATCTAAAACCATCAAGGGGTTATGATTTGTATCTAACCTGCTTGGGTAGATCTGTACCCTTAGAATAAATGGGAATATTTATTCTTGTTTATATTTTGTATTAGTTTGTTCTTTTTTTGTTTCTTCAGTTTATTAGAATTTTTTGGAGTATTCTGTACATGCCGTTTTGTTGGGTACCTGAAAATTCATTGGTGTATTACATATTTCGCCAGTTTTAAAAAAACGTTGTCAATGTATGTTGCCTTCCTTTTCAGCGTTTCTTGTAGGTGCGTTAACTGACGCATGCGCAGTATGTATAGTGTTACTCGTGTGCGCATCGCCCTTGGATTTGGACTGGGCGAGCGTCGGATTTGGACGCAGGTGTGGTATGTCTTTTGATAAGTGCACCGCTATTTTGAGTATTTATATCGCTAGTTTGGAGCGCTTAGGCGTTCTGGTTTCGCACCTCTATGAGCGCTGTGCTGAGAGTATGTACGCATGCGTAGTACCAAAATGCGATTCATGTAGTGTGCGCGCCGCCCTGGATTTTTCGTGTGGCGGGCATCGGATGGGCACACATGCGCGGTATGTGTTTTCAATATACACCGCTGTGTTTAGAACGTCATTTTTGGGCGTTTACAAAGCTGGTGCGCTCCACCTACGTACTTCCGGGTGCGTGGCTAGGGGGCCTGGCCGCTCTCCACGTGGAGCATTCAGATGAGGATATAAGACGGCAACGGTATGTACATTGCTCATGCATCTTGATATCTCTGTGGCATTGATCCATGTCCCCTGATGAACCCCCAGGATTTTCACGGGGGGGAAACGCGTCGGGCAGAATAGGGATGACCTCCCGGCAGAAGTCTTAACGGAGCTGGATGATCGCATCACCACCCACAACGCCTCTGGGACGCAGATGAGTAGAAGCGTTGGATACAGTATTGAACTATGGGGTGTCTTTGGGACAACTTTTTCAACCAGTTTTGATGGTCCTCTGTTTTTTCTTTTTGCTGGGATGTCTCTGGTATGAGGTGGGCCACTGTCCTCTTGTGAAATCCATTTATTTGGGAGTCATTGGACTGATTTTGGATTTATTTTCTGGACTATACTTATTATTATTTTTTTCTTGCAAGTAAAAATATACGGGATGGAGTGGCTCGCTGATATTTTATGGATAAACGAGACATTGGTATTTGTACTTATTGGGATGTGATTTTGGACTATTTCCCTTTAAGGGACTTTTTTTCTCTGGCAGACAACAATTTTGTGTTTTTTTGCTGTGTTTATTTTTTTCATTTTTTATTTTTATTTTTGTAGTTTTTTTGATTTTTTATATTTCTTTCATTTTTGGGGGGGTATTTATACTGGATATGTCCCTTTTTGGGAAACATCATTGAATGTACAGAAGCACATGATCACCCTGAAGTATATATATGGGATGGAGTGGCCCGCTGATATCTTTCTGGATTAAAGAGACATGGGTGTTATTTCTACCCCTTTGGCAGTGACATTTCCAAATATCCCTATTTAAGGGACTCTCTGATTCGGCGGATCAAGAAAAAAAATTTTTTTCTGTTTTTCTGCTATGTTTATTTATTTTTTTTTTTTTCTATTTTCATTTGTGTAGTGTTTTGATTTTTTATATTTCCTTCATTTTTTCTGGGGTGGATAGATTTGGCACGTCTTTTTTAGGGAATATAGGGTCTATTTAGGGCTATTAGGGCCAGTCGTCGAGGAGCGGGGCGCCTACCGCAGAAACTTAGGGTGCCAACCTCCGCTGTCAGGTAGTGGTTGAGAATAGGCTACCAGACAGGGTAAGGTAGTTTGTATCTGACTTTCATGGGTTATAACTTGTAATACCTTTGTTGCATATATTGGAACAAACTTTTTTAGCTTTAAATATTAAAAGTTATATTTTAAGGATCCTTGTTGCGTTTTGGTTTTTTGGTTGTTCTCTAGGATCCTGATACTATTTGCTTTGAGTGGTTCTTTTGTTACACTGTAAAGTAGCAAGATCTGTTTTACTGAATTTACTTGTTTTAATTTTTCAACTTCAAAACTAATCTATTTAGGCTGTAATACTCTTATCCCTTCAGTCCATAAGACTATTTGCACATGGCATCTTTTTAGGCAGATTCCGCACAAAATCCATGTGAAAAAGCACAGCCATAAATTATTGAGCATAGCACACAGCAATGTCAAAAAGACATTGCAGTGTACATGTTTGGTTTTATGTCACTTGGTCGCTGCCCTGGAGTCTCAATGACACAGTGCATGCATACCCTTAGAGGAAAAGCAGTTCCATATGTGGGTGGAAACTTATTGTAATATTGTGCATTCACATGCCTGAAAAACAAAAGAAAAATCAAACACCTCAATGAAGAGTGGGCTGGAGTAAGAGGCATAAAATTCATTTAGAGATGTGTTCTTGGTAAGGAATTTAGTTAATCTTTTAACTGCCTTCAGAGCTTCTTTTAAATGAAAGGGGGAGTTACCTGTGCGTGTCATGTAATGACTGACAGCCTGCTTTCTTGATCTCACGGCAGAGTTGAGGGTGATCACAGCTAACACAGTACAGCAGAGTTGAACATTGTCTTTTTACAAACATGTCTACAGCTGTCCTATCATAGTGCTTCGGCCTCTATATCACAAGGACAACGAGAAGAGCACCCCAGTAGAAGATGTGTTTGTAATAAGGTAAAGTTCAATTCTGCTTTACTGTGTTAGTTATAATCAGACCCAGCTCTGCCAGCTCTATGACAGGAGAGCTACAACTGCAGATGTGTTTGTAATGAGCCAAATCTTAGCTCTACTGAACTGTATTAGTTATAATTGGACACAGCTCTGCCGTGAGATCAGTAGATCTGACAGTCACTACATGTCTCACACTAATAATGACCCCTTTCATTTAAAATAAGTTCTATAGGCAGATTCTTGGTTAGATCTATGTCCGACTCACAGATCTTAACAGCTCATTTACATATTAAGAAAAACCTGGATTTCTCTGGAATAAGAAATATGGTTGCAGGTATCAATGTATCAATCTCCTTAGAGAGGGAAAAGTATCCACTCCTTATTTAGTTACAGAAAGATGCATCAAAAACTGCATGAAAGTTGATGACAGTCTAAAGAAGGCCGTTTATTGTATGTAGCAATGTTCAGGCTATATGATGTATAACTATTGTATGTCTAGTTACCTTATTAGCATTAATTTATTTTATTTATGTTTTATCTTTTATAATTTATATAGTTCCAACATATTCAGCAGCACTGAGCAGAGATGTCCACATTACAGGCTAGCGCTGTAGGAAGCCAATTAACCGATTAGGATGTTTTTGGAGTGTAGGAGGAAACTGGATAACCCAGAGCAAACTCACACAAGCATAGGGAAAACATATGAAACCCCATACAGATGTTTCTGTGACCAGAATAGAATTTAAGAGCCCTGATTTACAAGACAACTGTGCCAACTATTCAGCCGCTGTGAGCTACCAAAGAACTGGGTACCAAATAATGATATCAGAACCAAGGTCTTTAGACATTAGTGCACTAATAGCCATTGACAAATTATTTTCCATGCAAAGTCAAATTGGGCATTCAATTTTTTTATATGACTTTTCAGAATATCGGGTGCTACAAAATATCAGACTTGGGTAAATGCTTTATATAAACAGCAGTATAAATGCAAAATGATTCACAGTTGATGAATTGGGCTGATTTATAGAAAATTGACACAGACTATTTTTTACGATAGAACTAAATTAGAAAATAACAAGTACATATGTTCCATAATTACGTATGGTGCCAGTGTCATGAATCATTTGGGGATTTGTGGCAGCTCTGGGTCTGCTTGAATTTAAATGTCGTTTTTTCTTTAGTCCAGCAAGAGTTGATGTCAGACTCTTGCTGGCAGCTTTTTTTAGGCAGGTCAGCTGATGTTGGATTGTAACCTACCTTTAAATAGTCACATGACCAGCAGCTGATAGTTGGTTATAGAGTTACTACTATGCAGACCAGCTAGGTGTGTGGAGCTTTCCTGTGACGGTGGTATTGCCGCTGCTGCAGTCCTGTTTACCTGTTGTCATTTTCTATGCAGATGGGGGCTGGAACAAAGCGCAGCTGGGAGGAGGCCCCCCATGACTGCTTTGAGCCGGGCGGGCTTTTTAAATGATGCTCCGGCTGGGGATAGGAGAATGGAAAGGGGGGAGGGGTTTAGAAGGGGGAGGTAGTAGGGAAAGTGCGGGAAAACCGCCATTCCCTACCTTAATCCAGAAGAAGGAAGAAGCGCAGGATGGCGTCGGCGGCGGAGTCCATGCTGGCCCAGCTCCAAGAGATGGCCAGATCCAGAAGAGGGGGTTGGCTTGAGGCCCAGCTGGCCTCCATCATTGGTGCCGCAGGAGGATCCGGGCAGAGCTCACGGGGCAGGAGGACCAGGCCCCCAGAGAGACTATCTCCGGATCTCCCGGCGCGTGGCAGGCGCAGGCTCCGGAGCCCCTCCAGGGACCCTGCGGGCGGTGAGTCCAGCGGCGCTGCCTCCCCCGGCCGCTCCCGCTCCGGCAGGAATCCAGGCACCCAGCCTGCACGCGCCGGGCGTCAGACTCAGGACACCGCCGCTGCTGCCGGGAGCGCCGGACCGGAAGTGCGGCCTGCGCGATCCAGGCAGAGCGCAGCCGCAGCTTCCTCCGCTCCTGGCAGGTCCCCAGCTAGCAGCGGGAGTGCAGCCGCCGCTCCACCAGCTCCATCCGGTGTCCCGGCGTCCAGGGGCAGAGCGGCTGCCGCTTCCCCTGCCCCCACCAGATCCACAGCGCCCAGGGGGCACGCGGCGGCAGGAAGAGGGAGAACAACGCTGCCAGGAAGAGCAGCCCAGCCAGGCAGAGCGACACAGCCAGGAGGAGCAGCAAGAGGAGCAGCAAGTCCAGGAGGAGCAGCACGGCCAGGACGAGCAGCGGCAGCAACAACCAGGAATCCGGCCCCTTTACCTGCGGCAGGCACCCACAGCCCATCACCTTCCAGGGTGCCTGCTGGGATGAACACAAGGAGTACACAGGCGGCGGACGGTCAGCGGTCAGGAGATCTTCTACGTCCCGCCTGTACGGAACGGCGCAGCGGAGGGAGAGATGCAGGCAGCAGTGTCGAGCTGCCTGCTATGGAGCGAAGATCGTTACACGACCAGGCGGGCTCGCCCGGGTTGGAACGCGGAGACCGATCGCGGTCGCCCAGGAGATCTCCGGAACATAGAGCAGCGTTTACCCGTTACCCATCGGACGGTGAGGTGGCGGGGGATACTGACGGCGGACGGAGGAGTGGATTGGTACGGCAGCTACAGTACGCTCGGGTCCCCCCTGGTGACGAGGAGGCCAGGGGCGCGGGCCTGGGGCAGAGAGGGCTAGCAGCGCAGCAGTTCCAGCACGCTCGGGTCCCCCCTGGTGACGAGGAGGCCAGGGGCGCGGGCCCAGGGCATCGACGCGGTGAGGAGGTGTCGGAGTCCAGCGGTGATCGTCAAGGGAGGTCGGAGCGACAGGGATCCGGAGGTCCGGCTGGTGGGGACACAGCACCCGCGCAGCGTTGTGAGTATGAGTCTACGTCTGGTTTGTCGCCCGCAGGGGCCGGGTTGCAGGAAGCTAGGGGAGGTCGGGTGGCGGTGTGTGAGGAACGGCAGAGGAGTGGGCCGATTGTGGCAGAGGTGCCAGGTATGCAGGATTTATTGCAGGGTATGTCGCAAATTTTGCGTAGATTGGAGGGGGGGTCGGCAACTGGGGTTGCCGCATCGCCGGTGGAGGCGTGGTTGGCTGGGCGAGGGGTGGTACCCCCGTCGGGAAGTGGGTTGGTAAGCCCTAGTCGGGTATTGGAGGTGGCATCGGCAGGTGTATCAGTTTCGGTTCAGACAGAGAAGGAGAAAGGCGATACGGTCAAATTAGATGACAGAGCGAAAGGGGAAGTTTATGTGTGCTTTGAAGGGCCGTTGGGAGCGCATTTAAAAAAGGAGGTGAAGGAGAAGATTTGGAGAGACGAGTATGTGGAAATTTTTTCCTTGCTCCCGTTGGAGAAGTTTAACTTGGATAAAGGGAAAAAAGACGATAGCAAAAAGGAGGAGGAAGAAAAGCGGAGGTGGCGGTTAATCCCGCAGACATTTGTGAATTGGTTACAGGCATTCGCAATATTGGCGAGCGTAGTGGGGGAGAAGGCGCCCGAGAATTGCTCGGGTTTGTTTTGCTATCTAGACTCGATTGGGGAGGCGCATTGTACATACGGCGGTCAGACGTGGCTGCGGTATGATGAGCAGTTTAGGCAGAGAAAAGCGGTGAGGCCGGAAATTAGGTGGGACCAGAAGGATATAGGCCTTTGGCTGAAGGTTATGGCCCCAGCTAGACATGGGCAGTCCTTTCATGGGTCCGGGGGTGGTGGCAGCCAGCAGGCGGGACACGGAAGCAGTAGTCAGGGTGCACAGGGAGCAAAGGAAAAATCTGGAACCTGCTGGCAGTTTAATGACGGGCAGTGTAAATACGGTAACACCTGTAAATTTAAGCATGTGTGTTCGCACTGTAACGGAAGTTCACACGGGGCTTCAAAGTGTTTCAGGAAGGGAAAAGGAAAGCCAGTTGTGGGTGCCGGTCAAGGGGGAGAGCCCGGTGAGGCTTCACGAGATGGCCCCCTATCTAAATAGGTACCCTGATCAGGTGAAGGCAGGTATTATTTTTAATGGTTTTGCAGATGGTTTTAGGATTCCTCCCCCGAGTCACGAGGTTCCTTTTTCAATTAAGAATTTGCGGTCGGCAATGTTGCATGCCGAAGTCGTTGATGTTAAACTCAAGAAAGAAGTGGAGTTGGGAAGGATGTCTGGGCCGTTTTTGAACCCGCCGATGGAGGGTATGGTGGTTTCCCCCTTGGGGGTGGTGCCTAAGAAAGAGCCGAATAATTTTCGGTTGATTCAACACTTGTCGTATCCAAAGGGTCGGTCGGTAAATGATGGTATCGCCCAAGAGCTGTGTTCTGTTGAATATACATCATTCGATGCAGCGGTGCAGTGGGTGAGAAGGCATGGCCCGGGGGTGCTGTTGGCAAAGACGGATATTGAATCGGCCTTCCGTTTGCTTCCGGTGCATCCGGACAGTGTTCCGTTATTAGGTTGTTTTTGGAATGGTGGTTACTATTTGGACAGATGTTTGCCAATGGGCTGCGCCATTTCTTGTTCGTTGTTTGAGACATTTAGTACGTTTCTGGAGTGGGTGATTAGGGACGTGGCGGGAGTTCAGTCGGTTATCCATTATTTGGATGATTTTTTGTTTATTGGGCCGCCTGATTCCGCAGTGTGTCGTAATACGTTAACGTCTATGTTTTGGGTCGCAGAGCTTTTTGGAGTTCCATTAGCGGCGGATAAGACAGAAGGTCCCAGCACGGCGTTGAGTTTTTTGGGAATTTTAATTGACTCCGAAAAAATGGAGTGTCGGTTGCCGGAGGATAAGTTGGCCATGCTGCAGCAGGAGGTTGAAAGAGCTAGAAGAAAGCGGAAGTTGACTTTGAAAGAGTTGCAGTCTCTTTTGGGTAGATTGAATTTTGCATGTCGGATCATACCCATGGGCAGGATATTTTGTCGCAGGTTGTCGGTTGCGACGGCAGGCGTGAAGGAGCCGCACCATTTTATTCGCCTGAGCAAAGAACACAAAGATGACTTGCTAGTGTGGCAACGTTTCCTGTGCAATTACAACGGGCGGTCATTGATTCAGCAGGAGGTCTTGACAAACTTTGATTGCGAGATATTCACGGATGCAGCCGGTTCGGCTGGTTACGGGGCCTATTGTGGTGGTCGTTGGTGTGCTGGACGGTGGCCAAACCAGTGGAGAGACTTGGGCCTTACAAAAAACCTGGTCCTGTTGGAATTGTTTCCTATTGTGGTAGCGGTTTCCATTTGGGGTGAAATGTTTGCTAACAGAAGGATTCGTTTTCATTGCGATAACATGAGCGTTGTGTCGGTAATTAACAGTTTGTCGGCCTCATCTCCCCCGGTGATTAAGTTGGTGAGGGAGTTGGTTTTTCGGTGCTTGGAGCTGAACGCTTGTATTTCGGCGGTGCATGTGCCAGGTGTGCAGAACTCAATAGCAGATGCATTGTCTCGTTTCCAGTGGGACCGTTTTCGGGAATTGGCGCCGGACGCGGAGATCTCGGGAGAGGAATGCCCTTTGCATCTCTGGAACGTGATTATGGACGAGCGGGCCGGTTGATTCAGGAGTCTGTTACGAGCCAAACATGGGCATCATATGAAGCATCTTGGCGGGTATGGCAAAGTTGGGTGTCGGTGTGGGGCCAGTTGGTGTCTGAAGAAGACAGGATGTTGGCAGTATTATTCTTGATCGGGAAGGCGGCTGAAGAAGGTTGGTCAGTTTCGAAGGTTAATAAATTTGTTGCTGGATTGGCTTTTGCTTTTAAGTTGCAGGGGTTGGTGGACGCGACAAAACATTTTTTGGTCAGACAGGCACTTAGGGGTTTTAGGAGAGGTAATCAGACGATTGACCGCCGCCGCCCCATTTCGTTTAGCCTTTTAGAACGGTTGGGTGGAGTCTTGGAGATTATTTGTGGTTCGGGTTTTGAGTTGGCGTTGTTCCGCCTTGCCTTTTCATTAGCATTTTTTGGGGCCATGCGCGTTGGGGAACTGGTGTCTGCGTCCAAAGTTAGAGCTGGGGGTTTGTTGGCGGAGGATGTGGAAGTTTGGACGGGGGGTATCGTTTTTTGGATTCGGCGTTCAAAGACTGACCAAATTGGGAGAGGGAGACGTGTCGTGCTGGGGAGGGTTAACGGGTCTCTGATGTGTCCTAGAGGTTGTCTGGAAGCATACTGGCAGTTATGGTCAGGCAGATCTGGCCCTTTGTTGTGTCACGCAGAGGGGTCATTTTTGTCAGGCATTCAGTTCATTGCAGTGTTAAGAAGGGGCTTGCAGGAGTTGGGCCTTTCTCCGGATATGTTTGGGTCGCATTCATTTCGTATCGGGGCGGCATCAGAAGCTGATAGTTTGGGTTTGGGCGCGGAAGATATTTGTAGAATTGGCAGGTGGACTTCCAATCGTTACTTAAGTTACGTCCGTCATTAATTCAGTGGTGTGATTATGATTTTGTATTTGACCCCAGTGTTTTTTCTTCATGCATCTTGTTGCAGGTATGTCCCCTTACTTAGCCTGGATCTTCGGACATTCGTTCGTTCATTGGGGGGCGCTGCGGGCCGAGGTCAGGCCGGACGGTAGGCAACTGGGCTTTAGTAGGCGTCAAGCTGCCATTCGGTGGTTGGGATATAGGGGGATGGTGTGGGGCAGGGCCCTTCCTGAATTTTCTAAGGCGGTTCGGTTAGATAGACAACCTGACATTTTAATTGTGCATTTGGGGGGTAATGACTTGGGTGTGCGGCCTGTTAGGGAATTGATTAGGGACGATTTGTTGAGGTTGCAGGTATCATTTCCTGGGGTGTTGATTGTGTGGTCAGATATTGTGCCTAGAAAACGGTGGAGGGGGGCTAGATCTTTGAAGGGTATTAATAGGGCTAGGGTCAAGTTGAACAGGGCAATAGCGGGTTTTGTTTCTAGGAACGGGGGGATTAGTGTTAGACATTTTGAATTGGAGTCAGGGCTTGGTAACTACTGGTTGGAAGACGGAGTCCACTTAAACGCGATTGGGATTGATTTGTGGACTTTAGCATTGCAAGAAGGAGTTGAACGGGCGTTGGTGGCGTTGGGGCACTCACGAGCCTGAGGTGGTCAGGGCTGTTCGTGTGTGGTGGGGGTTCTTGGAGTTGACGCTGATTGGTTGGGGGAAGGAATTGGAGCATAATTACAGGCAATTTAAAATGTGGTGGGGTTGGATCTGGCATTTTGGTATGGGCTCTGGACGGGGTTTTACCCTGGGAGCTGTTGGTGGTTTTTTCTCTTCCCGGAACGGGATGTACGGTGCCCTCGAGCTGGTTTTCACGGCTGAGGGTAATATGGTGGTCGATCTTATCTTGTGGGTTTTGCCAGATCTTTTTAGCTCCAAGAACCCTCCCCTCGAATTTATACTGTTGTATTTATGTTATGTTAATTTTGTTAATAAAAGTTGGCCGCTGTGGCCAAAATATCCAAAAGAATAATTGGTTATGTTTTATTTAACGAAAGGTTGGGTCGGTGGGCAGTTTTTGGTGGTTAGGTTACATACGTAGGAAAAGACCGTACTCGGCATACGCGGTCATGCTGAATCAGAGCTGAGTTGTATTCTTTCTGTCAGTCCCTTGCTTGTCTCTTTCCTTGTGTTATATTACTTGCAGTGGCAAGGCAGCGTACCTGCCGGGGTTAGCAGAGATGACAGCCTTGGACTAGGCACATGACAGCTGCGAGGTGGGAAGACCCACATAGGGCATTAGGGGGAGCTTAGGTACAGACAGAGGTTGGTGTCAGGATGTGTTCCATCCCTTGCTCCCTACAGTTGGGGCCTTCCTCTCCCTTTATCTTCCCGTTGTACCTATATGTTGTGCCATATGCCGGACATATCCGTGTGTGGACGTGACAGCTAGGCTTTGCATGGTCTCCTCATAAATGGCTGTCGGGTGATGCCAAACATAAACGTTATTTATTTTGCAACATTTTTGTTTCTCGAAAAATTGCACTTGCTCAAAAATAGTGATGAGCGAACGTGCTCAGATAAGGTGTTATGGGAGCATGCTCGGGTGCTAACATATTTTTCGAGGACGGCGAAGACACTCTGTAGGCACACAAACATGCTCGGATAACCGCTTACCCAAGCATATTCGCTCATCACTACTCAAAAAACAAGATTATGTAATATTTCGCTGCCTTTTTTTGTAGTTAGTGAGATTTGATAGATGTGGTCCCGTCTGGTCAGTACACGGCCATTGTGACTGAGGCCAGGGCAAAATTTTATCTTTCCATTGAACGCTCAAATTCCTTCATCAGAAGCGGAATGTTATTTGGCAGCACAATGACTGACACACCTCTATATAACAAAATTAGAAAACACCCCTTCCTGGAGCATGGCCCTTCAGGGAAGGTGAGGTGCTTATATACCAAATCTTTTCTCATAGTTAGGAGTCTTCTTCTCGCTGGACAGCGTCCACATTGAGGCTTCTGCTGCTGCTGGCAATGTGGCTTCTTCAATCTGTGCCAGCTCTTGTTTGCTCTCCTCAGTTAGTGCCCCCCTTGGACCAGCCCATGGATTTATTTTCTCTTCATGCCTGGGACAGGAAGGTGTCTGACAGTCTCAGGAAGGAAACACACAGATCACTGACCCCAGTGAGACCCTCTCTGAGGGGCCGTTCTGGCTGTTCTCCAGAATTCCTCTCACCTGGGACTCTCACAGCTGCAGCTCCCCGCTCCCTGCAAGGGATCGTTGTTTTTTAGGTTTTTTTATTTCTGTTTTTACATATTCTTATTTTAGCTGCTATGTTCCCAGCTCCCCTCCCAGATATTACAGCTGCTTGTAAATATTGGTACCCAGAACGACAGACCCATCGGCAAATATTAAATCTTGGGCTTTTTTCTTGGCAGAAATGTTGTCCTTATAGAAAGTTTCCAGCTTTAGTAAAAATGCCCACGCTTCATAACAGTTAAATTCTCACTTGTAAGGTGTTTTAGTTATCACAGATTATGAGACATCTAACTGACAAATATTATGACTTACATTTCAGTTCCCAGCTTTTCGAAACTCCTGAAAAGCGAATCCATTCAGTTTAGCGGTGTCACATCCTTTGCTCCCACTTAAACATATGCGACATCCAGGTGTGTAACTACGGTGGTGGTGACAGTGCGTGTAACACCTACTATAAGGTATTCCAGCTGCACACATGTATCACCTAACCCTGGGATACGTGATAAATATTAGGATCTGTTCACACCACGTTTTGAAGAACGTTAATTTCTCTATCTGGGTCTTCTCCTGAATCCATAATAACCTGTCCCAAAATGCCCCTGATGGAGCCATTAATTTTGGGCTTCCTTTATTCACGTAGACTACGTTCTTGTGCACGTCTGAAAAGACTACCAACTCCGGAAAGGTTACACCACTGCAAACTGAGCCCAAACTTTCATACTTTATACTCCATTTACCTTATTTAGGGCTCATTCTCACATGCGAGAAACTCGGATGAGTCTCGCACGTCAATACCCGGCACTCAGGAGTGGAGTGTGCGGCCGCATACCAAGGCATGCGCTGAACGCTCCGCTCCTGAGTGCCGGCGGCAGTGCCGGGTATTGATGTGCGAGACTCATCCGAGTTTCTTGCATGTGAGTATGAGCCCTTAACACAACAGCCTCTTCAGGGATATTTCTGAATCCCATTTATTTGGGATTCACATGGAAGCTCCAGAGGAGAACATAAAAGCACTGCTAACGTATTGTGAACAGACCCATGGTTTGTGATCACGGGGGTCATATGTTCTAATGCATCAGCACCACAAGGAGATATTGTATATGAATGGAGTATCAGTTAAACATAGATGCTGTCAGTGTATTCAAACCCTGTGGTATTGCCGGGCCTAGTAATCTGTGAGGACAACATCTGCAAGGAGTTTGTATGTTCTCTTCGTGTTTCCTTGGGTTTCTTACCACATTCCAAAGACTCTGGTAGGGAGCTTAGATTGTGAGCCCCAATGGGGAAAGCAATTAAAATGTCTGTAGAGCGCTGCAGAGAGGCATTCATGAGGGAATGTGAAGATGTTCCAAAAGCTGTTTTTCAACACAGCAATGCCAGACCACTTGTTAATTGTGGCACTGTGAGCAGCCTGTGTGGCCTAAACATGATACCGTGTCCAGAAGTGTCTCTGGACTTTTCTCTCATCAAGAACATCTGGGACTTCATTGTCGGCAATTGCACAGGGAGCTGCCAGCAGCGGATCTTGATGATTTGCCCAAGTGCATTCAGCGCAGCAGAACGTTCCTTCGAGGACCATGAATAACCTTATTGATAGCAACCAAGGCTGTAACTGTAGTGGGGGAGGGGGCATTCTTCATGTAGTGATCATACTTGATACTGAATAAATCAATATGTTTAGAAAATTGTATCATGGTAATTGTTGTTTGGTAAGGCTACGTTCACACTAGCGTTGTGCGCCGCTGCGTCGGCGATGCAACGCACAACGCACGCAAAAACGCGGCAAAACGCACGCAAAAATGCTGCGTTTTACGACGCATGCGTCGTTTTTTGCCGAAAATCGGACGCAAGAAAAATGCAACTTGTTGCGTTTTCTTGGTCCGACGCTTGCGGCAAAAAAGACGCATGCGTCGCACAACGCAACAAACAAAAACGCATGCGTCCCCCATGTTAAATATAGGGGCGCATGACGCGTGCGTCGCCGCTGCGTCGCCCGACGCTAACCCGACGCACACTAGCATAACGCTAGTGTGAACGTTACCTTAAACTTTTGCACCATTTGACTTCTGTACCTTGCATGTAGAACAATACCTAGCGAGCTGCAGAATGCTGCTTACAGCAGCAGTGACTTATCTTCTGCAGAAACAAATTATTTTCTACCATGTACATTAAATAGTCTGCCTATCTTGAAATTTGGGATGTATCACCCAACTTATCCTAGGTGTAAGAGTGGAACAACTATGTGAATTCTATATGAATGCGAGAGAATAACCTTCCATATGCATTTGTATAAAATGGTAGGCATACGTAGGTCGAGTAGGGCACATAGACCTAATTTATTATTGCATTTGTGCCTTTTTTGTCTAGTTTTTGTTGAATTTTCCAGTTGCCTCTAATCAATAAGTCTGCAGAGACTTTGTGTGACTGCAGACATATGAATCCCCCCAGCACATGCACTGTGCGCTGCAGGGATTAGAGGGTATGTATGTGTAATAGATACTGCCCACCAGTGGATGTGGCATTGCTTCAATACACTTTTATGGAGTGAGGCCACGCCCTCTAGTCAGATACACCCACTGGTCGACCACTTCACTAGATGGGTGTGGCTTCGGCTCAATACAAGCGTATGGAGTGCGGCCCCGCCCACTGGCCAGGAATATGTATAACTCATACATACCCTCCTTTAAGTCTCAAATTTTTATTTTTTTTCCAAAATGTCCTCTGGTTTATATCTTGGAGTAATTTTATGTTCTGTACAGCTGAAATTTTTGCTCAAACTTCGCGACATTTTAGTAGAGCACGCAACTTTTTGCTCTAAAAAGGTGCAAGAAAAAGTAGCTTATAAAAATGTAGAACATTTTCAATGCACAGTTTTGAAGAATTTGTCACACAAAATGTCAATGAATACCACAAGACAAAAATAAAAGCGACTGAAAAAATTGCAAATGCTGAATTTGGCCCTTAGATTTAACACATTTATGTTCCATTTTAGCAGTGAACCCCTATGAGAAAACAGAAAGATAATTTATTTTGGTAAATTCTGAGTTCATTCGCTGCATCTGATCACGTATCATTCCGTGTCCATCTGTATTCTCCAGAAATGCCCCCCTTTTTGTATTTCCCTGTTTTGCGCATTCTCTCTCCTCCCACACTTATTATACCCCCCTGAAATTCTCGATAGAAACAGGGCGTGAGGCTATTAGCAGAGGGTGAACACCAGGTTAATTCCAGTCTGCAGCTTCCCTCTACAAACAATGAGACAATCACAGACCGGGAGTGTGCGTAATTCTGCGCTCTCGCAGGGGAAGCACTGCGCTCTTAGGCCTAGCTGCAAGGAGTAGGAGGCTGGAATGTGCTCAGCAGTCAGGGTGAGTCACATCTTCCAGAGCTGTGCGGGACGGTCCCCAGAGAACCAGGCAAACCCTCAACATGGAGGTCAGCAAAGCCAGAGCAGTCCTGAGAAGGATGAGTAACACCAGGCTATCAGCACGACTACTGGACACATGCGATTTACCGAAATTCATACTTCTAACCAACTATTCATCATCAGGTGTTGCGAAGGACAAATAGAAACCTTAAAAATTGTCCAAAAGTGGCTGAAGAACAGACAGAACCATGTCAGCACTTGTACCCCTCAACTAAATTTCTCACCAATGAATTTTGTTGGTTTGGTTGGGACACTTAACCGATTTGTTTTAAGATTTGTCCTGACCACTTATTGTAACCGTGTTTTTATGTTGTAGAAATAAAATTTTCAAAAGGAATTGCTTCACCAAAAACATTGATAATGTGCAGTTGAAATAAAAAATTGTTAACCTCCATCAAAAATGTGTTTTTTTACTAAATTTTACAAACTTTTCAATTTTTTTTAAAACAACCAATCGTACAAGAATTGTTGAAATAGTTCAACACAACTAATTTGCAAAATGTAATGAAAAATTGAATGTGAGAGCTCTGTTTCTAGCTATATCTCTAGGAACATTTATACACATTGAGGTAGAAAGCAAGGCCCTGACTGCAACCCAAAGGGTCTAAAAGGGAGAGACCCATGACTGGGATGTATGCCAGAGAACTCAGATGGTAGTTAATTCTAAGATGGCGTTTTTTAAGTGATCTAGGGGGCAGGGATTAGTTTAAGTGAGGGGAAGAGTCACACATTAGGGGTGTAGTTTAGGGGACATGGCCATACCTGATTGGTCACTGTACTCCGGGTATATAGGGTTCTGTGAGCGGTCCTAGGTCAGTTCTTTGGCAGATCAGCGCCCCACCCTTCCTCCCTTAGCCCTTAGATATATTTGTTTCAACAGTTTGTTCATTTAAATAAGGTGCTTAATTAAGTATGGGACAGTGCAAGAAGTGCCAGGGTCATGTCATGGCAGCTGACTGGATCGAGTCTTTAGAAAGCTAAGTTGTGATATGGTAAAAGGTAGGGAGAGACTCTGTTTTGGGAGAGTCATCTCCCTCCTTTTGCAAATGGGAAGGAATACTCAGGGTCCATACTGGGTGGGGGTCTCAGAGGGAAATTGGACAGGGCACCATTCATCAGAAGGGCCCCCGAATCGGCACGTTGCGGTTGGGGCAAAGAGGATTAGTTGATTGTGACAGGTTTTTTCTATGTGATTGCTTCCAAAAACCCTTTCCTATTATTTAGGTTAATTAATATGTTAATTTATATGTTATTGCAAATATTAATGTTATTTAATAAATGCTGCTGTGGCGGAGGTGGAGGTTATTGGGGTAGTTTAGTTTGGCGGGCAAATGTCAGTCATTTTGCAGTCAAGAATGAGCTGTCACTAACTGTCACCAGATTCCAGAAGGGGGGCTGTAATGGGCGCAGCTGGATGAAAGCCCCCACATGACTGCGTTGCCAAGAAGGGAGTTTTAGAGTTTTGAATAAAAAAAAGGGATCTTATAGGTGATTGGTGGAAATTTTTGAATAAGGGGTGGACCTAGTGGGGAAAGGAGGCAGGGGCTGGAGAAGTGCGGGAAGGATCACTTGTGAGGTGAATCATCAGGAGAGAAGAAGTGTGCAGCTACTCACCATGGCCTCCATAGACAGCCTCGTGGAGCAGCTGCGCAGGGAATCCAGGTCCAGGAGCGATGGATGGCTGGAAGAGCAGCTCACCAGGCTGCTGGGCGACTGCGGGAGCCGGGGCAGCAGGACCAGGAGAACCCGGCCCCCAGAAAGATTGTCCCCCGACATGTCACCGCGCGGCAGGCGCAGGCCGCGGAGCCCCTCCGGGGACCCTGCGGGGGCTGCGGGACGCGGCGCGACCATCCTGCCCGTCCCCCCCTCCGGCAGGAATCCACCCGGCGGCTCTGCCGGCGCGAGGCGGCGACGTGGAGCGGCGACCAGCCAGGCACGGCCCGATGCCAGGGCCGCAGCGGAAGCCAGGGCCGCAACGGAAGTGCGGCCTAGTCCGGGAGCGAGCGGCGGTGCGGCGCCCTCTAGCGGTGCCAGAAGCAGCCGGAGCACAGCGCGGGCAGCGGCGGCAGAGTCAGGAGGAGAAGGGAGCACAGCGACGTCAGCGGTGAGGGCCGCACAGGTAGTGCGGCCTAGTCCGGGATCGAGGGGAAGTGCGGCGCCCCCCAGCGGCGCCAGGAACAGCAGACTTACAGCACAGTTAGCGGCGGCGACAACAGGAGGAGCCAGGAGTCCAGCGACGGCAGCAGTGAGGGGGAGCTATGGAGCAGCGGTGACAGCGGCGGGCTCACCTCCCCTAGGTGGGCCTGGCAGCGGCACGAGACGACAGAGTAGGGCGACGGGCAGGCTGGCATCGGTGGTTCAGCTGGGCCCGGGACGCGTTGGTCGTGGGGCAGGTGCCGGTCGGGCAAGTAGGCCAGGAGGCCGAGGTGGATTGCAAACAGCCGTCAGGTCAAGATCCGCCAGGAGGTCCAGCGACAGGAGTGTATCGCCAGTCTCGGTCCCCCCTGGTGACGTGGAGGCCAGGGGCGCGGGCCTGGGGCAATTCAGCGGCAGCGACGACCCCGGATCTGAGAGCGAACATCCAGAAGATGGCGAACAGCGGGATTCCGGAGACACGGCTGGTGGGGACACAGCACCTGCGCAGCCTCGTGAGTACATGTCTATTCCTATTTCGGTGCCGGGTACGGTGGGGTTAGTGGAGGGGGTAGGGGACGCTGGTTCTGGGCTTCCTGGCGTTAGAGAGCTTTTGGCAGGTATGTCGCATATTTTGAGGCGATTGGACGCGGGGCCAGCAAGTAATATGGGAGGGTCACCTGCTGGGGCTTGGTTGGTGGATCCTGTTAGTACAGCCGGGGGAGGGGGCTCCGGTGAATTAGTGAGGTCTGGGGCGGCCGCGTCGGCCCAGGCAGCTGGGGTGTCAGTGTCGGTTCAAACGGAGACGGGTAAGAAGGATGAGATAAAGTTGGATGATCGGGCAAAAGGGGAGGTCTTTGTGTGCTTTGAGGGTCCCCTCGGTGCCCATTTAAAGAAGGAGGTGAAGGAGAAGATCTGGAAGGATGAATTTGTCGAGATTTTCTCCCTCCTCCCTTTGGAAAAATTTAATCTGGACAAAGGGAAAAAAGATGATAGCAAAAAGGAAGAGGAGGAAAAAAGGCGTTGGCGCCTGATTCCGCAAACGTTTGTTAATTGGCAACAGGCTTTTGCTATCTTGGCCAGTGTGATAGGAGAAAAATTCCCGGAAAATTGCTCGGGTCTTTTCTGTTACTTTGATTCTATTGGTGAGGCACATCGTACGTATGGGGGCCAGGCTTGGCAGCGTTACGATGAACAATTCAGGCAGCGGAAGGCGGTTAGGCCTGAGATAAAATGGGAGCATAAGGACATTGGATTGTGGCTGAAGGTGATGGCCCCTGTGAGGTACGGGCAGTCCTTTCAAGGGGGCGCGGGGAGTAGTAGTCAGCAATCAGGACAAGGGGGAGGAGGAGGACAGGGGTATCAAGGGGCGAAGGAAAAAACGGGAACGTGCTGGCAGTTCAACGACGGCCAGTGCAAGTATGGCAATACCTGCAGGTTTAAGCACGTGTGTTCCCATTGTAGCGGAGCTTCACACGGGGCTTCAAAATGTTTCAGAAAAGCAAGGGGCAAGCCAGCAGGGGGTAGCGGTCATGGGGGTGACGCCGGTGAGGCTTCAAAAGATGGCCCCTTATCTAAGTAGATATCCGGACCGGTTGAAGGCGGTGGTGATTAGGGACGGTTTTGCTGAAGGTTTTAGGATTCCTCACCCGAATCATACGGTCCCCTTTTCTACAAAAAATCTGAGGTCAGCAAGTTTACATGCGGATGTTGTTTCGAGTAAGTTAGCAAAAGAGGTGGAGTTAGGAAGAATGGCGGGCCCGTTTAGTTCGCTGCCTATGGAAGGGGTGATCGTTTCTCCATTGGGGGTGGTGCCCAAGAAGGAGCCAAATAAGTTTCGTTTAATCCAGCACCTATCGTACCCAAAAGGTTGTTCTGTTAACGATGGCATTGCGGAGGAATTATGCTCGGTTGTATACACGTCGTTCGATGCGGCAGTGCAATGGGTTCGTATGTACGGAGCGGGGGCCTTGATGGCGAAGACAGACATCGAGTCTGCCTTTCGGCTTCTGCCGGTACATCCGGAGAGCATTCCGTTACTAGGTTGTTTTTGGAATGGAGAATTTTATTTAGACAGGTGTTTGCCGATGGGCTGTTCCATTTCTTGCTCGTTGTTTGAAACTTTCAGTACTTTTTTGGAATGGGTTGTTAGAGACGTTTCTGATGTTGCTTCGGTCATTCATTATTTGGATGACTTCATGTTTGTGGGCCCCCCGGACTCTGCGGTTTGCGGTAATTTATTGGCCACCATGGAATGGGTGTCCGGGCATTTCGGGGTCCCTTTGGCGCAGGAGAAAACAGAGGGTCCCTGTACGGTCTTAAGTTTTCTCGGGATTCTTATCGATTCTAGAAAGATGGAATGCAGGTTGCCCGACGACAAATTGTTGTTGCTGAAGCAGGAGGTGTCCAGAATCGGAAAATTGAGGAAAGTGACGTTGAAGGAGTTACAGTCGTTGCTAGGGCGCTTAAATTTTGCGTGCCGGATCATGCCTATGGGCCGGATTTTTTGCCGAAGGTTGTCCAGAGCTACGGCGGGAGTCCGTGCAGCTCATCATTTCATACGTTTGAGCCGGGAGCACAAGGACGATCTGTTGGTTTGGCAGCGTTTCTTGGAAAATTATAATGGCAGATCATTGATTCAGCAGGAGGATTTGAACGCCTTTGATTGTGAAATTTATACGGACGCAGCAGGGGGAGCCGGTTATGGCGCCTACTGTGCAGGCAAATGGAGTGTCGGAGTGTGGCCGGAAGAATGGCGGCAAAACGGGCTAACCAAAAATTTGGCATTGTTGGAGTTGTTCCCAATTGTAGTGGCAGCGTTTATTTGGGGCGAGAATTTTAAGGATCGTCGGGTACGATTCCATTGTGATAACTTGAGTGTCGTGTCAGTTATCAACAGTTTATCTTCCTCTTCTCCCCCCGTGATTAGGTTGGTTAGGGAATTGGTGTTGAGGTGTTTGGAATTGAATTCGTGGATTTCGGCGGTGCATGTACCAGGTGTCCAAAACAATATAGCTGATGCTTTATCTCGTTTTCAGTGGGACCGATTCCGGGAACTGGCGCCAGATTCGGAACCTACAGGAGCGGGATGTCCTTCGCATCTGTGGCAGATTGTTGCGGAAGGGGAGGTCGCTTGATACAGGCCTCACTGTCGAGCAGGACATGGTCGGATTATGCAGCGGCGTGGGAGATGTGGGAAGGTTGGTTGGTCCAATGCGGCCCAGTGGAATCCGACGGCGATAAGATTATGGCTCTGCTGGCTTTGATGGGTAAGGCGGCCGAATGGGGATGGTCCGTTTCGAGGTTAAACAAAGTTGTTGCGGGTCTGGCCTTTGGTTTTCGGTTGCAAGGTTCAGCTGATCTGACAAAAGATTTTTTGATAAGGCAGGCTTTGAAGGGTTTTCGGAAGGGCAATGTGTCTTTTGATAAGCGTAGGCCGATTTCTTTTGGTATGCTGGAACGGCTTGGGGAGGCTTTGGGCGGTATTTGTAGTTCGCAGTTTGAGGTTGTATTGTTTAGGTTAGCCTTCTCTTTAGCGTTCTTTGGCGCTTTGCGCCTGGGGGAGCTGGTGTCCCCAAATAAAAATAAGGTGGGTGGTCTGTTAGCGGAAGATGTTGACTTTTGGGCAGGAGGTATTGTATTTTGGATCAGGCGTTCTAAGACTGATCAGCTTGGTAGGGGTAGGCGAGTGGTGCTGGGGAGAGTTGACGGTAGCGGGATGTGCCCGCAGCACTGTTTGGAATCTTATTGGCGTCTGTCGGCACTGAGGGCAGGCCCTTTGTTACGACATCAGAACGGGGAATTTTTGTCGCGCTACCAATTTACGGCGCTGTTGAAGAGGGGTTTGGGATCGTTGGGTGTTGACCCGAAGAATTTCGGGTCGCATTCATTTCGAATTGGTGCTGCGTCCGAGGCGGATCGTCTGGGCCTAGGCGTTGATGTTATCAAAAGAATAGGCAGATGGAGTTCGGATCGATATCTGTCTTATATTAGGAATTAGGTCTGTGGGGGAGAGAGCCTTGTTATGGTGTTAATCATTGTTGTGTTTTTTCAGGTCGAACCTCCCTCCTGGCATGGATTATCGGACATTCATTTGTTCATTGGGGTGCGCTTCGTGCGGATGTCAGGCGAAATGGTAGGCAATTAGGCTTTGTAAGGGATTCGGTGGTTATTAGATGGTTGGGATTTCGGGGTATGTTATGGCGGAGTTTGTTGCCGGCAGTTGCCAACGCCGCTAGATTGGATCGACCCCCGGACATTTTGGTGGTTCACCTTGGAGGAAATGATTTGGGAGTTAGGCCAGTGAGGGAGTTGATCAGAGACATTCGTTTTGATTTTTTACGGTTGTGGGTATCTTTCCCGGGTGTTGTGACGGTGTGGTCGGACATTGTACCAAGGCGGAAGTGGCGTGATGTACGGTCCCATAGAGGGATCAATAGAGCCCGGGTGAAGCTGAATAGGGCGGTGGCAGGATTTGTGTCTCGGAACGGGGGTATTGCCGTTAGACATTTGGAGCTGGAGGATGGGATTGGCAATTATTGGAGGGATGATGGAGTGCATCTTAATGATGTTGGTATGGATTTATGGGCACTCGGGCTACAGGAAGGAGTCGAGAGAGCTTTGGTGGCGGTGGGGCACTCACGAGCCTGAGGTGGTCAGGGCTGTTCGTGTGTGGCGGGGGGTGGGGTTCTTGGAGGTGGTGATGACGTTTTTACGGGGTTGATCTGGCTTTTGTTTACGGGCTCTGGACGGGGAATTTACCTCGGGAGCTTTGGGGTTTTGGTTTGCCCGAAATGGGTTACATGGTGCCCTTGAGCTGGTGGTCACGGCTGAGGGTAAAGAAGTGTTTGGTTTTAAAGTTGGTGGTGGCTTTATGCCTATTTTTGAGCCAGATTTCTTACCCCCAAGAACCCTCCCCTCCAGGTTTTTACATATGGTATATATGTTGTTATTTATGTTATTGTTTGTTTAATAAAATGGCCGCTGTGGCCAAAATTATCCAAAGAAATTTACGTGTTGGTGTTTAATTTAAATTTACAGGAGAAGGGGAGAATGGCCCCCTGGGGATGGGGTGGGGGTCAGGAAGATTGAGTACGGGAAAGACCCTGTTTTGGCGATACGCGGTCAAGAAGGGGGGCTGTAATGGGCGCAGCTGGATGAAAGCCCCCACATGACTGCGTTGCCAAGAAGGGAGTTTTAGAGTTTTGAATAAAAAAAAGGGATCTTATAGGTGATTGGTGGAAATTTTTGAATAAGGGGTGGACCTAGTGGGGAAAGGAGGCAGGGGCTGGAGAAGTGCGGGAAGGATCACTTGTGAGGTGAATCATCAGGAGAGAAGCCCACCCTCCCTCCCTTTATTGTGGATTAGTTTAAGTGAACAGTTTGATGGAGGGGTAGCCGGGGAGTTGGGTTTTTTCTCATCTCGGTTTTTTAATCAGTTATTGCCAGAGGGGAGTTTTCGTTATCATTGTCACAGTGGCAGTTTTGGCGGGGGGTGGGGTTCTTGGAGGTGGTGATGACGTTTTTACGGGGTTGATCTGGCTTTTGTTTACGGGCTCTGGACGGGGAATTTACCTCGGGAGCTTTGGGGTTTTGGTTTGCCCGAAATGGGTTACATGGTGCCCTTGAGCTGGTGGTCACGGCTGAGGGTAAAGAAGTGTTTGGTTTTAAAGTTGGTGGTGGCTTTATGCCTATTTTTGAGCCAGATTTCTTACCCCCAAGAACCCTCCCCTCCAGGTTTTTACATATGGTATATATGTTGTTATTTATGTTATTGTTTGTTTAATAAAATGGCCGCTGTGGCCAAAATTATCCAAAGAAATTTACGTGTTGGTGTTTAATTTAAATTTACAGGAGAAGGGGAGAATGGCCCCCTGGGGATGGGGTGGGGGTCAGGAAGATTGAGTACGGGAAAGACCCTGTTTTGGCGATACGCGGTCATGAGGAGGTACAGTAGGTGGTCAAAAACCCTCAAGTGACCTGCATCACTATTTGGTAGCAACATTGTACTAAAGTTTTAGTTTGTGCCATAAGGCTCATACTAAATGCCGAAGGGCTCCATGCCAAAACTCCAAGACGTCACCTCTACTTACCCAAAAGTACAAGAAATGTAATTTCAGATATACTGAAAATCATAAAGATAAGCCATGGACATTTTGGTTTTTTATTCTATGGAGAAATAAGAAAAAACTGGTACTATAGAGCAACAGTATATCTTTGGGAGGAAGAATAAAGCATAAGTACAAATTAATACCCTGCATAAAGTGAAGCATCGTTGCGGCTTGGTGATGCCTACAGTGAACCATTGTGGTGGGTCGATGAAGCATCCGGGGCAGTTTTGCTTCCTCAGGCAGTAGAAACCTGCAACATTTGGAGGGCAATATGGATTCAATAAAGTATCAGGAAATCCTAGGAGAAAATATCATGCCTTCCGTGAGGAAGCTGAAGGTTGTGTGTCATTAGACCTTCCAAAAGAACCATCATCCCAAGCATAGGTCCTGGACATTTCTGGAGTGCCTTCATAGTCAGCTGACTTGAACCTCATAAAAAATCTTTGGTGGGATTTGAATTCGGGTGCTGCATGCAAGAATATTGGTAAATTGGAGACCACTACCCATGAGGAATGGGCTGAGATTCCCCAGGGATGCTACCAGAAGCTGGCATCTGGCTATGCATTACAAATAAAGTTGTACTCTGTAGTGCTAGAGCATGTAAATATGAAATATGAATAGCATGACTGCTCTAGATAACAAGAAAAAATTTAGATAGTTACACATAATTTGGCCCACTTTATTTGTTTGTTATGTTTAGAGATGGCTACTCTTAATTCACACCTGTGCTCACCAATTTTCTGATTTGGAAGAAGTGTCAGCCAGTTTTTTGTTATTTGTATATCATCTCTCTTACCGAGCACTCCGCCCTTCAGCCTGTGGCCATTTTAATTGCAGCAGGATCCTAACTACCCATAAATTCAGGTTTTAACCTAAGAGAGGATTCACATTAGACAGGTTCCCAGCAAACTGGAGATCGCATTGTCGTTGGCTGCTAGGCATGCTAGGCCAAATTATGTGCTAATCATCTCCATTTTTTCTTATTATCTAGAGCAGCCATACTATTCATATTTCATATATTTCACATTTACATACTATAGCACTACAGAGTGCAATGTTATTTGTTTGTTATGTATAGAGATGGCTACTCTTAGTTTGCACCTGTTCACACCAGTTTTCTGTTTTGGAAGTGCCAGTCAGTTTTTTGTTATTTGGCTATGCATCACATAACAACATCCAAGGGGGGCTTTACTAAAGCAGAGTCGGTTTCAGACAAAGTGGGGCCTCAAATTCTGCAGTGAAATAAGGCACGTGACTAATACCTGGCGATCATGCATCCCACCAGGTATGTGTAGATGTGACATCATTAGCTCATATCACCTCCCAATGCAACGACGAATGATGCCGGACAAGTACTTGAAGTTTAAATCAAAAGATTC
This sequence comes from Ranitomeya imitator, assembly GCF_032444005.1. Classification (NCBI taxonomy): domain Eukaryota; kingdom Metazoa; phylum Chordata; class Amphibia; order Anura; family Dendrobatidae; genus Ranitomeya; species Ranitomeya imitator. The sequence goes on along the minus strand of NC_091283.1, from coordinate 447,062,571 downwards.
ACTTAAAGAAGGTGACAAATTACAGATCTGTGGGGGTCCGACCACTGGGACCCACACTGACAAGCAGAACATGGAACGTTTATCCCTATTAGAATATGCAGTGTGAATATGCGACGTGTACTCCATTCATCTATCAGTTTTCCGACCTATGCTCTCAGCTTTATCTGGAAGCCTCATAAACAATGAATTAATAAGTGTTCAGGGGTTCTCCGTTCATATGAGTAGCGCGGGTTTCAGAACTTGGACACCCACCGATCAGTAACTTATCGACTATCCTGTGGTTTTCACTGCACTACTCCTTGAACCTCCTAATACCATGAGTGTTTCAGACCTTAGCACCTCAAAGACACTCGTAGTTTGGGCCTTAAGGGCATAGTAATTGTTTTCATGTTTCTATTACTATGTTTCAACCAGTCGACATAGCCATATGACGGATGTTTTCCCTAGAATGATTTGTAATTTAATAGAAGCATTTTGGTTTACATGTTGGTTGAAAAACTTTTAGTATTTTTTTACAGAGTGGAATGGAAGAAAAACAGCAATTCTGCTGTTTATTGGGTATGGCTTCAAAAGTTATGATGTCATTGTGATCACCAGCGGTCAGGTGACTGGAACAAGCGCGTCATCAGAAAAATATACAATAATGAACAGTGCAAATAACTTGCTGCAGCCAATCATAGGCCCCAGTGGTCCTGTGGCTGGGGAGCATGGTAATATCATCATTTCTGGTGCCAGCGCACATCAAAGACATCCAGGTATTTGCGTGACAGCAGGTATTTTTTATTTTTTTGCATCATTTTATGTTTGTCCTTTTTTTTCTTTTTATTAATTTCTCTTTATTACATTAGCGATTAGTAAGCTGCCTAGTGTGCTGTTTACTGTGTGTGTCTGGCGTTGAGGTGCTGAAATAATCTCACCAGTGACCAGTCCTGGTTTCCGGCTAAGGCCAGATGCAGGTGCTTCTCACTAAATTAGAATATCATCAAAAAGTGAATTTATTTCATTTCTTTGACACAAAAAGTGAAACTCATATATTATATAGAGTCACTACAAGCAGAGTGATTTATTTCAAGTGTTTATTTCTGTTAATGTTGATGATTATGGCTTACAGCCAATGAAACCCAAAAATTATTATCTCAGTAAATTAGAATACTTTAGAACACCAGCTTGAAAAATTATTTTAAAATCCGAAATGTTGGCCTACTGAAATGTATGTTCAGTAAATGCACTCAATACTTGGTCGGGGCTCCTTTTGCATCAATTACTGCATAAATGTGGCATGGCATGGAGGCGATCAGTCTGTGGCATTGCTGAGGTGTTATGGAAGCCCCGGTTGCTTTGATAGCAGCCTTCATCTCGTCGGCATTGTTGGGTCTGGTGTCTCTCATCTTCCTTGTGGTTGGACTAGGGCTCATGTGCCCTGTGCTCAGGGCAATGATAATTTCCTAGGGATAAAGCCTTCAATTTAAGTAAACAACAGCACACAGCCTAATACCGTAAATGACACAGTGTCTCGGCTGTTACCTCATGCTGCCCGCAGATTACATAGCAAAAACCTGCTGACAGATTCCCTTTAATGACTCAGGAGAATCTGACTCCAGCATCTCTGCTCATCAAGCCCAGGCCAAAAACTATAGCAAGAGATCTGAAGGCATTTAGCTCTGATGTCTCTGTGGTTAGGAATAATTTGGAATTGGCCAGACTGCTTTATGGCCCCAAAATTCTTGATGGGATATTTTTTTTTAATCATGGCTTCCAGGTTGAAATATACAAATCCAATTGCAAGAAGCAGAGAAAAACACATAAAAATATGTGGAGAGAGAAAGAAAAAGCTTCTGAAGGAGGTGAGGATTTATGAATGGACTGGGCACGTGGAGGAACTTTTGGTGGGTGCCCTGTACATACACTGTGACCCCATAATTATCTATTGATCGCAGCTGGAGGGGACATACCCGGACCATCATGTCAGAGTCTATATATAGGAGCTTAGGATATGGCCAAAATTATGACAATAGAGGGGAAGAGGACGGGTGTCCCAAGTGTCCCTTCCACCTCGCAAGAACCTGCAGCTTTCCTAAACCCAGAGCTCAGTATGACACAATAGTAGGAAAGCCAAAGGAGGGTCAGTGACCTGTGTATGTGAGATTAATCACACAGTGCATCTGATTACATTACGTCTCTATCCGCATTCTCTCCATATACGCTGCATTCACTCATTGCGACTTATGCAGAAACCCATCCTCATCGAAAACTTGTTATAGTTCCTATGATTTCCACCTATCAATCATAATAATCTGATTATCTATTATACCAAATTATATCAACCAGGCTTAAAAGGTTTAAAAGGTATGTATGCCTCCATGAACATATACTGTATATTGTATATACAGTATATAGAGATTATTAAACCTATAGATCCTATAGTAAATTAACCATATTCGGATCAAGAAGTGTCTCTCAACAACAAAATATAAAACAGATAAATGTATTAAATATCACGGAAATAACACATTACAAATAAAACAGATTGGTGCCTCAAGCCAAGAAAACAGAAGCCTGCTAAAAAGGGGGAAACAAAAATACCTGAATGGTTAATTCTGTCTGCTATATCATATTGGAATCACTTGCTAATATGTCAGATAAGGTAAAATAATATATACCATACCTTATCTGAAATATTAGCAAGTGATTCCAATATGATATACTGTCACAGACAGGATTAACCATTCAGGTATTTTTAGCAGGCTTCTGTTTGCTTGACTTGAGGCACCAATCTTTTTTATATGTAATGTGTTATTTCTGTGATATTTAATAAATTTATCTGTTTTATATATTCTTCTTGAGAGACACTTCTTGATCCGAATATGGTTAATTTACTATAGGATCTATACTGGTTATGGAGTGTTGCCTAACCTTTTATAGGATTAATGGGCATGGGTAGTATGCTTATTAAGTATATAGACATTATATACAAAAGGACTTTACATTAGTGTGAAGAAACCAAATTATATCTTAATTAGCAAGATGACTATGTTAAGCAAACCAAGAAGAATTGACTCTTTTTTCACCTGATGAAGACGGTCGTAGCCGTCGAAACACACTGTGGAATAAAGGAATAATCCCCTGCGATATTTCTCAGGGCTCCTTTGACTGCGTTCCTTAGTACCTGCAAGTTTCTTCCCTCTCAGAGGGCTCACGGCTGAAGCTGCTACGGACTTACCTCTAATTTAATCTATCCAATCCCTCTGGCCTCATCTTCAGCGCTCCCCAGAGACCGAAAATTTGTTCTTTTCCAATTTAAGTACAATATGACACAAAAAACAGTCTCAGAATCAGTGGGATCCACAGAATTAGTAAGTAATAAAAATGCCTTAGAACATCCTCTCTCTCATTTATCTGGCATTTGGCAAATAATAATAATTATGGTAAACCTAATTGACCTAAAATGGGAACGGTTTAACCTGATTTCATGTCAGATATTGAGAAAAACATGCATATGTGTCTTTTTATATAGTGTATGTAAATGTCTGGTTTCAACTGTACATCACAAAGGAAACACCAAGACTTCCGTATATAAATCACATAGGAGATACTGAGTCTGCTATTTGTATATCACATAGAATACACTGGGACTGCTGTATACATCGCATAGGAGACACTGAGAGTACATTATATTCATCATATAGGAGAAATAGAGATTGCTGTATACATTACATACAAAACATTGAGACTGCTGAAAACATCAGATAGGAGGCAACAAGACTCCTGTATACATCACATAGGAGACATCAAGATTGCTGTATACATCATTAAGGATACACTGAGAGTGCTGTATACATCTCATAGAAGATATTGAGACTTCTACATACATCGCATGGAAGAAATCAAGACTGTTGTATACATCACATAGGAGACATTGAGACTGTTGTATACATAACATAGGAGACAGAGACAATTCTATACATGACATAGGAGATAACGAGACTGCTGAATATACATCACATAGTAGACACTGAGACTGCAGTATATATATCCCATAAGGCACACTAAAACTGCTGTGTGTACATCACGTATGAGACAGTGTGACTGCTGTATACATCACTTGAGCCAGAGCGCAGAGTACACCACCAAAAAACAACGTCCTGACCATGGCACTGGCCAGTGTCAGACTTTGTAAAGCATATGTATGCCATGTCGATATTCAGTAGTAAACGCTGCATTCGTGCACTCCACAGAAAAATCAAAGCAAGCTGGAGGTACCCTACACCTTATCTAGGGAATGGACTGTTTTGTCTTAGTTCTCAAGTCAGAATTATTGGCTCATTTATTGTGACAGATGAAAGAAGGAAATCCATGTAGGCTGTTGAAAATGTCTTACTTTAGTCTTATACCGTTAAAAAACATGATGCAGGCGTTGCAAACCATCCCATAAAACAGGCTCCACCGCAGTCATATCTCGGGCCCTTAATCGTAGCATAAGGTACCTGTCTGTATATTAATATCTTGGAACAGAAAACAGAATAGCTTCAGCAATTATACATAATTGATGAATGCACATTAAATCTGAGCAGTGTCAGAGTAAGATATTCTGCATTGTACAAACACGGAAAGAATGTCATCTCTACTAAATAGCAGAACCTTGTGAGCCTGTGTGTAAAACATGAAAAGGGACGCCGATAATTTATCATAGCTCCATAATGTACATGGCACAATAACACTCTGACCTTGCCACAATCCCAATGTCACCATTTATAGCTGAGCAGAGGAAGAGTCCTGAACCTTCTACTGGAGAACAACACTGCCCTCTACTGGTAACTGCAGAATATTGTGGAGCATTCGCAATCCTATATAAGTAATGTACTTGATATAAAACAGGTTAATCATTTGGATTTATTAGGCAAGGGCATAGTTTATTTAGATGGCAGAGCGTCCCTCTCATAATTAGGTCACAGTCTGTGCTCGAATTGCAATACCTGGCCTGACCTGAACTACCTCATAGGCATATACGAGACAGCTTACAGTAGATCAGGAGATCCGCCAGTCGGGCAGGGTATTGTGATTTAACAACAGACCATATATCATGGATGTATGATCCTTACTCGAGATTCATTGTCTGTATTTGTTAGCACCAGGGCCCCCCAAAACAGGTATGATTTTAAGTCCCCAAAATATTAAACAATCCATTTAAACCTTCCATCCTTTTTAAGGGGAAGACCACAAGCAAGCCAAGATTCCTTTCCTACTGTGAAATAAACTAAAACTTGTCTATTGTTGGAAAGAGAACTGAAAATGACCTGGATAGTGGGAGTCAGAGTAAAAGTCACACTAAGGCCTCATTCAGATGTCCATGATTGTGCTCAGAAAAAAAAGTTAAATAAAATATCTTGGTATCTGCAAAATATGTAGATCAGGAGAGCAAACTGCTGGCCATTAAATGTCTCACACTGGTAATGCCATCTTTTATCTACTACAATCTCTGGAGGCAGATTCTCAGGGTAATTTATGTCCCTCCCGTAAAGGGGTTATCCGGTCCAAATTGGTGCACTGTGGGGATTCACCAGTTTCTGACCCAGTACAGAGGGTATGTATGAGTTATACATACTCCAGGCCAGTGGGCGCGGTCTCGCTCCATACACTCGTATTGAGCTGACACCCAACTAATGGTGTGGGCGACTAGAGGGCGCAGCATCACTTCATACAAGTGTATGGAAGCGAGGCTGCACCTACTGGCTGGGAGTATGTATAACGCATACATACCCTCCGGTCAGGCCAGTGGGCGCGGTCTCGCTCCATACACTCGTATTGAGCTGACACCCAACTAATGGTGTGGGCAACTAGAGGGCGCAGCATCGCTTCATACAAGTGTATGGAAGCGAGGCTGCACCTACTGGCTGGGAGTATGTATAACGCATACATACCCTCCGGTACTGGGTCAGAAACCTGCAAATCCCCACAGAGCACAATGTTTGCCGTGGGGATTCATAGGTCTGTAGTCACACAGAGTGACTGCAGGCTTATCAATTTGGACCTGACAAAATTGATCTTATTAAAATAAAACTGGTATCCCCTGATGTGCGTGTGACTGATCCTAGAACCAAGGACGTGGATACAGCGGAGGTCTTAGGCCTACAAGTGAGTGCAAAGCAAACTTCACAGCACAACACATATGAACTGGGACACTGTTTGTTTGTAAAGCGCCAGGGTGTAGCGAGGCATTAGCTCGCCCACTGCTGCCGCCCTGGGTACATTACAAGTTGGTGAAATTGACAGGATAAAATTATACATTGTGAAAATATGAAGGATGCGGGGAAGATTTCAGTAGAAACTAAGATGGCGACTGTTGGGGGACCCAAGGAGGCGTTCAAATGCGCAAAAACTAGAGGAAGCTCCGCCCATCGTGGGCATCTTAGGAGCAAAAAAGGTGCGAAAGCCCACCCGTTCCTAAAGAATTAACCCCACCCAGGGAAGGGCAGAGTCCTGGAAGTGACTGAGGAGAGTGGGCTGGCTCCATTGTGGGGGAGAACAAGTGAGAAGAAGCCGTCAGGATGGAGCAATAACTGATTCAAATACAGTGTGATGTATCACCCTCTGCAGTGGGCCCAGATGGGTCAAGTGGAAACCTAGGCTGGCAAAGACAGACGAGAAGATGCGGCCAGAATATTTAAGGACAGGAGAGACCCCAGTGGCAGTTGAACTTCTGGAAGAGGGCCTCAAGGCAAGGATCCCGCCATAACTTCCGAAAGTGGAGCTTGAGGACTAGGCAGAGGTGGAAGTGCCTTAGTAGTCATGACCTAGCAGCAGTGGAGAGAAGCTGAAGGTGAACATCGTGGTTCAGCCTACCACAGCCCCCTACTCCAAAGCCCCTGCCCGTTATGTTTGAGAAGGTCCTGACATCCACCCCCAAAGACGTGAGCTGGATAGCGGGGGTGGTTGACGAGAAGAAGAAACAGTGGGAGAAATGAGTGCGAGCTGAACTGGGACATCCCGGGGAAGGAGCAGTTGCTGGCCGGATGCCCCACTGTTATGACCTGGTGGTTAAGAGGCCACACTGAAATGACCTGGTGGCTAAAACGCAACATGGAACGAGCTCTGAGAAGGTGGTATCTCTACTGACCGCAGTCCCTAATCCTAACAACACAACTAGAAATAGCCGTGGGATGTTCCTGACACTCCCTAGACACCTCGTCACAGCCTCAGATATAACTACCCCTAAAGAAGGAAATAGAAAGCTATCTTGCCTCAGAGAAACCCCCAAAAGGAAAGACAGCCCCCCACAAATATTGACTGTGAAAGGAGAGGGAAATGAGGAACACAGAAATTAAATTAGATTTCAGCAAAGGGAGGCCAAAACTAAACTAGATAGACAGAGAGCAAAGGATACTGTGCGGTCAGTATTAAAAACTACAAAATCCATGCAGAGTTTACAAAAATGAACTCCACACCGACTCACGGTGTGGAGGGGCAAATCTGCTTTCCCAGAGCTTCCAGCTAGCCTGAATAAGACATAGTGACAAGCTGGACAAAAGAGACAAAAAGCAAATCAATAGAGTCCAAGCAAATGGACAAACAAAACTAGCAAAACTTATCTTTTGCAGACAAGGACTGGCCATATGAGAAATCCAAGGGAAGAATCAAATCCAACCAAGAACATTGACAGCAGGCATGGACTAGAGCCCAGAGCAGGTTTAAATAACAAACCCAGGCAAGGCGATTAGTGAAGGCAGCTGCCACAGCTACCTAACGGAGCAGCAGTTCCACTTGAAACCACCAGAGGGAGCCCAAGGGCAGAACCCGCAAAAATACCATTAGCAACCACAGGAGGGAGCTCCAGATCGGAACTCACAACACCCCACGGCCTCATCCAATTTTTTAATCCCACCAGGGGATATGGCTTCATCCATAAATCTGTAACTGGGGACAGAATGTACATCAATGCGAGTTCCATACTTTTTCTATGACAATGGGACTAGGTGACATAACTTAAAGACGATGAATATAACGGATGATACGCGGTGGCGGTCACCCTGGTCTCTCCTGTGGAGGACCAGGGGGCGGCAGAAGTTCAGGAGGCTGTACAATCGCAGACAGCAGCCGTCCCTCAAGTGAGGGCCACCACTCCCAGGCCACCGAGCCCTGTTTCTGATCAGGCAGTTGTGGTGCTTCAAGCGAGGGCCACCACACCCAAGCCCTGTGCCTCAAGAACTGAATGGTCTAGTGCCATTGACTCTTCCTCGGGCAGTGCCTGGGAATCCAGCCATGGTGAAGCCTGAGGCTCCACCTTCTTTGCTTATCATGGCCTGTGATAGGCCACTTACGTTGAAAAAACAAGGGCCCAGGAAACTTGGATCTGAAAATGGCTGTAGGAGAAAGTTAAAATGGTGGCCAGTGGTTAAAACGTTGCCGTAAGTGCTTGCTGCACATCAAACTGGACTGTTCTGCATCCCTGAGGCCAGGAGACCCTAAGTGTGCTGGAGACTGTCAATGCTGGCCAGAATTGGCCTTACATTTTGTGTTTTTCCCTCATCCTTGTTATTTTGAACACATTTGTGCACTCCTGCTGGATTGCTGGACTGTGAACTCTTAAGGGGTCAGAAACCCTTGTGGTTCTATGGACTGTGGGCAACTGCCCCATGGACTCTGTCCCATTGTTCTCCTGGACTCTGCCCCACACTATCTATGAACGTTCCCCCCTGGGGCTATGAGCCTGACGCGGGGGTAGCACTGCACTTCTTAAAGGGACCATTGTTCAGAAAAGGGTGTAAGAGATGGATGACCCGATGATCGAGTTGGGTCAGGACTCTATGGACTGTGATCCTGGACTGTCTGAGATGTTGCAATGTTGACCAAAGGACCTTTACTTGCAAGAATGTGGACACTCTATGTCGGGGTCCCCGGAGCAGTGGAACCGGGGTCATGTGGACCCATGGTAAAATGGATGACCCGATATACCAGGAATTGTTGGGCTATCATTATGTGAGTGAAAGGGTCAGTGTATTAAAGAACTTGAACTCTATGTTCCAGAGTGCCAACCGAGTGGGACCAAGGTCAAAATTGACCTACAAAAAGTCACTTTTAGTCCCTGGATGGAGGGAGCGTTATATTTTATGTGGATTTAAAGTGAAAGGATATTTTACATGTTTAGGTGTAAATTGTTGTCTTACAGGTACTGTAATGGTCAAGAATTACCGTATTTAAAGAGGGTAGTATGCAAGGGTATGACAGAGATTGTCATAAAACTGCCCTGAAGGCAACAATTTGTGTAGTGTGAATATTGACTTGCGGTTTTATTGTGTTTTTATTGTTTAATGTGAAATGTGTAAAGTGTAATGTGATCAATGTAAAGTATTATAATTCCTCATGCTGCTGTGTGTAACGCCTTGTACTGCAAGGCAAAGCCTAAGGTAATTCTGGTAAACTCAACTCAGGGGTATGGAAAGTATAGAATATAGGCTAGTACTCAGGTAGTGATAGATAGGAACATTAGAATAGTTAGGCAGTGGCATGCCTTATTAGTGTACAGTGATAGGAATACTGTACGATACAGTTAAATATCTGAGACCAGACCAGCATTGGACGGGCTAGGTCAAATAAAAATGGGAATCACTTCCTGGTTTAGTTAGACGTAGTGTGAGGTTTGTGTCAAGTTAAAGTTCAAGCTGCAGTGGGCTCGAGACACACGGAGTACATATCGTTCTGGCAGCATGAGTTTGCACCAAATTTCCAGCAGACCTTCCTGTAATGTCTGGAACGAACTAGCCACTGAGAAGTGTGTCTTAATCCCTTCCATACAAAGAAAGACGAACAGGGAAATGTGAGAGGGCGATGTAACGGATCTCGGGAGTGCTGTGGAGCCAGACGGGAAATCCCTTGGGCTGACACGAGGATCAAGCTTAGGAATAGTCCGTGCTGAATGTAAGCAAAGGCTTGAAATGTAGTGTGTGGATGAAACTGGAGCTGGAGGGAGCTGTGCCCAATACTGATGTACTTGAACTGACCAATAAAATTGATCTTGTTAAAGGGAACCTGTCACCCTGAAAATCGCGGGTGAGGTAAGCCCACCGGCATCAGGGGCTTATCTACAGCACTCTGTAATGCTGTAGATAAGCCCCCGATGTTACCTGAAAGAGGAGAAAAAGACGTTAGATTATACTCACCCAGGGGCGGTCCCGCTGCTGGTCCGGTCGGATGGGTGTCTCTGGTCCGCTGCGGTGCCTCCCATCTTCATTCTATGACGTCATCTTCTGATCTTCAGCCACGGGTCCGGCGCAGGCGTACTTTGTCTGCCCTGTTGAGGGCAGAACAAAGTACTGCAGTGCGCAGGCGCCGGAAAGGTCAGAGAGGGTTTGTGCACACGATCAGCAAACGCTGCGGGTTTGACGCTGTGTACTTATAGAGTGTCAAACCTGCAGCGGACAGATGTTACAGCATAGTGGATGGGATTTCAATGAATCCCATGTCCACTATGCGTTCACAGATGCCCGTGGCTCACCGGCGGAGATGGACATGCGGTGTGTCTCTTGAGATGGCACCATGTCAACTTTTCTTGCGGAGACGCTAGTCTCTGCAAGAGAAATTTCACCCATAGAATGTATTGAACATGTGATTCTGCACGGTTCCGTGACCACGTGCGGTTTCACCTGCGTTCAATAGACAGCAGCCCTTTGGACACAGCGAACATGTGCTGCGTCCAAAGCGCTGCTAGTTCCGGATCGTGTGCACCCTGCCTAAGTCTTCTCCGGTCCTGTGTTGTGCAGGGGAAGGGGCTGTGTGACTGGTTCGGAAAAGGGGACTATTGTGTTTGCCACTGTTATGAAGGCAATTTCTGGATCCTGGTAATCTATCGACAAACAAGCAAAATGCTTGTTCGTCAGGTGAAAGGATTCGAAATTGGACTTGTACTGCAGAGAACAATAGTATTCTATGTGCACAGAGCAAATTTATTAACAATAAATATGGAAAGGTGGCAATGCCAGTGAAATGAAGCTCTTACTAACTCATGCAATGTTTCAGCTCCAATTAGCTTTTCTCAAACATGGTACTAACAGTCCTTCTGTGAGCATGGAAGTGCAGTTGGCCAGTCTACACAGGCCATTAAACAACCACAGATCGGCTTGCATGTAGCCAATTGGTGGGATGTAGTGGCCGCAGTTGGCCTGCCTAAATACACCCAGAAGTATGGTCATATAACCGTTTTTCTGGTGATCATGTCGTTGGTGGGACCAATGAAGGTAGTGAAGGGGCTGCTGCCTCCATTATATATGGGAAAATCAAGAAGGCAGAAGCAATGTATTTATTTATTTTACCAACCTATATAGCCATTAATTTCCACAGCGTTTTACAGACATCAGCATCACTGACCCTATTAAGGCTCACAATCAAAATTCCCTATCAGTAGTATGTCTTTGTAGTGTGGAAAGTACGGCAAGAACACACAAACTCCTTGCAGATCTAATACTACTTTTACCCCATTTGGGGGTTGCCTCGTTGTCATGGCATGTCATCCATGGCTACACAATCTCCTGTATAAACATTATTCATCAGCACTATAGAATAAAAGCTCTTTAGTGACCACCGTAAAGAGACTTATTAGTTGTCATTAAAGAAAACCTTTTACCAGTTTGCACTTGTTAAACTGACAATTTTATGGAATAGTGGCTGCAGAGCGGAGTTATGTATCATTAACAAACTGTTCCTGATCTCATTTCAAAGCGATCAGTGTGTGGGGGAGTGAGAGCTAACCGCATTGTGAGATGAGTGTAACGCTAATGCCGGCATCTCTGCGTGTTTCCCCTTCCCCCTCCATGCAGGGACGTCGACATACTCACTGCCTCGTCTGCTCAGCTGTGTCTCCTTAAAAGGGCAGTGTGGGCACTTTTTAAATGTCCTCAGCCAATAGCTGGGAGGGAGGCATCTAGTATTTAAAGCGCACTGTACAACGTCCTTCTTAGTGTTTGTAGTCAGGTTCCCGAACCGATCCCTCAACCTATTGTGTTACTACCTGAACCTGTTGTAGTTCCTGCTTAGTCTGAACCGAACCTGTGAACCATGTTGTCTAAACCTGAACCTGTTCCCATTGCCTGAAGCCACTCTGGTGGTACTTGAGCCTGACAATGATCCTGCAGTCCCTGAACCTTGAAGCGGCGGTACCTGAGCATGAAGCCGCTCTGGCAGTACCTGAGCCTGACACCGCTCCCGCGGTACCAGAACCCTGACACCGCCACTGCGGTGCCTGAATCCTGAAGCTGCTACTGCGGTACCTGAGTCTGAAGTCGCTCCAACGGTACTGGAGTCTGACACCATTCCTGCAGTACCTGAACACTGAAGCCGCTCCGGCGGTACCTGAGCCTGAAGCCACTCTGGCGGTACTTGAGCTTGATACCGTTCCTGCGGTGCCTGAACCCTGACACCATTCCTGCGGTACCTGAGCCGATTCGGCTTTACCTGAGCCTGAAGCCACACCGCACGCTCCTAAATATCAGATATGTACTGGCAAACTGATAACTTGATTGCAGAGATTTTCACCTTGATAGCAGAAACTAAGATGTGAAAAACACTGACAACAGTTGTGAAAAAATGGCAATCTGAAAATTTGATTGTATCGTAAATTGCTGTGGAAAACACCTAGATGAGCTGTACTGAGCCTAGAAATAAACCCTGATTAGATGGAAAGTCAGGAGTGGCAGATGAGATAATTAGACACCTGACTGGAACTGAATCAAGTACAAGGTTACATAAACTCCTGACAAACATGTTGTGTCTGAAAACTATAAAATTGTAATGGGGTAAGATGAGAAAGGATGGGAATGTGCAATAATTATTAAGATATTACTTGTATCATATTAATATTGTCTGTTTACTAAAATTGGATAAAAAGCCTGACTAGTGGTACTGTAGGGAGAGGAGTCAATTTATTACAGTTAAAATCAGTGGGGCACACTAATGTGAATGGTTATAATAAACCTTAGTATCTGAGAACTGTACTTTCTAAATATTCAGGCACACAGGTGTCTGAAAGTAGACTAGTACACAGGCAGCTGGCCAAAGAAAGAGAGCAAAGCCTGGCACTGGAGCTGAGACAGGTAAAACTTTAGCAGTGATACACATGGGGTTTTATTGTAGCGCTGCACCATGGGATGCTTCTCTCCCCCTGTGATTGCACCTTTCATTTTGGTACCAATATTTTGCCATGCTTTAGCTTAGTTCTCACAAGTAATCTTGAAATTTTCACTCTTAGTCTGGTTCAGATTTCCATTTTTTTCTCTACTCATTTCTGTGTTTCTTTCGTACAGATTATGGTATGTGTATTTCTATGCATTTACCACTTTTATCTTTCTAGTGCATTTGGAATAACTTGACGCTGTTCAGCATTTTTTTCATCCTATCATTTTCCCTTTGAGGAGACATTTCCATGATATATCATTTGCAGCTGATAGATATTATGTTATTATAGGTCAGCACCATTTTTTAGCACCGGTATTTCTGTGAGTTGTTGTTTGTTATTTTGTATGAGCTGTTTTCTTTATGTGATCTAAGCTATGGTAGTACTGTAGTGGTACTATGCAAAGTGGGACCCTGGACAAAAGTTTAAACTGAGGCCCCAAAATGCTCACATATTGCTCCATCACACAGAAGCATTTTGGTTGCATTTACATGCGCTGAGTTCAGACCACTAAACGAGTGTGATCAACAACATTGAAGTCGTTCGATGCTTAGTTCCTGGCCTCTTTACACTGGCTGAGGAACAATGATGGGGACAGAACCATCACTAATAGATCAATCTGTCCCCATACAGTATCAAGTTATTAGCAGCATATCTGCAGTTTTCACCGGTGATGTGCTGCTGAGAACAATGATTTTTGTTCCAGCATAAACAATACAATCACTCGATGAATAGGCAGCATTTTGCTTGTTTAGTATAATATACCCCATAGTCCTCCACATAGCATAATGCACCCCATAGTACAATGCACCCCACAGTCATCCATATAGTATAATGTGCACCACAGTCCTCCATACTGTATAATGCACACCCCATAGTCCTCCGTATAATATAATGTGCCCCATAGTCCTCCATATAGTATATTACACCCCCCATAGTCCTCCATATAGTATAATACACTCCCCATAGTCCTCCATATAGCATAATGCACTCCTCATAGTCATCCATACATTAAAATATACTTACTCCTCAGTCCTGCATATAGTATAATACACTCCTCAGTCTTCCATATATTATAATACACTCGTCATAGTCTTCCATATAGTATAATGAGCTCCCATAGTCCTCCATGTAGTACACTCCCCATAGTATAATGCACCCCATAGTTCTTCATATAGTATAATGCATTCCCCATAGTCCTTGATACAGTTTAATGCAAGTCTCATACAGTATATATAGTAGAATGCACTGCCCATACTCCAATAAAGTACAATACAGACCCCATATTGTATAATGTAGCCCCCATAGAGTATAATGCAGACAACCCATAGAGTATAATGCAACCCCCATATAGTATAATGCAGCCCCCATAGAGTATAATGCAGCCAACACATAGAATATAATGTAGCCCCCTCATAGAGTATAATGCAGCCCCCAATAGGGTCTAATAGAGCATCTTCATAGGGTATAATGCAGCCCTTCATCGAATATAATGTAGCCCCCTCATAGTGTATAACGAAGCCTTCTCATAGGGTATAATGCAGCCCCCTTCATAGGGTATAGTGCAGGACTGCCATAGAAAATAATGTAGCCCCCTCATAGAGTAAAATGCAGCACCCTCATAGGGTATAACACCCCCCCATAGAATATAATGTAGCCACCTCATAGGGTATAATGCAGCCCCCTCATTGGTATAATGCAGTCCAACTCATATAGTATAATGCAGCCCCCTCATTGGTATAATGCAGTCCAACTTATATAGTATAATGCAGCCCCCATAGAATATAATGTAGCCCCTCATATAGAATAATGCAGCCCCCACATAGGGTATAATGCAACCTCCTTTGTTATGGCTGGCAATCAGGCAACACAGCGTGCAGTAATCAGCGCACATACAGAGATCTGGCAATAACCAAAAACAATAGGACAAGCTC
Source organism: Ranitomeya imitator (assembly GCF_032444005.1). Lineage (NCBI taxonomy): Eukaryota > Metazoa > Chordata > Amphibia > Anura > Dendrobatidae > Ranitomeya > Ranitomeya imitator. The sequence continues at coordinate 447,047,478 of NC_091283.1, read as the reverse complement.
TGAGACGTGGAATCTCTGTAGACTGCAGTACCTGATCTATCCTCACACAACTATAAGCAGCAGTGGATTGCGCCTATAACTACCTATGCAACTCGGCACTGCCTGAGGAGCTGACTAGCCTGAAGATAGAAATACAAGCCTGACTTACCTCAGAGAAATACCCCAAAGGAATAGGCAGCCCCCCACATATAATGACTGTTAGCAAGATGAAAAGACAAACGTAGGAATGAAATAGATTCAGCAAAGTGAGGCCCGATATTCTAGACAGAGCGAGGATAGCAAAGAGAACTATGCAGTCTACAAAAAACCCTAAAACGAAAACCACGCAAAGGGGCAAAAAGACCCACCGTGCCGAACTAACAGCACGGCGGTGCACCCCTTTGCTTCTCAGAGCTTCCAGCAAAAGTTAATAGCAAGCTGGACAGAAAAAACAGAAAACAAACTAGAAGCACTTATCTAGCAGCGCAGCAGGCCCAAGGAAAGATGCAGTAGCTCAGATCCAACACTGGAACATTGACAAGGAGCAAGGAAGACAGACTCAGGTGGAGCTAAATAGCAAGGCAGCCAACGAGCTCACCAAAACACCTGAGGGAGGAAGCCCAGAGACTGCAATACCACTTGTGACCACAGAAGTGAACTCAGCCACAGAATTCACAACAGTACCCCCCCCTTGAGGAGGGGTCACCGAACCCTCACCAGAACCCCCAGGCCGACCAGGATGAGCCACATGAAAGGCACGAACAAGATCTGGGGCATGGACATCAGAGGCAAAAACCCAGGAATTATCTTCCTGAGCATAACCCTTCCATTTGACCAGATACTGGAGTTTCCGTCTAGAGACACGAAAATCCAAAATCTTCTCCACAATATACTCCAATTCCCCCTCCACCAAAACAGGGGCAGGAGGCTCCACAGATGGAACCATAGGTGCCACGTATCTCCTCAACAACGACCTATGGAATACATTATGTATGGAAAAGGAGTCTGGGAGGGTCAGACGAAAAGACACCGGATTGAGAATCTCAGAAATCCTATACGGACCAATAAAACGAGGTTTAAATTTAGGAGAGGAAACCTTCATAGGAATATGACGAGAAGATAACCAAACCAGATCCCCAACACGAAGTCGGGGTCCCACACGGCGTCTGCGATTAGCGAAAAGCTGAGCCTTCTCCTGGGACAAGGTCAAATTGTCCACCACCTGAGTCCAGATCTGCTGCAACCTGTCCACCACAGAATCCACACCAGGACAGTCCGAAGACTCAACCTGTCCTGAAGAGAAACGAGGATGGAACCCAGAATTGCAGAAAAATGGAGAGACCAAGGTAGCCGAGCTGGCCCGATTATTAAGGGCGAACTCAGCCAACGGCAAAAATGACACCCAATCATCCTGGTCAGCGGAAACAAAACATCTCAGATATGTTTCCAAGGTCTGATTGGTTCGTTCGGTCTGGCCATTAGTCTGAGGATGGAAGGCCGAGGAGAAAGATAGGTCAATGCCCATCCTACCACAAAAGGCTCGCCAGAACCTCGAGACAAACTGGGAACCTCTGTCAGAAACAATATTCTCAGGAATGCCATGTAAACGAACCACATGCTGGAAGAACAAAGGCACCAAATCAGAGGAGGAAGGCAATTTAACCAAGGGCACCAGATGGACCATTTTAGAAAAGCGATCACAGACCACCCAAATGACCGACATTTTTTGAGAAACGGGAAGGTCAGAAATGAAATCCATCGAAATATGTGTCCAAGGCCTCTTCGGGACCGGCAAGGGCAAAAGCAACCCACTGGCACGTGAACAGCAGGGCTTAGCCCTAGCACAAATTCCACAGGACTGCACAAAAGCACGCACATCCCGTGACAGAGATGGCCACCAGAAGGATCTAGCAACCAACTCCCTGGTACCAAAGATTCCTGGATGACCGGCCAGCACCGAACAATGAAGTTCAGAGATAACTTTACTAGTCCACCTATCAGGGACGAACAGTTTCTCGGCCGGACAACGATCAGGTTTATTAGCCTGAAATTTCTGCAACACTCTCCGCAAATCAGGGGAGATGGCAGACACAATGACTCCTTCCTTGAGGATACTCGCCGGCTCAGATAACCCCGGAGAGTCGGGCACAAAACTCCTAGACAGAGCATCCGCCTTCACATTTTTAGAGCCCGGAAGGTATGAAACCACAAAATCAAAACGAGCAAAAAATAACGACCAACGGGCCTGTCTAGGATTCAAGCGCTTGGCAGACTCAAGATAAGTAAGGTTCTTATGATCAGTCAAAACCACCACGCGATGCTTAGCACCCTCCAGCCAATGACGCCACTCCTCGAATGCCCACTTCATGGCCAGCAACTCTCGGTTGCCCACATCATAATTACGCTCAGCAGCAGAAAATTTCCTGGAAAAGAAAGCACATGGTTTGAACACTGAGCAACCAGAACCTCTCTGTGACAAAACCGCCCCTGCACCAATCTCAGAAGCATCAACCTCGACCTGGAACGGAAGAGAAACATCAGGTTGACACAACACAGGGGCACAGCAAAAACGACGCTTCAACTCCTGAAAAGCTTCCACGGCAGCAGAAGACCAATTAACCAAATCAGCACCCTTCTTGGTCAAATCGGTCAATGGTCTGGCAATGCTAGAAAAATTACAGATGAAGCGACGATAAAAATTAGCAAAGCCCAGGAATTTCTGCAGACTTTTTAGAGATGTCGGCTGAGTCCAATCCTGGATGGCCTGAACCTTAACCGGATCCATCTCGATAGTAGAAGGGGAAAAGATGAACCCCAAAAATGAAACTTTCTGCACACCGAAGAGACACTTTGATCCCTTCACGAACAAGGAATTAGCACGCAGTACCTGGAAAACCATTCTGACTTGCTTCACATGAGACTCCCAATCATCTGAGAAGATCAAAATGTCATCCAAGTAAACAATCAAGAATTTATCCAGATACTCACGGAAAATGTCATGCATAAAAGACTGAAAAACAGATGGAGCATTGGCAAGTCCGAACGGCATCACCAGATACTCAAAATGACCCTCGGGCGTATTAAATGCCGTTTTCCATTCATCTCCTTGCCTGATTCTCACCAGATTATACGCACCACGAAGATCTATCTTGGTGAACCAACTAGCCCCCTTAATCCGAGCAAACAAGTCAGAAATCAATGGCAAGGGATACTGAAACTTAACAGTGATCTTATTAAGAAGGCGGTAATCAATACACGGTCTTAGCGAACCATCCTTCTTGGCTACAAAAAAGAACCCTGCTCCCAATGGTGACGACGATGGGCGAATATGTCCTTTCTCCAGGGACTCCTTCACATAACTGCGCATAGCGGTGTGTTCAGGTACGGACAAATTAAATAAACGACCCTTAGGGAATTTACTACCAGGAATCAAATCGATAGCACAATCACAATTCCTATGCGGAGGTAGGGCATCAGACTTGGACTCTTCAAATACATCCTGAAAGTCCGACAAGAACTCTGGGATGTCAGAAGGAATGGATGACGAAATAGACAAAAATGGAACATCACCATGTACTCCCTGACAACCCCAGCTGGTTACCGAGATAGAGTTCCAATCCAATACTGGATTATGGGTTTGTAGCCATGGCAACCCCAACACGACCACATCATGCAAATTATGCAGTACCAGAAAGCGAATAACTTCCTGATGTGCAGGAGCCATGCACATGGTCAGCTGGGCCCAGTACTGAGGCTTATTCTTGGCCAAAGGTGTAGCATCAATTCCTCTCAACGGAATAGGACACCGCAAAGGCTCCAAGAAAAATCCACAACGTTTAGCATAATCCAAATCCATCAGATTCAGGGCAGCGCCTGAATCCACAAACGCCATGACAGAATACGATGACAAAGAGCACATTAAGGTAATGGACAAAAGGAATTTGGACTGTACAGTACCAATAACGGCAGAGCTATCGAACCGCCTAGTGCGTTTAGGACAATTAGAAATAGCATGAGTAGAATCACCACAATAGAAACACAGTCTGTTCAGACGTCTGTGTTCTTGCCGTTCTACTTTAGTCATAGTCCTGTCGCACTGCATAGGCTCAGGTTTACTCTCAGACAATACCGCCAGATGGTGCACAGATTTACGCTCGCGCAAGCGACGACCGATCTGAATGGCCAAGGACATGGACTCATTCAAACCAGCAGGCATAGGAAATCCCACCATTACATCCTTAAGAGCTTCAGAGAGACCCTTTCTGAACAAAGCCGCTAGTGCAGATTCATTCCACAGAGTGAGTACTGACCACTTTCTAAATTTCTGACAATATACTTCTATATCATCCTGACCCTGGCATAAAGCCAGCAGATTTTTCTCAGCCTAATCCACTGAATTAGGCTCATCGTAAAGCAATCCGAGCGCCAGGAAAAACGCATCGACACTACTCAATGCAGGGTCTCCTGGCGCAAGAGAAAACGCCCAGTCCTGTGGGTCGCCGCGCAAAAAAGAAATAATAATCAAAACCTGTTGAATAGGATTACCAGAAGAATGAGGTTTCAAGGCCAAAAATAGCTTACAATTATTTCTGAAGCTCAGGAACTTAGTTCTGTCACCAAAAAACAAATCAGGAATCGGAATTCTTGGTTCTAGCATCGATTTCTGATCAATAGTATCTTGAATCTTTTGTACATTTACAACGAGATTATCCATTGAGGAGCACAGAGCCTGAATATCCATGTCCACAGCTGTGTCCTGAAGCACTCTAATGTCTAGGGGAAAAAAAAGACTGAAGACAGACCTAAGAAAAAAAAATGATGTCAGGATTTCTTTTTTCCCTCTATTGGGAATCATTGGTGTGGCTCCTTGTACTGTTATGGCTGGCAATCAGGCAACACAGCGTGCAGTAATCAGCGCACATACAGAGATCTGGCAATAACCAAAAACAATAGGACAAGCTCTGAGACGTGGAATCTCTGTAGACTGCAGTACCTGATCTATCCTCACACAACTATAAGCAGCAGTGGATTGCGCCTATAACTACCTATGCAACTCGGCACTGCCTGAGGAGCTGACTAGCCTGAAGATAGAAATACAAGCCTGACTTACCTCAGAGAAATACCCCAAAGGAATAGGCAGCCCCCCACATATAATGACTGTTAGCAAGATGAAAAGACAAACGTAGGAATGAAATAGATTCAGCAAAGTGAGGCCCGATATTCTAGACAGAGCGAGGATAGCAAAGAGAACTATGCAGTCTACAAAAAACCCTAAAACGAAAACCACGCAAAGGGGCAAAAAGACCCACCGTGCCGAACTAACAGCACGGCGGTGCACCCCTTTGCTTCTCAGAGCTTCCAGCAAAAGTTAATAGCAAGCTGGACAGAAAAAACAGAAAACAAACTAGAAGCACTTATCTAGCAGCGCAGCAGGCCCAAGGAAAGATGCAGTAGCTCAGATCCAACACTGGAACATTGACAAGGAGCAAGGAAGACAGACTCAGGTGGAGCTAAATAGCAAGGCAGCCAACGAGCTCACCAAAACACCTGAGGGAGGAAGCCCAGAGACTGCAATACCACTTGTGACCACAGAAGTGAACTCAGCCACAGAATTCACAACACTCCTTATAGAATATAATGCATCCCTCACATATAGTATAATGCAGCCATCCCATAGAATATAATGTAGCCCCCTCATAGAGTATACTGAAACCCCCCATGTAGTATAATGCAACCCCCAAGAATATAATGTAGCCCCCTGATAGAATATAATGCCTGAAACATAGCATGGTACGCGATAAAGTAACGTTATCACACACCCACTGTGTTAGAGGCAGAGGGGAATGATGGGGGAGGGAGCATTATATGATACTCTTTCCTCCATTATTGCTTTCAACTGTATGATGTCAATACAGTTGAGTACAGAGCACGCATGGGGGGGGCAGCACTGGTTTCGGGCGTTCCCCCCTGACTCATGGGCCCCATAACGGCCACTTGGTTTGCCGCTATTATTGGCACACCACTGGCCGGGGGAGCCAGGTCCCTAGGCAGCTGCCTAGTCTGCCTGCCCCTAACGCCGGCCCTGCTTGTAGTAATCAACCAGTGCCTGTTTCTGAAAGACCTTCAACTGTCCTGCAAGCCAGGTGTCCACTAACCTTACATTATGAAAAAAACAAAAATTGGAGTACTATACAATATATAAAATATGTAAGAAAATCATTATTAAACAATTATCAATACATATTTGAAAAAAATCACTATTCACAAAAAGTAACAAGGACAAATGACCCTAGTAAAAAGCATGGGTCCAAGGCATAAATAGTGGCACATATGCAGTCATAGTAAAAACATTATGGTAATAATCATGAAAAAAGGCTGATCACCGAGACACGTGTCCCATGGCAGTAATATGTAAATCATCAAAGTACCAAAGCAAGTGCAGTTAAAATATAACATATACAGTACTGTCATTATGCACATAGTATCAGAGACCAGACCATATAAAACCGTACAGAGTATCATCTCAAAGTATCATAGTGATGTGGTAGGTCAGATAAACTAATACAATTATGCACATAAGTGCTTACCCATGATGTGAACGTGAGTATGCCAAGGAACCAGGCACAATCTCGACGCGCATTTCGCTTTTGCTTTTTCAAGAAGAGAATTATGGCAAGGGTGGGGAAATTTTTTTCTGCCAAGAGCCATTTAGCCATTTAGATGTTTCTATTATTCTTCTGGGCCACACAAAATTTTCAACTATCAACATAAAACTTGTCCTGCTATATTTGGTCAAAGAATTAATTTCACTCACCCCCAATGTGATGTGGAACTTCTTCAATTTGGTGCGGCTGTGATCACGTTGCTTCTCACAACTGCTTTTCCAGATTTGCCTCTGTCTGTAGTGCAGTTAACTTTGTGATAAGTATTGTAGATCACACGCAGCAGTAAGTTGTACTCAATGCAGTACATATTAGGCCTTCATCACACGTCTGTTTTTTGCATTCATATGCGGTCCATTTTTTAAGGGCCACGAATACAAACACACGCACACCCATTATATTAAATGGTGGTGCCCACATGTCAGGTTTTTCACATGGACCGTGTGTCCATGTCCAAAACCCGCAGTCAACCCGCAGTCATGTCAGGTTTTTTTGTGTAGCACGGACAAAATACGTGCTGCACACGGGCGTACTCGACACATGAATAAGTCTCACACGTATCGGTGCCTGGAAAGAAGCAGTACAGTTTGTGTTGTTCCCAGGTGTCGGCTGGCTGCTGAAGGCATCTTTCATCATTGTCTCCTGCTCGCGCAGAGATCCAGGCGACAATGATGGGAGTTGTATTCAGCACACGCTGTGTCACTCCTGTGCAAAATAAAGAATTAAATTTGAAAAAAGGAGTGGGCTAGCGCACACATATTAACCCCTTCATGACCTTGGGATTTTTCGTTTTTCCGTGTTCGTTTTTCACTCCTCTCCTTCCCAGAGCCATAACTTTTTTATTTTTCCGTCAATTTGGCCATGTGAGGGCTTATTTTTTGCGGGACGAGTTGTACTTTTGAACGACATCATTGGTTTTAGCATGTCGTGTACTAGAAAAAGGGAAAAAAATTCCAAGTGTGGTGAAATTGCAAAAAAAGTGCAATCCCACACTTGTTTTTTGTTTGGCTTTTTTGCTAGGTTCACTAAATGCTAAAACTGACCTGCTATTATGATTCTCCAGGTCAGTACGAGCTCATAGACACCTAACATGACTAGGTTATTTTTTACCTAAGTGGTGAAAAAAAATTCCAAACTTTGCTAAAAGAAAAAAAAAATGCACCATTTTCCGATACCCGTAGCGTCTCCATTTTTCATGATCTGGGGTCGGTTAAGGGCTTATTTTTTGCGTGCCGAGATGACGTTTTTAATGATAGCATTTTGGTGCAGATACGTTCTTTTGATCGCCCGTTATTGCATTTTAATGCAATGTCGCGGCGACCAAAAAAATGTAATTCTGGCGTTTCTAATTTTTTTGTCGCTACCCTGTTTAGCGATCAGGTTAATGCTTTTTTTTAGTTGATAGATCAGGCGATTCTGAGCGCGGCGATACCAAATATGCGTAGATTTGATATTTTTTTATTGATTTATTTTGATTGGGGCGAAAGGGGGGTGATTTAAACTTTTATATTTTTTTTATTTTTTTTCACTTTTTTTTTTTTTACTTTTGCCATGCTTCAATAGCCTCCATGGGGGGCTAGAAGCAGGCACAGCACGATCGCCTCTGCTACATAGCAGCGATCTGCTGTTCGCTGCTATGTAGCTGAAAATCAGGTGTGCTGTGAGCGCCGACCACAGGGTGGCGTTCACAGCTGCCGGCGATCAGTAACCATAGAGGTCTCAAGGACTTCTATGGTTACAATTCTGAAGCATCGCCGACCCCGATCATGTGACGGGGGTCGGCGATGACGTCATTTCTGGCCGCCCGGCCGGATGCGGTAGTTAAATGCTGCTGTCTGCGTTTGACAGCGGCATTTAACTAGTTAATAGGCGTGGGCAGATCGTGATTCTGCTCGCGCCTATTGCGGGCACATGTCAGCTGTTCAAAACAGCTGACATGTCCCGGCTTTGATGCGGGCTCACCACCGGAGCCCGCATCAAAGCAGGGGATCTGACCTCGGACGTACTATCCCGTCCGAAGTCAGAAAGGGGTTAATAGCCTAGGAGGGGGTCAAAGATATTGCCCCCCCAGACTATCAACATCAGCCCTCTGTCGCCCCAGAAATGGCACATTCATAAGATGCGCCAAATCTGACACTTAGCCTGGGAGGGGATCTCAATAGGTTACTTCTAAGCACGGAAGGTAGATGGATTCTACGTGTAAACGCAATGGGCCCGTTAGGCTTAAATGATAAAGTTGACATGGCAGTATTTTTATAACTAATGTTTTTATAACTAATATGCTTTTTGAATTCTGTATGTGTTATGTGCTCTTTAGTTTTGTATGTTATTGGTTTGTTGTTTCATTCACATCACACATTGTGGTGGGTGGGATTTCACGCTCATTGGTTTGCTACAGGCTTGAGGGAGTTCCCTGTCGCTTGTGACGACTTAAGGGTGCCTCCCCAGTTCCTGTCAGCATTCGGACCCGTAGAAGTGCAGTCGCACGAAATGGCCGTCGTCCGTTTTTTTTTCATTTTCCCGTAAGTCACCTGTATATGCAATGAATAAAGGATGATAATTCAGAAGGACCGGTGAGTGCACTTTCATTTATTTTTTCCTTTGGATTTATACATTTTACTGATTCTGAGTGCAACCGGTTGTCCTCTTGGCGTCTGCAGACCCAGCAGCGGCACATAGCAGTGGCCCTTTTGGTTTTGAGTGGTTACAAGTGGGAGCAGTGCCGTGTCTCTTTTCTTGTATTTAGTACACATCACACTTGGACACCTCATTCAGCTCCCTAAAATCAATAGAAAAGTGCCATTCTACATCAGGCTTTGGCACAAAAACAGTAGGGCTGTACCAGCCACTCTTTGACTCCTCAATGACGCCCAGGCTCGACTTCCTCCTCACCTCCTTCAAAATCACTTCTCGGCAAGCTTTTGGAATTCGATATGACTTTAGGTTTACCTGCACATGTGATTCTGTCAGGATTTTGTGCTTGATGACCTGCGTACATCCTGGCAACTCCAAAACCAGATCTCGGTTCCGCTGAAGCAGTTCTTGGCACTGTTGTTTCTAGGTCGGTGACCGTGTCTCTGCCACTGTGACATCCTCGACCTTTGCTACGGGATTGGCCCCCAGGCACGTAGCTTCCACTGGTTCCGTGTCTCACAACGGCTTAAGCAGGTTGATGTGGTATACCTGATACAGTTTTCTTTATCCACGACACACTTCTACAGTGTTCCCTGGGAAACCTTCTCGCATTCCCCACCAACTGTGGTAGATCGGCTCACTTAGCTGCTCAAAGAGGTAGTTACAGAAACACTTTCCGTTTACATTTTCAAGTGGTTTATTAAAAACTAGATGGCAGCCCGATTCTAAAGAATCGGGAGTCTAGAATCCATATATACTTTATTTATTCAAATGTAAGAATAATACAATTAATAAATAATAGTAAGAAAGAACAAAAATAATAGGCAGTATATGGAGAAAACACCAAACAAAAGTTCAAAATTGGTGTGAAAATGTCACTGAACCACTTCACAACTAAATATATATAGTTTTGGTAAATGGTATTATCATTTTTTTGACGAAATTCGGCAGGAGCTTGAAGAGCAACGTCACTGGGCCCGCCTCCACGCAGTAGAAACTTGCTGTGAGGTAAAAATTCAAAAATCACACCAAAATGGCGGGCGGAGTGTGTCACAGTACGGCACGTTTCTGATTGGTCGCTCGCAGCAGGCGGCAACCAATCAGACACTGGACACTGTTGACGTCACTTATCTCCGGACATTAGCTCCGGACATTAGCTCCGGACATTAGCTCCGGACATTATCTCCGCACATTAGCTCCGGACATTAGCTCCGGACATTAGCTCCGGACAAAGCCACGGGGGGTTGGCAGAAATTGCAGGAAGTAGTATTCTAGGCAATTAATCTCCGGACATTAGCTCCGGACATTAGCTCCGGACATTAGCTCCGGACAAAGCCACGGAAGTTGGCACAAATTGCAGGAAGTAGTATTCTAGGCAATTATATATTAGACTAGATGGCAGCCCGATTCTAAAGAATCGGGAGTCTAGAATCCATATATACTTTATTTATTCAAATGTAAGAATAATACAATTAATAAATAATAGTAAGAAAGAACAAAAATAATAGGCAGTATATGGAGAAAACACCAAACAAAAGTTCAAAATTGGTGTGAAAATGTCACTGAACCACTTCACAACTAAATATATATAGTTTTGGTAAATGGTATTATCATTTTTTTGACGAAATTCGGCAGGAGCTTGAAGAGCAACGTCACTGGGCCCGCCTCCACGCAGTAGAAACTTGCTGTGAGGTAAAAATTCAAAAATCACACCAAAATGGCGGGCGGAGTGTGTCACAGTACGGCACGTTTCTGATTGGTCGCTCGCAGCAGGCGGCAACCAATCAGACACTGGACACTGTTGACGTCACTTATCTCCGGACATTAGCTCCGGACATTAGCTCCGGACATTATCTCCGGACATTAGCTCCGGACATTAGCTCCGGACATTAGCTCCGGACAAAGCCACGGAGGTTGGCAGAAATTGCAGGAAGTAGTATTCTAGGCAATTAATCTCCGGACATTAGCTCCGGACATTAGCTCCGGACATTAGCTCCGGACAAAGCCACGGAAGTTGGCACAAATTGCAGGAAGTAGTATTCTAGGCAATTATATATTAGATGTGCTGCATAAACCAGTGAAAAATTAGATAAACAAACACGGCCCTTCTGGCATAACAGGAAAACGAAATAGCACTCAGTACAGACTATGTGGCAGCCGGGATCCATCCACTCGGGAAAAAAACAAGGTTCCGCTCTCTTTAACACAAGCTCAGCTCTGGAGATCTCATCTCCAGAAATACTGAATACGGAAAGAATCCAAAAGCTCCACATTTAGCTTGTAGACCACACTCTGGGGTGGAGGTACTGTATGGTGAACCTCACACCCACTCTTCAGCTGTTTACAAAAAACAAGCCCTTAATATGGCTATTTAACCCCTCTCAGCACTTAGTATGCTGGAGCATTTTCACTGAGGATAACATCCTGAGTGACACACATCTCCCCTTCAGTATTTTACCAATGACCTTCTCACAATGCGTAAATGAGGTGTTAAGATCTATGGGCTGGACATAGATTTCCCTGAGAATCTGCTTCTAGAGCTTATTATAAATGAAACAGGGTGTTAACAGTGTGAGACTTCAGGAGAGCAGACTGTCTCACACTGGTAAATGCCCCCTTTCATGTAAATTAAGCTCTGGAGGCAGATTCTCGGGATGATATATGTCCAGCCCATAGATCTTAACAGCTCATTTACTTATTTAAAAAATGTGAATTTCTCTGGAATAAAAGATCAGATCGCAGATATCAATGTATAATTTTATTCAGCTATTATCTACATGCTCAGTGTTGATTCAACTGACAGATTCACTTTAAAACAAAGGCATGCTATGACTCAGATTTTCTGATCATGGTAAGATCCTCACTGTTTTCTCTGCTCCATATTTTCCTTCTGACCTCACATTATACCTCTGACCTGTGCTGGAAAAAAGTACTGGGCTATTGTGCTTTCTGGATTATACATTTTGGCACAGGTTGTATTATACAAAGGATTAAACAGAAGATCCATGTAGGAAAATTTATGCAGCACCACTCACCAAAAAGCTACAAATAGCCGCAGCAGATTGCATTAGCATTTTGTTATGATTTACAGGTTCCTGAAATAAAACCACCTAATTCCTCATCTAACTGGAATGAAACGATGCTCCCATGATCCAGCAGCTCTCGCAGCCTGGAGGGAACTTGTGATCCGATGCAAATCAAGCTTGCATGACTTATCCCAGAAACTGAGTAAACAAGTGTTTTCTGCAGCATTGTGTGCAGGCACCATCGGCTGTGTGTCTGCAGAAGAGAGATGGATGGATCTGGTGCATAAAATGGTGCCAGAGATATACGGAAAACCAGCTCTCCGTGGATAACGTCCTGCTGAGTGTGGACATACACACAACTACCAGTTATTGTGGTGTAAAGCATGGGGGTCAGAGCAGCAGCCTAACGAATGCCCTAATGATTAAGGCTGCGTTCCCACAATGAGCTTTTGCTGCGTTTTTATGCTACATATTGTTGAATAAATGCGGTTCCCTGAAAAATCCCCACAGGACAATTGCCCACAGGAAAAATGCCCACAGGAAAACTGCCAATGGCAGCATCACAAAGTTTGAGATCTATGATATTTGAGGTGCAAGGTAAGGATGTTCACATGATATGTGATCAACTTGTGATTTACAGTTGACCTATTTCAAAACTGCAAAAATGCTGAAGATCTGTGGTTTGCAGCAGTCTGTCATTCTCAGCAATAGATAGATCTAGTCTGCTCTCATCTCTCACTGACTCTGCCTTACTCCTCCCACCAGCCCAGAACAGCAGCACATGCAGAACCAGCATCAGTGTGATCCTGAGGAGCCATCACTGCTATCAGGACTCACAAAAGAATCACTGTATTATGTGTGAAGTTACATGGGACTGCAGGTCACATCTAATACATTAATATCATTAGTGGTGAGCGAGTGTACTCGTTGCTCGGGTTTTCCCGAGCACACTCGGGTGACCTCCGAGTTTTTTTTAGTGCTCGGAGATTTCGTTTTCATCGCCGCAGCTGAATGATTTACAGCTACTAGCCAGCTTGAATACATGTGGGGATTCCCTAGCAACCAGGCAACCCCCACATGTAAGAAATAAGGGTGTCTAGGCCCATACACACCACACTGAGAGTGGAATAAGGGTCTCTAGGCCCAGACACACCACACTGAGAGTGGCATAAGGGTGTTATAGTAGGATCCATTTTATCTTGCTTGCCTCCATTTTGTGTAAGTGTTACTAAAGTTGAGAAAAACAAGTTGTTATTCACTATTCTTCATGCAGCTGTTATTGTTCAAGAACTGATTGTAGCAGGGCATGGGCGATGAAATGTCCTTGGTAGATAACGAATAATGTTCTGTGCAAAAATATGATTGCGAAACCACAGGGAGACAAATGGTAAACTCTCCGATGCTTAGCCCATATATGGTGAATCCGCTTCCGACATAAGTATGAATAAAAAGTCCGTATGCTCAATAAACTAGAGATACTTCAGATACATACCTAGTGTACTGTGTCTTGTCTCTCCGGCGCCGTGACGTCATCTCTAAGGTGGATTCATCAGAGAATAGGTCGAGACCTGCGACAACAAGGGTCTCTAGGCCCAAACACACCACACTGACAGTGGAATAAGGGTCTCTAGGCCCACACACACTGCAATGAGAGTGAAATAAGGGTCTCTAGGCCCACACACACCACACTGAGAGTGAAATAAGGGCCTCTAGGCCCATACACACCACACTGAGAGTGGAATAAGGGTCTCTAGGCCCAGACACACCACATTGAGAGTGGCATAAGGGTCTCTAGGCTCAGACACACCACACTGAGAGTGGAATAAGGGTCTCTAGGCCCACACACACCACAATGAGAGTGAAATAAGGGTCTCTAGGCCCACACACACCACAATGAGAGTGAAATAAGGGTCTCTAGGCCCATACACACCACACTGAGAGTGGAATAACGGTCTCTAGGCCCAGACACACCACACTGAGAGTGGAATAACGGTCTCTAGGCCCAGACACACCACACTGAGAGTGGAATAAGGGTCTCTAGGCCCAGACACACCACACAGAGAGTGGAATAATGGTCTCTAGGCCCATACACACTACAGTGAGAGTGGAATAAGGGTCTCTAGGCCCATACACACCACAGTGAGAGTGGAATAAGAGTTTCTAGGCCCATACACACCACAGTGAGAATGGAATAAGGGTCTCTCTAGGCCCATACACACCACAATGAGAGTGGAATTATTGTTAGCACAATGGAATGACAACTCGTAAGAACAAAATCTGTACTCTGTAACTAGGGATGAGTGAACCGAACCTGTAGAACCTGGAGAAGTAAACTGAGCCCAGAGGCCTTTGTTGAAATCCATTCTTCATTTTCTTTGCTGCCTGTGCTGTGCTGTATTGCATTTCAATAGAGCCCATAGAAGTCAAGGACTATCACCCGGTGGCTAATTATTTGCTGGTTTGCAAGTTATTGTTGTTATTAGACCTCCTTAATAAACTGTTCTTAAGAAACTTGTGGGTAGTTTTCTGTATGGGCAATTTTCGCTGACATTCTTCTGTGCTGCCGAGCATCCCACCTATAGCTCTATATTATTCTCCTGCCCTGCAGAGCATCTCACGTATACCTGCATGCTATCCCCGTCCTGCAGAGCATTTAACTTATAATTCTATACTATTCTCTGTCCTGCAGAGCATCTCACCTATAATTCTATACTATTCTGTCCTCTATGGCATCTCACCTATAATTCTATATTATCCTTCTGCCCTGCACAACATCTCACGTATATCTACATACTATCCCCCTGTCCTGCAGAGCATTTAACCTATAGATCTTTGCTATTCTCTGTCCTGCAGAGCATCTCGCCTATAATTCTAAGCTGTTCTGTTCTGCAGAGCATCTCGCCTATTATTCTATGCTATCCCCCTGTCCTGCAGAGCATCTCACCTATAATTCTATACTATTCTCTGTTGCAGAGCATCTCACCTATAATTCCATATTATCCTTTTGCCCTGCAGAGTATCTCACGTATACCTGAATACTATCCCCCTGTCCTGCAGAGCATTTAACCTATAGATCTTTGCTGTTCTCTATCCTGCAGAGCATCTCACCTATAATTGTCAATTTTCTGTGTGGGCAATTTTCCGTGTGGGCAAATTTCCATGTGGTCAATTTTCGTGTGGGCAATTTTCCTGTGGGCATTTTTCCTGTGGGCATTTTTCTGGTCACCGACAAACGTTACTCAATTGGGCTGTTCAGATCAGCATTTTTTGTTTATTTTTTACAGACCAAATCTGCATGTAAAGAAGTCTCACCATGCCCTAGTTTATTCTGTAATGGTCAGTATCACCCATTAAATCTTGCAAACAAACAACAAAACATTCCATATGGAACACCCATATACAACCATTTTTTATGAAAACATTGCAATTCTGAAACATAGGAAACTGTAAATGGTCTTGTAAAGTATTAGTATCTGCTGCAGTAAAAAACACGGATTGTACATGGATGACAAGTGAGAAAAAAATTGTCCGAGTTTTTGTCAATTATTTTTTATACGCTCATGTGAACCCAGCCTTATAGGCAAGAATAGGGCAAAAGATGGAGCCTCAGATGAGGCAGGGGATGGATATAAAGAGATATTCAACCTTGGGAGGATTTCTATTAGGCTGGAGTGAGACTACAGCGAGATACGGCCGAGTCTCGCAGGTTAAAAACAAGCTCTGGCATCGGCACTCCGGAGCGGAGCGTGCGGCTCCATGTATTGCTGTGCGGCTGCACGCTCCGCTCTGGAGTGCCAGTGCCAGAGGTTGGTTTTAACCTGCGAGACTCGGGCCGTATCTCGCTGTGTGTGATCCTGGCCTTATGTAGACTTCCTTAGCTTTGGTGCATTCCCCTTCAGTACTATTAAAAAAAGGTTTTATGACTTCAGGATTAACATATACAAATGTCAGACACCAAGAGAGGAAGAGGAGGTGGCCGACCAAATACCAGCTCTCCATAGCACCTACAGAAAAGCTGGCCTTCCTGACCTCTCATACTGAAGGAAGAGCAGCTCTGGAGAACAAACTGCAGCTCTATCAATAGAAGAGGCCAGGCAGATAATTTAAAAGGAAATTTAGCTAATCGTGACCCCAAGGGGTTGTCCATTTGGGGGGAAAAGTACATTTAAAATATCAATACATACAACTTGGTCTACGTGCAGATAACATGGTTTAGGTTAGATGGAACCTGCCAAAATTGACTTTACCCCCCTCTGCAGCGTTCTGGTATCAGTCACAGGGGTGGCATTGGTTCAGTCATGGCTGAGTAAATAGAGCAGGTTCTCACGGTTACAGCTGCCATACAGAGCGGTGACTGAACCCGTGTCGGCACTGCCCACGACTCAACCCGGATCGTTGCCGGGGGAATAAAGTTAATTTTCACCCCATACCGTTTAGCAAAGTCTGGGTGCCGGGCAGGTTCGTAACACTATTAACCTGCAGATTAACCCCATATCTGCAGGTTAAAAGTGTTTTTTTTCTGGTGACAGGTTCCCTTTAAGTTCTCGCAAAATGTATAAAAAATTATTTCATCCAGAAAAAAAGATGATTTCTCATCTGTACTGTATATATACATCAGCATTGAAGAAAATTTACAAGATCAAAAAACAGTTCCTTATGTTAAGAATTATAACGTATCCATAAATATCCGATTCTATATGGTTGATCCGTATAGGATCCAAAATCTTTTTGTGCACCCGTAGACTTGAAAGGGCGAGTCTCATCTGAAATACTGAAGTGATTAGGGTACGCTGCATTTTTTTTTCATGAGAACATTTGATCCATGTTAAGAAAAAAAACTGTCATCTGAACAGTCTTATTGAATAACAGCGGTCCGAGGGCCATCAGTTTTTTTCTGTGGATATTGGAGAAAAAAATACTGTTGGGAGAATGCTGCGTTAGGTTTTTTTTATTGCAGTGCTGGTGGTGCCACTAATCTAAGCTCCCTGACCCTAGTATTACAGTTACCAGCCGCTGACTTCAGCTCTTAGGCTACATTCACATTTGCGTCGTTTGGTGCAGCGTCGTCGACGCAACGCACGACGCATGGGAAACGCATACACAACGCAGCGTTTTTTGACGCATGCGTTGTCCTATACAATTGAAGATCCAAAACGCCCCCAAAAAATACTTTTAATCAAAAGACGCATGCGTCAAAAAACGTGGCTCAACGCAGGCACCTGCGCCCTATGAGTTTTTCATAGACACTAATGTGTTTTTTTGGCGCATTTATGACGCAGGTGCGTTGCATGCGTTTTTCTTTGGAAATGTTGACGCATCAAAACTGCAACCTGTAGCGTCGTCCGCGTCCTGTCTGGCGCACAAAAAAACGCATGCGTCATAAAACGCATGACAACGCATACGGCACATGTCCATGCGCCCCCCATGTTAAAGATAGGGGCGCATGACGCATGCGTCGGTATGCGTCGACGACGCTGCGCCCTACGTTGCAAATGTGAACGTAGCCTTTCCAAGTCCCGCGTCGCCATCTTGTAAACACAACTTTTGATTGACCGGAAGTCAGAAGCAGCGGTCACAAGCTATCAGTGTAAGTCTGTATGTTCCTCGTTCTGGTCTCGTTCCTGCTCCCATAGACGTACAGTACAGACCAAAAGTTTGGACACACCTTCTTATTTAAAGATTTTTCTGTATTTTCATGACTATGAAAATTGTACATTCACATTGAAGACATCAAAACTATAAATTAACACATGTGGAATTATATACTTAACAAAAAAGTGTGAAACAACTGAAAATGTGTCTTATATTCTAGGTTCTTCAAAGTAGCCACCTTTTGCTTTAATGACTGCTTTGCACACTCTTGGCATTCTCTTGATGAGCTTCAAGGGGAGCTTTTCCGCATGCAAAAATATGAAAACGTTGTAAATATTTATAATTTAAAAATAAACCCCTTTAAGCGCTTGGATGTGTAAATTTATTTTTTGGTTTATTCACACATTGTGGTTGTTGCAAAAACTGCGTGTAGTGTACTGCTAATTGTCACAGATTCACTAATTGTAGTGGCAATTGTTAAAAATAGTGACAGCTTAAATGTCTGTGGGCTCAGCGCATTGTCGCTCAGAACCGAAAACTAGGGCTACTAGTGAGGTTTTATTATTGGGCTATTTTTGTAGGTAGCGTATAGACTGCGGAATTAGCCATCCAAACCAGTAATGCTTACAGTAGTAGCAAAATGGACGAGACTACCCAACCTCATCCGTACTCTTAAGAAACTCTCAAGGTTTGCCCATGAATTTTTTTCTTTACTATGGCCTTAACAACTACCTGCCGGTTTGTTTTTAAAGGGACACTGTCACCTGAATTTGGAGGGAACAATCTTCAGCCATGGAGGCGGGGTTTTGGGGTTTTTGATTCACCCTTTCCTTACCCGCTGGCTGCATGCTGGCTGCAATATTGGATTGAAGTTCATTCTTTGTCCTCCGTAGTACATGCCTGCACAAGGCAATCTTGTCTTGTGCAGGCATGTACTATGGAGGACAGAGAATGAACTTCAATCCAATATTGCAGCCAGCATGCAGCCAGCGGGTAAGGAAAGGGTGAATCAAAAACCCCAAAACCCCGCCTCCATGACTGAAGATTGTTCCCTCCAAATTCAGGTGACAGTGTCCCTTTAAGTACCTGCCTGCCTGTTATATCTAGCGCCGGCACAGAGCGGTCACTGAGGGACCCTAAAGGTGATTCGGCTGCTCCACGTCAAGAGAGCAGCTCATCCTCTTCCTCTCTGTTGACAGGGAGTGACTGCCGTCATGCTGATTGACAGCTGTCTCTTCACTGTTAGATAGCACATCAATCAGCATGATGTCGGCAGTCACGCCCTGTCGACAGAGTGGATATCACGCCTTGTCACTGTGATATCAGAGGAAATCGTTGAATCTCCGGCAGAGATCGGCGCCGGGCACAACAGGCAGGTAGTTAGCGCCTACCTGCCTGTTAGTTTTAGGCACATAGTAAAAAAAATAGTCTTGGACAAACTGTTTAAATCCGCAACATGTCAACTATTTCAATGAATTTCCACCACGGATTTCACGGGCAGATTTTACCAACAATTTGGGCAAAATTTGCCGGTAGAGTTGCATATGGTTAAACCCTTAAAGGGATTGACCTCTACTTTTTTCTATTGCTGGGGCTTATCATTAGGATAGGATCAATATCTGATAAGTGAGGCTGCAACATTCGGCATCCCCGCCAATCAGCTGTTACCGATCCCAGCGGGAAGTTCTCAGATGCGCCATCATAAGTGTAGTGGCCGCAACTGGGTACTACAGATCCACACTTCCTCCCCCCCTATTCAAATGAATGGGGGGAGGGGATCTGAATTACCCAGCCACTATAGTAATGATAAAGTTGCTACTTCCTGCTGCTTCTAATAACAGCTGATCGGTCAACCCCTTTAAGTTGCGCTAACATGCAGTGGATTTTGTTCAGTTTTGTGAGTAGAAAATCTGCAGTGGATTTACAGTGGCAGCAAAGTGGATGTGATTTTAATAAATATCCAAACACTGCAAAAAAAATGTCTATGCATAAATTAACCTGCAGCGCAAATTAAATATACATTTTTTCTGCACAGTTTCACGTCAAATTTCTCCTTTTGCACTGTATAGCGGGACATGCGGTATCAAGATCTTTATTTTTTCTTTATTTTTTTTATATAGCGCTAACATATTCCGCAGCGCTTTACAGGTTGCGCACATTATCATCGCTGTCCCCATTGGGGCTCACAATCTAAATTCCCTATCAGAATGTCTTTGATCCTCCGGTAATGCGTGCGGATTTGATGTAGGTAAGGCCACACTGGTTGGAACAGTAACATTTGCAATGTATCGGGCTAAGTTCACACTTCTGTTTTAGGAACAGACATGCAGAATTTGTGACCAATAGAAGACCCTTGTGTAACGGAAGCAGAGGGCTCCCATTGAGTATTACAGGGTCCGTTATTTATTTGCTGTTCTCTTTAAAGGGAACCTGTCACCTGAATTTGGCGGGACCAGTTTTGGGTCATATGGGCGGAGTTTTCAGGTGTTTGATTCACCCTTTCCTTACCCGCTGGCTGCATGCTGGCCGCAATATTGGATTGAAGTTCATTCTCTGTCCTCCGTAGTACACGCCTGCGCAAAGCAAGATTACCTTGCACAGGCGTGTACTACGGAGGACAGAGAATGAACTTCAATCCAATATTGCGGCCAGCATGCAGCCAGCGAGTAAGGAAAGGGTGAATCAAACACCTGAAAACTCCGCCCATATGACCCAAAACTGGTCCCGCCAAATTCAGGTGACAGGTTCCCTTTAAGACATAGAATTGTCCCCAAAAGTGGACGACCCATTTAAAAACATTCTGCAGGTTTGGTCCGTGCAGTTGGGATTATGAAAACCTCCTCCGCTGGTGACTGTAGTGTGATTTCTGCAATGTATGGATCCGACCTCGCGGCATCAGACGGAGCGGGTTAGTGACAACCGTACTGGGTGCCATTTTGCAAATTTGAGAAGTTGTCAGAAATGTTGAACGTGAGGGCGATCGTGTTCCATGGTAAAAGCTGTGATGTAGGGGACGGGAGGGCGACAGTCGCCACGTGTCGGATGTTACGTGGACGCGGATGAAGCCAAGTGACCAGACGGATGCATGCTGGGGGTTATGGTGCAGTATGTGGTAATGGCATCCCCCATTCCTACACTCATCCCTCAGGTGTGGGCACATCTCATATTCGTGTGACAGAACCTGATACCCCCGCTCACTGCAGGCAGCTTTACTACAAGGACCCTGCTGAGTGATCCCAGCCTTGACCCTACAACTCAGGTCCAGGCCAACCCCACCCCCGTATCCGTCCACCACCAGGCGCCATCATCACACGTCTATATTTATTGTATTATGTCATAGACTCATAGCTTCACATTGGAAAACAGGAAAAAAAATATCAATTTCTAGAACTACAATTCCCACAATGCCCTTACTACCGCTCGGACGCTGTGCGCATGCGTACACCAGCCTACAAACGCCACTGGACGCCATCTTGCGACTGGCAAGAATTTTTTTCTGCTTAGTCAGGTGAGGTAAACTTAACGAGCGCGGCCCTGCGGAAGCTTTTACTCCCCCGTTACCCGCTCTCCCACCCCCTACATAGACGTCTACTAGTCCCCTCACTGCCGTTAAATTTCGGTTCTAAGTCATCTAAGCACGGTTTAGTTTCCACTCACAAGATGGCAGCCGGAATTACCCGCCCTTTTCGGCTGCCTTCAGAGTGTATTTCCGCTTCCGGTCAGCCTCGCTGTGGTCCCTGCGGCTGGCGGCCGTGTGTCTCCGCCATATTGTCTGTGTGATCCCGGCGGGAGCGGCGGCCGCGGGGAGCGGGAACAGCAGGTGCGGGGACTGAGAGCCGGGTCTGGGGTGAGGGGGGAACTGGGCGCGGTGGCAGCACTCAGAGAGGAGCCCCCCGCGGGGCGGAGCCTGGCGTTACCTGGACGCCCGCCATCTCCGGGTGTGAAGAGGAGGGGGCGGGGTATCCTTTCCGGGGAGATCCAGGGTAACGTGAGGTGGCCGAGGCCTGAGTGATGGCGGCGCCGGGGGCCTCCTAAGGCCTCAGGTGTTAGGTGAGGCGGGGGATGGGGGCCTCCGGGTGTGGTGCCGGGATGGAGGAGGCCTTGCAGGGACAGTCCGGGGGGTGAGGGGATGTGGATGATGTCTCGTTTGGTTATTAGCTGTGGAGGATGGGTGCTCTCCTGGGGGAGGATGGGGGTTGTCTGTGTCTTGTGATGTCCCATTATGAGATATAGAACTTTTCTTGCATTTCTAACCTCAGAGACTAATTTGTCACACTAGTCCTGACTTTATAGTGCCTGTCACATGACTGCGTCTGTGCGTTACCACGAAGAACTGTTTATTGTGCAATTGTATCTCTCCCCCGGGGACGTGATGCGGAGGATGTAAATATGAAGCGGGTTCATCTCCGATCAGAACTGATTCCATGATGCCGTTACGGTGTGACCACGTCAGGTGTGTGCCCTCCGGCCTGACGCTACTGTCAGATCTGTCACCCTCGATACCTCGCTGAGGTCGCACCCATGTGCAACGTATACCTGTATAGGTAACATTTACATGAAAGCCACCTCTCCCCAAAAAAATGATTTTCCGCTTTATGATCTAAATGATAAAGGTGTTGTCGACTACTGTGCGACACCTTACTAATCGGCTCAGGGAGGAAAAAGCTTCCCTCCCAGACCGGTGTCAATGCTGACATTGATCATTGGCTGCAGCAATCACGTAACCTTCCTCCCCTGCCCGCTGGATGTTAGTACAGTACTGGGTACCAAGGAGCGCCACCTGGGCCAGAAGAAAGTAAAAAAAAGTGTATTAATTTATCTTTCCCCCCATTTTTAAGGTAGTGGTCAGAGGTAGATCAGTGATACTTACTATATGACATAATGCCCTGCTGTAGTTATTGGAAGCACGATCATGTGCTGTTACTATGGATGCAAAGTCCCTGCCGCCTGGTAAACCTAAGTGACAACATGGGACTGACTGTCAGGGGTGAGTATGGTAAATATTTTTGTAGACTGAAAGCGCAGAAACTCTGTTATTGCCCGGTGAGGGTATGTATACACCAGAGCTGTGGAGTCGGTGGAAATCTTCGTTTTAAAGTTAATATTGGTTAAATTATTAACTTTCATAGGGATTTTGAGAAGTTTAGATCTGGCAATATCAATGTTCCTATCAATCAGAGTCGCCACTGATGGTCTTATTACTGTTCTACTATATTATAGCGAATTATGGGCAGTTTATGAAGGAGTCAAGGTCTGAACCTTTGCATACGGCCCACTGCCCTGGTATACCTACCACACGGCATCCATTCATATAATTCGGGGTCATGATGAAATCACCAAAGTAGTTAGTTGCCCTTTTTTTTTTTTTTGCTCCCCTCATGGTTGAGCATGAGTAGTGTCATGTGGACTACAATTTTGCATGGAAACCCCTTCTTGATTAAAAGGAGAGGGGCTATGGTAAAGTTAAAAATACGGGTGGAGATGCTAGTGCGAATGTGCAGTGGTCTCCAGATCAGTACGGGCACCCCGAGTGGTCAGGAACCAGTAGGGGAAAAATAAGTTCTGTAGGGATTAGTATTTGCCCATGGTCACAATAGCAATATGCAATAGCAGTGCCCACTGCGTCATTCATATTTGCTCCATCGTAGAAACCACCATTTTGAAAACCACGCTGCAGCATCACGTGGTGAAGAATAGATTTGTTTGGATTTATTCATGATGGCGATCCTCCTTGGGGGAGGGGAGTTCCTCTGTCTGACAGCTCTGGCTTTTAGGGTATGTGCACACGTTGCAGATTTCCTGCAGAACTGCAGCGTTTTTTTGCGCGCAGAAATGCAGATCGGCAAGTGATTTACAGTACAATGTAAATCAATGGCAAAAGAAAATCCTGTGCTGATGGTGCAGAAAATTCTGCACGGAAAACGCAGCAAATTCGAAAAAGGACCATGTCAATTCTTTCTGCAGATCTCCTGCGTTTCTGCACCTATTCTATAATAGGAATCTGCAGGGGGAAAAAAGGAAGAAATCCAAACAAAAATCTGCAACGTGTGCACATACCAAAAAAAAGGCGCAGATTCTGACCTGTTTTATGCAAAGAAATGCAGAATCTGCACTGAAAATTCCACAGTCAAATCTGCCACGTGTGCACATAGCCTTATAGGCAGAAGCCTACTTAAACCCCCCCCCCCCCCCCCCCCCCTGCATTCAATGTTGTGTACAACTGATCATGAGGGGGGCACTATAGGAGCTTCGATTCAGGAGGTTCATGTTGGCTGTCCGCCCTAGGGTTGCCATTGGTGTCCTGATTTCAGGTGTCGGCATATAACTAGAGGTAAAGTCTGTGCTTAGGCTGTAAATCCGTTTGTGATAAGTGGCTAAATGTGGCACTGATCTTATTACTCGTTTATCGTGTATTTTAGTCTCGCCTGCTGGGTACAAGATCTGATCACCTGTCATCTGTGCAGACAGCTGCATGGGTGTGCACAGGTGAATGGACGAGGAAGGTGCAATACCAATGTACAGTATATTCTATGCATTGGGTATGTTCACCTCTGCAATAACTTGGGCTCAGACACAGTTATATTTTTTTCTGAAATGCAGGTTATTGGCTGAAAATAATTTTTGTAATTACAGTTTTTGCATCTTCTACATCCTCTGTCTTACTAGGTATTACAGGCTGCAGAATGGGCTTAATGACTGTCAGCATTCACATCTTATCCACTGGGCGAGCATTTAACTTTTCTTAACTGCTGCAGCCAAAACACTGAGACCAACTGGAGCAGTGAGGTGGTGCTGGACCTGGGGAGGGCCAGTATCCACTGTGCTTGTTGTAGGTGTTTTTCAATACAAACATTCCCCTTTATGCTGCACAGTGCATTTCTTATTCTTCCCCCGAATCTTAAAAAATATCTTAATCCAATTTCCAGATCTATGAAGTTGTCCTGGTCCTTAGCTCATTACATATCACAGGGTTTCAGATTGGTTAGGTTTTTGGAACCTGGTGGGTGCGTAGTTTGTTCCTCTCTGGTGTACAGATCTCATGATGCGGGATACTTGTATGATTGCACGTCCTCCATGCAGATGATTACATGACTAATAGTCAAGGAGTTTCTAAAGTTATCTAAAACTTTACCAAATAACAAATTATTACATAACTTAAAAAAATCTATATACGGTATCTATTCTCGCACATTTAATCCCTATGGCTAAGGCTATGTGCACACGTATAATGGTCCTCTGTGGATTTTTCCGCAGCGGAATTGATAAATCTGCAGGGCAAAAACGCTGCGTTTTTGCTGCAGACTTACTGTGGATTAACCGCGGTTTCTATGCGGATTTCACTGCGGTTTTACACCTGCGGTTTTCTATTGGAGCAGGTGTAAAGCCGCTGTGGAATCCGCAGAAAGAGGTGACATGCTGCGTTTCCGCACATTTTTTTTTTTCGCAGCATGGGCACAGCGTTTTCTGTTTCCCATAGATTTACATTGTAATGTAAACTCATGGGAAACTGCTGCGGACCCGCGGCTGTGGATCCGCAGCAAAATCCGCAGTGTGCGCTTATACCCTAAAGGTCTGCCCTTGGCCCTCCTTGATGGTCTTCTGTTATACCCCATATACGTCAGATGACCGATGCAGGCAACCACTAGCTTCATTAGTATACAGGATGTTACCACTGGGACATGGCACAGGAATTAGATGAGCAACTTCAGATGTTTTTTTGCTTGGGTTTGTATTTGTAGCTTTGAGCAAAGTTTTAAAGCAGTTTTCTATTAAATACTTATGCATTTAGAAAATAGACTAATTTTATAGGGGTCTTCTGCAGTTCCCATTTGAAAAGCTGCCAGCAGAGGGTCTTGCATTGTTATTCTCCTTTCCCTGCTGGAGAAAAACACATGCAAACTCTGTTTTGGTGGGCTTTACTAGTCTTATTTTCTTTTGGTCACTTTTATCCTCTCCCCATGCCTGACTCCTCTTTGAACATCTGTAGGATCTGTGTATGAAAGAAAATATTTTCCAAAATTGTACTTCCGTTATATTGACACCATAACCACTCAGTATCATTTTTTTTTCTTCTTCTTCTTCTTCTTCCCTTGACAGTGGGAGAAAAAAACTCATCACTGGGCAAACAATGGTGCTCTGGAAAGTGCTGCTGCTTACGTGGAAGAGTTTATAAAAGCCTGATATTGGCTTTTGAGCTACTAAGTGTAAAAACTAGGCACACCCTTGTGGACATGGACATTAACATATTGTTTTGGAAGGCCTAAGGCACCATGTTGCACAGCAAGGGAGATGACCCACCTTGTAGCAGGCCAAGGACCCTCAAGGTAGATGGGGTCTGTGTGTGGCCGACCAGTTCGCCCCCAGACAGGATGAAGATGCATCAGGAATCGATGGGGGGGTGGCTTGGATAAATCTTGCTTGTTTTGATGCTCTGAACACAAAGTAGAACATGCGCTATTTTTAGTGTCATGTGCGCCAAGATGTGAAAAGCGTTATGTTTGTCGTGGAGAATAACGATCCTGTGACTGCTCTACTTTACATCTCGCCTAAAGATCTCTGCTCCCTGGATGTTTTTTTTTTGTTTTTTTTTCCTTCCCAATTTTATGTAATGAAACCCTAATAAGTTTGTGATTACAAGTTTTGCAACTTTTTAATACATTTAATGTTCTTGATAATTTTCAAAATCTCTGCTTGCTTTCAGTGAATGACAGCCATCATTAATATTTGAGAGAAAACACCGTGTGCCCAGCTATACTGTGGTGCTTGGACTAGGTTCCCAGACCTTCAATATAAATATAAAGAAGTCTAGCACTCAACTTAAGCGGCGATAGACTTGATTTACAAGTGCTACAAATAAATCAAATCTATCGCCGCTTAAGTTGAGTGCTAGACTTCTTTATGGCCATCATTAATAGGCTGTAAATCCAGCCCGATCATGTCCCCTTAATACATCTGCAGGTCCTGAGGTCAAACGGTATGATCAATGATTATCTGACCTTTCACACCTCCACCAATCCAGGGAATGAGGGGACCACAGTGATAGTTTACCATTGTGTCCACTGTTTCCCTGCACAATGGCACCCTAACCTGCTGTAGGGGGGGGGGGGGGAAGAGATTCGATGCAGCCCCATTCAAATGAAGCAGGAAAGTCAGGAGACAAGATTCAACATTAGTATGGCACCTTTAATTCTCTGGATTGGAGTGGTCCCAGAGTGACCTCCACCAATCTGTATTAAAGGAAATCTGTCACCCCAAAAATCTTATATGAGCTAAGGCCACTGGTAAAAGGGGCTTATCAACAGCATTCAGTAACGCTGTAGATAAGCCCCCGATGTAACCTGAAAGGTAAGAAAAACAGATTACATTATACTCACCCAGGGGTGGTCCCGGTTCTTTTTGGGTCTGATGGGTGTTGCGGTCTGGTCCGGCTCCTCCCATCTTCATACGATGAAGTATTCTTGTATTCACGCAGCGGCTCCGGCGCAGGCGTACTTTGTCTGCCCTGTTGAGGGCAGAGCAAAGTACTGCGGTGCACAGGCATCGGGCCTCTCTGACCTTTCCCGGCGCCTGCACGCTGCAGGTTTCCACAAGGGATAGGCCTTGTCTGTGCTGTTTTATGGCACTTTGGTCTCAAAGGGGTTGCCCTTTCTGTGACCTTTTTTTTTTTTTTTTTCGTCATTAATGTCACTTTATTGTGTTTAGTGTATCGGTGCCCTTGGAACTTTTCAAATACAACAAACTGCTCTGACATTAGCTTGAACACCCTGGTTTAAGAATGTGTCTGTAATCTGTGGTTTCTGCTGACCTGTTTTATTACATCTATATAGGTTGTTACATGTGGGGTAGGGATGAGTGAATGTAATCAAGTGTAATTGAATTCTCACATTTAAAAAAAAAAAAAATTGTATCCACGGGAATGCATGTTTTTTTTTTTGTTTTTTTTTCCTTTTTGCAATTCCATATAATGGTGGCTTCTATAGGGCCAGACAAATAGTAAAGCTCTCCATGCCTCCTCTATTCCCAATCGTGTGCATCTTCAGTCCAGGCCGTGGCTTCTGGCTTTAAGCCTCAGACATCAGTGAGGGATGTGCATTGCGGCACGTAACGTCAAGTTCCGGCATGATGGCCGTGGAAGAGGATGCCCATGACTGTAGAAGGTGGCGCTTGTTGTGAGAAGCTGACTTTCTGATCGGTTTTGAATACCCACCTATACGAGTGCTCGCTTCAGTTATCTAATGGCTATAGCCAGCTCTCTTGCCTCGATATGTTGCAGCGCTTGTGTGCCCAATCAGTGTGCAATGTGTGCACTTCCGATGTGTCCCTGGCTTAGCATCTACTGGTAGGTTGGCAGTGACGTCTATTACACTATGGTCGAGTCCACAGAAAGTAGGAGGGGTGGCTCTAATTGGATTTTACTGCTCCCACCTACATTTTATAATTATATACAGCTGCTGCTTGTTCTCACATAAGCGGCACCATGGAAAACTTCTCTCCTGCTGGCTCCTGTTGAGTTTCCTGTTGAGATCCGCAGTCTTCATGCTTATGAGCCCCCTCCAGTAGGACCCCAGGAAACCTCGGCAGTGCCTCTTAGGCTACGTTCACATTAGCGTTTTGCGTATTTGCATCGGGCGACGCATGCGTCATGCGCCCCTATATTTAACATGGGGGACGCATGGACATGCGTTGTGCGACGCATGCGTTTTTTTTGCCGCAAGCGTCGGGCGCAGAAAACGCAACAAGTTGCATTTTTCTTGCGTCCAAATTTCGGCAAAAAAACGACGCATGCGTCGCAAAACGCAGCGTTTTCGCGTGCGTTTTTATTTGCGTTGTGCGTTGCGTCGCCGACGCAGCGGCGCACAACGCAAATGTGAACGTAGCCTTATACTACATACATAGGTTTATCTCCCATCCATTCATTGGCAAAGCTTAGGAAAAGACATTGTGCAGGAGTGTCGTAGTTAACTACTGGTGTACAAGCAATACTGTAACTGGGACCCCAAGGGTACTAACCTTTTAAAACAAAGCTAATGTGGCCTTCCTAGCTAAGATTTTGTAGAGTGGACTTTTCCATTAAGCCTACATTTATATTGTGGATTTAGATTATTTTTTATTTTTTTCCAATATTTCGGTGGGCGGCAAGTCTATATGCATTTTTCCGTTTGTTTAATTGCATATAGTTCTCTGAATTTTGGCTGCACTCCCAGCTGAGTGTTTTGTATCCATTCTTTTCTTAGAGCCGCAGATGGAGTGGACCAGGCATATGCAATGGTTACTCGATCGCTCTGTTATAGGGTGTTGTTGTGCCATTTTTACTAATGGTAATAGGTATTGCCCACCATTAATGCTACAGTGGAGGGTTTTTTCTTGTAGCTGTACTTTAGTGTCGGTGCAGTGAGCAGGCATTGATCTGTTTTGCACTGCAGGCTTTGGCCGTGTCAAGTTACTGTTTAATTGGTGGATAATGCTGCATGAAGCAGTGTGTGGCGGCATGGTGTACCATAGTGTACGAGGGGGAGAGGAGCCAAAATTTCCTGCAGAACATGGCCTGGAACTTTCAGGACATAACTGTGGTTCCAGATGTTCACACGGTGAATGGTGGTATTGGCTGAAAACATTGCCACCTCTATCTTATTGACTACAATATTTCACAGGGAAATGGCGAGATGATGTAATTGGCCCAGCTGGGCCGAGTGATAAAGTTTCGGTACTGCTTTTCTGCTATTAACACAGAGCTAAGTGTAGTCAGTAGAGCTCTCTATGGACGATTGCTTTTAGCATGAGGTCTGTGGGATTTCATGTACGTTGGGGTAAGTTTTAAGTTCTTGCTAAAACCATTTTCTCTTTTCTTTGCAGTGAGACTCCTCCGTCGAACAACTACTTTCATTGGGCCTGTAACGTCGCTGTCCATCTCTGGCCGCCAATCAGACCGCCATGTCGGGTCCTGTGCCAAGCCGGGCCCGTGTCTACACGGATGTGAACACACACAGACCCCGGGAGTATTGGGATTACGAGTCTCATGTTGTAGAATGGGGGTGAGTCTCTTATTATTGCAGCAGTGCCTCATACAAGTAATATCACGTTTTATCCTGGGTTAATGATGGGCAATATGAAAGAGCAAGCTGAAAGAATGTGTGCAGCTTCTATATTCCCTTCATCCACTGCGTCTTTATCTAATACACTAGTTAGCAGTGCAGTCAGATTGGTGGGTCTGACACCCGGCACCCCCCACAGTGCTTGCTCCGGCACCAGACAGATTTATACATTGACTGGAGCCAAAAAAGCACTACTTAATATATGTAGTGGCCATTGGCAAGAACTGTAGCTCAGATCCTATGGAACAGAGGTTTACTTCATGGCAATGGCCACTGATCAGAGTACAGAGCTGAGCTTTTTCTCCTTTGGTCAATGTCTGGGAGCCTTGTGATAATACCCTGCATTGATCTGATATTGATAACTCATCCTAAGTTTTGGTAATTAATATGAAAGTAATGGACAACCCCCCCCCCCCCTTTAACGTGACTCTCCAGTTTTAAGTCAGTAGCTGTGAAACGCTTACCATTTGTGTTGGTGACTTGCTTTTAAGTTTCTGCCATTTCACAGCACCCCCTGATCACCTTAGATAACTGATACACAATGCATTGGTATCACACTTCCTTGCTTTTGGCACCAGGTAAACAAAGTAAGAAAATTACAGCTATTCTGGATGGCTCTTGTATTGGATTCTGCGTTGAAAATGATTTCTAGTAATTCGAATACCACAGTATCAGTCATTTGATAAACACCCTTCTTTCTCTTGGGGGTGAGCAGTCGGTCCTTATGCTATACAGAAGTACCATAAATCAGCCTCGTGCTTGATAGGCCTTTCTGTGCACGTCACCTGAGCATTTTTCTGGCTGTGGATCAGTGCTTGCAGTAATTGCATATATTCTCTCCCTTGTTCCTGGCTCCTCCCAAGTGACGAGGGTCATAAGTGCAGATGGCTAAATCTTTCCTGACATTAAGCAGGGTTCATAGTCCTACACCTGATAATGTCATAGCTCTGACCCTCCCTTCTAGATGGAGAGCTTTCCTCTACCCAGAAGAAAGGTCCAATCTGAGCTGGTGTCTGGTGATAAATGACTGATTTATGTCTGCAAGGTTCTAATGTGAATCTGCTGAAAAATGTTTTCCTGTTACAGAAACCAGGATGACTACCAACTGGTAAGGAAACTTGGCCGGGGCAAGTACAGTGAAGTCTTCGAAGCCATTAACATCACCAATAATGAAAAGGTCGTCGTAAAAATTCTGAAGGTGGGTGTAGTCCTATTTATGTTGTCTGAATGCAGACTTGATGCTCATTTGCAATTTTTTTTTTCAATAAATTGTTTAGGGATATCGACCGTATTTTTTTTTTTTTTTTTTAACTATTATGGTGGTCCCACCTCTCACCAGTACCGAGAAAGCGCCTGAAGAAAAGCAACAAGGTTTACCTAATACACTTTTTTTAAAGTGCCTATAAAAAAAAAAAATATGAAAGTGAGAGTCATAGAATGATTTAAATGAACCTGATCATTTCATGTTGAGAAATGTCATATTCTTTCCATTTGCTAATGATTTTTTCAAAGGCTTCGGGGCGTGCGGTGCCTGGAAGAAATCTCTGCCTTCATTGTAATACTACGCCTTTCCCATGCACGTCAGTTATGGTTCCAGAATCCTGCACCTGTTCTCTGCACACCCTCAAAAATCCGTACCTCTTCCTCCCTTCCATGGGCACTGCATTCAGGGATCTTCTGCGCAGGCGAGTCACACTGACCTCTGGCATGCGTTCCGATAAGGTGCTCTCCCCACTTCTTCCATTCACAGTCATCACTAGGAACCATGTGTACATAGTGATGACTATGCAGGGAGGAAGTGGGGAGAGAACCATATTGATGCACATGCTGGAGTTCACTAGAGTGGAAGTCACCTGCTCAGAAGATCCCTGAATGCAGTGCCCACAGAAGGTAGGAAGAGGTACGTAATTTGGAGAGAGCGCATGCCACAACCACGGGATTCCGGGGCCATAAATGACGTGCATGGGAGAGGGGTAGGATTGTATTAAGGAGAGGAGGCAGGGATTTCACTGCTCCGGAACCTGGAAGAAATCATTAACATAAAGACAGAATATAACATTTATCAACAAGACCATTTATATGAGACACAGGTTATATACGTCCAGCAGGGTAAAGATTCCCTTTAAAGGGAATGTCACCCCCAAAATCGTATATGAGCTGCGGCCACTGGCATCAGGGGCTTATCTACAGCATTCTGTAATGCAGTAGATAAGCCCCAGATGTAACCTGAAAGATGAGAAATAAAGGTTGATTATACTCACCCAGGTGCGGTCCTGCTGCGGTCCGGGTCTGATGGGCATCTGCGGTCCGGTCCAGCGCCTCCTATCTTCATCAGATGACGTCCTCTCCTTGCTTCGGCACAGGCGTACTTTGCTCTGTTGAGGGCAGAGCAAAGTACTGCAGTGCGCAGGCACCAGGCCTCTGAGATATATGTATATATATATATGTATGTATATATTGCATCTGGTATACATTAATTCATAAAAATAAATCATTGATATCTAAGGAACTATAACAGCAAGCACATTCTTGCTGTTATAGTTCGTTACATATCAGCGTGGTATATGAGTTTAGTGTATTGAAGTGCTTTCTGGTCTATTGTAATTTAGGACTGAGAATCATAAAAATAAATCAGTCTGAAAATGGTGCTTGCGCCACCTGCCTGCAGAAGGTGATTTTTCTTATAGCTAGTTAGAGGCACCTGGAGCACAAGCATATCATTAACTGAAAACAAAGATTAAACAACCACAAGATGGATTTAATCAACCAAGGTATCATTTTAATCAGTATAACAACGCCATCCTGTCACTGTAGGTTACTGTGCACAATCCTACTGACAGGTTATTCTCCAAAAATTAAGAATTTTTAACATTTGTGAGGCATTAATCTAGGAGAAAAGTAAACCACAAATACGGCAAGCAGAATGCGTACAATGGTGAGTCATGACTGTTCTAGTATTGAAAAGGTTGCTTTCTTGCACCTCTTGCCATCACTTTTTTTATTTTTAGCCTGTGAAGAAGAAGAAAATTAAGCGTGAAATTAAGATTCTGGAGAACTTGCGAGGCGGACCCAACATCATCACACTGGCTGACATAGTGAAAGATCCTGTGGTGAGCGGCCAACACCTCCCAGTATTAGATAACGTGATATCTGTGCTGGGCCTAGGCATTTATAATCTGATTTATTGTTTCTCTTACAGTCCAGGACACCAGCGCTGGTTTTTGAACATGTCAATAATACAGATTTTAAGGTGAGTATCAAGAAATGGCTTGTTCTGCCAGAAATGTTTTTCCCTTTCCTTCCTCCTTTCATTTTAATAATTTTCTTCCTCTCCGCAGCAGTTATATCAGACTTTAACAGATTACGACATTAGGTTCTACATGTATGAAATATTAAAGGTACTGCATGGCTTTCTTTTCTACATTAGTATTGGGTGTGTGTTTGTCACAAACTAGTTTATAGCCGCATTATTTTCTTCCTCCTGCAGGCCCTGGACTATTGCCACAGTATGGGTATAATGCACAGAGACGTCAAGCCACATAATGTTATGATTGACCATGAGCACAGAAAGGTAAGTGCGGGGATGGGTGTGTTGCGCTCAGTCCCTCTCACCGGGGTTGTCCTCCGCTTCATAATTACATTTCATGTCTCTTTTCAGCTCCGACTAATAGATTGGGGCCTGGCAGAGTTCTATCATCCTGGGCAGGAATACAATGTGAGAGTCGCCTCCAGATACTTCAAGGGTCCTGAGCTGCTTGTTGATTATCAGGTATAACTGCTGCTTACTACATTGTGGTGGGGGGGGGAGGGGGCAACTATTTGCTGACAACTAACTTATAGGTGGAGGAGAGCATGGTGCTAATTTCAATACACAAGACATACTTTTTTTTTTTACTCACTTTTATGTAGCGCCATTAATTCCGCAGAGCTTTACATGCATATATCATCATTGTCCCCATTGGGGCTCACAATCTAGATTCCCTATCAGTATGTCTTTGGAGAGTGGGAGGAAACTGGAGACCCCAGAGGAAACCCACGCAAACACAGGGAGAACATGCAAACACCTTGCTGATTTTGTCCTAGGTTGAATTTGAAGCTGGGGCCCCTGCGCTGTAAGGCTGTGCAGTGCTAACCACTGAGCCACTGTGCTGCTCATCCTTCCCGCTGTCATCATGTAGATCTGTGAGCGTCAAATTTTTACTTTCGTTGCTGTTTTTAGAAAAAAGTAAAAGTAATAATAATCTTTATTCTTATATAGCGCTAACATGTTCCGCAGCACTTTACAGTTTGCACACATTATCATCGCTGTCCCCGATGGGGCTCACAATCTAAATTCCATATCAGTATGTTTTTGGAAAACCTGAGCTCTATTTTGTGCTGACGCTGTAACTTTTGAGTCTTGAGCGAGGGAGCCAGTCCAATTGTCAAAGTCCTCATTACAACGTTAAGTACAGTATTGTGCCATATTTTACTTTTGTATTTCACAGATGTACGACTACAGTCTAGACATGTGGAGCTTGGGCTGTATGCTGGCCAGCATGATCTTCAGAAAGGAGCCATTTTTCCATGGCCATGATAACTACGATCAGGTGAAATACTGTGACACGTCTTGTTGGGGACGAGAGGAGTTCATAATATAGATAGAACAGTTTTTCACATTGGCCGATGAATGTGCCAGGTTTTTTTTTTTTATTTGCTTGTTTACGTTTCATTGATCAATAGATACCTTATTTTTCGGACTATGAGATGCACGGGGCCATATGACATTTAGGTTTTATAGGAGGAAATTTAGAGAAGTAAAAAATGTGGTCAATTCTATTCTTACTATCCCTATCGTGGTATGCATGGCCCCCATCTCTGTCCTGGTATGCATGGCCCCCTCATCACCATCCTGGTATGTAGGGACCCCATCCGTATCCTGGTATGATTGGCCCCCATCCGTATCCTGGTATGATTGGCCCCCATCCGTATCCTGGTATGCACGGACCCCATCTGTATCATGGTATGCATGGACCCCATCTGTATCCTGGTATGCAGGGACCCCATCTGTATCCTGGTATGCAGGGACCCCATCTGTATCCTGGTATGCAGGGACCCCATCTGTATCCTGGTATGCAGGGACCCCATCTGTATCCTGGTATGCAGGGACCCCCAGCAAAGGGGAAAAAAAAATTCTTACCTACCCGGCATGCCCACGCAGCCTCCTGCTCCTCTGCCAGCAGCTGCTTTATGCTTGTAAGCAGGGCATAGCAGTGACGTTGTGCGCTGCTTATAAGCTGCCGAGGACAACTGCCGGAAAACTCTGTTCTCCACGCCAGGACTGTGTGGAGCGCAGTGAGTATTCATTGCTCTTTAGCGAGCACAGTGTCAGCCGCTGGGTTCCTGCAGCTTACGCGGCTTTCACTTGTGCCCTACTAAAGGGAAGGAATGTTTATTGAATCTCACGCCTGTGCGAGTGGAATGCAGTGGATATTCATTGCCTTAAGTAGCCGGCACACGCAAATGCTGGGCATCTGCGAGAAGGCGGCTGCTGCGGCGAACACTGTGCTCGCTATTAAAGAGAGATGAATATTCAGTCCTTTTGGAATGGAGTGAATATTCATTTCTCTTTAGTAGCGGGTACAGGAGTTAGCCGCAGCAACAAGCTCCTACCTTCAGTGACCTGCTGCTCCTCACTCACCTCCCCACCAAAGCCAGATTAGTGACATCCAGACTATAAAACACGCACCCTTCATTTTCCTCCACATTTTTGGAGTCTGAAAAATACAGGACATATACCTACACTTTTCCTTGTGGAGCTCCATTTTTTTTTTTGTGTGTGATAGATATATGTACATGTTTGTATATAATTTGGTTTGCAGGTACATACATGTGTCAATCTGATAATTAAACAATGATTATTTCTATAGCGCCAACACATTCCGCAGCACTTTACATTTTAGAGGGGATTTGTACAGACAATAAAGAAATTATAGTATAACAATCACGTAAACAGATACAGGAGGAGCGAGGGCCTGCTAGCAAGCTTTCCTTCCATGAGGAACCAGGGAGACAGGAAAGGTGCATGGTAACAATAACTTTCATTATATGGTCCAGCCATCAATTTAATAGGATATTCATGTAATGCTGCATGAACTGGTAACCAACCAGTATGTGTAAAAGTAAATGCACAGAGGGCTATTAATTGCTTGAAGGGTGTGAGAACAGAAGATACGAGGGTCCTGGTTTTGAAGAAAATTTTGTAAGGGAAAAACACGGATCGTTAACAAGTATGTTGAAGTGGTAGGTCAGTCTGAAGAAATGCGTTTTTTAGGCCACGCTTAAAACTCTGGATATTGGTGATTGATACTAACTTTTAAACCCCCCATTATATGACTGGTAGACTCACTGCCCATTTAGCCTAAGAAAAAAATGTTCGTTCCCCAAAGTGAAGCACTTTGCCTATAAAATGTTTAAACCATTTGGAACTTCAAGTAGCTAGTGCAATAAGTTAAAGGGTTTGTTTAGTCACATATCATTGATCTTTACATAAGTCATTAATGTCACACTCACCCATCTGCTTTTATTTGCTCCAGCAGCCGACTGTTGTAAGCACTTTGAATGCATCTGCAAAATGCAACTTCATTAATTACGCACGTTGCTCTGATCTGCAGTACCTGCCAGCGGCTGCTACCCGTCCGATAAAGCTGCACTTTGCCACTCCTTTTTAACCCCTTACGCCCTGAGGGTGGTTTGCACGTTAATGACCGGGACAATTTTAACAATTCTGACCACTGTCCCTTTATGAGGTTATAACTCTGGAACGCTTCAACGGACATATTGTACTTCATGATAGTGGTAAAATTTCTTCGATAAGACTTGCGTTTATTTGTGAAAAAAATAAAAATTTGGCGAAAATTTTGAAAATTTCGCAATTTTCCGACTTTGAATTTTTATGTCCCTAAATCACAGAGATCTGTCACACAAAATACTTAATAAGTAACATTTCCCACATGTCTACTTTACATCTGCACAATTTTGGAACCAAAAATTTTTTGTTAGGGAGTTATAAGGGTTTAAAGTTGACCAGCAATTTCTCATTTTTACAACACCGTTTGTTTTTTTTTTTTTTGGGACCACATCACATTTGAAGTCATTTTGAGGGGTCTATATGATAGAAAATACCCAAGTGTGACACATTCTAAAAACTGCACCCCTCAAGGTGCTCAAAACCACATTCAAGAAGTTTATTAACCCTTCAGGTGTTTTACAGGAATTTTTGGAATGTTTAAATAAAAATGAACATTTAACTTTTTTTCACAAAAAATTTACTTCAGCTCCAATTTGTTTTATTTTACCAAGGGTAACAGGAGAAAATGGACCCCAAAAGTTGTTGTGGGTAAACCACTGCTTGGGCGCATGGCAGAGCTAGGAAGGGAAGGAGCGCCATTTGACTTTTCAATGCAAAATTGACTGGAATTGAGATGGGATGCCATTTTGCGTTTGGAGAGCCCCTGATGTGCCTAAACATTAAAACCCCCCACAAGTGACCCCATTTTGTAGAAAGTAGACCCCGTAAGGAACTTGTCTAGATGTGTTTTGAGAGCTTTGAACCCCCAAGTGTTTCACTACAGTTTATAACGCAGAGCCGTGAAAATAAAACTTTTTTTTTTCACAAAAATGATTTTTTTAGCCCCCAGTTTTGTATTTTCACAAGGGTAACAGGATAAATTGGACCCCAAAAGTTGTTTTCCAATTTGTGCTGAGTACGCTGACACCCCATATGGGGGGGGGGGGGGGAACCACTGCTTGGGCGCATGGCAGAGCTCGGAAGGGAAGGAGCACCATTTGGAATGCAGACTTGGATGGATTGGTCTGCAGGCGTCACGTTGCATTTGCAGAGCCCCTGATGTACCTAAACAGTAGAAACCCCCCACAAGTGACCCCATATTGGAACCTAGACCCCCCCAAGGAACTTATCTAGATGTGTTGTAAGAACTTTGAACCCCCAAGTGTTTCACTACAGTTTATAACGCAGAGCCGTGAAAATAAAACTTTTTTTTTTTTCACAAAAATGATTTTTTTAGCCCCCAGTTTTGTATTTTCACAAGGGTAACAGGATAAATTGGACCCCAAAAGTTGTTTTCCAATTTGTGCTGAGTACGCTGACACCCCATATGGGGGGGGGGGGGGGGGAACCACTGCTTGGGCGCATGGCAGAGCTCGGAAGGGAAGGAGCACCATTTGGAATGCAGACTTGGATGGATTGGTCTGCAGGCGTCACGTTGCATTTGCAGAGCCCCTGATGTACCTAAACAGTAGAAACCCCCCACAAGTGACCCCATATTGGAACCTAGACCCCCCAAGGAACTTATCTAGATGTGTTGTAAGAACTTTGAACCCCCAAGTGTTTCACTACAGTTTATAACGCAGAGCCGTGAAAATAAAAAAACTTTTTTTCCCACAAAAATGATTTTTAGCCCCCCAAATTTTTATTTCTCCTTCGCCTCATTGGGGGACACAGGACCATGGGTTATGCTGCTGTCACTAGGAGGCTGAGACAAAAAAAGGTTAGCTCCTCCCCTGCAGTATACACCCTCGTACTGGCTTCCAGACACCCAGTTCAAGCTTAGTGTCCGTAGGAGGCACACTAATTTTTAATCTCTCGGATTTTTTCTTTTTAATCTATTCCGGACGAAGGGGGCGACGGATTCTTTCAAGGTCCGATCTCCCCCGAACCAACAACAGGCGAGCACGGGAGTTTCACCTCACCGTATCCTCTCCTGCGACGTGGGAGCCACTGCCTGAGCTGACCTTTTTTTGGGCGACGGTTTTTTTCCCTAAAAGGGCGCTGATCTCCCCGCTCTATACAGACGAGCACTGGTGTTTTCCTCCAGTATCCTCCTCTGCAGCCAGGCCTTTTTATTGCCGGACATCTGCCCTGTCCACCAGGTTCTACCCTCGGCTGTACAGTGGCCCTATCCCCGTGGCGTCCGTGCAGACCACACTGCATCACCAATGTTCTGTGTGACTCAGGTGGTGGACGGTTCCTCTCCACCCCCCTGTCTGGGGCTGGTGGATGGAGGCTTCCCAACCCCTGCACCGTCCCAGCCATCCTAAGGCTCCTCTCACCTCCTCGGGGTAAGTGTCTCGTGGGGGATTGGGGGGGGGGGGGGGGTCGCCGGCGGTCCGGAGGGCTCCTCCTAACATGGCACATTGGGGGCTGTAGCGCAGTATCGGTGGGCTGAAGCGTCGGCACTTTGCGGCCGCGCGCCGGGCCGAGGCCGCAAATTTAGCCCCCGGCTTCGGCCTAGCCGCTGGTCGCTGCCGATAGGCTCCGCCCACTCATGCGCGTCATCGGCGGCGCCGCCCCCGGTCCCTGGCGCTTCTCGCAGCCGCCGAGATCTCTCTCCTGATCTCGGCGGCCATCTTGGTCCTCACTACACGCCGCAGCTCCAGCTCTGCCGCATCTCAGTGTCACAGCACCCACGTGCAGCCAGTTTCCTATCTCAGGCTTCACACTCCGGCTTCCCAGGACAGCGGGACACAGGACCGGGGTAAGGAGACATCGTCAGCTTCTCCTCTGCAGCGTCGCCCTCTGCTTCCCAGGCCAGTTTATAGCCCCTGTGGGTTTTTTTGCATTAGAATCATGTCGCAGTCTAGGTCTAAAAAAATCCTCTAAGGTGCATACAACCTTTTTTTCTGCGTGTACCACCTGCCAGGCCCCACTTCCTAGGCCTCAAAGTTCTCCCCTCTGCTCTGCCTGCGATGCTCCATGTGCCCAGGAGCCCTCCACCGCTACCGACTCTGGCGTACCTAGTCCCCCCCGTGGGTCGCTTCACTCTCGCAGTCCGTGGATTTTTTAGCCAACGCCATCAAATCCATTCAAAATCCTCCCGGGGAACGGGGTAATCCGTTACAGGCGTTAAGAGATCCCTCCATAGCAGGGGAATCGTCGGTCAGCAGGGGCCGCTCTCTCCATAAAGAGGCTCGGTCATCCCGAAAACGGATCCGCACTACCTCTCCTGAGCGCTCTCCTCGCCGCTCAGACTCTGGCGGCTCCACCTCTCGCTCACCCTCTTTGGGGGCTCACAGCGTTCACGACTCTGATCATGAGTCCGAGGTATCATTGGACCCGGAGGCCCCGGAGTTCAGAGCTACGGTCGACTCCCTCATTGTTGCAGTCAATCACGCACTTAAGGTGGATGATGACGCTAATTCCGCTCCGGAACACGCGGTCTCTTTTACCAGATCCAAACGTTCCCACAAATCTTTTGCCTCTCATCCAGCCTTTCTGGATATAGTCAGGCGTCACAGGGAGCATCCAGATAAGCGTTTCACGGGTAAGAAGGACCTGGTATCAAAGTATCCCTTCTCAGCGGATCTCGTGAAAGACTGGACGATCCGCCGGTCTCACGCCTAGCTTCTAAAACGCTTTCAGTTCCGGAGGGCGCTTCAATTAAGAGTCCCACTGAACGCCAGCTAGACTTTCTAGCTCGTTCAGTGTATGAAGCCTCTGGCTCTTCCCTGTCCCCCTCCTTCGCCGCGGCTTGGGTGACCAAGGCTATGGTTTCCTGGGCGGATGCTCTAGCGAAATCCATTAATGAACAGGACCTCCCGTCTGAGATGGCAGACCTAGCCAAGCAGTTAGCCATGGCTAGCGATTACGTGATGTTCGCATCCCTTGACGCGGCGAATTGAACAGCATCGGCGGCTTCCAACGCCATCGCTATCAGAAGGGCTCTTTGGCTCAGGGAGTGGCGCGCAGATTCCTCCTCTAAGAAATCTCTGATCTCCCTCCCTTTTCAAAGCGGGCGACTTTTCGGCGAAAAGCTTGACCAGCTTATTTCCGACGCCACAGGGGGAAAGAGCAAGTTCCTTCCCCAACAGAGGCCCAAGGCGGCTTTCCAGCGCCAGCCTTACTTTCGCTTTCGGCCTTTTCGTACCAGCCCAGCCTGGTCCAACCCCTCCGGTCTTCCCAGATCAGACCGTTCCGCCCGCACAGACAGAGACGCTCGTCCCTCCTTCAGGCCGAATCCTTCCTGGCGCGGGAAACCGAGGCAGCCCAGAACCCGAGGTTCCAGACCTCCCAGATTCCTGTCTCAATGACTCGGGAACGGTGCCAGTCGATACCATCAGAGTAGGCGGACACCTACTCCTTTTTCAGCAAACCTGGCTCTCCGTTGTGCACGACGAATGGGTCAGGGATCTGGTATCGTCTGGCTACAAGATAGAGTTCTCCTCTCCTCCTCCAACTCGGTTTTTCCCCTCTCGTCTTCCCAGTTCGGCAGCTCAGTCTCGCGCTCTTCTTTGCGCCATTCACGCTCTCCGCCAGAGCGGGGTCATTGTTCCGGTCCCGGAACACGAGAGGTTCAAAGGTTTCTACTCAAACCTCTTCGTCGTGCCAAAGAAGGACGGAAAGGTGCGACCCATTTTGGATCTCAAACTCCTGAACAAGTGCGTAAGAGTCCGGCACTTCAGGATGGAATCCCTCAGATCGGTCATCTCTTCGATGGAAAGAGGGGAATTCTTGACCTC
Source organism: Ranitomeya imitator (assembly GCF_032444005.1). Lineage (NCBI taxonomy): Eukaryota > Metazoa > Chordata > Amphibia > Anura > Dendrobatidae > Ranitomeya > Ranitomeya imitator. The sequence goes on along the minus strand of NC_091283.1, from coordinate 447,005,976 downwards.
GATAGACATCAAGGATGCCTATCTTCACATCCCGATTTTCCCACCTCATCAAAGGTTCCTCCGCTTTGCCGTTATGGAGGACCACTTCCAGTTCACGGCTTTACCCTTCGGTCTTGCCACGGCGCCCAGGGTATTCACCAAGGTCATGGCGGCTGTCATGGCCATCCTTCATTCTCGAGGAGTCGTCGTGTTACCTTACTTAAACGATCTCCTCATAAAGGGCCCATCTTTCCAAGCCTGCGAGTCAAGCGTCCACATTACCCTGGATTCTCTTTCGCGCCTGGGCTGGCTGATCAACTGGGACAAGTCCTCTCCCGTTGCTGCCCGTCGGATCTCCTTTCTGGGAATGATCCTGGACACTTCAAGGGGGCTGGTCTTGCTTCCCCGGTCCAAGGCCCAAGCGCTTCATCAGGGAGCCCGAGCGCTATGCCATCCTCGTCCGCGAACCATTTGTTTCGCCATGAAGATCATGGGGAAGATGGTTGCAGCAATCGAAGCGGTTCCCTTTGCTCAACTCCATCTCCGTCCCTTGCAACAGGCTCTGCTGGACAACTGGGACAGGAGTCTCTCATCTCTCGACCGTCCTTGCCCCCTGTCCCCGCGGGTCAGACAATCTCTCGTATGGTGGACCCTGGGCTCGTCTCTTCTCCAGGGGAAGTCATTCCTCCCGATCCGCTGGTTAGTGGTAACTACCGACGCCAGTCTTCTTGGCTGGGGGGCGGTGTTTCTTCACCACTCTGCCCAGGGCCGTTGGACAGTTCGGGAATCCAGACTCCCCATCAACATCCTGGAGATTCGCGCTATCAGACTTGCTCTGAGTCGCTTTCACGCCCTGCTCGCGGGTCACCCAGTACAAGTCCAATCGGACAACGTCACGGCGGTGGCTTACATCAACCACCAGGGGGGTACCCGCAGCAGGGCGGCGATGCAGGAAGTCTCCCTCATCCTTCGTTGGGCCGAAACCAACCATTCCATCATCTCTGCGGTGCACATTCCGGGAGTCGAGAACTGGGCGGCGGACTTCCTGAGCCGCCAGGGCCTTGCCTCGCGGGAGTGGGAACTCCACCCAGAGGTTTTTCACCAGATCTGTCTTCGCTGGGGGACCCCGGACGTGGATCTGATGGCGTCCAGATTGAACACCAAAGTCCACAACTTCATTGCTCGATCTCGGGATCCCCAGGCCATAGGAGTGGACGCGCTGATTTCTCCGTGGCATCAATTTCAGCTCCCATACGTGTTCCCTCCCCTTCCCTTACTGCCGAAGGTGATCCGAAAGATCAAGACGGAGGGAGTTCCAGTCATCCTGGTCGCCCCAGACTGGCCTCGTCGCGCTTGGTACGCGGAGCTCGTTCAGCTCGTAGCCGACGTTCCCTTCCGGTTGCCAGACCGCCCAGACCTGCTTCGCCAAGGACCGATCTACCATCAGAGCTCAGGGGCCCTACGTTTAACGGCGTGGCTGTTGAAACCTGGATTCTAACTCGTGCCGGTTTCTCTCAGCAGGTCATCCCCACCATGTTAAGCGCTCGCAAGGCGTCTTCCGCCTCCATCTACCACCGCGTCTGGAAATCCTTCTTCTCATGGTGCAGGCTCCGGGGTCACCCTCCGCTCGTTTTCTCTATCCCTTGCATCTTGAATTTCCTTCAGGCTGGTCTGGATTCCGGTTTGGCCCTGAGTTCCCTCAAAGGTCAGATCTCAGCGTTATCCGTGCTTTTCCAGCGTAGGATCGCCACCAACCTTCAGGTCAAGACCTTCATTCAGGGAGTCTCCCATGTGGTTTCCCCCTACAGGATGCCGTTAGAGACCTGGGATCTCAACTTGGTCCTGGGGGTTCTTCAGGAACCTCCGTTCGAACCCCTTCAGGACGTCCCGCTCTCTGTTCTCTCTTGGAAGGTTGCCTTCCTGGTAGCGGTGACGTCCATCAGAAGGGTTTCAGAGCTCGCCGCTTTATCCTGCCGGGCTCCTTTCCTTGTCTTTCATCAGGACAAGGTAGTCCTACGTCCTTCTCCGGCGTTTCTTCCGAAGGTGGTCTCTTCTTTCCACCTCAATGAGGACATCATTCTTCCCTCCTTTTGCCCGCAGCCCAAACATAGGGTCGAGAAGGCTCTCCATACTCTGGACGTGGTAAGGGCCCTCAGGAGGTACATTTCCAGAACGGCTCACTTCAGAAAATCGGACGCCCTTTTCGTGCTCCCGGAGGGTCACAGAAAGGGTTTGGCTGCGTCTAAATCCACGATAGCCAGATGGATCCGATCTGCTATCTAGGAATCCTATCGGGTCAGGAGCAGTCCTATCCCGGCGGGGATTAGAGCTCACTCCACTCGGTCGATGGGTGCTTCCTTGGCCATCCGGCACCAGGCAACAGCGGAGCAGGTTTGCAAGGCCGCAACGTGGTCCAGCCTGCATACTTTCACAAAGCATTACAATGTTCACATTCACTCCTCTGCGGACACGGCCCTTGGCAGACGTATCCTGCAAGCGGCCGTGGCGCATTTGTAGTCAGATGGTACACGGAGTTATTTGGTTGTATTGTTTCCCTCCCAGGGACTGCTTTGGGACGTCCCATGGTCCTGTGTCCCCCAATGAGGCGAAGGAGAAATAGGGATTTTTGTGTGTACTCACCGTAAAATCCTTTTCTCCGAGCCACTCATTGGGGGACACAGCACCCACCCTGGTAGCCTTTCGGCTCGTGATCTTGTTTTTTGATCTTGACTGTTTGTTTGACATGTTATATTCTAATGTTAATTGTTATATTGTTACTATCCTACTGCTTTTGCACTGAACTGGGTGTCTGGAAGCCAGTACGAGGGTGTATACTGCAGGGGAGGAGCTAACCTTTTTTTGTCTCAGCTTAGTGTCAGCCTCCTAGTGATAGCAGCATAACCCATGGTCCTGTGTCCCCCAATGAGTGGCTCGGAGAAAAGGATTTTACGGTGAGTACACACAAAAATCCCTATTTTCCCAAGGGTAACAAGAGAACTTGGAACCAAAAACTTGTTGTCCAATTTGTCCCGAGTTCGCTGATACCCCATATGTTGGGGTAAACCCCTGTTTGGGCACACGGGAGAGCTCGGAAGGGAAGTAGCACTGTTCTACTTTTTCAACGCAGAATTGGCTGGATGGCTGGAATTGAGATTGGACGCCATGTCGCGTTTTGAGAGCCCCTGATGTGCCTAAACAATGGAAACCCCCAATTCTAACTGAAACCCTAATCCAAACACACCCCTAACCCTAATCCCAACAGTAACCCTAACCACACCCCTAATCCTGACACACCCCCAACTCTAATCCAAACCCTAATCCCAACCGTAAATGTAATCCAAACCCTAACTTTAGCCCCAACCCTAACCCTAACTTTAGCCCCAACCCTAACCTTAGCCCTAGCCCTAACGGGAAAATGGAAATACTTTTTTTTTTTTTAATTTTATTATTTTTCCCTAACTAAGGGGGTGATGAAGGGGGGGTTTGATTTACTTTCATAGCGTTTTTTTATAGCGGATTTTTATGATTGACAGCTGTCACACTAAAAGATGCTTTTTATAGCAAAAAAGTTTATGCGTCTCCACATTTTGAGACCTATAATTTTTCCATATTTTGGTCGAGTCATGTGAGGTTTTGTTTTTTTGCAGGACGAGTTGACGTTTTTATTGGTAACATTTTCTGACACGTGACAGTTTTTGATCGCTTTTTATTCCGATTTTTGTGAGGCAGAATGACAAACAGCTATTCATGAATTTCTTTTGGGGGAGGCGTTTATACCGTTCCGCATTTGGAAAAAAGGGATAAAGCCGTTTTATTCTTCGGGTCAGAACGATTACAGCGACACCTCATTTATATCATTTTTTTATGTTTTGGCGCTTTCATACGATAAAAACTATTTTATAGAAAAAATAATTATTTTGGCATCACTTTATTCTCAGGACTATAACTTTTTATTTTTTTTGCTGATGATGCTGTATGGCAGCTCTTTTTTTTTTTTGCAGGACAAGATGACGTTTTCAGCGGTACCATGGTTATTTATATCCGTCTTTTTGATCGCGTGTTATTCCACTTTTTGTTCGGCGGTATGATAATAAAGTTGTTTTTTGCCTCGTTATTTTTTTTTTTTTTCTTACGGTGTTTACTGAAGGTGTTAACTAGTGGGACCGTTTTATAGGTGGGGTCGTTACAGACGCGGCCATACTAAATGTGTACTTGTTTTTTTATTTAGGAATTTTTTTTTTTTTTTTTTTACACGTGGAATTTTTTTTTTTTTTTTACTTTGTCCTGGGGGGGACATCACAGATCGCTGATCTGACAGTTTGCACAGCATTCTGTCAGATCAGCGATCTGACTTGCAGTGCTGCAGGCTTACCAAGCGCCTGCTCTGAGCAGGCACTTGGTAAGCCACCTCCCTCCCTGGAGGACCTGGATGCTGTGGCCATTTTGGATCCGGGACTTGCTGCAGGGAGGAAGGTAGGAGACCCTCGCAGCAACGCGATCATATCGCGTTGTTGTGGGGGTCTCAAAAAAGCCTGCAGGGAGCCCCCTCCCTGCGCGATGCTTCCCTGCACCGCCGGCACACCGCGATCATGTTTGTCCGTGACCGCTCCTGGCACATAGTGCCGGATGTCAGCTGCGATAGGCAGCTGACACCCAGCCGCGCTCCCCCCGTGAGCGCGGCCGATCGCATGTGACGTACTATCCCATCACTGGGAATTAAGTCCCAGGGCACCTTGACGGGATAGTACGTCATATGGGATTAAAGGGTTAAAAAGAAATAAACATTTAATTTTTTTTTCACAAAAAATTTACCTCCGCTCCATTTTTTTTTTTTTTTTTTTTTACAAAGGGTAACAAAAGAAAGTGCGCCTCAAAAGTTGTACAATTTGTCCTGAGTACCCCGATACCCCATATGTGGGGGTAAACCACTGTTTGGGCGCATGGCAGAGCTCGGAAGGGAAGGAGCGCCATTTGACTTTTAAATACAAAATTGACTGGAATTGAGATGGGACACCATGTTGCTTTTGGAGAGTTACTAATGTGCCTAAATATTGAAACCCCCGACAAGTGACACCATTTTGGAAAGTAGACCCCCTAAGGAACTTATCTAGATGTGTGGTGAGCACTTTGACCCATTAAGTGATTCACAGAAGTTTATAATGTAGAGCCATAAAAATAAAATATATTTTTTCACAAAAATGAATTTTCACCCCCAATTTATTTTCCCAAGGGAACCAGAAGAAATTGTTTGGGCGCATGGCAGAGCTCGGAAGGGAAGGAGCGCTGTTTGACTTTTCAATGCAAAATTGCCTGGAATTGAGATAAAACGCCATGTTGCGTTGGGGAGCCCCTGATGTGCCTAAACATTGAAACCCCCCAAAAGCGACACCATTCTGGAAAGTAGACCCCCTAAGGATCTTATTTAGATGTGTTGTGAGAGCTTTGAACCCCCAAGTGTTTCACTACAGTTTGACGTAGAGCCGTGCAAATAAAAAAAAAAAAAATTCCACACTATTTTTTAGCCCCCAGTTTTGTATTTTCCCAAGGGTAACAGGAGAAATTGTACCCCAAACGTTGTTGTGCAATTTGTCCTGAGTACGCTGATACCCCATATGTGGGGGGAACCCTTCCGGCGCATGGCAGAGCTCGGAAGGGAAGGAACGTTATTTGGAATGCAGACTTAGATGGATTTGTCTGCAGGCGTCACGTTGCATTTGCAGAGCCCCTGATGTACCTAAACAGTAGAACCCCCCCCCCCCACAAGTGACCCCATATTGGAACCTAGACCCCCCAAGGAACTTATCTAGATGTGTTGTGAGAACTTTGAACCCCCAAGTGTTTCACTACAGTTTATAACGCAGAGCCGTGAAAATAATAAAAAAAATTTGTCCCACAAAAATGTTTTTTAGCCCCCCTAAATTTTTATTTTCCCAAGGGTAACAAGAGAAATTGGACCCCAGAAGTTTGTCCGGAATACGCTGATACCCCATATGTTGGGGTAAACCCGTTTGGGCGCACAGGAGCGCTCGGAAGGGAAGGAGCACTGTTTGACTCTTTCAACGCAGAATTGGCTGGAATTGAGATCAGGCGCCATGTCGCGTTTGGAAAGCTCCTGATGTGCCTAAACAGTGGAAACCCCCAATTCTAACTGAAACCCAAACACACCCCTAACCGTAATCCCAACCGTAAATGTAATCCTAACCCTAATGGGATAATGGAAATAAATACATTTTAAACATTTTTTTTTTCCTTAAGAGGGTGATGAAGGGGGGTTTGATTTACTTTTATAGTGGGTTTTTTAGCGGATTTTTATGATTGGCAGCCGTCACACACTAAAAGACGCTTTTTATTGGTAACATTTTCGGGCACGTGACATTTTTTGATCGCTTTTTATTCCGATTTTTGTGAGGCAGTATGACAAAAAAAACAGCAATTCATGAATTTCTCTTGGGGGGAGGGGGGTCGTTTATACTGTTCCGCGTTTGGTAAAATTGATAAAGCGGTTTTATTCTTCGGGTCAGTATGATTACAGGGATGCCTCATTTAGATTATTTTTTTATGTTTTGGTGCTTTTACGCGATAAAAAATGTTTATAGAAAAAATAATAATTTTTGCATCGCTTTATTCTGAGGACTAACTTTTTTTTTATTTTTTCACTGACACTGTATGGGGGGTTGTTTTTTGCAGGACAAGATGACGTTTTCAGCGGTACCATGGTTATTTATATCTGTCTTTTTGATCGCGTGCTATTCCACTTTTTGTTCGGCGGTATGATAATAAAGGGTTGTTTTTTTTGCCTCGTTTTTTTTTGTTTTTATTATTTTTTTTACGGTGTTCACTGAAGGGGTTAAAGGGAACCTGTCACCCCGAAAATCGCGGGTGAGGTAAGCCCACCGGCATCAGGGGCTTATCTACAGCATTCTGTAATGCTGTAGATAAGCCCCCCGATGTTACCTGAAAGAGGAGAAAAAGACGTTATATTATACTCACCCAGGGGCGGTCCCGCTGCTGGGGCGGTCCCGCTGCTGGTCCGGTCGGATGGGCGTCTCTGGTCCGCTGCGGTGCCTCCCATCTTCATTCCATCCTCTGATTTTCAGCTCTGGCGCAGGCGTACTTTGTCTGCCCTGTTGAGGGCAGAACAAAGTACTGCAGTGCGCAGGCGCCAGAAAGGTCAGAGAGGCCCGGCGCCTGTGCACTGCCGTACTTTGCTCTGCCCTCAACAGGGCAGACAAAGTACGCCTGCGCTGAAGCCGTGGCTGAAGATCAGAAGAGGACGCCTTGGAATGAAGATGGGAGGCGCCGCAGCGGACCAGAGACACCCATCGGAGCAGGACCGCCCCTGGGTGAGTATAATCTAACGTCTTTTTCTCTTTCAGGTAACATCAGGGGCTTATCTACAGCATTACAGAATGCTGTAGATAAGCCCCCAATGCCGGTGGGCTTACCTCACCCGCGATTTTCGGGGTGACAGGTTCCCTTTAACTAGTGGGACAGTTTTATAGGTCTGGTCGTTACGGACGCGGCGATACTAAATATGTGTACTTTTATTTTTTTTTTTATGTAGATAATGGAATGTATTTATTGGAACAATAAATATTTATTTTATGAATTTTTTTTTTTTTTACACAAGTAAAAAAAAATTTTTTTTTTTACTTTGCCACGGGGGTGGGGGGGTGGGGGGGGTGGGTGTTGGGAGGCATCATATTTCAGATCAGCGATCACACAGGCACAGCAGGGAGGCTTACCAGCGCTTGCTCTGAGCAGGCGCTGGTAAGCCACCTCCCTGCAGTACCCGGATGCAGCCCCGCAGCCATTTTGGATCCGGGCCTGCAGGGAGGAGGAGGTAAGAGACCCTCGGTGCAACACGATCACATCACGTTGCTCCGATGGTCTGAGGGAAGCCCGCAGGGAGCCCCCTCGCTGCGCGATGCTTCCCTATACCGCCGAAACACTGCGATCATGTTTGATCACAGTGTGCCGGGGGCAGTCCGTGACCGCTCCTGGCACATAGTGCCGGATGTCAGCTGCGATAGTCAGCTGACACCCGGCCGCACTCCCCCCGTGAGCACAGCTGATCGCACTGGACGTACTATCCCGTCACTGGGAATTAAGTCCCAGGTCACCTTGACGGAATAGTACGTCCAATGGGATTAAGGGGTTAAAGGCTATACATCCGCGAGAGTAAATCACAGCTGATCAGTGGGGGTGCCTGATGTTAAACCCCCTTTTACTGAATGAATTTTGATAACCTGTTATATGCACAGTTCATCAATATATTGCGATTGGACAACATTTTTAGTGAGTTAATCACTGTTCTTGTTACTAAGGGTTCATGCATACAAACATACTGAGGATTTGTAACATCTCTTCCATTAACTTCTAGGAACCGACATTGTACATTTGTTCCTTCAGTTTCATCAGGTGCCCTGTTATGGGGAGTCAAAAAGCGTTACCATACAAGATACTTGTGTGTAGCAAATGCCTCATACGTGCACAAACCTCAATGCTGCGGACATCAACAAACACTTTGCTTAGATATTCGGCATTAACCTTGCTACATAGCTGTAATGTTCATTACGTCGTGCTGCAGGTTTCATAATGTGTGTCTTTCCACAATTAGTTGGTGAGGATAGCCAAAGTACTGGGGACTGAAGATTTGTACGACTACATTGACAAGTATAATATTGAACTGGATCCACGCTTCAATGATATCTTGGGCAGGTGAGCTATAAAGTAATGCCTCCTGGCACTCCTCATCACTACACATCTGTAGTGGTCTTTGCCATTTGTTCTCCTTATACTCTGACTTTTGTGTACTCAGACATTCCCGCAAGCGATGGGAGCGCTTTGTGCACAGCGAGAATCAGCACTTGGTCAGTCCAGAGGCTTTGGATTTCCTGGATAAGCTGCTTCGATATGACCACCAGACACGACTGACTGCTCGTGAAGCCATGGACCACCCTTACTTCTGTGGGTGCTCAAAAGTTTGCTCCCCCTCCCCTGCATTTTCTGCTTTTGTTGTCTCATAAGTCTTTTGTTCCACAGACCCTATTGTGAAGGACCAGTCTCGGATGGGCTCCTCAAACATGCCCAGCGGCAGCACCCCAGTCAGTAGCGCCAGTATGATGTCAGGTCAGTCCCAGCCCAAGTCCAGTAACCGTGATAAGCCAGGTCAGTCATTGGTAAATGTTCTAGGACTCCCTCTGGTGGTGGCGTTTTGGGCAGAATCTGTATGTAAATGGGCTGTAATCAATCACATGTCACGATTTATTTCCTTGGTGTACCTGTCAATCAACTGCCACATTCCCATGTATAGTGCTTTAAATGGCTACAAACCTACAAGACAAGCTTAAAAAAAATATATATATTCCTATATATATTCCTAGTAAGATCCACACTATCAAATGTTTTTTTGACATTTTGTCATGCCAATCTGAGCATGTTGTGCCGGTGGGGAAGTTAATGGCCAATTGTGCTGTTGGCTGTGTTTGGCGTGGCCCAGACACAAGCGCTCCTGTGAGATAACAAGACCCCTACTATTACTTATTGGATCTGTTCTACATTACCTGCGGATTTAATCATTCTTTAAATAAAAAGTTATTGCTCTAGTCTTTTTAATTTACATGTTATGTGGATATTACTACCAAAAGCTATTGTCTTTAGGTTCTTGGTCATTTTGCAAAATTTTGAATTGCTACTTTAAAAAAAAAAAAAAATCTACCCCTTAATTCTTTATTTTATTTTTTTACATTTGATTCTGGTAAAATTTTAATAAAAGTAAATTTTTTCACCATATGTATATTCATAGATCAAGGGGTATTCTCAAGTTTCGAAGCTATCCATTATCACTTGGGGTCTGACCACTTGACCCCCTCCCACACAGCGGTGGTCATTCATGCACAGCACTGCTTTTATTAGTGGGACCATCGGAGATAGGGGAGCTTATCGCTTGGCTCCTCTCTGGCGCGATCATAAAAATGAATGAAGTGTTAGTGTGCACTTCATTCATTAGTTCTCAGGACTGGTGGAGGTTGTCCTATTTAATGCAGGACTGGTGGCGGTTATCCCCCAATGTAATGCATAGGGGATAACTTCAAAACTTAAAGGGGTTTTCACACAAAAAAAAGGTTTTAAAGAGGTTGTCTGACCCCAAAATCACAAGTGTTTTGTTGTTTAAGCTAATCTGTGCTGTACCATAATATATTCAACACCCCAATACATTTATTTTTTTTGTTTGTTTCTACCTTTCGTTCCTCCTGAATTTGTTTTCTCCCTGCACAGAGTTTACTTACATCTGGCTCTACCAGACAAGGCAGCTTTGTGGGCTTTTTTCCCCCCTACGCTCACAGCCAAAGGTATCACCGCCCCTGTTCTCAGTGTCCAGTACCACCCACTGCACACTCATCAGCTGTTAGTATCTGACCTCTGACATTCATTCCAGCATTGGAAGTGACAGATGAGTGATTTTGTGTCCTCATTTGTAGTGAAGTAATCACATCCAACTTCACATCCACAGTGGTGAAAGAGCTGTCACAAGTACCCCACATCACCCCTGGCATAGGAATACTATGAGGTGAAGATTCCATAGTCATGTATTTCCACATGGACCATTACATAGTGATCTGTCAATAGCAGTACATGATATACACTGCTCATAGAAATAAAGGGAACACTAAAATGCCACATCCTAGATACCAATGAATTAAATATTCCAGTTGCAAATCTTAATTACGTAGTGGAGTTCATTGAGAACAATAAAACACAAAAATGATCAATGTAAATCAAAATTAATATCCCATGGAGGTTTAGATTTGAAATGATACCCAAAATCAAAGTGGAAAATCAAATTACAGACTGATCCAACTTCAATGGAAATGCCTCCAGACAAGGAAAGATGCTCAGTATTTTACGTGCCTGTATGACCTCCCTACAACACATGGCATGGTCCTGATGAGGCCGCAGATGTTCTCCTGAGGAATCTCCTCCCAGACCTGGATGAAGGCATCAGTCGACTCCATGTCTCGTTCCATCCACCAACGCCACGTTGCACCACAGACGGTCCAGATGTGATCAGTTGGATTCAGGTATGAGGAACGGGCAGGCCAGTCCATAGCATCAATGACTTCATCCTGCAGAAACTGCTGACACACTTCTGCCACATGTGGCCTAGCACTGTCATGCATCAGAAAACAACAAGGGCCCACTGCACCTGCATAATGGAACTCAAAATATCATCCTGGTACCTAATGGCAGTCAGGGTAACTCTGGATAGCACGTAGAGGGCTGTGTGGCCCTCCAAAAAGTGCCTCCCCATACCATTACTGACCCACTGCCAAACTGCTCATTCTGGAGAATGTTGCAGGCAGCAGAACGTTCTCCACAGCATCTCCAGCCTGTCATATGTGCTCAGTGTGAACCTGTTCTCATCCGTGAAGTGCACAGGGTGCCAATGTTGAATCTGGCAAACGCCAATCATGCTCCATGTTGCTGAGCTGTAACACAACACCCACTTGTGGACGCAGTTACTCATGTAGTCTTTTTCTGAGGGTTTGAGCAGACACATGGATGTTGGTGGTCGGCTGGAGGTCATATTGCAGGGCTCTGGCTTTACTCCTCCTGTTCCTCCTTGCACAAATGAGGTAGCTGTCCTGCTTCTGAGTTGTTGCCCTCCTATGGCCCCCTGCATGTCTCCTGGTGTACTGGCCTGTCTCCTGGTATCTGCTCCATGCTCTGGACATTGTGCTGACCATTACCCTTCTTGCTACAGCTCACATTGATGTGCCATCCTGAATGAGCTGAACTACCTGAGCAACTTCTGTGGGTTGTGTACACCGCCTCATGTCACTGTACAGTACCTCTAGGGGTGAGAGCAATGACAACATGCAAAAGTAATCAAAATGACAAAAAAAGGATGAGAACTGAGAAATGGTCTATGGTCACCCCCTGCAGAACCACTCCTTTACTTTATTGGGGTTTTCTTGCTAATTGCCTATCATTTCTACCTGTTGTCTTCCATTTGCACATCAGCAGGAGAAATTGATTCACAATTCGTGTTGCTTCATAACTGGACAGGTTGACTTCACAGAAGTGTGATTGACTTGGAGTTACATTGTGGTGTTTAAGTGTTCACTTTATTTTTTGAGCAGTATTTTAATAGACAGGAGATCAATAGATGGGTAGTAGATAAAAAATATATATATTATACAGATACATAGACACACACTCACAGCACATTATAGTCGCCTATGTATAAACTTTTGTACGTTGAGGTTCTACAGTTACTTTATTTCTTTTAGTCATATGAGGCTGTCATGTGACCCTAAGGTTCTTACAGGATCTTCAGTCTTTGTGTAGATTGAACTGTGATGGAAGGAGCTTTCAGCCTGTTCTGCTTTCTATTTCTCTGTCCCTGCTATCAGCTGAGTAGTGCCTCTGCTGGCTTACTGTGTGCCACCATAGGGAGGGGGATGTATCTGGCAGAGACTGAGTGGTGTTACCAGGTCCAGGCTCTGCCAAACAGGAAAACTGTAGCCGGAGTGTAACCAGCTCCTCCAGAATTAGGAGAGAGCTGGTTACATCCCCAAGTGTGGTATCTAGGCAACAGTGCAGAATGCTGACAGGCAGTATATTTCAAACTGTCAGCATTCTGCAGCCTTGGTACATACACAGAATAAGAAAAAAGCCTGGCCAACCCCTTTGACGGTGATATATATTTTCAGAAGTACTGAATTATTAACCCTTTTCTGACAACTTGATTCTGCGTGTTTATTCTCATTTCTCTTCAAAGAGCCATCATTTTCTTACTTTTCCAGAGATAGACGTATAAGGGCTTATATTTAGTGGGACATGCTTCAGTTTTGAATAACACCATTCATTTCACCATAGCATGTGTTGGAATACTTTATCTGCTTTTGGGGATATTACTGTATTTTTGATTCCTGGTTAATGTAGTCAAAATAACAATCTCCTATGACTCTGAGCTGCATCTGCCGGGTATGGTGCACACCCAGCTCTTGAGCCCACAATATAAACATCAATTTTGTAACTGGAGGGGGTATTATTTGGTCTCATTTTGTTGACCTTCATCCATATTGGGTTTTTAGATCCAGTAGTACGGATTTATTTTATATTGCTTTTCACATTTTTAAATACAAGTCTTAATGAGCCTGGTATAGACAGGATTTGTAAATTGAGACCTTTGTATTAATGTCAATCCATTACATCTTTCTTGCTTCCATTTCAGGGATTTCCACGGTGCCAACTCCCTCAGCTTTGGGTTCTTTAGCCGGATCACCCGTCATCTCTGCAACCAACACCCTTGGGACGCCCGTAGCAGCCACTGCTGGAGCCCCCCAGTAGGGAATCATTGTCCTGGCGCTTGGTCAGGAGAGGGCAGCAGATCTGGGAAGGAGAACCCTGATCCTCAGCCTCTTGTCCTGACTTCAACACCCACCAAATGTGGAGGGTGGGGGCTGCCCAAAAGAGCAAGAAAGGCCCCTGGACGCGCCGTGTCTGAGCAGTTGCTTGTGGATTTATAGTAGTTCCGTCATTATATATAAAAAAAAAAAAAATATTATAGGCTGAATAATTTTTTTTGTTTCAATTTTTTTTTTTTTTTTTTTTTTACTTTTGTTATGGCTCCTGGTCCACAGGCTGCCCTCATGTCTCTGGGATGTGGCTCCTGGACTTGGCCCACCTTGTTTCCTCAGCTGTTTCCTGGATAGATTTTTTATATATATATATTTTGATCACTCCCCTTTTCATCATGACCCGTCTGTGTCCCCCACCTGCAGAGGGAGGGGTGAGGGGACAGTCTTGAATATGTACCTAACCTGTTCCCAGGCTTTTCCGGGTGCAATTCCACTAATGACAGATGCCAGGTATATGGGTGGATGAATGAGACCATTACTCTGGCCCCGCATGGTCCTTCTGTTAAAACTAATAATGGCAAAAGCAAAGCCTCGACTTCTAGTTTTACTTGATTCCACATTGCTTTATCGTTCCCTGTAAGAGACTTGGGGTAAATCCTCAAAAAACAATCTAATTTTGACCTGAAGTCTTTCCAGATATCATTCCCTTTTTTTTTTTACACAGCTGAAAAAAAAATAAAGATGCAGGAGCCGTGCCAGTTTTTAGGTGGATTATGAAATGCCACCAGGTGGCGCTCACAGTAACCTATTTTCTTGAATTGTACCCCATTAGTGCATGCTTGGAAAGGAAAAACACCCCCACGCACATATTTTCCGGCTCGTACTGCTTTCTTTCCAAAGAAAAGCTGTTCCACAGAAACGGGAATGTTCTCTGGAGAGACCCGGCTATTCACAACACTGAATGACTTCTCCCATTGCCCTGGAAGTTGCTTCCTGCAGACAGTATCCTCACGTCTCCCCGCATCCTAAATAACCTCACACTTTGCCTAATTTAGGGACTGTAGTGACAACCACTCAATAGCTCCCAGGATGCCGGTGACACTCCCTCCCATGAAAATGTACCTCATAGCTTTCATCTACTGTGGGGACCTGTCTCTTGGGACACCCTCTCTTTTCCACCTTGTTTACTCAGCAGGAATCTGTTGAAAATTTCCATATTTTTTTTTTCCCCTTTCTTTCCTCCCCTCCCTTGCACCCATCCCCTTCCCCTGTGTCCAGCAAGAGATATCCCAGTGACACAGACAATGCTTTTTCCTTCACATGTGACAGATCTAATGTTGGAACTATTTGGTGTAAATAAACATGGTTTTATTTATCAAGGTTAGATTCTGTCCGCTGTGTAAGACGCTTTCTTGGGTTGGGTTGTGGTGTGGAGGGTTGGATGGGGGAGGGTCCGAATGCTCCGTAATGTTAATTTCGATTTTGTTCCAATTTTTTTTTTCTTTCTAGTGTCTGATATGAGCACAGATATAGGATGTGATCCCAGACCACCTGTGCCCACCCACTATGAATCCTGCAGTTATATGAAATGTTTGTAATATACTGTATGCCTGCTGCGTAAGGCTGTTCTATGGAAGTTCACAGAATCCGTGACTACATGTTGTAGGTTTCAGGCTGTGGTCACATCACTTCCGTGGCTCCGTTATGGGCTTGCATCTGAAGTGCTGGGGGGGAAAAAAACCAAAAACTGGATTTGGGTGTATCTTCCGACTGCACCATTGACTTTAATGAAGCAGGTGCAGTCACTTGTGCTCTGACTTAATTTTTCTCCTTTTTGAGACTGGGTCAAAACACCGTTCACAAACCTTTTGTACACCGACATTGCCAAACTGAGGTCAGAAAGAGCATAAGGTGACTGAGCCACTGATGTGGCAAAAAAAAAAGATTGGGAACATAGCCTTATGCTGTATGGGGAAAGGTCTATATATTGATCATTACCTTAGTGCAGGGAGGGGATTTACTCTAATTTCTCGAGTCCTTAGGCTTCATTTGGTTTAGGTCACTTGAACTGTGAAATGTCAGTCATCGCAACCACAACGCGCTCTAAAATGCCACGTGGATGAGGCGAACAATTGCCCAATTTCCACACTAAGGGTAATGTATTGTATTTTTTAATACCGAGAAGCCTCTAAGACCACCACCCAAAGTTAGACTGAGAAGTGTCATGTAGAGGGCTATTGTTAAATCAGATGGCAGGTATACATCATGTCTGCTGGATCTGAAATTAAGCCACAGGGCATTTGGCCTGGATAAGACTAGTATTGCCAGTACTGCATTAATTCATTTATCCAATGGATGGGTTTTGGCTAGAGTACTCCTTTAACTTTGTATAATTATTGTAAAATATACAGTAAAGGCAGCCTTCTCTACCTGGAAACTATAATCTTTGTATGAGAGCTCTTGTATGCAATATGCACCCGCTTTTAGTCTACATCAGGGGTCTCAAACTGCATTCCTCGAGGGCCGCAAACCATGCGTGTTTTCAAGATTTCCTTAGCATTGCACAAGGTGCTGCAATCATTATGTGTGTAGGTGATTAAATTATCACCTGTGCAGTACAAGGAAATCCTGAAAACATGACCTGGTTGCAGCCCTCGAGGAATGCAGTTTGACACCCCTGGTCTACATGGCCTTGTAGACCCACACAGCAGGTGTCATAGCTCCCCTTCCTGTGTTCTGTAGTGGAGATCCAGTGTCTGACAATGCAGGGATAAACTGAGTCTCCAAAATCGAGTATAGCTCCTCTGCCCTGGAATTCAGTGGTGCCTGATGTCTGTGATATGCACAACACTTAGGGGTTTTACAAACACATTTCATATACCAGTGTCAATGAATTTGTTGAATTGTAACATGTCACGTTTAGAGGTGCAAATACATTTGGTTGCACTTTTGCCAGAAATTGAAATCCAGGCTTGCTATGAGCTGGCGTAAATTAGCACCTCAACCATTAAGAGTCATTTTCTGTTTTATGGTGAGGATAATAATTAAAAAAAAAATGATACTTGTGAAAATAAGAAACTTTAGAATATATCTGAATAGAAATCTGCTTCTTTCTCCAGCACTGATCATTATCAAAATTCTTAGTACCCAGGTAAAATGTGTCCTCAGTGACTACAAACTTTCCCATTACTGAGAGATGACAGTTGGTGCTTATAAAGATCTATGGAGACCTGTTTCAGCAGAACTTGCAGCAGAATGTCTCCTGTCTCTCGCTCTCAACCCCCATAGAATATTAAAAGCACCAACTGTCAACTACATAATATAAGATATATTTGTTTCCTACAGAATAACATGATTTTTTTTTAAAAGATGTTATCCACTTCTAGGACACTCTTGGCCCCAATAAAAAAAAATTTATATATATATATATATATATATATATATATATATATATATATATATATATATATATATATATATATATATATATATATATATATATATACTCGCCTCCTGTGCTGTTCCTGCGGTGTCTACACTTGCTCTCCCCGGGGCTTCTGTGCTGTTGTGACACTTGACCCCAGCGCCCAATCAGTGCTGGCCTCACTGCCTCTTGTTGAATTGAACATGAAGAGGAAGTGAGAGCAGCTGCAGCCTTGACTTCCTCTTCATGTTCGATTTGTCCAAAGGAAGAAAAAGTGATACTGGGCGCTGGGTAGCCGAGACCCCAGAGAACATGGTTCGAGGGTTTTTTTTTTTACTGACCCCTGGGTTGCAATCGCCGGTAAATAAGTTTACCGGCGGCCGCAAAAAAACAATTTCCCATTTAATTTCTCTGTCCTCCGATGTGATCGCACATCAGAGGACAGAGAAATTGGGTCCCCCGATAGCCCCCCCGATACTCACCCGTCTCCCCCGATGCTCTTCGTGGCTCCCGATGGGCTCCGCCTTCTTTCTCCAGGAAAAAAATGGGCGCAGTGTGCTGGCCGGCACCCTGCAGATCTTTAAGGTCTCGGCTGCCAGGAGTAGCCGAGACCCCAAAGAACATGATCTGGGTTGGTTTTTACCGACCCCTGTTATGCGATTGCCGGTAATTAACCGTTTACCGGCGAATGCAAAAAAAAAAAAACGTGTCATTCTGTCCTCTGATGTGATCGCACATCAGAGGACAGAGAAATAGGGGGATTCGGGGACCCTATCATACTTACCGGTGTCCCTGGGTCCTCCTGCGTCCCCTCCTAGCCGCCGTCTTCAGCCGGGAAGAAAATGGTGAGCACATGCGCAGTGCGCCTGCCGTGATGTGCCGGCTGGCAGAGGAAGATTCTTCCCCTCGTTTTATTTTGGTCACTGTGAGATCCTATCACGGTGATCAAAATTTAAAAAAATAGTAAATAACCCCCCCCCCTTTATCAACCCCATAGTTTGGAAAACAAATACATACCTTTTTTTTATTTTATCATTTTTTTCTATTAGGGTTAGGGTTGATGCTAAAGTTAGGGTGAGGGCCAGGGTTGGGGTTAAAGTTAGGGTTGGGGTTAAAGTTTCGGTTGGGGCTAAAGTTAGGGTTGAGGTTAGGGGTGTTTTGGGGTTGCGGTT
The DNA here is from genome assembly GCF_032444005.1 of Ranitomeya imitator. Classification (NCBI taxonomy): domain Eukaryota; kingdom Metazoa; phylum Chordata; class Amphibia; order Anura; family Dendrobatidae; genus Ranitomeya; species Ranitomeya imitator. Next base: position 446,988,031 of record NC_091283.1, on the reverse strand, counting down.
GGAGTTAGAGTACATCAGGGGGTCTCCAAACGCGACAGCCAATTTTGGGTTCAAAATTAAATTGGTGCTCCCTCCCTTCTGAGCTCTGCTGTGCGCCCAAACAGTGGTTTACCCCCCACATATGGGGTATCAGCGTACTCAGGACTGATAGGACAACAACTTTTGGGGTCCAGTTTCTCCTGTTACCCTTGCGAAAATAAAAAAAAATAGGGGCTAAAAAAATTTATTTTTGTGAGGAAAATTTTTTTTTTATTTTCATGGCTCTGCGTCAAACTTCTGTGAAGCACTTGGGCGTTCAAAATGCTCACTACATATCTAGATAAGTTCCTTGGGGGGTCTAGTTTCCAAAATAGGGTCACTTGTGGGGGGTGTCTACTGTTTAGGTACATCAGGAGCTCTGAAAATGGAACATGACACCCGCAGACCATTCCATCAAAGTGCATTTTAAAACGTCACTACTTCCCTTCCGAGCCCTGATGTGTGCCCGGACAGTGGTCCCCCCACATATGGGGTATCGGCGTACTCCGAACAAATTGGACAATAAATTTTGAGGTCCAATTTCTCCTGTTACCCTTGGGAAAAAAAAAAAAAAATTGGGGGCTAAAAAAATCATTTTTGTGAAAACAAAAATATATATATATTTTCACGACTCTGCATTATAAACTTCTGTGAAGCACTTGGGCGTTCAAAGTGCTCACCATACATCTAGATAAGTTACTTGGGGGTCTAGTTTCCAAAATGAGTAACTTGTGGGGGGTTTCTACAGTTTAGGTATATCGGGGGCTCTGCAAACGCAACATAACGCCCGCAGACCATTCTAAAACGGCACGCCTTCTATTCTGAGTTCTGCCATGCGCCCAAACAGTGGTCCCCCCACATATGAGGTATCGGCGTACTCAGGATAAATTGCACAATACATTTTGGGGTCCAATTTCTCCTGTAAGGCTATGTGCACACGTTCAGGAATTCATGCAGAAAATTCCTGTGAAAAACCGGACATTTTCTGCAAGAAATCCGCAAGAAAACTTCCCAATGCATTTTGTAGTGGGAAATCCGCAAAAAAAAACGCAAAATTAATGATCATGCTGCGGTTTTTTACCGCGATGCGGTTTTTTTCGCGGAAAAAAAAACGCATCATGTGCACAAAACATGCAGAATTCATTCTAAATGATGGGATGCTTATTGTATGCAGTTTTTTTGCGGTTTTATAGCGTTTTTATCGGGAAAAACCGCAACGTGTGCACACAGCCTTACCCTTGTGAAAATAAAAATCTGGGGGTGAAAAGATCATTTTGGTGGAAAAAATGTTTTTTGTTTTTTTTTTATTTTCATGGCTTTACATTATAAACTTCTGTGAAGCGGTTGGGGGTTCATAGTGCACACTATGTTCGTAGCCACTACATGAAACCAAAAGTGGGTGGTACGTGGCTTGAGAGGAAGCCATGTGGCTTCTATCGGTGTGGAGGTTGTCAATTCTGTAGATGGATGGTACCAAATAAATCATTCAGCAGCTCCTCCACAGGGAAGGTCTTTTTCCAACGTGATTTTTCCAACTGCAAATTAACAGGGGTAGTGTATATGGCCTCTTGCCCCTGTCCCAAGGACTATATTGGGAAAACAATAAGGGAGTTCCGCAGACGTGTGTGCGAACACCTGGGAGACATAAGGCACAACAGGGATACTACCCTTGCTAGACACCTGAGATTAGAACATCCGGACGATACCCTGAATATAAAATTCATGGTTGTGGAGGTGGTGAAGCCCAATCCGAGGGGAGGTGATCTAGATAGGACCATCCTGCAGAGAGAATGTGAGTGGACTTTTAGGATGGACACTACAAGTCCAAAAGGGCTTAATGAACAAAAATCATTCACATGTTTTCTGTAGACTGCTTATGATTTTTGTGTACCTGTACTGTATTGTATTGTTTATATATATATATATATATATATATATATATATATATATATATATATATATATATATATATATTTATATATATTAGTGTATATATATATATTCATTCTCCTACAGAGTCTTTTAAAATAAGGGTTTTTTTGGACAATGATGTATCTGGTGCGGTCTTTGACTTAGCCATGACCTTTGACCTACGCCCTGTTTTGTTGGGGTTTTTCCACAGATTAGTGTGTGCAATAACTTAAATAGAAATCATCAGTTCTAGGACCCATGCACGGGAATAAGGGATGCAGGTGTCAAGTATGGCTCATAATTGCAGTATGCTTGCTTGGCTTTCTAGGGTATCTGTAAGGCTACGTTCACATTTGCGTTCTGCCGGGCTGTGTCCGGCGCAGCTGCGGCGACGCATGCGCCCCTATATTTAACATGGGGGCGCATGGACATGCGTTTGCATGCGTTTTGCGATGCATGCGTCTTTTTTGCCGCAAGCGTTAGGACGCAGCAAGATGCATTTTTTTGCGTCCAAAATCCGGCAAAAAAAGGACGCATGCGTCGCAAAATTATGTGTCTTGCATGCGTTCTTGTGTGCGTTGCGTCGCTGACGCAGCCCCGCAAAATGCAAATGTGAACGTAGCATAAGGTATCAAACTCCACTAGGAGTAACGCTAGATGTATTTAATGTATGGGCTAGGTGGCTTCGAGCGTAACTGCCGATATAGTCGACATTGTTGCTAAACTGCCTCCTAATTTGGCATGTGATACTATCTTGGTGAGACCCGGAGGGATCATCTATTCATTAGGGCTTTATAAATTCTGTGCGGATAGTGGCACACCCCTACATGTGGACTTATCCAAGTTTGGGGTTTATTTTACTATTTTCCTCCAAGTGAGACGCATATATAGCGGAGGGTGCATATGCAGCCCATTTTTGAGAGGTATAAGTGGGACGAGATAGAAGAAAAATCCCTTAACGCATGTGCAGAACCATTGCATACACATTCTATGACCTAGGGGTAGGCATATAATTCAGCGATTCCGGGTGGCGTTTGACGTACACAGCACTAGAGCTGCCCACTTGTGTTGGTGCATGCTGGAGGGTTAACTTGCCGCATAGTTGGTGGGCGGTGGTAAGCGATCATGCGGTTTACCAGGCGCAATCGCAGTATCAGGCTGCGTGGCGTATAAAGGAGTATTAGAGTTTTCAGCCATACCGATACATACGAGATACCCTGTGCATGCGCCGCCTAAAACTTTTCCCCATTGATAAGGGGTGACACACAGTTGTAGGAGGCGGGGAGAGACTATGCGCTCCAAAGGGGCGCAGCCGCAGTAGATCTGTTGGAATGTTCCTCGGCTCAACATACGCCCACCTCCTCAAGCGAGGCCGTGCGACACGCAGATTCAGAGTGCGTTCCACTGTGCGCAGCCGCGAGGAAAGCATGCGGATCTACCAGTCAGAGATGAGCGCCTATTCTGCTTCCGGTTGCCACACAGGAAGTACATCCTGGCGTCCTTTTCCGGCGGGCTCTGATTTAAACCGAAGTAAATTACATCGCGATTCTTATATATCCTGCACCATCGAGACACATGACTATTAATCTAGCCTCCTGATGAGCTAGAGAGGCGAAACTCGTTGAGGCTACTTAGGAACAGTAGGCGGACGGCACCTCACTACACGAGTACCGACCTACATATATGCCTTTATCTGTGAAATGCATTCCGGTTGGAATTTGACATGGCTGTATGAGACACAGGTTTATTACATACATTGAATGTGGTATGGTGGACATCTGTGGGTGTGTGCCCCCCACAGTGCTGATAGAGGCAATTTCAGCATCATCTGCTTAAGTGAGGTTTTACTAGAATAGTCGCGTATCATATGTGAAAATGGTAATTCTTGGCCGTCAAATAGCCTTCTGCATGTTCTCTTATTGTTTTTAATACACAGGTGTGGGGTTTGAGGTTTCCCTAGGTTTAGGTTGCTATATGTTTAGCTTATAGGGGTACCTTTAGTACACCATTGTGTGGGTAGAGGGACCCTTTGGGATTACTAGGGTCCTTCTAGGGACCCCAGGGACAGCCGCCGTGGAGCGAGGGCGCCACAACGTTCCCCCTAGGGCGCCAACCCCTGTTGTCAGGCAGCTTTAAGCCTAGTTATCATATAGGGAATGTCGTCCTCCCCACCCTAGCTTTTTCATGGTGTGTTTGTTTTTTTTTGTTTGTTCTTGTTTTGGTGCAGCCACAGGTTGGTGGCATGTTAATCATAATTATTAAAATTTATTCTGGGTTTATATGATTTTATATTAATTAGGATCCCATTCTCATTTTTCAAAAAGACTTTGGGGTTCATAGTGCACACCACACACCTAGATAAGTTCCTTGGGGGGTCTAGTTTCCAAAATGGGGTCACTTGTAGGGGGTTTCTACTGTTTAGGTACATCAGGAGCTCTGCAAATGCAACATGATGCCCGCAGACCATTACATCAAAGTCTGCATTTTAAAACGTCACTACTTCCCTTCTGAGCCCCGATGTGTGCCCAAACAGTGGTGTACCCCCACCCACCCCCACATATGGGGTATAGGCGTACTCAGGACAAAGTGGACAATGAATTTTGGGTCCAATTTCTCCTGTTACCGTTGAGAAAAATAAAAAATTGCGAGCTGAAAAATAATTTTTGAGGAAAAAAAAAAAATGTATTTTCACGGCTCTACGTTATAAACTTCTGTGAAGCACTTGGGGGGTTCAAAGTGCTCACCACATATCTAGACAAGTTTAAGGGGTCTAGTTTCCAAAATGGTGTCACTGGTGGGGTATTTCCACTGTTTAGGCACATCAGGGGCTCTCCAAATGCGACATGGCGTCCGATCTCAATTCTGCATTGAAAAAGTCAAACGGCGCTCCTTCTCTTCCAAGCCCTGCCGTGCGCCCAAACAGCAGTTTATTCCCACATATGGGGTATCGGCGTATTCAGGAGAAATTGCACAACAAATTTTGTGGTTCATTTTTTCTTTTTACCTTTTGTAAAAAAAAAAAAAAAAAAAATTGGTTCTGAAGTAAAATTTTTACAAAAAAAGTTCAATGTTCATATTTTCCTTTCACATTGTTTCAGTTGCTGTGAAGCATGTCAAGGGTTAATAAACTTCTTGAATGTGGTTTTGAGCACCTTGAGGAGTAGTTTTTAGAATGGTGTCAAGTTTGGGTTTTTTCTGTCATAGACCCCTTAAAGTGACTTTAAATGTGAGATGGTCCCTAAAAAAAAATGGTTTTGTAAATTTTGTTGTAAAAAAATGAGAAATCGCTGGTCAACTTTTAACACTTATAACTTCCTAACAAAAAAAATTGTTTCCAAAATTGTGCTGATGTAAAGTAGACATGTAGGAAATGTTATTTATTAACTATTTTATGTGACATACAGTACAGACCAAAAGTTTGGACACACCTCAAAGATTTTTCTGTATTTTCATGACTTGTCAAAATTGTACACTTACACTCAAGGCATCAAAACTATGAATTAACACATGTGGAATTATAGACTTAACAAAAAAGTGTGAAACAACTGAAAATATGTCTTATATTCTAGGTTCTTCAAAGTAGCCACCTTTTTCTTTGACTGCTTTGCACACTCTTGGCATTCTCTTGAAGAGCTTCAAGAGGTAGACACCGGGAATGGTTTTCAATTCACAGGTGTGCCCTGTCAGGTTTAAACCCTTTCTACCATTGGATGTACTATTCCATCCATGTGGGGTGGGCCCTACTTCCCAAGGAACGGAATAGTACGTCTAGAGGGATCAGCCGTGCTCACGGGGAAAGCGCGGCTGGGTGTCACGGACAACCCCCCCCCCCCGGCACATTAACCCCCGACACACTGCGATCAAACATGATCGCAGTGTTTCGGCGGTATAGGGAAGCATTGCGCAGGGAGGGGGCTCCCTGCGGGCTTCCCTGAGACCATCGGAGCAACGCAATGTGATCGCGTTGCTGCGAGGGTCTCTTACCTCCTCCTCCCTGCAGGCCCCGATCCAAAATGGCCACAGGGCTGCATCTGGTTCCTGCAGGGAGGTGGCTTACCAGCGCCTGCTCAGAGCAGGCGCCCGGGAAGCCTCCCTGCTGTGCATGTCAGATCGCTGATCTGACACCGTGCACAGCAAAGTGTCAGATCAGCGATCTGTCACTTTACTGTGATGTCCCCCCCTGGGGCAAAGTAAAAAAAAAAAATTACATGTGTGAAAAAAAGAGAAAAATTACTAAATAAACGATAAAAAAAAATTGTTCCAATAAATGCATTCCTTTATCTAAATTAAAAAATCAATAAAAGTACATATTTAGTATCGCCGCGTCCATAACGACCCAACTTATAAAACTGTCCCACTAGTTAACCCCTTCAGTGAACACCGTAAAAAAAGGCAAAAAATGTTTTCTTATACAGCCAAACAAAAAGTGGAATAACACGCGAAAAGACGGATATAAATAACCATAATTCCACTGGAAACGTCATCTTTTCCTGCAAAAAAACGAGCCGCCATACAGCATCATCAGCGAAAAAATAGTTATAGTCCTCAGAATAAAGCGATGCAAAAATTATTTTTTCTATAAAATAGTTTTTATCATATAAAAGCGCCAAAACATAAAAAAAGATATGAATGAGGTATCGCTGTAATCATACTGACCCGAAGAATAAAACTGCTTTATCCATTTTACCAAACGCGGAACAGTATAAATGCCCCGCCCCCACTCATTCTCCCCCCCCCCCCCCCCCCCCCAAAAAAAAAAAAAAAAGAAATTCATGAATAGCTGGTTTTTGGTCATTCTGCCTCAAAAAAATCGGAATAAAAAGCTATCAAAAAATGTCACGTGCCCGAAAATGTTACCAATAAAAACGTCAACTCGTCCCGCAAAAAACAAGACCTCGCATGACTCTGTGGACCAAAATATGGAAAAATTATAGCTCTCAAAATGTGGTAACGCAAAAAAGATATTTTTTGCAATAAAAAGCGTCTTTTAGTGTGTGACGGCTGCCAATCAGGGGCTCTCCAAACGCGACATGGCGTGCGAGCTCAATTCCAGCCAATTCTGCGTTGAAAAAGTAAAACTGTGCTCCTTCCCTTCCGAGCTCTCCCGTGCGCCCAAACATGGGTTTACCCCAACATATGGGGTATTAGCATACTCAGGACAAATAGGACAACAACTTTTGGGGTCCAATTTCTCCTGTTACCCTTGGGAAAATACAAAGCTGGGGGCTTAAATAAAATTTTGTGGAAAAAAAAAAAAAGATTTATTTTCAAGGCACTGCGTTATAAACTGTAGTGAAACACTTGGGGGTTCAAAGTTCTCAACACATCTAGATAAGTTCCTTGGGGGGGGGGGGGGGGGGTCTTGTTTCCAATATGGGGTCACTTGTGGGGGGTTTCTACTGTTTAGGTACATCAGGGGCTCTGCAAATGCAACGTGACGCCTGCAGACCAATCCATCTAAGGCTGCCGTCACACTAGCAGTATTTGGTCAGTATTTTACATCAGTATTTGTAAGCCAAAAACAGGAGTGGAACAAATAGAGGAAAAGTATAATAGAAACATATGCACCACTTCTGCATTTATCACCCACTCCTGGTTTTGGTTTACAAATACTGATGTAAAATACTGACCAAATACTGTTAGTGTGACGGCAGCCTTAGTCTGCATTCCAAATGGCGCTCCTTCCCTTCCGAGCTCTGCCATGTGCCAAAACGGTGGTCCCCCCCGTACATATGGGTATCAGCGTACTCAGAACAAATTGTGCAACAACTTTGGGGTCCAATTTCTTCTCTTACCCTTGGGAAAATGAAAAATTGGGGGCGAAAAGATCATTTTTGTGGAAAAAACTCATTTTCACGGCTCTGCGTTATAAACTGTAGTGAAACACTTGGGGGTTCAAAGCTCTAACAACACATCTAGATGAGTTCCTTAGGGGGTCTACTTTCCAAAATGGTGTTCCTTGTGGGGGGTTTCAATGTTTAGGCACATCAGTGGCTCTCCAAACGCAACATGGCGTTCCATCTCAATCCCTGTCAATTTTGCATTGAAAAGTCATACGGCGCTCCTTTCCTTCTGAGCTCTCCCTTGCGCCCAGTGGTTTACCCCCACATATGGGGTAACAACGCACTCAGGACAAATTGTACAACAACTTTTGGAGCCCAATTTCTTCTCTTGCCCTTGAGAAAATAAAAAATTGGGGGCGAAAAGATCATTTTTGTGAAAAAATATTTATTTTTATGGCTCTGCATTATAAACTTCTGTGAAGCACTTAATGGGTCAAAGTGCTCACCACACATCTAGATAAGTTCCTTAGGGGGTCTACTTTCCAAAATGGTGTCACTTGTGGGGGGTTTCAAAGTTTAGGCACATCAAGGGCTCGCCAAACGCAACATGGCGTCCCCATCTCAATTCAAGTCAATTTTGCATTGAAAAGTCAAATGGCTCTCCTTCCCTTCCGAGCTCTGCCATGCGCCCAAACAGTGGTTTACTACCACATATGGGGTATCGGCGTTCTCAGGACAAATTGTACAACAACTTTTGAGGTCCATTTTTTCCTGTTACCCTTGGTAAAAATAAAACAAATTGGAGCTGAAGTAAATTTTTGTGAAACAAAAGTTAAATGTTCATTTTTATTTAAACATTCCAAAATTTCCTGTGAAACACCTGAAGGGATAATAAACTTCTTGAATGTGGTTTTGAGCGCCTTGAGGGGTGCAGTTTTTAGAATGGTGTCACACTTGGTTATTTTCTATCATATAGACCCCTCACAATGACTTCAAATGAGATGTGGTCCCTAAAAAAAAAAATGTAAAAATGAGAAATTGCTGGTCAACTTTTAACCCTTATAAATCCTTACAAAAAAAAGAAAATGTTGGTTCAAAAATTGTGCTGATGTAAAGTAGACATGTGGGAAATGTTACTTAAGTATTTTGTGTGATGTATTTCTGTGATTTAATTAATCACCGGGATCCATTGAAGCGTTCAGAGTTATTACCTCATAAATGGACAGTGGTCAGAATTGTAAAAAATTGGCCCGGTCATTAATGGGCAAACCACCCTTGGGGGTAAAGGGGTTAATAAGTGGGATTTCTTGCCTTATAAATGGAGTTGGGACCATTAGTTATGTGCAGAAGTCTGGTGGATACACAGCTGATAGTCCTACTGAATAGACTGTTAGAAAAACTAGTGGCCATCGTTACTTTAAGAAATTAAGGTCAGTCAGTCTGAAAAATTCGGAAAACTTTGAAAGTGTCCCCAAGTGCAGTTGCAAAAACCATCGAGCGCTACAAAGAAACTGGCTCACATGAGGACCGCCCCCAGGAAAGGAAGACCGAGCGTCACCTCTGCTTCTGAGGATGTTTATCAGTCACCAGCCTCAGAAATCGCAGGTTAACAGCAGCTCAGATTAGAGACCAGGTCAATGCCACACAGAGTTCTAGCAGCAGACACATCTCTACAACAACTGTTAGGGCTCTTTTTCACTTGCGAGAAATACATGTGAGTCTCGCATGTTAAAACCAAGCTCTGGCACCGGCACTCCAGAGCTGAGCGTGCAGCTCCATGTATTGCTATGCAGCTGCACGCGCCGCTCCAGAGTGCCAGAGCTTGGTTTTAACATGCGAGACTCGCACGTATTTCTCGCAAGTGAGAAGGAGCCCTTAAGAGGAGAGTTTGTGCCGCAGGCCTTCATGGTAAAATAGCTGCTAGGAAACCATTACTAAGGACAGGCAACAAGCAGAAGAGACTTGTTTGGGCTAAAGAACACAGGAATGGACATTAGACCAGTGGAAATCTGTGCTTTGGTCTGATGAGTCCAAATTTGAGTTCTTTGGTTCCAAACACTGTCTTTGTGCGACGCAGAAAAGGTGAACGGATGGACTCTACATGCCTGGTTCCCACCGTGAAGCATGGAGGAGGAGGTGTGATGGTGTGGGGGTGCTTTGCTGGTGACACTGTTGGGGATTTATTCAAAATTGAAGGCATACTGAACCAGCATGGCTACCACAGCATCTTGCAGCGGCATGCTGTTCCATCCAGTTTGCGTTTAGTTGGACCATAATTTTTTATTTTTCAACAGGACAATGACCCCAAACACACCTCCAGGCTGTGTAAGGGCTATTTAACCAAGAAGGAGAGTGATGGGGTGCTACACCAGATGACCTGGCCTCCACAGTCACCAGACCTGAACCCAATCGAGATGGTTTGGGGGTGAGCTAGACTGCAGAGTGAAGGCAAAAGGGCCAACAAGTGCTAAGCATCTTTGGGAACTCCTTCAAGATTATTGGAAGACCATTCCCGGTGACTACCTCTTGAAGCTCATAAAGAGAATGCCAAGACTGTGCAAAGCAGTCATCAAAGCAAAAGGTGGCTACTTAGAATATAAGACATAATTTCAGTTGTTTCACACTTTTTTGCTAAGTATATAATTCCACGTGTTAATTCATAGTTTTGATGCCTTCAGTGTGAATGTACAATTTTCATAGTCCTGAAAATACAGAAAAATCTTTAAATGAGGTGTGTCCAAACTTTTGGTCTGTACTGTATATAAAATATATATTTTATAATTTTTATATATATATTTGTGCTTGTATATGTGTGGTCACGTGCCATCTAGTGGTTCTTGGCCTTGCCCAAATGATTTGAGTGAGACTGGACACATCAAGTTGGAATGTGGCCAGAAGTATGCAAATCACATACTTGAGATCACTTGACAGCCTGTTTTTGCTGGCAACACCAGAGAATCCTGACTGTGTAAGGTGCATGCTGCAAGGTAAGGTTTCAGAAGTCTGTGGTCACATACAGTGACTGCAGACTTCATCAGAAGACCAGATCTATGTCCTGTTGTGAGCATTGTTAATGGATCTGACCTGTTTTTCCAGTTCATCTTGACACTCAATCATTTTGACATCTGTGGAATTTGAAGACAAGTTGTCAAATTGAACTCTAATTTGTGTTGAAAATCCAGGCCTCGCACAATTCTTCCTTTGCCTCATTGCTGGTCACCTCGAAAGGAACATGACCATGGGTATAGGGCCACCATGACTTTGAGACTACTGCATTAAGTACAGCAGAACGGCCTAGATTTTGTATTTATTTATTTTTTAGAAAGGTTGGAGTGATCCCAGATGTATAAAAGGTGCTGATCTTGTCGTTGGGTGATTGATTCTAAGCTAGACATACCAGCCAGCTCCGCACCATCAGATGAGAGAAGTATAAAATAATCTGAGTCTTACTAACATCTATAGAATCCATCACTTGTCTAGTTGGCAAATATTCTGCGACTGGAGCAACATTTCTGGCATTAGAAACACCGGCACTTTTGCTGAACTTAAAGGGGTTGTCCACTACTTTCAATTAACCCCCCAATGTATCCCCCCGGGCCCCTAATGAATTGTGCAAATACCTTATGTTGCCGTTTTCACCTGTGAGCAGCGCTATTCCGGCGGATGAGTCTGGGTCACGTGACCCCCAGGCTGCAGCCACCACTTATTTCCTCCTTCGTCACGTCAATTTCCAGACTCTGGAAATTGACGTGACGTCAGGAGCAGGCGTGACCAGCCTCACAGTTAGCTGTCACTCATCAAGAGTGACTGGGCTGGGGGCAGACTGGGCGGTGCTGAGGGCGGGTGGGGCTGTGCTGGGATGATCGTTGTGCGGACGCCGGGGGGTCTGCGGGCCGGCGCCGGGGGTCTGCGCGCCGGTATGTGCGTGCCGGCACCGGGGGTCTGCTGCGGGGGATTGTCATTGGGGGGGTGTGTGTGTGTGTGTGTGTGCAGGCATCGTCCGATGGGACTACAAGTCCCATCGGGCTCTGCCTGCTACACTGACAGTGAGTGACACATTAGCCAATGATGGGACAGTGGTAGTCCCATCATCCGGCTAATGTGTTGAATGTAAAAAAAGAAAAACACATACATACAACACACACCATGCGACATGTAACATGTGACAACATGCAACGAGACATGCACCATGCGACAACATGGGACATGCGACATACATACATACAGTACATACAGGGGCGAACCTAGCCTCTCTGCTGCCTGAGGCCAATGGAAAAATGGTGCCCCCCACACACATACACAGTTCCTGCAGGAGGGGGGCAGGAAGGAGGGAGGGGGGGCGGGCACTTGACCCCGGAGTTTTATAAAAAAAAAAAACAAAAACCTAGCAGCGCAAATCCATTTACCGTATATACTCGAGTATAAGCCGACCCGAGTAGTATAAGCCGACCCCCCTAATTTTGCCACAAAAAACTGGGAAAACTTAATTACTCGAGTATAAGCCTAGGGTGGAAAATGCAGCAGCTACCGGTAAATTTCAAAAGTAAAAATAGATACCAATAAAAGTAAAATTAATTGAGACATCAGTAGGTTAAGTGTTTTTGAATATCCATATTGAATCAGGAGCCTCATATAATGCTCCATAAAGTTTGATGGGCCCCATTAGATGCTCCATATTAAAATATGCCCAATATAATCCTGCATAAAGGGTAATAAGGGCCCCATAAGATGCTCCATAGAGATATTTGCCCTATATAGTGCTGCACAAGCGTTATGGCCCCATAAGATGCTCCGTGCAGCCACTTGCCCCATATAGTGCTGCACAAGTGTTATGGCCCCATAAGATGCTCCGTACAGTCACTTGCCCCATATGCTTTTGCTGTGATTAAAAAAAAATAAAAATCACATACTCACCTCTCTTCGCTCAGGACCCCTGGCACTGGCAATATTTACCTGCTCCTCGTGCGGCTCCGTCCTCAGCACTGACGTTCAGCAGAGGGCTCGCACTGACTACATCACCGCGCCCTCTGACCTGAGCATCACAGCCAGAGGACGCTGAAGACGGAGCCGCACTGGAACGAGGAGAGGTAAATATCGCGCAGCGCTCCCCCTCCCCGTATACTCACCTACTGCTGGCGCTGCGTCCTTGCTTCCACTGCTGCATCATCTTCCTGTATTGAGCGGTCCCAGTTACCGCTCAATACAGTAATGAATATGCGGCTCCACCTCTATGGGAGGTGGAGCCGCATATTCATTTCTGTAATGAGCGGTACCATGTGACCGCTCAGTGCAGGAAGAATTTGCAGCGTTGGAAGCAGGGACGTCCAGGGACCGCGCCGGGAGTAGGTAAGTATAATACTACAGAATCTCTTCTGCCACCTGAGCCAAAGAGCTCAAATCGCCTCATGGGAGCAGCGTCACTGAGTACATATAACAGAGTACATACTCACCATCACTTGTCACTTTGTTCCCCAAAGCCAGTGTCACCTGTAAAAAATATTATAATAATAAACAAACACTATACTCCCTGATCCGCAGAAATTCAATTAAAACAAGTGTCCCACGATGATCTCCCGTGGAGAGCAGGAGCATCAGCTGATGTGACTGCTCTCCAGGGGCTCCAGGAATACAATGATGGAAGGTATCCTTCCACGTTCGTATTCCTCACAATGTATTCCTACGCCCCTGTGAGAAAATAGTCCCTAGTCTCACTTTATGCCATTGCTGTGTGAGAAATTTTCCCACGCAGCAATTGCCATGAAGTGAGACCAGTGAACTAGAATAACTTCAGTGATGCACTGCAGGAGCCATTGTCTCCTGTCAGCGTGACACTGAGCACCCTATAGAGCAGTGACATCACCCGTGTCACTGTTCTATAGGGGAGATCGTCGTGGGACACTCGTTATTAATTGGACTACGGCGGACAGGTAGTATACGGTTTATTATTTTACGTTTTTTGCAGGCACTAAAGTATGGTAAGTATGGTGAAATTAATAATAATAAAATACTTTTTTCTGGCTGTGTCTTTATTTTGTTTTTAACTCTTTCACTACTGTAGGATTAATAATGGATAGGTGTTTTATTGACGCCACTCCACTATTAACCTGGCTTAATGTCACCTTACAATAGCAAGGTGACATTAACCCCTTATTGCCCCATATCCCACCGCTACACGGGAGTGGGAAGAGAGGGGCTAAGTGCCGGAATTGGCGCATCATTTGCACCATTTCTGGGGTGGCTGCGCACTGGTATTTGTAGCCGGAGGAGGGGGGGGGCAATATCCATGGCCCCTCTCTAGGCTATGAATATCAGCCTGCAGCTGTCTGCGTAGCCTTTCTGGCTATAAAATATAGGGGGACCCCACGTCATTTTTTTTTTGGGGGGGGGGGGTCCCCTATTTTAATTGCCAGTAAAGGCTACGCAGACAGCTGCGGGCTGATATTCATAGCAGGCTACAAATATTGGCCCCCGGCCGTCGGCTTTCCCCCTCTGGCGCAGAAAATGGCACGGGAGCCCACGCAGTTTTTCCGTTTTTGTTTTTTTTTTTAAATTCAACGCTCATTAAGGCCTCTTTCTTGCGTTGGTACGGGTCCATCGGGCCGACGCACGTTGTGAAATTTTTGCACGACGTGGGCAGCGGATGCAGTTTTCCAACACATCGACTGCCCATTCTGAAGTCCAGGGAGGAGGGGGCAGAGTTTCTGCCGCGCATGTGCGTTAAAAAATGGTGGGCGCGACGGCCAAAAAAAGTTCACTTTAAACGTTTTTTTCATGCCGAAAAAAAAAGCGGAAAAAATTGGCGTGGGGTCCCGTGCCATTTTCTGCGCCAGAGGGGGAAAGCCAACGGCCGGGGTCCAATATATGTAGCCTGCTATGAATACCAGCCCGCAGCTGTCTGCGTAGCCTTCACTGGCTATTAAAATAGGGGGACCCCCTAAAAAAATGACGTGGGGTCCCCCTATATTTTACAGCCAGAAAGGCTACGCAGACAGCTGCGGGCTGATATTCATAGCCCAGAGAGGGGCCATGGATATTGCCCTCCCCCCCCCCCCCCCCGGCTACAAATACCAGTGCGCAGCCACCCCAGAAATGGCGCAAATGATGCGCTAATTCCGGCACTTAGCCCCTCTCTTCCCACTCCCGTGTAGCAGTGGGATATGGAGTAATAACGGGTTAATGTCACCTTGCTATTGTAAGGTGACATTAAGCCGGGTTAATAACGGAGAGGCGTCAATAAGACGCCTATCCATTATTAATCCAATAGTAAGAAAGGGTTAATAAAACACGCACACATTTGGAAAAAAGTATTTTAATATTCTTCATTTAACCATACTTACGCGCCTGCAAAAAACGTAAAATAATAAACCGTATACTACCTGTCCGCCATAGTCCAATTAATAACGAGTGTCCCACGACGATCTTCCCTATAGAACAGTGACATCGGGTGATGTCACTGCTCTATAGGACCCTCAGTGACACACTGACAGGAGAGAATGGCTCCTGCAGTGCATCACTGAGGTAACTAAAGTTCAAAGTCTTACTTTATGGCAATTGCCGCGTGGGAAAATTTCTCATGCAGCAATGCCATAAGTGAGGCTAGGGACTATTTTTTTTACAGCGGCGGAGTTATCCCTTCCTCCCGTCATTGTGTTTCTGGGGCCCCTGGTGAGCTGTCGCAACAGCTGTTGCTGCCGTTCTCCACGGGAGATCGTCGTGGGACACTCGTGGATTTCTGCGGACAGGGAGTATATTGGTTGTTTGTTTTTTTCCACTTTTTTTTACAGATGACACTGGCTTCGGGGATCAAAATGACAAGTAATGGGGAGTATGAACTCTATGTTTAATGTATTGTATGTCTATATGTATGTTATGCATGGAGTATTTTATTTTTTTTTTTTCATTCAACACATTAGCCGGATGATGGGACTACTACTGTCCCATCATTGGCTAATGCCGATCACTGTCAGTGTAGTAGGCATCGTCCGATGGGACTTGTAGTCCCATCGGACGATGCCCGCACTGAGACACGCCGCAGACACCCCGCACGCCCCGCCCGCTGCACAGACCCCGCCTGCCGCACAGAGACCACGCCCGCCGCAGACACCCCACACAGAGCCCCGCAGAGACCCCGCCCGCTACACAGAGATCACGCCCGCCACAGACACCCCGCAAGCCACACAGAGACCCCGCACGCCGCATAGAGCCCCGGCACACACGCAGAGAGCCCCACGGTCATGCACACACACCCAGTCTCCGCCCACGCACCGCCCACACTTCATTATACTGCAATGCATCATGGAACTTGTAGTATTAGACCACAGTAACTCAGGAGAAAGGAAGTTGTCGATTAACCCCATGAGAGCTGGATCCAGCACTAAAGATGTGCTGCTACAGCGTGATAACAGGTAATATTGCTAAAATAAACACAGTAGATGTTTTCATTGGCACATAATAGCAAGATTTATGGAAAAAAAAACTTTATAGTAGTGGACAACTTCTTTAACCCTAGCTGCTCCCCAGCTCCGCTCACTTTGGCAATGCTGGTTCAAACTCTCGTGAAAACACCAAAAGTTCCCAATTTCTTGCGCAGCTCCACACTGCAAACATTTTGTACCCATTTTCTGACTTCGAGCCAGATTAATCAAAGCTTTTGTGTCTTCAATTACTAGTCCAAGAAAATAGTTCCCCCGTGGCTTCTCCTCAACCAGCTCGTTTAGAGTGATAGGTATCGCCCTTCTCACATAAGGAGAGACCTTTGAGTCTAGGGGAAACTGTCTCGGTCTAGCCATTGACGCACATAGTCCCTGGCCGACTTTTAAAAGTATGTTCTTTCTGAAATGCCGCAGCATCTCATACTAAAACATATACTGCTGCAATCATGTATCTAATGTCTGATTCAGGGAGCATCTGTCAAGCTTCTTTCAGAGGCCACATTCAAACTTTTAGTATTTTACATTAGTGTTTGTAAGCCAAAACCAGAAGTGAAACAATTGGAGGAAAAGTCTTACTAGAAACAAGTCACCACTTCTGTATTTCTCACCCAATCCTAATTTTGGCTACAGATACTAAGGTAAAATACTGACCAAAGGCTCATGCTTATTGCACGAGGAGACAAATTTACAATATTGGTTGCCACCTAGAAGCAGAAATGGTTGAGTATAATATTTATGGGTGATAACCAATATGCCTCATCAGTATCTATAATGTAAAGACCTTCTTGAGAAACTAGTAGAGTCTCTTGTAGAGAAGGATCTGGGTGTCCTTGTAGATCACAGACCTCTGAGACCAGCAGGATACTGTCATGTATTAAGAGGCCTGGACTTGTAGGACTGGAACGTAATCCTACTACCACTTTACAAAGCGTCAGTGCAACCTCATCTGAAATATTCCGTTCAGTTCTGGACAAGTTCCTGGAAAGGATGTCCTGGAGTTTGAAAAGGTTCAAAGAAGAGCCACAAAACTGATAAGAGGCAAGGAGGATCTTGAATATGAGGAAAGATTAATAACATTTATTTAGTCTCGGGAAGAAATGTTTAAGGAACATGATCGATTTGTCCTGTCAACTGCTGCCTATCACCCTGTAACAATTCCTTTAATGTGCCTGCTGAATGTTTTCTAAATTCATTTGTTGTATTGTATTACTTACTGCTGCACATCCATGCTGGGGTCACAAGAGATATTATCTTGTGCAAGGAGGTGTTAAGGTACCGTCACACATAACAATATCGTTGCAACGTCACGCTTTTGGTGACGTAGCAACGATCCCGCTAACGATTTCGTTATGTGTGACAGCAACCAACGATCAGACCCCTGTTGGGAGATCGTTGGGGAATGATCAGGACCTTTTTTCGGTCGCTGATCACCCGCTGTCATCGGTGGATCGGCGTGTGTGAAGCCGATCCAGCGATGTGTGCACTTGTAACCAGGGTAAATATCGGGTTACTAAGCGCAGGGCCGCGCTTAGTAACCTGATATTTACCCTGGTTACCACTGTAAAAGTTAAAAAAAACACTACATACTCACATTCCGATGTCTGTCACGTCCCCCGCCGTCAGCTTCCCTGGACTGACTGACTGTCGGCCGTAAAGCAGAGCACAGCGGCGACGTCACCGCTGTGCTCTGCTTTACGGCCGGCACTGAAGCTGACGGCGGGGGACGTGACAGACATCAGAATGTGAGTATGTAGTGTTTTTGTTTTTTTTTACTTTTACAATGGTAACCAGGATAAATATTGGGTTACTAAGCGCGGCCCTGCACTTAGTAACCCGATGTTTACCCTGGTTACCCGGGGACTTCGGCTGTTGTGAATTCTGTTTTCGAACTCCCTCCTGTGGTCATGAATGGTACTTCGGCGAGTTCTGTCCATGGACTCCCTCTGGTGGCTGTGAGTGGAGCTGCTGCTTCTGAGGTTCCTTCCACAGATGACGTAGTTTATTCGTTGGCTGGCTGTTCTATTTAACTCCACTCAGATCGTTACTCCATGCCAGCTGTCAATGTTCTTGTACTGGTTCAGTTTGCTCCTGGATCTTTCTGGTGACCTGTCTACTCCAGCAGAAGCTAAGTCCCTGCTAGTTATTTATTTGTTCATTGTTTCCTTGTCCAGTTGGCTATCATGATTTTGTCTTGCTAGCTGGAAGCTCTGGGATGCAGAGTGGCACCTCCGCACCGTGAGTCGGTGCGAAGGTCTTTTTGCACACTCTGCGTGGTCTTTTGTAGTTTTTTGTGCTGACCGCAAAGATACCTTTCCTATCCTCAGTCTGTTTAGTAAGTCTGGCCTCCCTTTGCTGAAACGTGTTTCATTTCTGTGTTTGTGACTTCATCTTAACTCACAGTTTGGGGAATTTCTCTGAGGCAAGGTAGGCTTTATTTTCTATCTTTAGGGCTAGTTAGCTCTTAGGCTGTGAAGAGGCGTCTGGGTCGTGTTAGGTACGCTCCACGGCTATTTCTAGTTGTGTGATAGGATTAGGGGTTGCGGTCAGCAGAGTTCCCACTTCCCAGAGCTTGTCCTGTGGGAGTTTAACCATCAGGTCGTTTCGGGTGCTCCTAACCACCAGGTCCATAACATTCGGCATCGTTGAAATGGTCTTCAACGATGCCGAAGTCTTTGCCCTGATCGTTGGTCGCTGGAGAGAGCTGTTTGTGTGACAGCTCCCCAGCGACCACACAACGACTTACCAACGATCACGGCCAGGTCGTATCGCTGATCGTGATCGTTGGTAAATCGTTTAGTGTAACGGTACCTTTAGAGCATATGGTTGTAGCCAGGCTCAGTGCCTTTGATCATGTAAACCCACCCCCCGGGGTGTTGGCCAATTGCTAATTTATCCCCAATCAGGTCCCACAATCCCTCTCACCTGATCCTTTACTCAGTCCTATAAATTTAGTAGCATCTTAAGGGGTGCACGCGTGTGGGGTCAGGCACGTGCATCCCTGCAGCAAAGCATCACGCACCTAAGCATAGAGACGCGACAGTTATTTCAATGGCAGGAGTCAGAACCCCACTCTATGTATGTCTCTTTTGGGTATGTCTGCTGAATAAGCACTTCTTATTACTTGGATCTTGCTTTTGTATTAACCCCTCTTACTCCATCGTGTTTACATATGCCCTTACAGTGTTTGCTCCACTAATCCTCTCTCTCCTTCGCTATCCACAAACCCCAGCACCCTGTAACCAAATAACCATCTCCCCTTCCTTCTTACCTACCATCCTGTCCTCTTCTGCTGACCTGCTCCTCAACCTCACATCTGTCCTAATAAAACATAACGCCCACTCTCCTTCTCCCACCTGCTCTCCCTTTCTCTGCTGGCGACATATCTCCCAACCCTCGACCCCTACAGCTCATACCTCCCATGACTACCCCTCGTATCTCTCCCTATCTAATACGAACTACTGCAATCTTTCCAACATAAAACCTGTGCCTCTGACTCCCACCCCCCTGCTCCTTCTCTCTGGAGCACTCTGGAATACCCGCTCAATCTACAATAAGCTTCATGTGATTCATGACCTTTTTCTCTCTCACAATCTTGCCTTCCTTGGCCTCACAGAAACATGGCTAACACCCTCTGACACCGCCTCCCCTGCTGCGATGTGTTACAGCGGCCTCCACTTCACCCACACCCCTCGTCCTGGCAACAGACGTGGTGGAGTGGGTCTTCTTTCTATTAACTGCACCTTTAACCCAATCCCACCTCTACCCTCCCTTATCCTCCCCTCTTTTGATGTCCACTCTGTCCGCATCTACTCTCCCTCCAACCTCCAAGTGGCCATCATATACCGACCTTCGGGCCCGGCCACTGCCTTTTATTGACTAATTCTCCACCTGGCTTCTTCACTTTTTCTCTGTTGACATTCCCACCATCATCATGGGTGACTTCAACATCCCCACTGATACCCCTCAGTCAAGAGCCTCCAAACTTCTGTCCCTTACTTCATCTTTTGGACTTACTCAGTGGTCCTCCGCAGCCACCCACACAGACGGACATACACTAGACCTGGTCTTCACCCGTCTCTGCTCTCTATCTAACTTCACCACCTCCCCTCTCCCTCTATCCGACCACCATCTGCTCACTTTCTCATCCCTGTTCTCCTCACCGGTCACCCATGTCCAGTAACATGCGCACCCCCGCAGAAACCTTGCACACCTAGACTCTCACACTCTGACTCTATCCTACCACTGGCATCCATATCCTCACTCCACGACACACAGTGCCACTGCTTTCTACAATGCCACTCTCGCATCAGCTATTGACACGGTCGCCCCTCTCGTTCATGGCAGAGTGCGACGCATCAATAGACAACCCTGGCACAATAACACCACTAAAAAGCTCTGGCAACTGTCCAGGGTTGCAGAGCGGCACTGGAAGAAAACACATTCGCAAGACGACTTCACTGCATTCAAACAGGCAACACTCGCTTTTAAATCTGCTCTCACCTCTGCTAAACAGGCCTACTTCACAACCCTTATATCTTCCCTATCCTACAACCCCAAACAGTTATTCAAAACCTTTACCTCCCTCCTCCACCCCCCACTGACCCCTCCGACCTCCCTCATCTCTGCTGAAGACTTTGCCACACACTTTAAAAATAAGATCAATCAAACAAGGCAAGTCTTCATTGTTCAACCACCACAACCCCTTTGTATACCAGACCAATGCCCTAACCCCATAACCTCCCTCTCAAAGATCACTGAAGGGTGGCTTAATTGTCTCCTCTCCAGATCGCACCTCACCACCTGTGCGCTTGACCCCATCCCATCTTCTCACCACACTTATCCCATCCCTAACCCACCTCTTCAACCTATCACTAACTTCTGGCATCTTCCCTTCTGCTTTCAAACATGCCACAATCACGCCTATCGTTAAAAAGCCAACCCTCAACCCAACAGCTATGTCCAGCTATCGCCCAATATCGCTGCTTCCATTCGCTTTCAAAATCCTGGAGCAGCACGTCCACGCTGAACTTTCCTCCCATCTCTCATCTAACTTGCTCTTTGACAATCTGCAATCTGGTTTCTGCCCCTTCACTCAACTGAGACAGCCCTGACCAAAATCACTAATGACCTACTTACAGCCAAAGCGAACGGACAATATTCTGTACTCATTCTAGATCTGTCCTTTGCTTTTGACACAGTTGACCATTGCCTCTTACTACAGATCCTCTCCTCTTTTGGCATCAAAGACCTCGCCCTAGCCTGGATCACCTTGTACCTTTCCATCCGCACATTCAGCGTCTCCCACTCAAACACTACCTCCTCATCCCACCCTCTCTGTTGGAGTCCCCCAAGTCTCTGTTCTAGGACCCCCTACTCTTCTCAATCTATACACTTGGCCTGGGACAACTCAAAGTCCCATGGATTCCAGTACCATCTTAATGCTGATGACACTCAGATCTACCTTTCTGTACCAGACGTCACCTCTCTGCTGTCCAGAATCCCGGAGTGTCTATCAGCCATATCCTCCTTGTTCTGCTCTCGCTTCCTCAAACTCAATGTGGATAAATCTAAATTCATCATCTTTCCTCCATCTCATAGATCTTCCATACCTGACCTATCTATCGCAATTAACGACATCATGCTTTCCCCAGTACCGGAAGTCCATCCGCAGCGTCGGAGTAACCCTTGACTCTGCCCTGTCCTTCAAACCGCACATCCAAGCTCTTTCCACCTTCTGTCGCCTCCAGCTCAAAAATCCATCCTTTCCTCAACTGTCAATCTACTAAAATGCTTGTGCATGCCCTCATCATCTCCCGCCTTGACTACTGCAACATCCTGTTACTGCAACATCCCTGCTAACACCCTTGCACCTCTCCAGTCCATTCTTAATTCTGCTGCCCGACTAATTTATCTCTCTCCTCGCTACTCCTCTGCTTCCCCCCTCTGCAAAACTCTTCACTGGCTCCCATTCCCTCAGCGTATCCAGTTCAAATTACTAATACTGACCCCCAAAGCCATCCATAACCTGTGTCCTCCATATCTCTCTGAACTAATCTCCCGATATCTTCCCTCACGTAATCTCCGCTCCTCTCAAGACCTCCTTCTCTCCTACACACTTATCTGCTCCTCACCCAACTGCCTCCAAGACTTCTCCAGAATATCCCCCATCCTCTGGAATTCTTTGCCCCAACACATTCGACTATCAACCACATTCGGATCCTTCAGACGGTAACTGAAAACTCACCTCTTCAGGAAAGCAGCCTGCACTGACCCAGTTGCCTCTTCACCACTTCCGAAGCTACCGCCTCACCAACAACGGAGCTCCTGCAAACCTCAATCTATTGTCTCCATCCCCACCATCCTGTAGAATGTAAGCCCGCAAGGGCAGTATAGTCACCCCTCACCCCTCTGTTTGTCTGGAATTGTTAGTTTGCTTAGTGTAAGTGATATAATGATGTAATTTGTATGTAACCCCTTCTCGTGTACAGCACCATGGAATCAATGGTGCTATATAAATAAATAATAATTTGAAACAAGTACATAAATGTCCCATACAAAATGTGTTGTCAAAAGCTGCTTCATGTAAAACCCCACTAAAAGACAAGGGGGCACTCCCTCCATATGGAGGAAAAAGGATCAATCTCCATAGGAGGCATGGATTCTTTACCATGAGAACTATTAGGACACGTTCAGAATTTGGTTAGTATTTTACCTCCATATTTGTAAGCCAAAACCAGTAGAGGAACAATCCGAGGAACAGAATAATAGAAACGCTGGAGTTTGGCCGTTGCAGCTGAAAGGAGGACATCGGTAAACCTGCCGGCGTGCGAATTTTGACACGTTTTTCACAGCTTTAATATCTCTTTTACAGTATGAACATGGAAGAGGCCAGGAGCCATTTGGTGAGCTGCATTTCTTGCTACATGTTCACAGACTTACACACAGACAGACATAGATTAGACCTGATCTTCACCCAAAAAAAAGTTGCAAAATCTAGAAGAGAGGTTAGCTACATTGAAAACCATTAAAGAAGGTGAAGAGTTCTTAGACAGAGCAGAATTATCCCTTCATGTTGCAGAAAGGAGAAATTCGAAGTGCACCTGAAGAAACAGAGAAATGGAAGCATGTGACACAGAGAAGCAGGAAGATCGGGAGGCAGTCAGCACCCATACTGCTCAGGAACCAGTACCAGGCTCTCACGCAGAAGAACGATGAAGAAATACATCAAGATAAGAGTTTACTCAAAGAACAAACTTGTACGCCCTCAGAGTCCTCCTGGATGGAGAAAGAAAAATGTTGTGAAGAAGAAACGGAAAGTTGTCATGGGGGATTCCCTGTTGAGAGGAACAGAGGCCGCTGTCTGCAGACCAGATATAACCTCAAGAAATATGTGCAGTCTTCCAGGTGCAAAAACTAAAGATGTCTGACAGGATATCAGGACTCCTTCAGACGACCACTCATTCCTGCTAATACATGTGGGGACAAATGACACGCAAGAATGGACCTGGAAACCATCTGCAGTGACTTTGAAAATTTAGGTAAGAAAGTGAAAGAACTAGGAGCGCTGGTGGTCTTCTCTTCCATCCTCCCAGTGGATGGCCATGGAACAACAAGGTGGAATAAGATTCTGCAGGTGAACAACTGGCCCCGTCGATGGTGACATCAGCGAGGATTTGGATTTCTGAATCACGGAGTGAATTACCTATACGATGGACTGCTTGCTAGAGATGGGGTGCACCTTACGAAGACTGGAAAACATGTATTTGGAAGTTGCCTTGCTACACTCATCAGGAGAGCTTTAAACTAGAACAATGTGGGAAGGGAAGCAAAAGGCCAGAAAAAGCCATACACATGACAAATACTATTGAGAACTCTGCTATTAGAAGTGGAAAGGAAGAACAAAGACAAAAAAAATCGAAATAATAAAAATATTGTCGGAAGAGAAACCAGCCTAAAATGTTTCTATACAAATGCACAAAGCATGGGCAACAAGCAAGGAGAATTGGAACTACTAACACAGGAGAAGAAATATGATGTCATTGGAATCACTGAAACTTGGTGGGTTGATACACATGATTGGAATACAAGGCTAGAAGGACACAACTAATTTGCAAGAAACAGACTTGATAAGTGAGGAGGAGGTGCTGCATTGAAGTTAGAACAGTATACAGGTCCTTCTCAAAAAATTAGCATATAGTGTTAAATTTCATTATTTACCATAATGTAATGATTACAATTAAACTTTCATATATTATAGATTCATTATCCACCAACTGAAATTTGTCAGGTCTTTTATTGTTTTAATACTGATGATTTTGGCATACAACTCCTGATAACCCAAAAAACCTGTCTCAATAAATTAGCATATTTCACCCATCCAATCAAATAAAAGTGTTTTTTAATAACAAACAAAAAAACCAACAAATAATAATGTTCAGTTATGCACTCAATACTTGGTCGGGAATCCTTTGGCAGAAATGACTGCTTCAATGCGGCGTGGCATGGAGGCAATCAGCCTGTGACACTGCTGAGATGTTATGGAGGCCCAGGATGCTTCAATAGCGGCCTTAAGCTCATCCAGAGTGTTGGGTCTTGCGTCTCTCAACTTTCTCTTCACAATATCCCACAGACAGTGGTTTTGGCACTGTGAGCAGGTGCCAGGTCGTGCTGAAAAATGAAATCTTCATCTCCATAAAGCATTTCAGCCGATGGAAGCATGAAGTGCTCCAAAATCTCCTGATAGCTAGCTGCATTGACCCTGCCCTTGATGAAACACAGTGGACCAACACCAGCAGCTGACATGGCACCCCACACCATCACTGACTGTGGGTACTTGACACTGGACTTCAGGCATTTTGGCATTTCCTTCTCCCCAGTCTTCCTCCAGACTCTGGCACCTTGATTTCCGAATGACATGCAAAATTTGCTTTCATCAGAAAAAAGTACTTGGGACCACTTAGCAACAGTCCAGTGCTGCTTCTCTGTAGCTCAAAAGTGGCTTTACCTGGGGAATGCGGCACCTGTAGCCCATTTCCTGCACACGCCTGTGCACGGTGGCTCTGGATGTTTCCACACCAGACTCAGTCCACTGCTTCCTCAGGTTCCCCAAGGTCTGGAATCGGTCCTTCTCCACAATCTTCCTCAGGGTCCGGTCTCCTCTTCTCGTTGTACAGCGTTTTCTGCCACATTGTTTCCTTCCAACAGACTTACCATTGAGGTGCCTTGATACAGCACTCTGGGAACAGCCTATTTGTTGAGAAATTTCTTTCTGGGTCTTACCCTCTTGCTTGAGGGTGTCAATGATGGCCTTCTTGACATCTGTCAGGTCGCTAGTCTTACCCATGATGGGGGTTTTGAGTAATGAACCAGGCAGGGAGTTTATAAAAGCCTCAGGTATCTTTTGCATGTGTTTAGAGTTAATTAGTTGATTCAGAAGATTAGGGTAATAGGTCGTTTAGAGAACCTTTTCTTGATATGCTAATTTATTGAGACAGGTTTTTTGGGTTATCAGGAGTTGTATGCCAAAATCATCAGTATTAAAACAATAAAAGACCTGACAAATTTCAGTTGGTGGATAATGAATCTATAATATATGAAAGTTTAATTGTAATCATTACATTATGGTAAATAATGAAATTTAACACTATATGCTAATTTTTTGAGAAGGACCTGTATATCTGCACAGAGATTGAAGCTTCTGAGACTGGGAAACTGTATGGGTAAGAATACAAGGAGAGAACAATGGAAAGGACACCATTGTAGGCATTTACTACAGGCTGCCTGTGCAAGCTGAAGATATGGATGATCTCTTTATGCATCAAATGGCCAAGTTCTCCCACAAATATGACATAGTGGTCATGGGAGATTTCAACTATCCAGACATTTGTTGGGAATCTCTCTCAAGCAAAACTAACAGGTCAAGCAAATTCTTACCCTCTCTTGCTGACAGGTTTATCTTCCAAAAGGTAGAGGAGAAAACAAGGGGATCTACTACCTTGGATCAAATCCTGTAAACAGGGAGGAAATGGTTGAGAAGGTAAGAGTGGCTGGGACCCTAGGAGGTAGCGACCATGTTATTTTAGAATTTTGGATAACTAGAGGAGGAAGACTTATAAAGACTCAGACTTCAAGGTTGGATTTCGGAAAGGCAGATTTTAACCCCTTCATAACCTTGGGATTTTTCGTTTTTCCGTGTTCGTTTTTCACTCCTCTCCTTCCCAGAGCCATAACTTTTTTATTTTTCCGTCAATTTGGCCATGTGAGGGCTTATTTTTTGCGGGACGAGTTGTACTTTTTAACAACATCATTGGTTTTAGCATGTCGTGTACTAGAAAACGGGGAAAAAATTCCAAGTGCGGTGAAATTGCAAAAAAAGTGCAATCCCACACTTGTTTTTTGTTTGGCTTTTTTGCTAGGTTCACTAAATGCTAAAACTGACCTGCCATTATGATTCTCCAGGTCAGTATGAGTTCATAGACACCTAACATGACTAGGTTATTTTTTTATCTAAGTGGTGAAAAAAAATGCCAAACTTTGCTAAAAAAAAAAAAAATTGCGCCATTTTCCGATACTCGTAGCGTCTCCATTTTTCGTGATCTGGGGTCGGTTGAGGGCTTATTTTTTGCGTGCCGAGATGACGTTTTTAATGATAGCATTTTGGTGCAGATACGTTCTTTTGATCGCCCGTTATTGCATTTTAATGCAATGTCGCGGCGACCTAAAAAATGTAATTCTGGCATTTCGAATTTTTTTCTCGCTATGCCGTTTAGCGATCAGGTTAATGCTTTTTTTTCATTGATAGATCGGGCAATTCTGAGCGCGGCGATACCAAATATGTGTAGATTTGATTTTTTTTTTATTGATTTATTTTGATTGGGGCGAAAGGGGGGTGATTTAAACTTT
Organism: Ranitomeya imitator; assembly: GCF_032444005.1. Classification (NCBI taxonomy): domain Eukaryota; kingdom Metazoa; phylum Chordata; class Amphibia; order Anura; family Dendrobatidae; genus Ranitomeya; species Ranitomeya imitator. Next base: position 446,960,985 of record NC_091283.1, on the reverse strand, counting down.
TATATATTTTTTTTTTTTCACATTTTTTTTTTTTTTTACTTTTGCCATGCTTCAGTAGGCTAGAAGCATGCACAACTCGATCGCCTCTGCTACATAGCAGCGATCTGCTGATCGCTGCTATGTAGCAGAAATGGAGGTGTGCTGTGAGCGCCGACCACAGGGTGGCGCTCACAGCCACCGGTGATCAGTAACCATAGAGGTCTCTAGGACCTCTATGGTTACCATCCAGACGCATCGCCGACCTGCGATCATGTGACGGGGGTCGGCGATGACGTCATTTCCGGCCGCCCGGCCGGAAGCGGTAGTTAAAGGGAACCTGTCACCTGAATTTGGCGGGACTGGTTTTGGGTCATATGGGCGGAGTTTTCGGGTGTTTGATTCACCCTTTCCTTACCCGCTGGCTGCATGCTGGCTGCAATATTGGATTGAAGTTCATTCTCTGTCCTCCATAGTACACGCCTGCACAAGGCAAGATTGCTTTGCGCAGGCGTGTACTATGGAGGACAGAGAATGAACTTCAATCCAATATTGCAGCCAGCATGCAGCCAGCGGGTAAGGAAAGGGTGAATCAAACACCCGAAAACTCCGCCCATATGACCCAAAACCATTCCTGCCAAATTCAGGTGACAGAGTCCCTTTAAATGCCGCTGTCTGCGTTTGATAGCGGCATTTAACTAGTTAATAGGTGCGGGCAGATCGCGATTCTGCCCGTGCCTATTACGGGCACATGTCAGCTGTTCAAAACAGCTGACATGTCCCGGCTTTGATGCGGGCTCACCGCGGAGCCCTGCATCAAAGCAGGGGATCTGACCTCGGACGTACTATCCTGTTCGAGGTCAGAAAGGGGTTAAGGGACTCGGGAAGAGAATCTGAGCGATCCAATGGCTGGATATACTTAAGGACAAAAATGTCCGGGAAGGATGGGAAATCTTGAAAAATTAGATTCCCAAAGCACAATCGTTAACAATTCCAAAAAGAGGGATGAATACAAAGCATTTAAGGAAACCAGGATGGATGAATACAGAACTTAAACACATGCTAAAAAGGAAGAAAGAAATGTTGATCAAATGAAAATAGGGAGTCATATCTAAAGAAGAAAATAATGCTGTCTGCAGAACCTGCAGGGCACAAATCAGATTATCTAAAGCTGACAATGAATTTAGGCTTGCAAGAGACGTCAAAAGCAATAAAAAAGGATTTGGGGGATATGTCAAAAGAAAAGTCAAAGATGCAGTAGGATTTTTACAGGATGAAAATGATGAAATTGTAAGAAAGGATATTGAGAAGGCCGAACTTTTAAATTCCTATTTTGCATCTGTTTTCTCTCAGAAAGGAAATGTAACAACTGATTTTCACTGTCCTATTAAAAGGAAAAGAAGAATCCAGGATATATAAACAGAAAGATAGTGAGGAAACACTTTGCTAACAAATGAATTCAAGTCTCCAGTTCCAGATGAATTACACCCCAGAGTACTGAAGGAGATAGCAGAAAAAAAAATTTAACCACTCTCCATAATCTTTGAAAATTCTTGGAGAACAGAAGACTAGAGAAGAGCAAATTTTGTTCCTATTTTCAAAAAGGGGAAGGTGGTGAACCCAGGGAACTATAGACCGGTGAGTCAGACTTCTATACCACGAAAGATCTTTGAACAAATTATTAAACATGTATGTAAGTACCTGGATAAGAATGAAGTGATTAACCAGAGTCAGCATGGGTTTATAACGAATAAGTCATGTCAGACTAACTTCATTTCCTTCTATGACAGAATCGCTGACTGGGTGGATCAGGGAAATGCTGTAGATAGTGTATCTTGACTTCAGCAAAGCATTTGACAAAGTATCTCACACCATCCTTATTGAAAAAATGACTAAGTATGGAATGGTCAAGGCAACTGTTAGGTTGTTTCATAACTGGCTTAGTGATCGGACCCAAAGAGTTGTCGTTAATGGCTGCACATCCAGTTGGAAGAATGTCTCAAGTGGGGTACCACAGGGTTCTGTCCTGGGCCCTGTATTGTTCAACATATCAATGATTTAAACCAGGATGGATGAACACAGAACTTCAACACATGCTAAAAAGGATGAAAGAAATGTTTATCAAATGGAAAGAGGGAGGCATATCTATAGATCTAAACATCTTTATCAATGATTTAGATGAAGGAATTGAGGGTACACTGATTAAATTTGCTGATGACACAAAGCTAGGAAGGATAGCTAATACTAGAAAAGACAGAGAGGATTCAAAAAGATATAATTAAACTGGAGCAGTGGGCAGCAACTAACAGAATGGTTTTTAATAGGGAAAAATGCAAAGTACTACATCTGCGCCATAAAAATGAAAAAGCATTTACAGAATGGGAGGAATATGGCTTAGTAACAGCGCATGTGAAAAAGACTTGGGTATACTAATAGATCATAAACTGAACATGAGTCAACAGTCTGATGCAGCAGCAAAAAAGCAAATGCAATTCTGGGATGTATTATCAGAAGAAGCATACAGTCTAGATCACGTGAAGTCATTATTGCCCTCTACTCCTCTTTGGTCAGACCTCATACTGGAATACTGTGTCCAGTTTAGGGCACCACATTTAAAAAAAAAGACATAAACAAACATCCCAAAATTCAGAAAAGAGCGACAAGAACGATGAGCGGTCTGCGAACCATGTCCTATGAGGAACGGTTACAGGATTTGGAGAGGAGACTTAATATCTGTCTACAAATATCTCAAGGGCTGTCACATTGTAGAAGGATCATCTTTATTCTCATTTGCACAAGGAAAGACTAGAAGCAATGAGATGAAACTGAATGGGAGAGACACATTAGATATAATAAAAAACACTTTTTGACAGTGAGGGTGATCAATGAGTGGAATAGGATGCCACGAGAGGTGGCGAGTTCTCCTTCCATGGAAGTCTTCAAACAGAGGCTGGACAGACACCTGTCTGGGATGATTTAGTGAATCCTGCTTTGAGAAGGGAGTTGGACCAGATGACCCAGGAAGTCCATTCCAACTCTATTTATCACCCACTCCTGGTTGTGCCTTACAAACTCTGATGTGAAATGCTGACCGTGTGAACGTGGCCTTAATCTGTGAAACAGGCGACCACAGGAGCTGGTCACGGTAAGAATCAACGATGGTTTCAAAAGATGGTTTAGAAGAAAAAGATATTTATGTAAATCTATAATATTCTTGCTCTGAATGTTGATCCAGTCGATTGACACTTGATCAGGAGCAAAAAAAAAAAAAAGTTGGAGGCAAAATGGATTCATGCCTTATGATTGTACTTAACCCATTCCTTTTATCCTTTAGGTGAACTTGATGGACATGTAATTTTTTCACTTTAGTAACTGAATGCATTTTTGGATAAAATCATTTTTTTTATGAGAATGGGTTCATAAAAATGTTGAACTGTTCTGCTTCTACATCCTGTATGTATCATAGTACATAACACTGTGAAATGAGCTAATGGTGGATCTATCTTTGAACTCATTCTAATGGCACATTTTGTAACCTTTATCTCTCCTCACAGTTGATTTCTTACCAGCTGAACCTTAAGATCAGCTTGGAAGATAATCACAAAAAAAAGAATGTTACAGACATGGCTGTCAGAATAAGCTTGGTGATTCTATAGTTTTTTTTTTTTTTGCAGTCTGTTATGTACTGTGATACACACAAGATGTAGGAGCTAAACAGTCAAACATGTTTAATAAAATCCTATTACAAAGTAACATTTTTGGCTAAAAACAGTTTTTGATAGTAAAAAAAAAATTCTCCCAAAGGAGTCCATAACGCAAAGGCACATTTTTAATGGCAGCCATGACAGAACTTGTGTGTTGTGTTGTTACTCGGTTTAGTGGTGCCATGTCCCTTTCAGCTCCACCTCTGTCTCCTAAGGACATGGCCCAAAATGGGCCTTTAAAATGCAATTTTTCCCTTCAAGGTTGAATTGTCACAGGAAGTCATCATCCTCAGAGTCGTCATCGTCCCTCACCAGTGCCTCTATATTGTGTGTAATGTCTGTGATCATGCGGTTGAAGCGGTTGGACCCTGGTGAGCAGCTGTCGTAATTGCGCACGGCAGAGGCTGACGTATTACTCATGCTGCGCTTGATCCTTCCAAAACTGTCGGTCAGAATTCCCCCGTCACGAATTCCGATGCTCTCTAGGAATCCTTCAAAGTATCCAATATCCATATCAGGGATAAATGGCCTCAGTCCTGACAAAGGAAACAAGAACAAACCCGGGATGTCATAAAGGGAATTATTATAATTGTTTTTCTTATCCAGATCTAAAAAAAAATTCCTGCAAAGACAAAGTGAAATTCTGGTTGTCTGCAGTCACCACCAGAGGGAGCTTCATACAACAGATAAATTAAACTCTATGCAGTGAGCTCCCCCTAGTGGTAGCTGCAGTCAGAAATAAGTTTAAAGCGAATTTGCCACCTAGTTTGAGAACAGCATAATATAGAGACTAGTGATGCGAGTGTACTCGTTGCTTGGGTTTTCCCGAGCACGCTCGGGTGATCTCCCGAGTATTTGTGACTGCTCGGAGATTTAATTTTCGTTGCCTCAGCTGCATGATTTACAGCTGATAGACAGCTTGAATACATGTGGGGATTCCCTAACAACCAGGCAACCCCCACGTGTACTCAGGCTGGCTAGCAGCTGTAAATCATGCAGCTGTGTCAACAAAAAATAAATATCCAAGCAGTTACAAATACTCAGAGATCACCCGAGCGTGCTCGGGAAAAGCCGAGCAACGAGTATACTCGCTCGTCACTTATAGAGACCCTTACTAGACTCCTTGCTGAAGTTTTGATAAAATTGCTGTTTTATAAGCCGGAGATTATCACTAAAGGACTAGTAAACCTGCTGCTAGGTAGTTTTCCATATTTATGAGCTCTGTATAAACCTGCCTCCCCCATCAGTAATTGGTAGCTTACTGCCTATGCACAGTGTACACAGAAAGCTGCCAATCAGTGGACTAATCAGCGGATTTCATCACAACTACAGCAATCAGCCCAGAAAGTGATACTTTGCTGGAATAAGAGTCTCTATCCCTACATCATGCTGCTCTGAGATTATGTAGGAAAAAACTGTTAACAGATTCCCTTTAATAACTTTCTATGCAGGGAATTTGGAGTCTGTGTCTGAAAAAAAATCACTGACCACTAATCTCCCACTGTTCTTACCAAGTAGAAGGAATTTCCTATTTTCTCCATACAATTGGAGCAGCTCTCTGCAGTATTCCTTCACATCCATCCCAAGACGATATTCACGTAAGAGACAGGCAAACCGGTAAATCTCCATGGGGGCCAGCTTGTTCCTCAGCTAGAAAAAACAACCATTATGGAGAATGATCTTAAATGTATCCACCAGTCACATCTAAAGCAGCATTTCCAATTCTGTTCCAGGTTGCAAACCTTCACGTCTCCCCATCACCAGGCTAGACCATATTTTATAGAAAGCACTCTGCTCTATTGCACTGTGGGAGATGGAGATTGTATACCGGCCATACTGTTTTCGCCTCATATAATGGAAAATTATAATAAATATCCATGATCTTATTGCAGCTAGTATGGTTAACAGAGAACACAACATTTTTGGATGCAGCTCTGGGTGTGACTGGAGAATAAATATGAGATATAAATGTCATACATGATCCAAAGTTACTATATGTCGCTTAAAGTATGCTACATGGACCATAGAATGCTGAGATTTGTAGTTCCCCAGCAACTGGAGAGTCACAGTATACATCAGCGCAGACCTAGCCGCCCGGTTACGTACAGTTATCATGTAGTCCTGCAGCTGTTCCAGGGCGACGCCATTCTGCTCGCCATCACTGGCTCCGGATGCCAGGCTCTGCTCAGATACAGTGAATGAGGGAGAGGATTCCCCGCTGTAACGCACCTCGAATGTATCATGGGAACCATTGCTTGGAAAAAGAAAAAGTTGTAGAGGAATATAAGACGTTTGGTTGGAGTTCCCCTCTAAGGATATACATAGGGTAAGGAAAGTATTCAGACCCCTTTAAATTTTTCACTCTTTGTTTCATTGCAGCCATTTGGCAAATACAAAACAGTTCATTTTTTCACATTAATGTACACTCTGCACCCCATCTTGACTGAAAAAAAAACAAATGTAGACATTTTAATTTTATAAAAAAGAAAAACTGAAATATTACATGGCCATAAGTATTCAGACCCTTTGCTCAGACACTCATATTTACCGTATATACTAGAGTATAAGCCGACACGATTATAAGCCAACCCCCCTAATTTTGCCACAAAAAACTGGGAAAACTTATTGACTCGAGTATAAGCCTAGGGTAGAAAATGCAGCAGCTACCGGTGAATTTCAAAAATAAAAATAGATGCTCCATACCGTTCATTATTACCCCATAGATGCTCCATATAAAGCTGTGCCCCATATAATGCTCTGCACCGTTCATTATGGCCCCATAGATGTTCCATAGAAAGCTGTGCCATATAGAATGCTCTGCACCGTTCATTATGGCCCCATAGATGCTCCATATAAAACTGTGCCATATAGAATGCTCTGCACCGTTTATATGGAGCATCTATGGGGCTATAATGAAGCTGTGCCATATAGAATGCTCTGCACCGTTCATTATGGCCCCATAGATGCTCCACATAAAGCTGTGCCATATATAATGCTCTGCACAGTTGATTATTGCTCCATATAAAGCTGTCCAATATATAATGCTGCTGCTGCTGCAATAAAAAAAAAAAAATCACATACTCACCTCTCTTCGCTCAGGATGCCGGCGCTTTCAATATTTACCTGCTCCTCGTGCGTCTCCGTCTCCAGCACTGACGCTCAGCAGAGGGCGCGCACTGACTACGTCACCGCGCCCTCTAACCTGAGCGTCACAGCCAGAGGACGCTGGAGACGGAGCCGCACCGGAACGAGGAGCAGGTAAATATCGTGCAGCGCTCCCCTCCCTGTATACTTACCTGCTCCCGGCGTGGTCCCTGCAGTCCCTGCTTCTCCCGGCGCTGCATCTTCTTCCTGTATTGAGCGGTCACAGTTATCTAAGAGCACAGTGGCCTCCATAATCCTTAAATGGAAGAAGTTTGGTACCACCAGAAGTCTTCATAGACCTGGCTGTCCAGCCATACTGAGCAATCTTGGGAGAAGAGCCTTGTCGATAGAGATAAAGAAGAATGCCAATATCACTGTGGCTAAGCTCCAAAGGTACAGTAGGGAGATGGGAGAAAGTTCCACAAAGTCAACTATCACTGCAGCCCTCCACCAGTTGGGCATTTATGGAAGAGTGACCCGATGGAAGCCTCTCCTCAGTGCAAGACATGTGAAAGCCTGCATAGAGTTTGCTAAAAAAAACACATGAAGGACTCCCAGACTATGAGAAATAAGATTCTCTGGTCTAATGAGACGAAGATAGACCTTTTTAGTGATAATTCTATGTGGTATGTGTGGGGACACCCAGGCCCTGCTCATCACCTGTCCAATACAATCCCAACAGTGAAACATGGTGGTGGCAGCATCATGCATATGGGAGTGTTTTTCAGCTGCGGGGACAGGACGACTGGTTGCCATTAAAGGAAACATGAATGCGGCCAAGTACAGAGATATCCTGGATGAAAACTTCTTCCAGAGTGCTCTGGACCTGAGACTTGGCCGAAATATCACCTTCAAACAAGACAATGACCCTAAGCACACAGCTAAAATAACAAAGGAGTGGCTTCAAAACAACTCTGTGACCATTCTTGACCGGCCCAGCCAGAGCACTGACCGAAACCCAATTGAGCATCTCTGGAGAGACCTGAAAATGGCTGTCCATCAACGTTCACCATCCAACCTGACGGAACTGGAGAAGATCTGCAAGGAAGAATGGCAGAGGATCCCCAAATCCAGGTGTGAAAAACTTGTTGGATCGTTCCCAAGAAGACTCATGGCTGTACTAACTCAAAAGGGTGCTTCTACTCAATACTGAGCAAAGGGTCTGACTACTTATGACCATGTGATATTTCAGTTTTTATTTTTTAATAAATTTGCAAAAATTAATACATTTCTGTTTTTTTTCAGTCAAGATGAGGTGCAGAGTGTACATTAATGAGAAAAAATTAACTTCTTTTTAATTTAACAAATGGCTGCAATGAAACAAAGAGTGAAAAATGTAAAGGGATCTGAATACTTTCCGTATCCACTGTATATCTTCATCCCTTCCGCTGTATTTATTACTTACAAGGAGCTGCAGCAGCTGAAGTCAGCATCGTATGAAAATGTCCCGTCTGTGTGTGAACTGTCACCTGCAAAAAGATGAGAAGCGAATGAAAGACTGTCCAGAGCCAGGTCATAAGTGGCTATGCCATTAAAAACACCCAATAGCCACCATAAATGGCTTCAGATTGTAGGAGTGCTAAGGCTAATGGGACAGGACTCTACTCGGAGCACACAGCATGTGGCAGAGACTGTGCTCGCCATCAGAACTCCAGCTTGGCTGAAAATCTCAACACCATATGGCACTTTATTGAGAACAGTGGGGCCGGTATCTCATGTCCAATATTCACGAACCGAGTATGAACTTTGATGTCCACACCGACCTCAGATCTCTTGATCTTCAAATGTCCTGTCAGGAGATTTGCGGCCTACCTGGACATGTGATGTGTGAAACCATCCTAAGGTAGTATTATTTTGACACAATATGGCAGTAGTACTTTCAGTGTAATATGCAAATTTCTTCTTCAGGGAGGCTACTGGAAGTAGCGATCCTAAAAGTCAATATCGACCCTTTAATGAGCCTTGCCATATGACTTAGGATAAAAGCCAATCCAGAATCTCAAATTTCAGACTTCTGACTCTGGCTGTTGCCCCCTTGTCAGTGCAAAGCATGAGATACCAAGTCTTGTGGCAAGGCTTGTTAAAGGGGTCATATTGACAATTAGGATTGCTACTTCCAGTAGGTGCCACTATTGCATATTTAATTTCACAGAGGACAATTGCATGGCCTATAAGTCTCCTTACATTGTCATTCTACCCAAGGAGAAACATTTCCCCTTAGATTTCAGTATAATACATATGACACTGTTATTTAGCGGTTGTGCGCAGGTATTATTGTGACATTGTGGTGGTATTAATTAGGTACTCTTTTTTGGAATCTGGTATTAGAATAAGTAATGGAGATATTTGGGCACACATGGCATAATAGTTGGAGCATGGTATGCTGTTATGATTTTGGCAATATATTTGGGATGCTTTTATTTGGATGTGGTACTGTTTGGGAGCATTATTGTACTACTATTATGTTGCTATTTTGGAACTATTCCCTAGTTATTTTGCCCAGTGTCTCCAGTGGCAGAAAAATATTGGCCAGAAAAAAAATCAAGTTGGCAATCCTGGTAACTACTCAAGTACAAGTCAATAACCAAGGCTTTCTACCATGCCATAATTGAGGCATAGTGCTCGCAGGGGTGTCACCACTACCACAGCGAGGTCCTCATCTTACAACGTGATAGCCACGGCCTCTCCGGAGGGGACGTATAATGATAGCCAGCCCGGTCCACACATTCAATGCTCTGATCCCCATAGATGATTTGGAAAACTTGGCAGATGAGCGCACATGATTCTTCTGCAGCATCCTGTAAAAATGTACAAAAGTGTTATTATTATACATTTTTATAGCGCCATTTATTCCATGGCGCTTTACATGTGAATACAGGCAAATATAGACAAATACATTAAACATGAGCAAATAACAAGGCACACGGGTACATAAGGAGGGAGGACCCTGCCCGCGAGGGCTCACAGTCTACAGGGATGGGTGACGAAACACTAGGAGAGGGTAGAGCAGGTTGTGCGGCGGTTCAGTAAGTTCAGGATCCCTGCAGGCTGTAGGCTGCAGAACATTATGGGAACTGTCTCTGGCAGGGCTATGAATGCAGTTGTGGTTGCAACCAGAGTGTATAACAATACGTGAATGAAGATCAGTAACTGGGAAAGTAAGGGAACCAAACAATCAACTCACTCTGTTCTCTACAGCCAAGATGATCAAGTTGCAGTAGGCATCTGGACTTGGCTCCTTGAAATCTAAAGGATTCTGTCCTCCTGGTCTCTCCCAGCTGCCCCCACATGGCTGACGTCTCTCCCAACTTCCCCCACAAGGTTGTCGTCTTTCCCAGCTGCCTCCACAAGTTTGTCGTTTTTCCCAGCTGCCCCCGCGAGGTTGTTTTCTCTCCCAGCTGCCCCCACAGGGTTGTCTTTTTTCCCAGCTGCCCCCACAAGGTTGTCGTCGCTCCCAGCTGCCACTGAATGTCATTCTCCGCTCCCAATTATTGCACGCCTGGCCTCTACGGCTCTTCTCCCAGCTTCCAGTTTCTTGCTTTTCTCCACTCCTCTCCAAACTACCTCCATTCTTGGGTCGTCCATCTGAAGATTTATGGGCCATCTTCCAGTCCAAGCTGCAGATAGTATGGCGCCTTTCCATAGCACCCCCTATTTGTTTAGGACCAGCTCCACCTGCTCCTGGAATCCTGTCAGCTTTTCTAACGGGAGGTTTTCTTTCCAAGCTACCAGAGGCTGGAACAGGATCTAATCCGAGACCTAAAAGAAAGACCATAAGACTGAGACAACTCCAACTATGATACAAGACCTATTAACATTCATTGTACATGAGAACACTCAGTGCAGGAAAGACAACCTGCTCATCACACCTGTCTTGAGGACCAACAAATGAAGAGCATCATCCCTAACATAGGAAGCTGCAGCAATCTCATGTGTAGGAATCCGTAGAATGAGCTCCTCGTTGTCTCTCCAGGTCAGTAAGAGGCTCCGAGCTGATAAACTGAGGATACTGTCCTGCTCCGGGGTGCAGTGGAGAGGGAGCTCCTTCAGATGCTGCAGAAAGAAAACAAAATGTAAATTCCCAAATTCCACATATACAGCAACAAAGATCATGATGAATTTAGAAATTGGTTATATTCTTGCACATAGGACCAGTATTCTAGTAGTTAATTTATTTATAAAATGTATTTAGTTATTTATTTATATTTTATTTATACATTATTTATTTAAATTTACATTATTTACTCATTTAAGTGAGTAAAATAAATACATAAATAGTAGTTATATCCTTGTACATAGAATCAGTATTATTTGTTTATACATAGGGAGCAGCATTATAGTAGTTATATTCTTGTACATAGTGGAAGTATTATAGTAGTTATATTCTTGTACATAGGGGCAGTATTATAGTAGTTATATTCTTGTACATAGGGGCAGTTTTATAGTAGTTATATTCTTGTACATAGGGGCAGTATTATAGTAGCTATATTCTTGTACATAGTGGAAGTATTATAGTAGTTATATTCTTGTATATAGGGGGCAGTATTATAGTAGTTATATTCTTGTACATAGGGGGCAGTATTATAGTAGTTATAGTCTTGTACATAGTGGAAGTATTATAGTAGTTATATTCATGTACATAGAGGCAGTGTTATCTACTATATAATTGTCTAAGGGTCACTTCAGTCTGTCTGTCTGTCTGTCTGTCACGGTTATTCATTCGCTGATTGGTCTCAGCAGCTGCCTGTCATGGCTGCCGCGACCAATCAGTGACGGGCACAGTCCGGAAGAAAATGGCCGCTCCTTACTCCCCGCAGTCAGTGCCTGTCGCCTGCATACTCCCCTCCGGTCACCGCTAACACAGGGTTAATGCCGGCGGTAACGGACCGCGTTATGCCACGGGTAACGCACTCCGTTACCGCCGCTATTAACCCCGTGTGTCCCTAACTTTTTACTATTGATGCTGCTTATGCAGCATCAATAGTAAAACGATCTAATGTTAAAAATAATAATAAAAAAAAAACAAAAACCTTATTCTCACCTTCCGCCGTCGCGTCCTCTCCTCGGCACTGCAAGCGGCAGGTTCCGCTTCCAAAGATGCTATGGGAGAAGGACCTTCCATGACATCACGGTCATGTGACCGCGACGTCATGGAAGGTCCTGCGCTCATACCAACCCTGGGACCGGACACCGCACACAAGCGTCGGAACTACAACGGACTCTTCGGATGGTATGTTTATTTTTTAACCTGTTACATAAGTGACTGGGCAATATACTACCTGGCTGGGCAATATACTACGTGTCTGTGCTGTATACTACGTGACTGGGCAATATACTACGTGGCTCTGTGCTGTATACTACGTCGCTGTGCAATATACTACCTGGCTGGGCAATATACAGTACTATGTGTCTGTGCTGTATACTATGTGACTGGGCAATATACTACGTGGCTCTGTGCTGTATACTACGTCGCTGTGCAATATACTACGACGCTGTGCAATATACTACGTGACTGGGCAATATACTACCTGGCTGGGCAATATACTACGTGTCTGTGCTGTATACTACGTGAGAGGGCAATATACTACATGGCTCTGTGCTGTATACTACGTCGCTGTGCAATATACGTCGCTGTGCAATATACTACGTGACTGGGCAATATACTACGTGTCTGTGCTGTATACTACGTGACAGGGCAATATACTATGTGGCTCTGTGCTGTATACTACGTCGCTGTGCAATATACTACGTCGCTGTGCAATATACTACGTGGCTGGGCAATATACTACGTGCCTCTGTGCTGTATATTACGTGGCTGTGCAATATACTACGTGACTGGTCAATATACTAGGTGGCTGGGGAATATACTACATGGCTGGGCAATATACTACATGGCTGGACAATATACTACATGGCTGGGCAATATACTACATGGCTAGGCAATATACTACGTCGCTGTGCAATATACTACGTGGCTCTGTGCTGTATATTACGTGGCTGTGCAATATACGTGACTGGGCAATATACTTCATGGCTGGACAATATACTACATGGCTGGGCAATATTCTACTGTCCCGGATATTCATTGGTCGCGGCCTCTGTCTGTCATGGAATCCAAGTCGCTGATTGGTCCGGTGGCAATATGGCCGCTCTTTCCTCCCCACAGTCAGTGCCCGCTCCATACTCCCCTCCAGTCATCCAGTCAGCCTTCACACAGGGTTAATGCCAGCGTTAATGGACCGCGGTGTAACGCACTCCGGTCACGCAGCTATTAACCCTGTGTGACCAACTTTTTACTATTGATGCTGCGTATGCAGCATCAATAGTAAAAAGATCTAATGTTACAAATAATAATAATTAAAAAAAAAACGTTATTCTCACCCTCCGTCGTGTCGCCCTGTCCTCGGCAGTGCAAGCGGCAGGTTCCGGTGCCAAGGATGGTATGCGTGAAGGACCTGCCATGACGTCACGGTCATGTGATTGCGACGTCATCACAGGTGCTGCGCTCATACCAACCCTGGGACCGGAAACTGCCGCATGCACCGCACACAGGCGCCAGGACTCCAAGAGGCCCTCGGAAGGTGAGTATATGTTTCTTTTTTATTTTTTAGCCTGTTACATACCTTGCTGGGCAATATACTACGTAGCTGGGCAATATACTATGTGACTGGCCAATATACTACGTGGCTCTGTGCTGTATACTACGTCACTGTGCAATACACTACGTGGCTGGGCAATATATTACGTGGCTGGGCAATATACTACGCCGCTGGGCAATATACTACGCCGCTGGGCAATATACTAAGTGACTGGGCAATATACTACGTGACTGGGCAATATACTACGTGACTGGGCAATATACTACGTGGCTGGGCAATATACTACGTGGCTGGGCAATATACTACGTGGCTGGGCAATATACTACGTAATATACTACATCGCTGGGCAATATACTACGTAGCTGGGCAATATACTACGTGGACATGCATATTCTAGAATACCCGATGCGTTAGAATCGGGCCACCATCTAGCAGTAGTTATATTCTTGTACATAGGGGGCAGTATTATAGTAGTTATATTCCTGTACATAGGGAGCAGTATTATAGTTATATTCTTGTACATAGGGGGCAGTATTATAGTAGTTATATTCTTGTATATAGGGGCAGTATTATAGTCGTTATATTCTTGTACATAGGGGCAGTATTATAGTAGTTATATTCTTCTACATAGGGGGCAGTATTAAAGTAGTTACATTCTTGTACATAGGGAGCAGTATTATAGTAGTTATATTCTTGTATATAGGGGCAGTATTTCAGTAGTTATATTCTTTTACATAGGGGGGCTGAATTGTAATAGTTATTATATTTTTTGTCCATAAGGAACAGTCGTATAATATAGCCTATGAAGTAATAACCATATAGCAAGCCCCTCCAGGGATAAAGAAAATAAGAAGTCTTTGTTGTCCCATCATGCCTCAGGATGTACCAGTATTTTTTTTCTTTTTATCATGTGCTTCCTTATGACAAGGGGATTTCTTACCCTCGCTGTATCCAGAAGCTGCAAGATTTCATCTCGACTTGATGGATTTAGTGAGGCCACAACCCATGTCAGATGACCCAAGAACTGTGAAGAAGATATTTACTGTAAGACATTTTTTTTTACCTTATTCCCCACTTGGGATTTCCTGAATGAGATGAGCTATAGCAGTGAGTGTCCTCTCCTCTGGAGGTCCTGGCTTGTCCTCCTAACAGATGAGCACCATTGGGGCTGCAATGAGTATCTACCAAGCAACTTTCCTGCCTATAAATGTCTTGACTCCCCAACAATCTCCTTACCTTTACTTCCTTCTCCACATAGTCATGCAGAAGAATTTGGGGATCCAACAAGAAATCAGGGGGCATGACAGGCACAGAGTGGAGGGGTCGGCGGTAGCTGCTATTCCTCACTGCTGACCGACGGGCAGATTTAAGTGACACTAATCGTTTGATGGGTGAAACCAGGGCCTGGTATAAGGGAGACAGAGATTGGCGACAAGTCCTGTGATGATACAACAGCCGGGATGAACCTTACCACACAGATACACAGCAACGTTACACCTTGGTACCTTCTTTCCCTTCTTGGTATGTTGCTCCATGCTGCTGTCTTTCAGATGAGTCTACCAGTCACCCAACACTTCAAGGGTATATCTGCGTCCTACCAGACTTCATGAGTATTCCTGTCCTCCCTGGTCTCTGTATAACTGGCTCTGCCTCCTCTTCCTCCCCATTGTTATTTTCCTACAGAGGAAACTCCACCAGATTCAGGGACCGAGTTAGTTCCTGCTTCTGTCCAATGTGATAAGGGCAGATATACAGTGACATGTAAAAGTTTGGGCACCCCTGGTCAAAATGACTTATTTTGAACAATTAGGCAAGTTGAATATGAAAATAATTCTCTCAAAGGGCTCAAGTTAAAGATTACACATTTGCTTTGTATTTTAGGCAAAAAAAAATATATGTTGTAAATTTTTACATTTTAAAAATTACAAAAAGGAAAACGTACTGATGCAAAAGTTTGTGCACCCTGCATGATTAATAACTAGTATCACCCCTTTTGCAAGTATCACAGCTTCTAAATGCTTTTTGTAGCCAGCCAAGAGTCTTTTAATTCTTGTTTGAGGAATTTTATCCTTTCTTCGCTGGAAAATTCTTCCAGTTCTGTAAGATTCCTGGGTCTTCTTGCATACACTGATATTTTGAGACCACAGATTTTCAATGATATTCAGATCAGGGCCATTGTAAAACCTTCAGCTTGTGCCTTTTGAGGTCTATTATGGATTTTGACGTGTGTTTAGGATCATTATCTATTTGTAGAAACCATCCGCTTTTCAACTTCAGTTTTTTTACATGTGGTGCTATGTTTGCATAAAGAATTTGTTTAAATTTAATTGAATTCACTCTTCCCTCTACCCGTGAAATGTTTCCCATGCCGTTGGCTGC
The DNA here is from genome assembly GCF_032444005.1 of Ranitomeya imitator. NCBI lineage: Eukaryota > Metazoa > Chordata > Amphibia > Anura > Dendrobatidae > Ranitomeya > Ranitomeya imitator. Next base: position 446,945,183 of record NC_091283.1, on the reverse strand, counting down.
TACACAATCCCAAAGTATGATTGATCCACCCCCATGCTTAATGGTTAGCGAGATTTTTCTTTTCCTGAAATACTGTGCCCTTTTTCTCCACACATACTTTTGATCGTTGTGGCCAAAGAGTTCTATTTTAACCTCATCAGTCCACAGGACTTGCTCCCAAAATGCATCAGGCTTGATTAGATGTTCTTTTGCATACTTCTGCTGCTGAATTTTATGGTGAGGACGCAGGAGAGGGTTTCTTCCGATTACTCTTCCAAGAAGGCCTTATTTGTGTAGGGGTCTCTGAACAGTAGAACAATGTACCACAACTCCAGAGTCTAAATCTTTCTGAAGATCTTTTGCAGTCAAGCGGAGGTTCTGATTTGCCTCTCTAGCAATCCTACAAGCAGCTCCCACTGAAATTTTGCTTGATCTTCCAAACCTTATCTTGACCTCCACTGTTCCTGTTAAATGCAATTTCTTAACTACATTTCGAACTGAGGAAATGCCAACTTCAAAATGCTTTGCTTTCTTCTTATAGCCTTCTCATGCTTTATGGGCCCCCAAGATTTTCAGAGTGCTAGGCAGCTGCTTTGATGAACCATGGCTGCTGTTTCTTTGGCACAGGCTGGGTTTTTATAAAGCTGGGACATCTGCATCACCTGGTCTTTCCTAACGATGATAGTGAACAAGCCATAATCCTAACAGTACGTGCCCACGATCAGCAACTGCTGTGGCTTTGACACTTCGTATTTATCCAGCATCAAAACCACAAGGGCCAGATGTTACAGCATAATGGATGGTATTTCTAGAAAGCCCATGTCCACTATGCGTATATGTGTGCCTGCAGACCACCCGTGAAAACTGACATGCAGCACATCTTTCAGGACTGCAGCATGTCAATTTCTCTTGCGGAGATGCTAGTCTCCTGTTATGACCTGGTGGTCAGGACAATAATGGAGCTGGTGGTTAAGAGCACACGGAATGACCTGATAGTTACTGATAATAAGGACGAGCTCTGGGACGTGGGAACTCTGCTGACCGCAATTCCTAAACCTATCAAACACACTAGAAATAGCCGTGGATTGCGCCTAACGCTCCCTATGCAACTCGGCACAGCCTAAGAAACTAGCTAGCCCTGAAGATAGAAAAATAAAGCCTACCTTGCCTCAGAGAAATTCCCCAAAGGAAAAGGCAGCCCCCCACATATAATGACTGTGAGTAAAGATGAAAATACAAACACAGAGATGAAATAGATTTAGCAAAGTGAGGCCCGACTTACTGAACAGACCGAGGATAGGAAAGGTTACTTTGCGGTCAGCACAAAAACCTACAAAAAGACCACGCAGAGGGCGCAAAAAGACCCTCCGCACCGACTCACGGTGCGGAGGCGCTCCCTCTGCGTCCCAGAGCTTCCAGCAAGCAAGACAACAAATTAAATAGCAAGCTGGACAGATAAATAGCAAACCAAAGAAATACAAGCTGGAACTTAGCTTCTGATGGGAAGACAGGTCACAAGAACGATCCAGGAGTGACAACAGAATTCACAACAGTCTCCGCAACAGAAATTTCACCCTTAGAATGTATTGAATGCAGTAAATCCGCATGGTTCAGTGAACATATATGGATTTACCTGAGTTCAATAGAAGGTAGCGTTTTGGACGCAGCAATAATATACTGTGTGAACATAGCCTTACAGACTAATTATGGTCTGAAACCTTGGTCAAAGTTATCAGAGCACACAAATCTCCAAGAGTGCCCAAACTTTTGCATCAGCCCATTTTTCTTTTTGTAATTTGTAAAACAAAAAAAGGGCAATTTCTTTTTTTTCTGAAAATACAAAGGAAATTTGTCATCTTTAACTTTCCCCCTTGTAAAGATCATTTAATCTTCTTCTTGCTTAACTGATCACAATAAAGGTAATTTTGACCAGGGGTGCCCAGACTTTTACATGCCACTGTAGACAGCAAAAGTGCAATCCAATTTCTTGGACTGCTTCTAGGTGGAAGAATACAACTCTATGTGATGCAGCGAGCCAAACGGGTCTTGTAACTCCTTGTGATAATGTAGAAGCTTCATCTGCACTCTTATAAATTGGACACCAAATGATGGCATGAATGACAAGCTAAGCTCTGCCGCATCTTCATATAAAATGAATATCAATCAGTACTTGTGCACTTGCAAGTTTAATGGGAATGTACAAGTAAACAGGTGATATGTGACATTGCAGTCATAAACTGAAGCCAAGCTTTCAAATTGTCTGTCCCGATGTCAAGGTGAAAATATATGTCTTTATACACTTTTGTACTTTTATATATTCTTATGCTGTGAAACAATAAGTTTTTCCCTTTGCTTGCCAAATGCAAATTTAACTGTATTTAAGATGGCTGCCAGTATTCACCTTTGCCTTAGTTTTTGTACTTGCCAAGAATCTACTTTCGTTTCTGAAGCTGAAGTATCGTCCCTGGAGAAATGGAAACTTAAAGTGACGTGGAGGAAGGAGGATCTATCATATGACGTCAGGCCAACCAGAGGGACTGAATACTAGATACATTGCTTAAACCCCGCCTAACCCTGCCCTCTGCACACCTTCCCCCAATGGACCATATAATGTTGTGTATATGAAATAAAGAGTTCAGTTGCTGTGAGGTTACCACTACGTGTGGAAGTATAAGCAGACACTGAGTTTGAACCAGCATTGTGTCTGACTCATTCTTCACTCCGGTACCACTGCTTTTAATCTGATTTGGAATGACTGGTGGATGAAGGGTATTGTCGTGACGACCCCGACACCGAGGAGAAAAGAACTCTATAGCGCCATATATTGGAAGTAGGAATCCTAGAAATCAATATCAACCCTTCAAACAAGCCTTGTCAAATGACTTAGAATAAAAGAAAATCAGAATATAGAATTAGACTTACCGGTAATTCCGTTTCTAGGAACCTTCCATGACGGCATATGGAGGTTGTCTCTTTGCCCTAATGGGGAACAGGAAATACAGAGAGGTTTAAAGGACCTTCCACCTCCCACTTGCCAGTGACTTACAACTGACACCATAGCACCTGTTTACCTTCTGAATCCCAGAACTAATCCAGGAATATATATAGGGTGGGAAATTAGCGCCGTCATGGAAGGTTCCTAGAAACTGAATTACCGGTAAGTCTAATTCTATTTTCTCTAGTCACCTTCCACGACGGCATATGGAGGAATACCAACTAATTTGGCACTAGGGAGGGACAACGGCCTGGAGAACTTTACGGCCGAAGACTAAGTCCTTATTGGACATTACATCCAATCTATAATGTTTAGAGAAGGTATGAAGTGAGGACCACGTTGCTGCCCTGCAGATCTGCTCCGGAGATGCGCCTGCTCTTTCTGCCCAGGAAACTGTTGTAGATCTGGTTGAGTGGGCCTTGATCCCTACTGGAGGTAGTTTGTTTTGAGCAAGGTAAGCTTGTGTTATAGCTTTTTTGATCCATGTAGCAATGGTACTTTTAGATACTTTTTTCCCCTTATTTTGTCCTGAGAGATGGACAAAAAAGTTATGATCAATTCTGAGAGCACGGGTCTGATCTAAGTAGTGTAATAGAATACGCCGAACATCAAGAGTGCTGAATTTTCTTTCTTCCGAGTTTGCAGGTTTATGGCAAAAGGTTGGTAGAACGATATTTTGGGAACGATGGAATTCAGAGACAACTTTTGGAAGAAAAGAAGGATCTAGACGAAGCACTATTGAATCTTCTCTAACCGGAAGATAAGGCTCTCTTATCGATAAGGCCTGTAATTCACCCACTCTTCTAGCCGAAGTTATGGCTACCAAAAAAACAGTTTTATAAGTAAGATTTTGTGGAGAACAGGAAGACAAATGTTCAAAAGGTGGACCTGTAAGACCATGGAGCACCACATTGAGATCCCATGGAGGAACTATAACCTGTTTTCTGGATTCATTCTAATTGCTGAGGTCATAAATCTTTTGATCCAGCGATGACCTGCTAGATCTTGATCAATGACAGAGCTGAGCACAGAGACCTGGACCTTCAAAGTACTGGGTCTAAGACTGATCTCCAAACCTTTTTGCAAAAAATCTAATATCTTAGGTATATTTGGCTTGAGAGGGTCTGGAAGGTTAGGTAGACAAAATGATGAAAACTTTTTTCAGATTTTATTGTAGATGGCGTTTGTTGCTGGTTTTCTAGATTTTTGCAGGGTAGCTATGACAGGGTTTGATAACCCTTTTGCTTTCAATACCTGGGCTTCAGTAACCACGCCGCTAAGTTTCATCTCTGAGGGTCTGAGTGGAGTATGGGTCCCTGAGAGAGGAGATTGTCCTTTACTGGTAACATTACCGGCCCGTCCACCTGTAGCTGGATGATCACGTTGAACCAACTTCTTTTGGGCCATAACGGAGCTATCAAAATAGTCGGGGTCCTTTCTATCCGTATTTTCTGTAGAACCTTTGCAAGAATTGGCATTGGTGGAAACGCGTAGGCTAGATGAAAATGCCGATCTTGGACTAAGGCATCTACTCCCCTGGGATTGCCTCTTGGGTTCAAGGAGAAGAAGGTTTCGACCTTTGCGTTTTGGTGAGAGGCAAAGAGGTCGACTTCTGGGAGACCCCACTTGCGTACTAGCATGTTGAATGTTTGATGATCCAGGCTCCATTCGCCAGAATGAATGTCCTGGCGACTCAGGTAATCTGCCTGAATATTGGCACCACCTTTCAGGTGAATTGCCGTCAGGGACAGTGTTTTTCGGCCCAACAAAAAATTTGAGCGGAGATTTTCTTTAAGCTGAGGAATTTTGTACTGCCCTGGTGCTTGATGTGAGCCACCGTGGTCATGTTGTCTGAATATATCTGAACATGTTGTCCAGAAATCTGACAACTTGCTGCTAACAGGGCCTCTTTCACGGCTATGAGCTCTCTGAAATTTGACGATTTCCCTCTGATCGACTGGTCCCAAAGACCTTGATAAGGAACATGGTTTATTATGGCTCCCCAGCCCCTCTTGCTGGCATCTGACTTGATCGTGGTTAGTGGGAACTGAATCCAACTCACACCCTTGAGGAGGTTTCTGGAATTCATCCACCATGTTAAGGAGGCTTTCACTTGCCATGGTGTGTGGATCCTTTTGGTTAGAGTGCCAGGACGACCATCCCAATTGAAGGATTCTTGAGTGGGCTTGAGTCCAAGCCACCGACTGTATGCAGGCTGTCATGGAGCCTAAGAGTGACATTCCCTCTCAGAGAGTAGGAGATCTGATCTCTTTGAATTTTCTGATCTTTGCTACTAATGGTAGTCTGTGATCGTCTGGAAGAAAGGACATTTGTTTTGCCGAGTCCAGAATCACTACCCAAAAATGTTCTGGTTTTTCAGGGTTGAAGATGTTTTTTTTATATATTTGGAATCCAACCCAGAGACCTCAATATGTCTAAAGTGGTTGACACATGGGATATCAGGGTCATCTTGGTGGGAGCTACCATCAGGAGATCGTCCAGATAGGGCACTATACAGACACCTTATTTCCGGATAAATTACACCGCCTCTGCCATTATCTTGGAGAACACTCTCGATGCTGAAGAAATGCCGAAGGGAAGGACTCCAAACTGATAGTGCTCCACTTGACGACTCCCCTGTATCGCAAACTTGAGATATTTTCTGTGTCTCGGGTGAATAGGAATGTGAAAATGTGCATCCTTTAGGTTGATGGTTGCCATAAAGGAGTGATGTCCTATCAAGGGAATGGCTGATTTTACAGACTCCATCTTGAACTTGCGATATTTTACATGTTGATTTAGAACCCTTTAAATTTATAATAATATGGATGTCCCCTGATGGTTTGGGTACCAGGAATAATCGGGAATAATGTCCTAGCCCCCATTCCGATTGTGGAACTGGGGAGATCACGTTTGATTTCATAAGATCTCTGAAATCTAATGTCAATAAATTGTGATCTTTAAATTGTGATCTTTTAATGTTGGAAGGGTAGTAATTTTTAGACCCTGAGGGGGGGGGAGGAAATTAACTTTATCAATAGGAGCTCCTTGATAACATTCAGAACCCAGTGGGAACTGGTGATGTTTTCCCACTGACCCACATATTTTGAGAGAGTCTTCCCCCCACTGGGTCGGAGTCATTGTTTGTCCTGTTGGGATTGCTGCTGCTGCTGTTGTGGGACAAAATATTTTTCCCTCTAGCTTTTGCGTAGCTCCATCTGCCGGTTTTGCCTTTACCTCTCAACTGAGAGGGCCGAGACTGTGGGGCACGAAAAAAAAGTTTCCTAGGTGGTTTTTGCTCTGGGAGCCGCTTTTTCTTGTCAGTAGCTTTATCAAAAATGTCATCTAAAGGTACCGTTTAGGTACATTTAGCGACGCTGCAGCGATATAGACAACGATGCCGATCGCTGCAGCGTCGCTGTTTAGGTCGTTGTGTGGTCACACAGACAGCTCTCCAGCGACCAACGATGCCGAAGTCCCCGGGTAACCAGGGTAAACATCGGGTTACTAAGCGCAGGGCCGCGCTTAGTAACCCGATGTTTACCCTGGTTACCATTGTAAAAGTTAAAAAAAAAAAAAAACAGTACATAGTTACATTCCAGTGTCTGTCACGTCCCCCGGCGTTAGCTTCCCTGCACTGTGTCAGCGCCGGCCGGCCGTAAAGCAGAGCACAGCGGTGACGTCACCGCTATGCTCTGCTTTACGGCCGGCCGGCGCTGACAGTCAGTGCGGGAAGCTGACGCCGGGGGACGTGACAGACATTATTAATTATTAAGTAGCAATCTTAGAAATCAACATGAACTCTTTAACAGGCCTTGCCACATGATTTAGGATGAAAGCCAAACCAGAATCTCAATTTACAGACACGTATTTTGGGTTTTTACCCCTCCTCAGTGCAAAGCATAGAGATCTAATTTGGCTGTATGATAGTCCTCTGATCGGGGTCTAAGGTCTAATGTTTCTCCTTATGGAGAGTAACATGCCAATGTATGGAGACTTATAGGCTGGTTTGCACGGAGGAAGGGCAAAACCCTAAAACGTGTCTGTAAATTGAGATTCTGGTTTGGCTTTTATCCTAAGTCATGGCAAGATTCATTAAAGGGTCAACTTCTAGGATTGCTACATCCAATAGGGGGCACTAGAGTGCAAGTCCTCTTCTTCTCTGAAGAAAACATTTACCGTATATATTTTATTTCGTAGAGGGGCATTGCACAACCTACAAGTCTTCTGGCATGTCACTCTCCATAAGGAAAAACTTTACCCCATGGAGCTAAGTTGCAATGCCAGGCGCAATTTGTGGACCTGCTTCCGGAAGAAAGTAACCATGGTTTTTTAAATCATCACATATTGTCCGTTTATAAAAAAGCTGGCACTCCGTACCATAACATATAAACACAAATTCTGACTTACATAACCATAGCCGATGAAGAAGCGACGGCGAAACGTGCGTTGGGGTGAGGAGGAAGTGCCAGCCATCTGTACCAGTGCTCCTGTCCCCGACGAAGGTATATACCAGCTTTGTATACCTATATACTCTTCACCAATGTGGTTCTTATAATTGAGCTGGTTTCTTGTTTTATTTGTGCCCTCTTACTTTAGGGCTTATATCCTTAAATTATTGTATTATATACAGAGGATTTTCCTCAGCATAGACTCTTTCTATAACAAATTAAGGCATAATTACTCCTGATTCAGACTAATATGAGCAGGCATTTTGATTTGGGTAAGTACAAGGTATTTCTTATTCCTTACATTTTGAGCACAGCCATACCTCCATCCTTTAAATATTATTTATGGTAAACACTTCCCCTTTCTGGGCACTCTGCTTTTTTATTAATTTTTTTTATGCATGACTATTGGTATGCTAAATAAAAATTGATTTTATAATTCACCTTCTGGGTCTCTTTATCGGCCATGCTTTTTTTTTTTATATCTTGTACAACTCCTTTAAATTTTACATAAAGCTGCATTCCTATGGATATTTACTGCAGCTTCACAGCACAGAATACAATGTGGTACCAGCCATATGCTCCTCTCTGGGGCCTGGATCCCCCATGTGCAGCCATATGGTTGAACGCCTCAGCACATTCCTACTTGGCACCTCCATAATAAACAGCATCAGGACTGCACATTGTCAGTTCTGCATTGTTTGGCTATGAAGAAATTATTTTTAGTTGTCTGACTTGGAGTCTTATTTTCTTTAAGAGCATTAGGAGGACCTATGTACCTATCCACACAGCCAGGATGATCTGCAGTGATGAAGATTTCATATAAGGGATTAGGGCCAGAATCCGTTTTCCTCTACAGGGGGCAACAGAGCTGAAGGTCGGTCCAATATGTGCTCCACATCCTTCAGCAATATAGATAGCGACTAGGGATGAGTGAATGTGCTCGGTGATACTCGGATATCACTTGAGTATCTGGGTGCTCAGCACTCAGCAAGCATTAGTCGATGTTCGAATTTGAAACTCGAATCCCTGCCCCACATATCTGGTACCTGTTACCCTGCCAATAAGCATGTGGAGATTGCCTGTAAGTCACTGTATTCAATTACTCATCCTTACAGTATTATGCGCTCTGTGGTACATTTCAGTGGTATATAATACTCAAAAATAGCATTGAAATGTTTTTCTGTATTCAGTTACTCATCCATAGAGTATTATTACGTTCTTTGAGGTACATTTCTGTGGTATTTAATACTCCAAAAAAGCATTGGAATTTTTTCTGGATTCAATTTCTCACCCATGGAGAATTACATGTTCTGTGGTACATTTTCGGTGGTATATAACACTACAAAAAAGCATTGAAAAAATTGCCTGTATTAAGTTACTCACCCATAGAGTAGTACGTGCTTTGTGGTAACTTTGTATGGTATATAAAAAAAAGCATTGATTTTTTTTCCAGATTTAATTACTCATTAATAGAGTATTACGTTCTTTGTGGTACTTTTTTATGAATTCCAATACTCATCCATAGAGTATTATATATATGCCCTGTGGTACAATTCGGTGCTATAAAACACTCCAAAAAAAGCATTGAAAAAAATGTCTTGTTTCAATTACTCATCCATAGCGTATTATGTGCTTTGTGGTACATTTTGGTGGTATATAACACTCCAAAAAAGCATTGAATTTTTTCTGGATTCAATTACTCACCAATAGAGTAATACGTTCTCTGTTGTACATTTCGGTGGCATATAACACTTCAAAAAAAGAGTTTAAATTATTTAATGGATTCAATTACTAATCTGTACAGTATTAAATGCTCTGTAGTACATTTCTGTGGTATATAACACTTCAAAAAAGTGTTGTAAAATTTTTCTGGATTCAATTACTCCCCCACCCACCAAGAGATCTGTACTGTCCTTGAGGTTCCGCACATAGTATGTGGGAGCAGGCAATGGTACAGGTAACACAGGTGTCTGTTGCCCATTTCTACATGTCAGGGGGCTTCAGCATTACCCAAAGCCGGGTCACTTACAGCCCAGACACCTGGGAATCAGGCTCCAGGAGGCAGATAGAGGCAGTCCCCCAGGCTCCCAAGGAAGGAGAAGAAGAATAGGACACCTGAAGAGGATTACTGTTTTACCCTCCTTATAATTTTTTTCTGGCTTTTCACTTTGTGCCAAGCCTTTCTGAGTATAGAAGTACAGCAACTACACTTTAAAAATATTTGAATGATGTCCAATAGTTGTTGCCTTTCAGGGCACATTCTGCAACTCTTTATGAGCGTAGGAGTACATCAACTAAACTTTCAAAATATTTACATTCTCTTTTTTTCTAGACTCAATTAGGTCTTCCATACAGTTTAATGTGGTTATTATTACATTATGTTGGTATGTAACACTCTAAAAAAGGGTTTAAAAATTTGTCTGGATTCAATTACTCATCCATACAGTATTTTGTGCTTTGTGTTGCATTTTGGTGGTATATAACACTCCAAAAAAAGTTGAAAAATTTGTCTGGATTCAATTAGTCATCCATAGAGTATTAGGTCCTTTCTGTTACATTAGGATGGAATGTAAAACTAGGGTTTTTGTTGAAAAATTTGTCTGAAGTCAATTAGTCATACATATAGTATTACATGCTTTCTGTTAAATTTCAGTGGTATATAACACTCCAAAAAAGCATTTACATTTTTTTCTAGTTTCATTTACTAATCCATACATTGTAACGTACTTAGTGGGCAACAAGCATGGCAGAATCCTGCGAGACTCCTGAGAGAGCGACCAGAGGAATATTGGAGCCAGACAAAGCTGGCACGACAGCGGAGGTGGCAGGATCCTGTGGTCTAGAATCGTCAATTTTCCCAGAACCACCAATGCCCGAACCCAGGCTGCAGTCATCACCGCTGGGGTTCTTGCGGACTACAGACGGGAGTGTCAAGATCCTCCTATGTCAGGGGTTCTATCACTATCCCAAACCTTGGCACTTACAGCCCAGGCACATGGGAATCGGGCTCCAGAAAGCAGGGGGAGGCAGACTCCCAGCCTAACGAGGAAGCTGAAGAAAAAGCGGATACCTGAAGATGATTACTATCTTACCCTCCTTATAATTTTTTCCTGGCTTTGCAATTATTCAACCCTACAATTTAACGTGGTTATTATTACATTATGGTGGTATATAAAACAAAAAAAAAACTCAAAGAAAAAAACTATGGATTAAATTATTCATCCATTCAGTTTAACGCGGTTATTGTTACACTATAGTGGCATATAAAACTAAAAAAAAGTTCAAAATCTTTTATGGATACAATTAGTCATCCATACAGTTTAATTTGCTTTGTATAAAATTACAGTGGATTAAAAATTTTAAAAACTGCTCAGCCTGGTACAGTTCACAAAATTTTTGTTAAAAAATGTACTATTATCACATACAGGTGCTTCTCACAAAATTAGAATATCATCAAAAAGTAAATTTATTTCAGTTCTTCAATACAAAAAGTAAAACTCATACTATATAGAGTCATTACAAATAGAGTGACCTATTTCAAGTGTTTATTTCTATTAATCTTCATGATTATGGCTTACAGCCAATCAAAACCCAAAAGTAATTTTCTCAGTAAATTACCCGTATATACTTGAGTATAAGCCGACCCCCCTAATTTTGCAACAAAAAACTGGGAAAACTAATTGACTCGAGTATAAGCCTAGGGTGGAAAATGCAGCAGCTACAGGTAAATGTTAAAAATAAAAATAGATACCAATAAAAATAAAATTAATTGAGGCATCAGTAGGTTAAGTGTTTTTGAATATCCAGATTGAATCAAGAGCCCCATATAATGCTCAATACAGTTCATTATGGCCCCATAAGATGCTCCGTATACAGATATACCCCATATAATGCTCCATGCAGTTGTATAAGGCCCCATAAGATGCTCCATGCAAAATATGCCCCATATAATGCTCCATGCAGTTCTTTAGGGCCCCATAAGATGCCCCATATAATGCTACATTCAGTTCTTTATGGCCCCATATAATGCTCCATGCAGTTCTTTATGGCCCCATAGATGCCCCATATAATGCTCCATGCAGTTATGGCCCCATAGATGCCCCATATAATGCTCCATGCAGTTATGGCCCCATATAATGCTCCATGCAGTTATGACCCCATATAATGCTCCATGCAGTTATGGCCCCATATAATGCTCCATGCAGTTATGGCCCAATATAATGCTCCATGCAGTTATGGCCCCATATAATGCTCCATGCAGTTATGGCCCCATATAATGCTCCATGCAGTTATGGCCCCATATACTGCTCCATGCAGTTATGGCCCCATATACTGCTCCATGCAGTTATGGCCCCATATACTGCTCCATGCAGTTATGGCCCTATATAATGCTCCATGCAGTTATGGCCCCATAGATGCCCCAAATAATGCTCCATGCAGTTATGGCCCAATATACTGCTCCATGCAGTTATGGCCCCATATACTGTTCCATGCAGTTATGGCCCCATATAATGCTCCATGCAGTTATGGCACCATATAATGCTCCATGCAGTTCTTGCCATGCATTTTGCCACATGTAATGCTGCGGCTGCTGCATACTCCCCTCTCGTCGCTGCTCCTCAGCGTCCCGTCTCTCCGCACTGACTGTTCAGGCAGAGGGCGGCGTGCACACTAATACATCATCACGCCCTCTGACCTGAACAGTCACAGCAAGAGAACAGGAAGACGAGGCGGCGGTGGAACGTGGAAAGGTGAATATGACATACTCACCTGCTCCCGGCGCTCCTGACGCGGTCCCTGCATGTCCCACGTCTCCGGGAGTGGCAGCTTCTTCCTGTAGTGAGCGGTCACATGGTACCGCTCATTACAGTAATGAATATGCGGCTCCACCTCTATGGGAGTGGAGTCCATATTCATAACTTTAATGAGCGAGCGGTACCAGTGACCGCTGAACAGGGGAAGAAGCTGCAGGCGCCCGAAGACCATGGGACATGCAGGGACTGCGTCAGGAGCGCTGGGAGCAGGTATTTGACAGGCGTCGCTCCCCCTCACCTGCCGACCCCCCGGCCGCCTTCCATGACTCGAGGATAAGCCGAGAGGGGCACTTTCAGCCCATTTTTTTAGGCTGAAAATCTCAGCTCATACTCGAGTATATACGGTAAGTAAATAGCAAGAAGGGAACCTAAAACATAAGATTTATTACATCCATTAAAATGACAAGACACAGCACATAAAAGCCAAACTTGTGCATTAACCAATCGTCAATCAGACAATGGGTTGATTATTAATCAAGAGATCAAACAATAGTGTTTAGGACAGATTGGTTTCTTATACTTCCAAAACAATTATTCAACTAGTAAGCCGAAGGCTCAGCAGAGAAACCAAACGCACAAATCTAAACAAATACTAATGCTATTGTCCATGCCAGCATAATTATAATAATAATAATAATAATAATAATTTTTATTAATATAGCGCCAACATATTCCGCAGCGCTTTAATTATACTCAAATACGTGAAGCAAATCAGTACCACTGATGATCACCCATAGTATGCTTGCAAAAATGAATGAGGATACATAATAAAATGATATGGAACAATCTCACCAAATGATGGAGATACCACATAAAGGATGCACCCTCCTGTTCAGTTAGTCAGAAATCCAATGGATCAATACACAACTCCATAGACCGTTCCTGTTCAGGACCACCTCCCTACGCGTTTCATCCCAGAGGGGAATCATCAGGGGATAGAGCAGTCAGACAGTGGCCTTGATGATAGGGTACTTCACCATCATAAGTATTCACATAGAGCCCATCATAAATGGATTCCTAATGGCGTCTCAAGTGGGCAGTACTATGGATATTTAAGGCCACTATCTGACTACCCTGTCCCCTGATTCCCTTTTGGGATGGAATGCGTAGGGAGGAGGTCCTAAACAGGAACGGTCTATGGAGACGTGTATTGATCCATTGGATTTCTGACTAACTGAACAGGAGGGTGCATCCTTTATGTGGTATCTCCATCAATCGGTGAGATTGTTCCATATTTTATTATGTACCTGCAGCACCCCAGAGGCCTGGTTATGGCAGTAATGTCGCTCTGCCACTAAGGGGAGTGATGGTACGTCTGATGGCACTAAAGAAGTTCACCTGACCAGGTATCATAGTCACACACTACATTTCATACTCCGGCCACGAGGGGGAGCAAAAGGTTCTATCTACTAGGCCACTCCTCACACTTTGGTAAAACTGGGGGTTGGATAGGAAGTTAGTCAGAAGCTGACTGGGTTTTGTCCAGGCAACATCCCGTGGCAGGGGGTGTTGCGGGGAACATTCAGAGGGGTCCCTGTCAGGCGTGGGAATCTGGCAGTGACTTAGCGACAAGGACAGATCGTTACAGAGCTGCGCCTGCACTACCTTGCGGCGGCATCTAAAGAAAGGACACGAAGCGAAGTATATTGTGGAGAAGTGAGAAACGAGATCAAAGCACAAAGGAGAGCCAGTAGGAGTCGTGCCCCGAGATCGGCAACATCCTACTGAGGCGCGTAGCCGGTGGCCAGAACGCCGAGGAAGTAACTGACTCCAAGCATTACTTCAAACAGAGGCAGGACAGTTGATTATAGGTTGGCTGTCTAACATACATCACCTAAGCAGACATAGGGGGCAACCGTGGAGAGGGGCATCTCTAGGGTCCCAGAATAGCTCCGAGCCTACCCATCATACGGGTGCGTCCTAGCCATAACAAACTGGGGGACGAAGCAGAACATCAGAACAGAAACGACAGTTGTGAGGACTATCCCGAATGCTCAGCAGGGAAGGACTACAACACACAGGCGCTAGTGGTAGGCACTGATTTCCACCTGCAAAGGGAACTCTGGATGTGCCTTCGGACCGGCCGGTCTCAGCCAGCTCTGTTAACAGTGCTCCGGATTGAGGATCCTGAAGTCACCAGTAAAGAGGTAAAGAGACTGCAACCCTGTGTCCTCGTTATTAACTGCGCCTCACACCATCGCCACCTACACCACTGGGAAGCCCTGGGGATTCACTTCACCTGTGGGAAGGTATACCATCTAGCTGCCATCACATCACCCCAGCGGACCCCAAGCAGCGTCGGTCACCCTGACCGAACACCACAGGTGGCGTCACAAACACCTAACAACTTTCACTACCCTTTCATTGGGCGCCCCTTGGCAGGGTCACGGACCGGGTCCAGCCACCGTGACAAATCTAGAACTGAGACAGAGAGGACCAGTTCCAAGCAACCCGCGGCCCTGCGTCTGGGGGCGCTCCATACCCTCATTCATTTTTGCAAGCATACTATGGGTGATCATCAGCGGTACGGATTTGCTTCACGTATTTAAGTATAAGTATGCTGGCATGGACAATAGCATTAGTATCTGTTTAGATTTGTGCGTTTGGTTTCTCTGCTGAGCCTTCGGCTTATTAGTTGAATAATTGTTTTGGAAATATAAGAAACCAATCTGTCCTAAACACTATTGTTTGATCTCTTGATTAATAATCAACCCATTGTCTGATTAACGATTGGTAAATGCACGTTTGGTGTTTGTGTTGTGTCTTGTAATTTTAATGGATGTAATAAATGTTATGTTTTAGGTTCCCTTTTTGCCATTTACTTAAATACTTTGTGGGTAACCCCCTTTTCCTAAAGCTTGGTTGGCTTTCAACCCTTTGCTATTTTTTATTCTCAGTAAATTAGAATACTCTATAACACCAGCTTGAAAAAAGATGTTAAAATCTAAAATGTTGGCCTACTGAAATGTATGTTCAATAAATGCACTCAATACTTGGTTGGGGCTCCTTTTGCATCAATTATTGCATCAATGCGGCATGGTATGGAGGCGATCAGTGTGTGGCACTGCTGAGATATTATGGAAGCCCAGGTTGCTTTGATAGCTGGTCTGCATTGTTGGGTCTGGTGTCTCTCATCTGCCTCTTGGCAATAGTCCATAGATTCTCTATGGGGTTAAGGTCATTCAAGTTTGCTGGCCAATCAAACACAGCGATACTGTGGTTTTTAAACCAGGTATTGGTACTTTTGGTGGTGTGGACAGGTGCCAAGTGCTGGAGAATGAAATTTCCATCTTCAAAAAGCTTGTTGGCAGAGGGAAGCATAACGTGCTCTAAAATTTCATGGTAGACAGCTACGCTGACTTTGGTCTTGATAGAACACAATGGACCTATACCAGCAGATAACATGGCTCCCAAACCATCTCTGATTGTGGAAACTTCACACTAGACCTCAAGCAGCTTGGATTGTGTGCCTCTCCACTCTTCCTCTAGACTCTGGGACCTTGATTTCCAAATGAAATGCAAAATTTACTTTCATCTGAAAACAACCCATTGGACCACTGAGCAACAGTCCAGTTACCTTTCATCTTGGCCCAGGTAAGACGCTTCTCGCGTTGTCTATTGGTCATGAGTGGCTTGAGACAAGGTATGCAACACTTGTAGCCCATGTCTTGGATATGTCATCGGGTCATTCTTGCAAGGCATTACTGGGAACGGGAACATTGTGAGCATTGGGAACGCTGCGGGGGACGCCGGAAGGTGAAAATATCAAGATTTTTTATTATTTTTAACATTATATCTTTTTACTATTGATGCTGCATAGGCAGCATCAATAGTAAAAAGTTGGTCACACTTGTCAAACACTATGTTGGACAAGTGTGACGAACCTGTCAATCAGTTTTCCAAGCGATGCTACAGATCGCTTGGAAAACGCTACGGATCCGTAAAAAAAACGGATCCAGTGCATCAGTTTTTTACAATCTGCACAGGATCCATCTTTTCAACATTTTGACAGATTGTGACCGATTGTAAAAAACGGAAATGTGAAAGAGGCCTAAGGCCGCATTGCAGGGTTGTTCCACAATTGTAATGTCAGAGGGCCAGGTTTTTCAGTCTGGACAAGCGGCTCGGTCAGAAGCAGAGGAGAAGCGGGCACTACCTGCGGTTGTAGAGGCTGTGGCCGCTGTCATGCGAAGTGATAGTGCCAGGGCCCCAAAGGCCATAAGGGTTCCAATAGCTTTCCCCTTCCCATCAAGTGGCTGCTGGATCAGACAGGGGCCAGGAGACAGGTCCCAGGCAACTGAATGTGGCGGTCTTGTCTATTCTGGCCACGTCCAGTCAGAGGTTTCAGACGGCATTAGAAACTGATGACAGTCTTCCTTGGACTCAGACCTCGAGCGAGTGGTCTGGGACCAAGGACGGCTGTACAGGTAACTGTGCAGAAGGGTTACCTGGAGGCGTGGCCTAGGGACTGACAGTTAGTGGTTCTGTATCTGTTCCGGGCGGAGTTATTGCGGATAGCACATGAGATTCCAATAGTTGGACATCTAGGCCAGACTAGCCCATATGTAGTGGCCCAGGATGAGTGCCAATGTGGCTGTCTACTGCCATTTGTGCGACACCGGTCTGTGATTGGGTAAAGCAAGGCGGCGCCCCAAAGTCCCACTGGTAACTCTGCCCATTATTGAAGAGCCTTTTTAGGAGGGTGGCTGTGGATTTGGTTAGCCCGATGGCCACTCCCCGCACCTCCGGGAAACACTTTGTACTGATGGTAGGAATACCTGGCTCAGCAGGGAAGGGGGCAGCCTTCTCAGCTTCAGAGAAGAAATTTACACCCACACCAGATAGCTAGTATCAAGCTCCTACACGAAGAATCTCTGTCGATACCATGAGATCTAATTTCTTTGTTTAGTTAGCCATGATTTCATAAGGAGAATACAGAATTATCTTAAGTCCTGGTCACACACTGATTAAATTTTAGCTATCTCTGGAACGGACTGAATGCCTTCCAGGATTTCAATCCATTCTAGAACCACATGGTGGGGAGATACGTAGAATGGCTAGTAGTAGCCAGGTAGCAAAGCTGTGTTTGGTCTCAACGCATAGCAGGGGCTTGGCCGGATCCAATGGTGCCAAAACCGGCTCACTAGGATCGTCCATTAAGTAGTTATGACTAGTGATGAGCGAGTATACTCGGGTTTTCCTGAGCAAGCTCAGGTGGTCACCGAGTATTTATGAGTGCTCGGAGATTTTGTTTTTATCGACGCAGCTGCATGATTTATGGCTGCTAGCCAGCCTGAGTACATGGGGGGGTTGCCTGGTTGTTAGGGAATCCCCACATGTATTCAGGCTGTCTAGCATCCATAAATCATGCAGCTGCGTGGACAAAAACTAAGTCTCCAAGCACTCACAAATACTTGTAGACTACCCGAGCAACCAGTATACTCACTCATCACTAGTTATGACCCATCTTAGGTTTTCTAGTTTTTAGCAGCTAGAGGCAAGGGGAGGGAAATAAGGTTCAGCGCAGAGAGCAGTGACCCGAACGGGATAAAGGCTAGTGTAAGGTGATGTGGCCTCTCTCTCTCTGTTATGCTTGCATTTTACTTCGAAAGTGAGGGCCACGTCGAGTAACGTGCTGTGAAAGAACCAGGACCCAGCTAGCAGCCATATGGACAACCATCAAACCGGTAATTGACCTACCACTATTTGTATTTACATTTCTGACCACTGTATATGTACAACCATTGTGTATATAGTCTATTGTCTAGTGTGCCCTTACGGTGATTAAATATATAATTTAACCTTGGACTGCTCTTTTACCTCGATCCACACGTCTGTATTCTCAGTTTAACTTTGAGGGTATGTGCATACGTTGCAGATTTGCCTGCGGATTTTTCTGCACTGAATCTGCATCTCTTGGCAGAAAATGCAGGTGCGTTTTTGATGCGTTTTTTTGTGTGTTTTTGATGCGGTTTTTGAAAGCTAAATAAAGATGTATTATTGAACAAAAAAAAAAATGATTTGTGATGCCATTTCTTGTCCAACCTCCTCTTACATTTGTCCAACCCACACTCCATTACACACACAGCTAGACAGATATAGACAGACATAAATATAGAGTGAAAATAGATCGAAGGAATGAGATAGACAGATAGATGATAGATAGAATAGATAGATAAAAGGAATGAGGTAGATAGATGACAGATCTATAATTATCTATAGATCTGTCATCTAGCTCATTCCTATCTATCATCTATCTTTCATTCCTTCTATCTATATCTGTCATCTATCTATTTCATTCCTTCTATCGATAGATAGATATAGAAGGAATGAGATAGATAATATCTATTAATATATCTATCTATAGATATATATATCTATGGATAGATGTAGATAGATATATCTATGTGGGAGATTTAGGAGGCCGTAATGGCACAGCGAATATAAAAATTGTAGAGTAGGACTGCCCCATTATGAGAATGCCTTGGCGTGGTGGGGTGGCTCAAAAAATTGATCAATTGTTTGCTAAATGTCTCATTTTGATATACAGTTAGAAATTAATATGTGCACTTTTTGTATTGCGTTCTGACCATAAGCAGCGCTGGCTTCGCCCCTTTTTTATTTTGATATTGGTTTGTGGCTTACCACCACTGTTGCCGACGCCATGTGCGCTGGTTCATACATGCCATTCATTCTGTTTTCATTGTGATTTATCTAGGCTGCTGTACACACATACAGCAGCCCTGCCCTGTCCCAGGCTCTGTTTGATTTGTGCACCTGGGCCTGTCTCACTCTGTTGTGCTGGTCAGGCAGTGTGGAGGTCAGATCTGAAATGTCTATGTTTGGACCTGGTCGACCTTTATCTGCGCATTCCCTTTCTGGCGCCATGGGGGTGATTCTGAAATGCTACAAGTACAGTTTACATTCAATATGGTCCCGCTTTTAATATACATTTAGGAGGCCGTAATGGCACAGCGAATATAAAAATCGTAGAGTAGGACTGCCCCATTATTATTATTATTATTATTTATTTATATAGCACCATTGATTCCATGGTGCTGTACATGAGAAGGGGTTACATACAAGTTACAAATATCACATACAGTAAACAAACTAACAATGACGGACTGATACAGAGGGGCGAGGACCCTGCCCTTGCGGGCTTACATTCTACAGGATTATGGGGAAGGAGACAGTAGGTTGAGGGTTGCAGGAGCTCCGGTGTTGGTGAGGCGGTAGCTCCGGTGTTGGTGAGGCGGTAGCTCCGGTGTTGGTGAGGCGGTAGCTTCGTTGGTGATGAGGCAGCAGCGGTGTCAGTGCAGGCTGTAGGCTTTCCTGAAGAGATGAGTTTTCAGGTTCCGTCTGAAGGATCCGACTGTGGTTGATAGTCGGACGTGTTGGGGCAGAGAGTTCCAGAGGATGGGGGATATTCGGGAGAAGTCTTGGAGGCGATTGGATGAGGAGCGAATAAGTGTGGAGGAGAGAAGGAGGTCTTGGGAGGACCGGAGGTCACGTGAGGGAAGATATCGAGAGATTAGTTCAGAGATATATGGAGGAGACAGGTTGTGGATGGCTTTGTAGGTCAGTATTAGCAATTTGAACTGGATACGCTGAGGGAATGGGAGCCAGTGAAGAGATTTGCAGAGGGGGGAAGCGGAGGAGTAGCGAGGAGAGAGATGGATTAGTCGGGCAGCAGAGTTAAGGATGGACTGGAGAGGTGCAAGGGTGTTAGCAGGGAGGCCACAGAAAAGGATGTTGCAGTAGTCAAGGCGGGAAATGATGAGGGCGTGCACAAGCATTTTAGTAGATTGGGGGTTGAGGAAAGGACGGATCCAGGAGATATTTTTGAGCTGGAGGCGACAGGAGGTGGAAAGAGCTTGGATGTGTGGTTTGAAGGACAGGGCAGAGTCGAAGGTTACTCCGAGGCAGCGGACTTCGGGTACAGGGGAAAGCATGATGTCATTGACTGTGATAGATAGGTCAAGTAAGGAAGATTTGTGGGATGGAGGAAAGATGATGAGTTCAGATTTGTCCACATTGAGTTTGAGGAAGCGAGAGGAGAAGGAGGAGGATATGGCTGATAGGCACTCTGGGATTCTGGACAGCAGAGCGGTGACGTCTTGACATGGCAGGGTGGCTCAAAGAATTGATCAATTGTTTGCTAAATGTCTCATTTTGATATACAGTTAGAAATTAATATGTGCATGTGCACTTCATATATATCTATAGATAGAGGAAAAAAAACAAATCAGCACCCCCAATGTGAACACGTGCAAGCTGCAAACTGCAACACACAGATAAAAAAGACCACAGCAGCACATGTACATGAATCGGCCATGTGAAAACACAGACAAATATACATTTCACAAAAATTTTTTTTTCATAAAACTTACAGTTAAAATGGAGATTCTTAGCGCATAAATTGGCCAATTCATGTATGCCCATCAACCACGGCAAGGTGATCTCCCCCTGATGGGTCCTACTCTACTGTACATGCCACTCTTGGGCCACCAGCCTACAACTTCGGACAAACATGTCACTCTGGGCTACACCTACAATTTATGGGCAGGTAGAGTTGATTACCGCCACCTGCAAGGTCAATGGGGGGAGTGCAAGATAAGTCTGGAGATTCTTTTTTTGAAAAAATTTTTATGAAAAAATATTTTTGTGAAATGTATATTTGTCTGTGTTTTCACATGGCCGATTCATGTACATGTGCTGCTGTGGTCTTTTTTATCAGTGTGTTGCAGTTTGCACGTGTTCACATTGGGGGTGCTGATTTGTTTTTTTTCCTCTATTTGTATGGATGTGGCAACATCCAGACTTATCTTGCACTCCCCCCATTGACCTTGCAGGTGGCGGTAATCGACTCTACCTGCCCATAAATTGTAGGTTTAGCCCAGAGTGACATGTTTGTCCGAAGTTGTAGGCTGGTGGCCCAAGAGTGGCATGTACAGTATAGTAGGACCCATCAGGGGGAGATCACCTTGCCGTGGTTGATGGGCATACATGAATTGGCCAATTTATGCGTTAAGAATCTCCATTTTAACTGTAAGTTTTATGAAAAAAATTTTTTTATGAAAAAATATTTTTGTGAAATGTATATTTGTCTGTGTTTTCACATGGCCGATTCATGTACATGTGCTGCTGTGGTCTTTTTTATCTATATCTATAGATAGATATATGAATAGATATGTCTATCTCATTCCTTCTATCTATCCCAGATCTATCTATTAGTGATGAGCCAATATACTCGTTACTCGAGATTTCCCAAGCACGCTCGGGTGTCCGCCGAGTATTTGTAAGTGCTCGGAGATTTAGTTTTCCTTGCAGCAGCTGAAAGATTTACATCTGTTAGCCAGCTTGATTATATGTGGGGATTCCCTAGCAACCAGGAAACCCTTACATGTACTTATGCTGGCTAGTAGCTGTAAATCATTCAGCTGTGGCGATGAAAACTAAATCTCCAAGTACTTACAAATGCTCTGAGGACACCCGAGCATGCTCGGGAAATCTTGAGTAACGAGTATATATTCGCTCATCACTACTATCTATCCCATATCTATCAATAGATAGAAGGAATGAGATACATAGATATATAGATAAATCTACATATAGATAGATCTATAGATACTGTACCTAGATCTATTCATATTATTATTATTTATTATTATAGCGCCATTTATTCCATGGTGCTTTACATGTGAGGAGGGGTATACATAATAAAAAGTAAGTACAATAATCTTGAACAATACAAGTCACAACTGGTACAGGAGGAGAGAGGACACTGCCCGCAAGGGTTCACAATCTACAAGGGATGGGTGAGGATACAGTAGGTAAGGATAGAGCTGGTCTTGTAGCGGTTTGGTGAATCGGTGGTTACTGCCGGTTGTAGGCTTGTCGGAAGAGGTGGGTCTTCAGGTTCTTTCTGAAGGATTCGATGGTAGGCGAGAGTCTGATATGTTGTGGTAGAGAGTTCCAGAGTAGGGGTGATGCGCGAGAGAAATCTTGTATGCGATTGTGGGAAGAGGAGATAAGAGGGGAGTAGAGAAGGAGATCTTGTGAGGATCGGAGGTTGCGTGCAGGAACGTACAGGGAGACGAGGTCACAGATGTATGGAGGAGACAGGTTGTGGATGGCTTTGTACGTCATGGTTAGGGTTTTGTACTGGAGTCTCTGGGTAATGGGGAGCCAGTGAAGGGATTGACAGAGGGGAGAGGCAAGGGAATAGCGGGGGAACAGGTGGATTAGTCGGGCAGCAGAGTTTAGAATAGATTGGAGGGGTGCAAGGGTGTTTAGAGGGGAAGCAACAGAGCAGGAGGTTACAGTAGTCGAGGCGGGAGATGATGAGGGCATGGACTAGGGTTTTTGCAGATTCTTGGTTTAGGAATGTACGGATCCGTGAAAATTTTTGAGTTGAAGGTGGCAGGAAGTGGAAAGGGCTTGGATAAGTGGTTTGAAGGAGAGATCAGTGTCAAGGATTACCCCAAGACAGTGAGCTTGTGGGACTAGGGAGAGTGGGCAGCTGTTTACTGTAATGGATAGGTTTGTTGGGGATGTCGCATGACATGGGGGAAAGACGATGAATTCTGTTGTGTACATGTTAAGTTTTAGAAATCTAGCGGAGAAGAAGGATGAAATAGCGGACAGACATTGAGGGATTCTGGTTAGTAGGGTGGTGATATCTGGTCCAGAGATGTAGATCTGCGTGCGTCAGCATAGAGATGATACTGAAAACCGTGAGATTCTATGAGCTGTCTCAGGCCAAAGGTGTAAATGGAGAAGAGCAGGGGCCCTAGAACTGAACCTTGTGGGACTCCGACAGATAGGGGGCGAGGTGAGGAGGGGTGTGTGAGTGGGAGACGCTGAATGTCCGGTCTGTTAGGTATGACGAGATCCCGGATAGGGCCAAGTCTGTGATGCCAAGGGATGAGAGGGTCTGTAGTAATAGGGAATGGTCCACTGTGTCAAAGGCAGAGGAGAGGTCCAGGAGAAGGACGACAGAGTAGCGTCGCTTGCTCTTGGCGGTTAATAGGTCATTGGTGACCTTAGTTAGGGCAGTTTCAGTGGAGTGGTGTGACCGGAAGCCAGAGTGTAAGCGGTCGAAGAGGGAGCAGGAAGAGAGATGGGAAGACAGTTCAAGATGGATAGATATATCTATGGATAGATGTAGATAGATATATGGATAGTTGGATATACAGTATCTATAGATATATCTATTGTGAGATTGCACTCACTAACGGGTAGGGGATTACTCACTTGGCACGGGATTGAAGCACACGGGCACGAATTTTCAACACAAATCAGTCCATACGGTTTATTTTCAAGTCATAAACCGCGCCGTAAGCAAGGTTACAAATCCCCGGCTTACATATAGTCCATTACACACTGTATAATCGTCTTGCATTATCCCTTTGCAGCAACTAAACAAGGAGCGAGAAAGGCGGCGGAGGGTGAGAATAGCAGTTTTTTTTTTTTAATTATTTTTAACATGACATATTTTTACTATTGATGCTGCATAAGCAGCATCAATAATAAATAGTTGGGGACACACAGGGTTAATAGCAGCGGTAACGGAGTGCGTTACACGAGGGCCGTTACCGCTGCCATTAACCCTGTGTGAGCGGTGAGTGGAGGGGATTATGGAGCGAGCGCTGGGCAGTGAGTGCAGGGGAGAAGGGGAGGGATTAATCGGACTATGCCCGTCGCTGATTGGTCGCGGCAGCCATGACAGGCAGCTGCCGAGACCAATCAGCGAATGAATAACCGTGACAGAAAGGACAGACAGACGGAAGTACCCCTTAGACAATTATGTATATAGATTTCATTATACTTACCATACTCGATCGCCTGCAAAAAATTAATAAACCAACCGTATACTTACTTTCCACCGTAGTCCAATTAATAACAAATGTCCCAAGATGATCTCTCCTATAGAACAGTGACATTGGGTGATGTCACTGCTCTATAGGCCTCCAGCGACACACTAACAGGAAACAATGGCTCCTGCAGTGCATCACTGAGGTTACTTTAGTTCAGGCTCTCACTTTATGACAAAGCTGTTGTGAATTCTGCTCTTGGGTTCCCTCCAGTGGTTGTAGGTGGGAATGCAGTTGTCTCTGACTCGCAGTCCTGGCCAGGTGTTTCTGCTGATTGCAGTTCTGACTGGGATATTTAGGTGTGCAGGATTCATTAGTCCTTGCCAGTTGTCAATGTTTCTTCTGAAGTGTTGGATCTCTTTCTGGCTTCTCCTGCTCAGCTGTCAATTCAGCAAAGATAAGTGTCTGGTTTTTGTTTCTGTGGCACACATGCAGTGTGCTTATATTCTGTGCTATTCATTTGTTTTTCTCTTGTCCAGCTTAGACTGTGTCAGTGTTTTCTCAGTCTTGTTGGATTCTCTGGAGATGCAGATATACGCTCCACATCTTTAGTTAGATGGTAGAGTTTTTGTATTTTCTGCTGTGGATTTTTTGGAAGGATTTTTAATACTGACCGCTTAGTATCCTGTCCTATCCTTTCCTATTTAGCTAGTGTGTGCCTCATTTGCTAAATCCTGTTTCCTGCCTACGTGTGTCTTTTCCTCTACTACTCACAGTCATTATTTGTGGGGGGCTGCCTATCCTTTGGGGTTCTGCTCTGAGGCAAGGTAGAAATTCCTATTTCCATCTATAGGGGTATTTAGTCCTCCGGCTGTGTCGAGGTGTCTAGGTTTTGTTAGGCACACCCCACGGCTACTTCTAGTTGCGGTGATAGATCAGGGTTTGCGGTCAGTATAGTTACCACCTACTCCAGAGAAAGTTTTCATGCTGCTCCAAGGTCACCTGATCATAACAGTACAACTGGCCAATAATGAGTTAAATGCATCTCAGAAGAAGGGAAGAAAGGTCTTGAGCCATTTTTTTTTTTCTTCAGTCTACTTTGTCTTCTCCTCCCTCTTAATCTCTGGGTGGCTAAGAGCCTTGTGCTAGCATGAATGTTCAGGATTTAGCTTCTCGTGTAGACCAGCTTGCTGCTAGGGTACAGGGTATTTCTGATTTTATTGTTCAGACTCCTGTTTTAGAACCGAAGATTCCTACTCCTGATTTGTTTTTTGGTGACAGGTCCAAATTTTTGAGTTTTAAAAACAACTGTAAACTGTTTTTTCCTTTGAGACCACGATCCTCTGGTGATTCCATTCAGCGGGTGAAAATTGTCATCTCCCTGCTGCGTGGCGACCCGCAGGATTGGGCATTTTCCCTGGAATCTGGGAATCCGGCTTTGCTTGATGTAGACTCCTTTTTTCAGGCTTTGGGATTGTTATATGATGAACCTAATTCTATGGATCAAGCTGAGAAGACCTTGTTGGCCCTGTCTCAGGGTCAAGAGGCGGCAGAATTGTATTGTCAGAAATTCAGAAAATGGTCGGTAAATGGAATAATGATGCTTTGGCTGCAATTTTCAGAAAGGGTCTTTCTGAATCCGTTAAAGATGTTATGGTGGAATTTCCCACGCCTTCCGGTCTGAGTGATTCTATGTCTCTGGCCATTCAGATTGACCAGCGCTTGCGGGAGCGCAGAACTGTGCGCGCTGTGGCATTATCCTCAGAGCAAATTCCTGAGCCTATGCAGTGTGTCTAGAACGGAACGACAAGGTTTCAGACGTCAGAATAGGTTGTGTTATTATTGTGGCGACGCTTCTCATGTCATTTCTGTCTGCCCTAAGCGGACAAAGAGGATCGCCAGTTCAATTACCATCAGTACTATACAACCTAAATTTTTATTATCTGTATCCTTGATCTGCTCATTGTCATAATTTTCTGTCATGGCGTTTGTGGATTCAGGCGCCGCCTTGAACTTAATGGACTTGGAGTTTGCCAAGCGTTGTGGTTTTCCCTTGCAGCCTTTGCAGAACCCTATTCCTTTAAGGGGCATTGATGCTACACCCTTGGCTAAAAATAAGCCCCAGTTTTGGACACAGGTGACCATGCGCATGGCGCCAGCGCATCAGGAAGATTGTCGATTTCTGGTGTTGCATAATTTGCATGATGCTATCGTGCTGGGTTTTCCGTGGTTGCCGGTACATAATCCTGTGTTGGATTGGAAGTCCATGTCTGTGACTAGTTGGCGTTGTCAGGGGGTTCATAATGATGTTCCTTTGATGTCAATCTCCTCTTCTTCCTCTTCTGAAATTCCAGAGTATTTGTCGGATTTTCAGGATGTATTCGATGAGCCCAAGTCCAGTCTCCTTCCACCGCACAGGGACTGCAATCGTGCTATTGACTTGATTCCAGGCTGTAAGTTTCCTAAGGGTCGACTTTTCAACCTGTCTGTGTCTGAACATACCACCATGCGGAGCTATATTAAGGAGTCTTTGGAGAAAGGGCATATTCGACCATCTTCTTCACCGTTGGGCGCGGGGTTCTTTTTTGTTGCTAAAAAAAGATGGTTCCTTGAGACCCTGTATTGATTATCGCCTCTTGAATAAGATCACGGTCAAGTTTCCATACCCTTTACCTTTGCTTTCCGATTTGTTTGCTAGGATTAAGGGAGCTAGTTGGTTTACTAAGATTGACCTTCGGGAGGCATATAATCTTGTTCGTATTAAGCAGGGTGATGAATGGAAAACTGCGTTTAACACGCCTGAAGGCCATTTTGAATACCTTGTGATGCCATTCGGACTCTCTAATGCTCCATCTGTTTTTCAGTCCTTCATGCATGATATCTTCCGGACTTATCTTGATAAATTCTTGATTGCATATTTGGACGATATTTTGATTTTTTCCGATGATTGGGAGTCTCATGTGCAACAGGTCAGGATGGTATTTCAGATACATTGTGACAATGCTCTGTTTGTGAAAGGGTCTAAGTATCTCTTTGGGGTGCAGAAGGTTTCTTTTTTGGGCTTTATTTTTTCTCCCTCATCTATAGAGATGGATCCGGTTAAGGTTCAGGCCATTCATGATTGGATTCAGCCCACATCCGTGAAGATTTTTTGGGTTTTGCAAATTTTTATCGCCGTTTCATTGCTAATTTTTCCAGTGTGGTTAAACCCTTGACCGATTTGACGAAGAAAGGCGCTGATGTGGTCCTCTGCGGCTGTCTCTGCCTTTCAGGAGCTTAAACGTCGATTTACTTCTGCTCCGGTGTTGCGCCAACCGGATGTTTCTCTTCCGTTTCAGGTTGAGGTTGACGCTTCTGAGATTGGGGTAGGGGCCGTTTTGTCTCAGAGGGATCCTGTTGGTTCCTTGATGAAACCGTGTGCCTTCTTTTCCCGTAAGTTTTCGCCTGCTGAACGCAATTATGATGTCGGCAATCGTGAGTTGTTGGCTATGAAGTGGGCATTTGAGGAATGGCGACATTGGCTTCAGGGAGCTAAGCACCATATTGTGGTCTTGACCGATCATAAGAATCAGATTTACCTCGAGTCTGCCAAACGGCTGAATCCTAGACAGGCTCGATGGTCCTTGTTTTTTTCCCGTTTTGATTTCGTGGTCTCGTACCTTCCGGGTTCTAAGAATATTAAGACTGATGCCCTCTCTAGGAGTTTTTTGCCTGATTCTCCTGAGGTCTTAGAACCGGTCGGTATTCTGAAAGAAGGGGTGGTCCTTTCTGCCATTTCCCCTGATTTACGACGGGTTCTTCAGGAATTTCAGGCTGACAAACCTGACCACTGTCCTGTGGGGAAACTGTTTGTTCCTGACAGATGGACTAGTAGAGTGATTTCTGAGGTTCACTGTTCCGTGTTGGCTGGTCATCCTGGCATTTTTGGTACCAGAGACTTGGTTGGTAGGTCCTTTTGGTGGCCTTCTTTGTCGCATGATGTGCGTTTTTTTGTGCAGTCCTGTGGGACTTGTGCGCGGGCCAAGCCTTGTTGTTCCCGTGCTAGTGGGTAGCTTTTGCCATTGCCAGTCCCTGAGAGGCCCTGGACGCATATTTCTATGGATTTTATTTCTGATCTTCCGGTTTCCCAGATGTCTGTTATCTGGGTTGTTTGTGACCGGTTCTCTAAGATGGTTCATTTGGTGCCTTTGCCTAAATTGCCTTCCTCTTCAGATTTGGTTCCGTTGTTTTTTCAGCATGTGGTTCGTTTGCATGGTATTCCGGAGAATATTGTGTCCGACAGAGGTTCCCAGTTTGTTTCTAGGTTTTGGCGGGCCTTTTGTGCTAAGCTGGGCATTGATTTGTCTTTTTCTTCTGCATTTCATCCTCAGACAAATGGCCAGACCGAGCGAACTAATCAGAATTTGGAGACTTATTTGAGATGCTTTGTGTCTGCTGATCAGGATGATTGGGTGGCCTTCTTGCCATTGACCGAGTTTGCCCTTAATAAATCGGGCTAGTTCGGCTACTTTGGTTTCGCCTTTCTTTTGTAATTTTGGTTTTCATCCTCGTTTTTCTTCTGGGCAGGTTGAGCCTTCTGACTGTCCTGGTGTGGATTCTGTGGTTGACAGGTTGCAGCAGATTTGGGCTCATGTGGTGGACAATTTGGTGTTGTGTTATGCTGTGCTATCAGGCAACACAGTGTGCAGTAATCAGCGCACATACAGTGATATGGCAATAACCCAAAAACAATAGAACAAGCTCTGAGACGTGGAATCTCTGCAGACTGCAATACCTGAACCTATCCTCACACAACTAAAAGCAGCAGTGGATTGCGCCTAACACTACCTATGCAAATCGGCACTGCCTGAGGAGCTGACTAGCCTGAAGATAGAAATACAAGCCTGACTTGCCTCAGAGAAATACCCCAAAGGAATAGGCAGCCCCCCACATATAATGACTGTTAGCAAGATGAAAAGACAAAACGTAGGAATGAAATAGATTCAGCAAAGTGAGGCCCGATATTCTAGACAGAGCGAGGATAGCAAAGAGAACTATGCAGTCTACAAAAAACCCTAAAGCAGAACCACGCAAAGGGGGGCAAAAAGACCCACCGCGCCGAACTAACGGCACGGCGGTGCACCCTTTGCGTCTCAGAGCTTCCAGCAAAAGAGAATAGCACAGCTGGACAGAAAAAACGGAAACAAAAACAAAGTAACACTTATCTAGCAGAGCAGCAGGCCACAGGAAAGATGCAGAAGCTCAGATCCAACACTGGAACATTGACAAGGAGCAAGGAAGACAGACTCAGGTGGAGTTAAATAGCAAGGCAGCCAACGAGCTCACCAAAACACCTGAGGGAGGAAGCCCAGAGGCTGCAATACCACTTGTGACCACAGGAGTGAATTCAGCCACAGAATTCACAACAGTGTTGTCTCAGGAGGAGGCTCAACGTTTTGCTAACCGTCGTCGGTGTGTTGGCTCCCGGTTGGGGATCTGGTCTGGTTGTTTTCCCGTCATGTTCCTATGAAGGTTTCTTCCCCTAAGTTTAAGCCTCAGTTTATTGGTCCTTATAAGATTTCTGAGATTATTAATCCGGTGTCTTTTCGTTTGGCGCTTCCAGCCTCTTTTGCTATCCATAATGTCTTCCATAGATCTTTATTGCGGAAATATGTGGTGCCCGTTGTTCCCTCTGTTGATCCTCCGGCCCCTGTGTTGGTTGATGGTGAGTTGGAATATGTGGTTGAGAAGATTTTGGATTCTCGTTTTTCGAGGTGGAGGCTTCAGTACCTTGTCAAATGGAAGGGTTATGGCCAGGAGGATAATTCTTGGGTTTTTGCCTCTGATGTCCATGCTGCTGATTTGGTCCGTGCCTTTCATCTGGCTCATCCTGATCGTCCTGGAGGCCCTGGTGAGGGTTCGGTGACCCCTCCTCAAGGGGTGGGGGGGTACTGTTGTGAATTCTGCTCTTGGGTTCCCTCCAGTGGTTGTAGGTGGGAATGCAGTTGTCTCTGACTCGCAGTCCTGGCCAGGTGTTTCTGCTGATTGCAGTTCTGACTTCGATATTTAGGTGTGCAGGATTCATTAGTCCTTGCCAGTTGTCAATGTTTCTTCTGAAGTGTTGGATCTCTTTCTGGCTTCTCCTGCTCAGCTGTCAATTCAGCAAAGATAAGTGTCTGGTTTTTGTTTCTGTGGCACACATGCAGTGTGCTTATATTCTGTGCTATTCATTTGTTTTTCTCTTGTCCAGCTTAGACTGTGTCAGTGTTTTCTCAGTCTTGTTGGATTCTCTGGAGATGCAGATATACACTCCACATCTTTAGTTAGATGGTGGAGTTTTTGTATTTTTGCTGTGGATTTTTTGGAAGGATTTTTAATACTGTCCGCTTAGTATCCTGTCCTATCCTTTCCTATTTAGCTAGTGTGTGCCTCATTTGCCAAATCCTGTTTCCTGCCTACATGTGTCTTTTCCTCTACTACTCACAGTCAATATTTGTGGGGGGCTGCCTATCCTTTGGGGTTCTGCTCTGAGGCAAGGTAGAAATTCCTATTTCCATCTATAGGGGTATTTAGTCCTCTGTTGTGAATTCTGTTGTCGAACTCCCTCCTGTGGTCGTGAATGGTACTTCGGCGAGTTCTGTCTATGGGCTCCCTCTGGTGGCTGTGAGTGAAGCTGCTGCTTCTGAGGTTCCTTACACAGGTGACGTGGTTTATCCTTTGGTTGACTGCTCTATTTAACTCCTCTCAGATCGTTACTCCATGCCAGCTGTCAATGTTTTTGCATTGGTTCAGTTCGCTTCTGGATCTCTCTGGTGACCTGCCTTCTCCTGCAGAAGCTAAGTTCCTGATAGTCATTACATAGTAACATAGTAACATAGTTAGTAAGGCCGAAAAAAGACATTTGTCCATCCAGTTCAGCCTATATTCCATCATAATAAATCCCCAGATCTACGTCCTTCTACAGAACCTAATTGTATGATACAATATTGTTCTGCTCCAGGCCTCTCTTGAACCCCTCGACTGAGTTCGCCATCACCACCTCCTCAGGCAAGCAATTCCAGATTCTCACTGCCCTAACAGTAAAGAATCCTCTTCTATGTTGGTGGAAAAACCTTCTCTCCTCCAGACGCAAAGAATGCCCCCTTGTGCCCGTCACCTTCCTTGGTATAAACAGATCCTCAGCGAGATATTTGTATTGTCCCCTTATATTATTTGTTCACTGTTTTCTTGTCCAGCTGTTTTTCATGATTTTGTCTTGCTAGCTGGTAGCTCTGGGATGCAGAGTGGCCCCTCCGCACCGTGAGTCGGTGCGGAGGTCTTTTTTGCACACTCTGCGTGTTTTTTTGTAGGTTTTTGTGCTGATCGCAAAGTTACCATTCCTATCCTCTGTCTATTTAGTAAGTCTGGCCTCCCTTTGCTGAAACCTGTTTCATTTCTGCGTTTGTGACTTTCATCTTTACTCACAGTCAATATATGTGGGGGGCTTCCTTTACCTTTGGGGAATTTCTCTGAGGCAAGGTAGGCTTTATTTTCTATCTCTAGGGCTAGATAGTTCTTAGGCTGTGACGTGGCGCCTAGGTCTGGTCAGGAGCGCTCCACGGCTATTTCTAGTGTGTGTGATAGGATTAGGGCTTGCGGTCAGCAGAGCTCCCACATCCCAGAGCTCGTCCTGTATGAGGTTTAACTATCAGGTCATTCCGGGTGCTCCTAACCACCAGGTCATAACAGTCCTCCGGCTGTGTCGAGGTGTCTAGGTTTTGTTAGGCACACCCCACGGCTACTTCTAGTTGCGGTGATAGATCAGGGTTTGCGGTCAGTATAGTTACCACCTACTCCAGTGAAAGTTTTCATGCTGCTCCAATGTCACCTGATCATAACACAAAGCTGCGTGCGAATTTTCCCACACAGCAGTGCCACAAGTGAGTAGGAACTATTTCTCACAGCAGCGGAGGGATACAGTGCAGAAGGATAACTTCCATCATTGTATCCCAGAGCCCCTGGAGAGCGGTTGCATCAGCTCATGTGGCTGCTCTCCACGGGAGATCGTCGTGGGACAGTCATATTAATTGGATATCTGCGGACACAGGGAGTATATTGTTTATTATTTTAATTTTTTTTTTTTTTTTTTTACAGGTGAGCAATGGCTTCGGGGATCAAAGTGATGGTATGTACTCTATGTTGCATGCACTGTATGTGTTGTGTATATGTACTGTATGTCTATATGTATATGTTGTATGTACTGTTGTAAGTAGTATGTTGTATGTACTGTATGTCATATGTTGTATGTACTGTATGTTGTATGTTCTGTATGTCATATGTTGTATGTTCTGTTGCATGTAGTATGTTCTGTATGCAATATGTTGTATATACTGTATGTTATATGTATGTGTTTTGTTTTTTTCTTACATTCAACACATTAGCCAGATGATGGTACTACTAGTGTCCCATCATTGGCTAATGTGTCAGGGTCACTGTAGCAGGCATAGCCTGATGGGACAGCCCCGCACACACCCAGACAGCCCACAGTAGCCCTGGCAGACCCACGGACAGCCCTGCAGAACCTGCCCATACACAGTCACCGCCCACACACTTCCCTCCTCCCGATCTGCAGCGTTTCCCCCCGCAGCTAAACCACAGATCGTTTTTACATATGCGGTTTTGCTGCGGATGTGCCTGTCTCAATGCAAGTCTATGGGTGCAGAAACGCTGCAGATCCGCACAAAGAATTGACATGCTGTGGAAAAAAACAATGCTGCGTTCCCGCGCATTTTTTTCCGCAGCATTTGCACAGCTGATTTTGTTTTCCATAGGTTAAAATGGTACTGTTAAACGTATGGAAAACTGCTGCAGATCCGCAGTGTCAAAAACACTGTGGATCCACGGGAAAATCCGCAACATGTGCACATAGCCTGAATGTTTCTGTGGCTAGTTTTTCACCAGATTTCATCCAGTTAACGGATCGGGCTTATATCTAACAAGGAACTGGTGCCATCCTACCATGCTGGCGTCGCTCTGTTTCACTGGTGCTAGTGAAAGGGTTGTCACAGCCTGTCAGTCGTGAGTGTGGTGTCATGTCAGTGACTGCGTGGGCCACCTCCTCTTACTGACTGTGCCTCCCTGGTCCCGTGTGGATGGGGGTGTGTCTGTGTATAACTGTACCAAGCTCGCTTTACGTGTCTCCAGGGGGTGCAGAATGTCACATTGGTGCTAGTGGTGATCATTCTGACACAATAGTGATGTCAGCCACTTCAACATTTTCACTCCTTGTAGGGTCTACTGGAAAAATGCTCAGTTTTCCCATTGACTCCCATTATACTCGTTACTCGAAATGAGCATTAAGAATTGCTCAGTTAGAGTAGCGAGCATTTTAGTGCTTGCTCATCTCGAATAGCGACTAAAGAACATGGTATTCTTTGGTTATTTTCCACCATAATTTAAAAAATAAATCTTGCCAAATCAGACAAGGTGATTTTCTGGATTAGTTTTCTCAATATTAACTCTCATAGTTGTGGTCTCCCTATGATGTAAATTATGGGCCTCTCTCCTCTTTTTAAGTGGGAGAACTTGTACAATTGGTGGCTGACTAAATATATATGTCTGTCATGGAATCCAAGTCGCTGATTGGTCGTGGCAAAACGCCCACGACCATTGCCACAACCAATCAGCGAAGGGCGCAGTCCGGCGGCAACATGGCCGCTCCTTCCTCCCCGCAGTCAGTGCCCGCTCAGTACTCCCCTCCAGTCAGCGCTCACACAGGGTTAATGGCAACGCTAATTAACCGCGTTATGCCGCGGTGTAACGCACTCCATTAACGCTGCTATTAACCCTGTGTGACCAACTTTTTTACTATTGATGCTACCTATGCAGCATCAATAGTAAAAAGATCTAATGTTAAAAATAATAAAAAAATAAAATCATCATATACTCACATTCCGGCGCCTTTCCCGCTCCCCGCGACGCTCCGGTAACCGCTCCATGCAAGCGGCAGGTTTCGGTGGCAAGGATGGTATGCGACAAGGACCTGCCAAGACGTCACGGTCATGTGACCTCGACGTCATCACAGGTCCTGCGCCCATACCAACCCTGGGACCAGAAGCTGCCGCGTGCACCGCACACGGGG
Source organism: Ranitomeya imitator (assembly GCF_032444005.1). Lineage (NCBI taxonomy): Eukaryota > Metazoa > Chordata > Amphibia > Anura > Dendrobatidae > Ranitomeya > Ranitomeya imitator. The sequence goes on along the minus strand of NC_091283.1, from coordinate 446,911,026 downwards.
CCAGGACTTCAACGGAGGGTGAGTATAGATTTATTTTTTTATTTTAAGTCTGTATACTACATGGCTCTGTGCTGCATACACAGTCGCTGTGCAAAATACTACTTGGACATGCATATTCTAGAATACCCGATGCGTTAGAATCGGGCCACCATCTAGGAGATAGAGATAGAGATATATACAGTACAGACCAAAAGTTTGGACACACCTTCTCATTTAAAGATATTTCTGTATTTCCATGACTATGAAAATTGTAAATTCTCACTGAAGGCATCAAAACTATGAATTAACACATGTGGAATTATATAATTAACAAAAAAGTGTGAAACAACTGAAAATAGGTCTTATATTCTAGGTTCTTCAAAGTAGACACCTTTTGCTTTGATGACTGCTTTGTACACTCTTGGCAATCTCTTGATGAGCTTGGTTATATATATATGCGTGGTTAAAAAAAGACTTAAAATAAAAAATAAACATATACTCACCTTCCGAAGGCCCCTTGAAGTCCTGGCACCTGTGTGCGGTGCACACGGCAGCTTCCGGTCCCAGGGTTGGTATGAGCGCAGGACCTATGATGACGTCACGGTCACATGACCGTGACGTCACGGCAGGTCCTTCTCGCATAGCATCCTTGGCACCGGAACCTGCCGCTTGCACTGCCGAGGACAGCGGGCGACGTCGGAGGGTGAGAATAACCTTTTTTTAATTATTATTTGTAACTTTAGATCTTTTTACTATTGATGCTGCATACGCAGCATCAATAGTAAAAAGTTGGTCACACAGGGTTAATAGCAGCGTTAAACAGAGTGTGTTACCCGCGGCATAACGCGGTCCGTTACCGCTGGCATTAACCCTGTGTGAGCGGTGACTGGAGGGGAGTATGGAGCGGGCGCCGGGCACTGACTGCAGGAGAGTAGGGAGGGACTAATCGGACTGTGGCCGTCGCCGATTGGTCGCGGCAGCCATGACAGGCAGCTGGCGAGACCAATCAGCGACGCGGGATTTCCATTAGGAAGTTGCAGACAGACGGAAGTACCCCTTAGACAATTTATAATGTATGTATGTATGTATGTATGTATGTATGTATGTATGTATGTATGTATGTATGTATGTATGTACATATATGTACATATATATATATATATATATATATATATATATATATATATATATATATATATATATATATATATATATATATATATATATATATATATATATATATACACACACACATACACACAGTACAGACCAAAAGTTTGGAGAAGGTTTCTGTATTTTCATGACTATGAAAATTGTACATTCACACTGAAGGCATCAAAGCTGTGAATTAACACTTGTGGAATTATATTCTCTCTTTAAATGAGAAGGTGTGTCCAAACTTTTGAGAGAGAGAGAGATATATAATATATATATATATATATATATATATATATATATATATATATATATATATATATATATATATATATATATATATATATATATATATATATATATATATATATATACAGTGGGGCAAAAAAGTATTTAGTCAGTCAGCAATAGTGCAAGTTCCACCACTTAAAAAGATGAGAGGCGTCTGTAATTTACATCATAGGTAGACCTCAACTATGGGAGACAAACTGAGAAAAAAAAATCCAGAAAATCACATTGTCTGTTTTTTTTATCATTTTATTTGCATATTATGGTGGAAAATAAGTATTTGGTCAGAAATAAATTTTCATCTCAATACTTTGTAATATATCCTTTGTTGGCAATGACAGAGGTCAAACGTTTTCTGTAAGTCTTCACAAGGTTGCCACACACTGTTGTTGGTATGTTGGCCCATTCCTCCATGCAGATCTCCTCTAGACCAGTGATGTTTTTGGCTTTTCGCTTGGCAACACGGACTTTCAACTCCCTCCAAAGGTTTTCTATAGGGTTGAGATCTGGAGACTGGCTAGGCCACTCCAGGACCTTGAAATGCTTCTTACGAAGCCACTCCTTCGTTGCCCTGGCGGTGTGCTTTGGATCATTGTCATGTTGAAAGACCCAGCCAGTTTCATCTTCAATACCCTTGCTGATGGAAGGAGGTTTGCACTCAAAATCTCACGATACATGGCCCCATTCATTCTTTCATGTACCCGGATCAGTCGTCCTGGCCCCTTTGCAGAGAAACAGCCCCAAAGCATGATGTTTCCACCACCATGCTTTACAGTAGGTATGGTGTTTGATGGATGCAACTCAGTATTCTTTTTCCTCCAAACACGACAAGTTGTGTTTCTACCAAACAGTTCCAGTTTGGTTTCATCAGACCATAGGACATTCTCCAAAAACTCCTCTGGATCATCCAAATTCTCTCTAGCAAACTTCAGACGGGCCCGGAACATGTACTGGCTTAAGCAGTGGGACACGTCTGGCACTGCAGGATCTGAGTCCATGGTGGCGTAGTGTGTTACTTATGGTAGGCCTTGTTACATTGGTCCCAGCTCTCTGCAGTTCATTCACTAGGTCCCCCCGCGTGGTTCTGGGATTTTTGCTCACCGTTCTTGTGATCATTCTGACCCCACGGGGTGGGATTTTGCGTGGAGCCCCAGATCGAGGGAGATTATCAGTGGTCTTGTATGTCTTCCATTTTCTAATTATTGCTCCCACTGTTGATTTCTTCACTCCAAGCAGGGTTGGCTATTGCAGATTCAGTCTTCCCAGCCTGGTGCAGGGCTACAATTTTGTTTCTGGTGTCCTTTGACAGCTCTTTGGTCTTCACCATAGTGGAGTTTGGAGTCAGACTGTTTGAGGGTGTGCACAGGTGTCTTTTTATACTGATAAGTTTAAACAGGTGTCATTACTACAGGTAATGAGTGGAGGAAAGAGGAGACTCTTAAAGAAGAAGTTACAGGTCTGTGAGAGCCAGAAATCTTGATTGTTTGTTTCTGACCAAATACTTATTTTCCACCATAATATGCAAATAAAATGTTAAAAAAACAGACAATGTGATTTTCTGGATTTTTTTTTCTCAGTTTGTCTCCCATAGTTGAGGTCTACCTATGATGTAAATTACAGACGCCTCTCATCTTTTTAAGTGGTGGAACTTGCACTATTGCTGACTGACTAAATACTTTTTTGCCCCACTGTATATATATATATATATATATATATATATATATATATATATATATATATATATATATATATATATATATATATATATATATATATATATATATATATATATCCCACCCCAGGCTGGACCACTGGAAGGATTCACTCACTTTCTAGATGAATATGTTTCCATTCTTATGTAATTAAAAACAGTAGACAAGTTACTGAAATTACGTTTATTTCATGTAGCACCAAATGAAAAATATACAAAAATTGGTGTTTACAAAAAAAAGATTCCTAGAATCCTGATTTTTTTTCCCCCAATGAAAGGGATTTTGTGCACGTTGGGGGTGGATCTGTGACAAGTCTGTGAGATACAGGACTCCAGGCACTGGAATAAACACAGGACATACAATCAGCAGCTTATAGTAAATGACGTGCACCCCAATCAGCGAGCCAACCAATCACAGGCCTACGTAGAGGTGGCATTTGTCAGTACAGGGAGCTTCATTGTACTTCAGAGTCATAAAGGAGAGGATACATCGATGAGGTGCTCCATGTAAAGAGGAATTCAGGCTATGTCCATTGCTTAACACACCAGGGATATTACAACTAAACACCCTCCATCATCTCTGGGTAATAAACAGTCTGAAATCTCCTGTTACACTCTATGATATCAATGTGCTTATCTGCAATGTGCATACAATCAGCAGAAGCAACGCCCAGGGCAGATCCCAAATAATCTCTACAAAAAACTACTGCCAGCCCGAGTAGTAGGGGCATCAATTTACATGGCAACCAATAGTTAAAGGGCTATTCCAGTCAGATACAAAATTGTTTTTTTTTACCTACTTACCCCGATATTCTTGTATATTAAGGGCAGTATTATAATTATATTATTGTACATAGGGAGCAGTATTATAGTAGTTACATTCTTGTGTATGGGGCAGTATTATAGTAGTTATATACTTATATATAGGGGCAGTACTATAGTAGTTATATTCTCGTACATAGGGGCAGTATTATAGTAGTTATATTCTTGTACACAGAGAGCAGTATTATAGTAGTTACATTCTTGTGTATGGGGCAGTATTATAGTATTTATATTCTTGTACATAGGGCAGTATTATAGCCGTTACATTCTTTTACAAAGTAGCTATATCCTTGTACATAGGGGACAGTATTATAATATTTATATTGTCCATAGGGGGCAGTATTACAGTAGGTATATGCTTGTACAAGGGGGCAGTGCTATAAAAATTATATGTATCTGCACAGAGTGCAGTATTACAATTGTTGGTAGTCTTATGGTAGTTATACTGTCGTACATCACTGGCGGTATTATAATAGTTATACTTTTGTTCATAGAAAGAACAGATTGCATTACTTAAGGGGGTCCCCTCAAGATAAGATAGGGCTCCAGAGCTCCTTTGATTCTGCAGAAACAAAGCTGCCTCTGTTTGCAGTATCAAAGAATGCACGGTTTGGGCCAACGGCTCAGCTGTGCCGCCATCGCAAACTGTTAATCATAAGGAGCACACCTTCCACCTCTGCAAGCAGGAAGCAAGGAGGAAGAGGAACAATGCGCTCCTGAAGAAAGAGTACACCTCTTTAATGCTGGTGTAGAACAGCTCAGTTTGTCAGGACAATAACTAAAAAGTGGACAAATAAAGTGACAACCACTTTTAGCAGCTGTTAACTGGTTACTCATTGCTGGGTAACAATGCACAAAAGGATTTTCTACCAATGAAAATTAAATCATGTTTGTATCAAAGCCGACTGGAAGTGCCCTTTACGGTTATTAACAGTCGCCAAGAGATTTCAAGACAAAGGCACAAAACTGCAGCCAGGTCACTTTTATATGTCATAGAAATCAAGGGAGACTCTGGATATTTGCCACCATTTCTAATAGGGTCTTTCATTTCAAAATTACATCATTTTATTAAGACTCATAAATTGTAAGCACCAACGTTATAACTCACCTTATATACAGGTAAGATTCATATGAATATATCAGACACAGGAGATGGGAAAGAGTCAATGATTATTATATATGAAGCGTCCATTACATTAGCAAACTTGACTAACGCACAGATCAGCTGGAGATTCAGCAGTCCCTCAGAGACTGTTCATATGGAAAAGTGAACATGCGCCCCAACTCCAGGACTAATCAACAAATGATATTGGGCAATAGGGTATACGCCCAACCAAACCAATGTGTGCTGCCATCCATGACAAGGACCATAGTATGTGCCAATGGCAATACTTTTCCACCCATATTACACACAGACTTAATCTGGCAGGACAGAACCCCATAAATTACTGGAAAGCCAACTAAGCGGTCATGTATAGGATAAGGAACCCAACATTAACTTTCAAAGTCTTCTTCTGGATATGCAGATCTGAAACTGAAATGTTCAATGCTCTGTATATTCTGTAATGACAAGGATACTTTGTTCCGGAAACAGCACCACATCTACTCGCAGGTTGTATGTGCCATTTCAGTTAAAGGGAACCTGTCACCCCGTTTTTTTCAGTACGAGATAAAAATACTGTTAAATAGGGCCTGAGCTGTGCGTTACTATAGTGTATTTTGTGTCCCCTGATTCCCCACCTATGCTGCCGAAATACCTTACCAAAGTCGCCGGTTCGCCTGTCAATCAGGCTGGTCTGGTCATAGCGCTGTTTCTTCCCCCAGATCTTGCATATCCCTCCGTTGGTGGCGTAGTGGTTTGCGCATGCCCAACTGCTGCAGCTGAATCCACTGCGCAGGTGAAGAAAAATTGCGCGATCGGCGCTATTTCCCTGGTGATCGGTGGGGGCAAACCACTACGCCACCAACGGAGAGATATGCAAGATCTGGGGGAAGAAACAGCACTGTGACCACGTCCATATGACCAGACCAGCCTGATTGACAGGTGAAAACAGCGACTTTGGTAAGGTATTTCGGCAGCATAGGTGGGGAATCATGGGACACAAAATACACTATAGTAACGCACAGCTCAGGCCCTATTTAACAGTATTTTTATCTCATACTTAAAAAACGGGTGACAGGTTCCCTTTAAGCTCCCCTTACTTAAATGAAGCAGCGCTGTTTCTGATACAAAGCAGCCATGTTTTTCTAAGTTATTTTAATTGCATGGGGGTAAAAATCAAGATATTGAGCAACCAAGTATCTGGCACCTTACTAATGATGAAGAGCGATGATGTGGAGGTTCTCCTAACAGTCGGTGGCTGTAGATGATCACAATTAGTAGCACGTACGATGGTTATTGCTCTGAGGAAAGTGGACATTGACCATAAATTGTTATGGGCTTTAAAGTTATGACATGTTTGGCTAACCTGTAGACTGGCATAGTCCCATGTCTACTGATAAGCCGCAGGTACCTCAACTGATAGGGAAGGAGACATCCACAAGATGATGTCCACCCATATTGGCACATTTGGAGATGCTGGAGCAGCACAAGCAACATGGTAACCCATTGGTAGATGATTAGATGTGGAAGGTTAAGATGGGAAATCCCATGTGTGATTCCACGGCAACCTTCCATAAGAAGAAGACATGAGAGAAGGATCTCCTGTTCCATTAGATTAATAATGAACCGGGTAACCAAAGCAAACCCCTTTAGACAAAAAGGCTTGAAGCCACCTCAGATATTTAATTGGCTACAAATGGAGAAGGTTCCAGATGCGTTGAAAACGTCAGTTACCCTTATGTCCAGGTAAATGGTGAACTTAATTTTGGGGTCACCTAACCAGGTCCAAATAGGGCGTTTAATATTTTTAGAGACAGGATAGGCAAACATGGCTACTAAGAGTGGATGTTTGAAGGGAACCTACAGATTCCTATACATAATGAGATCTACTGACTGGTGTTGTGTGAAGTGATTAGGTGGAGCTATAGGTTTGGGTTGTTGATCTATGAAATGTATCTTTGGCCTAGACCCTTAGTTAACAGCCCTAAAATATTAAGCAAACGTTTTTGTTTTTGCCACTTGGGTATTGCTTTTCCTTATTGCTGATCTACTAACACACAGCACAAGTTCCTAACTGCAGTGTCGCTCCGAATGACGTCTCCCTTCAAAACATTGCATCAGATTGACAGAATTCTCGTAGAAATAGTATACATGTTATTTAAGAAGATTATTGACACTGCCCCCTTTTCCTGTTCAAGGCCAAAGTATATAAAATCATGATTAAGCTGAATAAATTAATACAGACTATAAACAGTCCACCTCTCCCAATATATAGGCTTTTTTAGTTCATAGATACGATACACGAGGATCCAGTCCGTGCCTCACAATCATGTGTGGTCCAGTCGTGAGCAAAAAAACAGCATATTACACAGCACTGAAATGGCCACCACGTCATATCTGCTGAGGGGTATTTACAGGACAACTATACACATTACTTCATAAGGCTACAACAAAATGGCTGCCTGGTTGCTACCAGCAACATATGAGAAAAGCAATGAAGACGCTACTGCTTAACATGAGCGCGTGTCTGAAGATAGTGAGCCAAATGATACGTACAACTAATGGGAATACAATTCAGAATGGAGGACGAAGATGATGTCACTATATCAGACAGCTATGGACACAGGCTCCTTCCACAGCAAAAAACTTTACTTCTAAGGGTTTTTTTGTCAACTGTACAAATCTCTAGACTTCCCATAAGGAAAACAACTATGATTCATGCACATGAGGCTGTCAGCATGTTCTTGGCTATGCAGCCTACTAGCCAGAAAATATGAAAGCATGTGTTCAATATTTAATGCTATTTTACATTTTTTGTATAGGAAAAAGATCGAAATAAATTGCAGTACTTATGCTGTATCGATCCTCAGTTACATCCAGTATTATACTCCAGAGCTGCACTCCCTATTCTTCTGGTGTAGTCACTGTGTACATAAATTACATTACTTATCCTGTACTGATCCTGAGTTACATCCTGTATTATACTCCAGAGCTGCACTCACTATTCTGCTGGTGGAGTCACTGTGTACATACATTACATTACTTATCCTGTACTGATCCTCAGTTACATCCAGTATTATACTCCAGAGCTGCACTCCCTATTCTTCTGGTGTAGTCACTGTGTACATAAATTACATTACTTATCCTGTACTGATCCTGAGTTACATCCTGTATTATACTCCAGAGCTGCACTCCCTATTCTTCTGGTGGAGTCACTGAGTACATACATTACGCTACTTATCCTTTACCAATACTCAGCTACATATTGTATTATACTCCAGAGCTGCACTCACTATTTTTCTGGTGGAGTCACTGAGTACATACATTACTTTTCCTGTACTGAGTCTGGGTTACATAACGCATTATACTCCAGAGCTGCGCTCACTATTCTGTTGGTGGAGTTACTGTACACAAACATTACATTACTTACGCCCTGTGCATTACAGTGAAGCAGTTAGTAGTGTAACTTCTCAAAAGCTTGCAGACTGTTTGTAATAAACTGAGGAATAGTGAGTGCAGCCCTGGAGCAAAATAATATAGAATCAGTACACGATAAGTAATGTAATGTATGTACACAGTGATCCCACCAGCAGAATAGTGAGTGCAGTTCTGGAGTATAATACAGGATGTAACTCAGGATCAGTAATGTAATGTGTGTACACAGTGATCCCACCAACAGTATAGTGAGTGCAGCTCTGGAGTATAATACAGGATGTAACTCAGGATCAGTACATGATCAGTAATATAACGTATGTACATAGTCACTCCACCAGCAGAATAGTGAGTGCAGCTTTGGAGTATAATAATATAGGATCAGCACAGGACAAGTAATGTAATGTATGTACACAGTGACTTCACCATCAGAATAGTGAGAGTGCAGCTCTGGAGTATAATACAGAATATAACTCCCGATTAATACAAGATAAGTAATGTAATGTATTTACAAAGTACCTTGGACATGAATTTATATAGAATATTGTGAGATTTTATTTAAAGTCACTGTGGACCTGGGATCATGGGTGAGCAATATTATATAACGTTTACAACATATATTGCAGTATATGAATGTGATGTAGATAACCATGATCCCATTGTGAGCTGCACACAAAATCTGGGGATTATTAGCCAGTAGCAGAGATGGCACTGGACAGAGGTGTAATGTGAAGCTAAGTCAAGATTTGTAATAGAGACCCACATCTACCATGTGCCATTGTGATATTAAGGTCTCGTGTCCTGGGGGGGGGGGGGGTTGGGATTCTGGACCCTTTAGACACCAAGGATCATTTACTACTGCTACCCCTGCACCCACCAGAGCTACTTCCCATACACTGGGGAATTGTATAATATGAAGCAGAGAAGCTGTAGAACTAGTATACCCGTATTGTCCAGCTATAGTCCATAAAACCCATTATTTATCTCCTTTGGTGGATATGATATGAGAAGTCCATGATCACACACTTTACTTCTGCTGCAAACACAACAACATGGCGGCATTAGAAACCCCATAACACTGTGGTCCCACTGAGACTAATCCCAATCTGCTGCCATGTGATCCAATACACTGCTGTGTGATGTGCCACCATATGACGCTACTATACCATATACATCGCTATACCATGTGTGATGTGTGAGGGGGTGAATACATTAGGGACTAATGTGGGGTACATGGTGCCTGTGACTGTGCTATACTTTCATTGCCATTTAGGAGATATAAAACACTTCATCTAGTAATAAACTACAATTCCGACAAAAAGCCTAATGAGAGTTGTAGTTTCAAAACAGCTGAAGCACCAGAAGTTGCAAACCATTGGGTTTACGGGCTGATAATGCCCCTGTGCATTGTAGTTGTAGATAGGTAAGGCTCCCCATACTCAACAATCTGGAAGTCCAGCTCACGATACACAGGCTTTTGCACCATTATATAAACACCACCATACACGCCACCACCATTATATGCAATACAGGCAGTCATGTGCTCATAGTAGGTGTTACTCAAACTTGGCCAGCGTGATCTTTTTATTTATTTATTTTTATTTTATTTTTTTACAGAACAGAGGTCTTTCCATATGTCATCAAGTCCTACAGAACCATCCGAGGTACCACCTCTGCCCAGTCTTCCCTCCACTCATCTCCCATGTCCTGATCAGGATCTACGCACAGGCCAGCTTCTTTTATTGTTTTACCTCTAAACATCAGCCATACACTTCAGACCTTAGAGCAGATTTGGAAACCTGTAATATGGCATCTGCTATGGACTTGAAAGCCACCTAAAGGTCTTACCAGTCAACTGCTTGATCTTAAGAAATTGTTGACTGGCAAGTTCCTGCCCAGACTTCTAGGGAGAGCCTTCATTTGCCTATTTCTGCTCCAGATTCTCTTCTTACAACATACATACAATACACCAGAGAGTGTCATGCTCACTGTGTGCACGTAAACCTTCAATACAACACCAAACATTTCACGGTGTGACCTAGAATATTGCAGGCTGCCAACCATAGCCACTAGTGGTCTGCACTTAAGGCCAACACTTCTGCCACCGGACCCATGCCAGTGTCTCTATTCTCCTCACCCTCCACGACTTTGAAGAGCATCTTCCCACCATCAGGTGATCCCTCAGTCTCTCCTTCACCCTACATCTTAAGATGATCACACTGTGGTTTCATACTCCATAACTTCCTGTGAGGTCCCTAAAGTTCGGTACTGGACACGCGGTGTAGCTGGGGAAGTATATTCCAAGGCCAAAATAGTCTTCCGCAAGCGGCGGTCAATAAAATGGGCATCCCAGGCAGGATATTTCTTCCGTGGAAGATCAATACGTATGACGGGCCCTTGCGCTCGGGGAACACGTGTCACAGGGGTTGGTGGGACACTAGAACGGACTTGGAACACAGGAACACAACTATCCCTGTCACCAGGCACCATGTCCCGTTCTTGCTCTGTAGTCCGTGGTAGAGTACGAGGAAGGCTCTCCGTAACTTCCAATTCAGGTACCCTAGAAGTCTCATGACCTTCTGTGAACACACAACTACTACTTGAGGGGCCAAACATTGGACCATTGGGATGCAGAAGACTGTAGTATATAAGCATGAAGAAGACACCAAGAGCAAAGCTGCAGAGGACCGAGCAAACAATAAGTAGAGCGTAGAAGTCACTGAGCATATAATCTGGCCGATAATAATACCACAGAGCGGTGAGGACTGCGTTCTCAGACAGTACAATGATATAGTAGGTGGTCATTCTACAGCGAGTCCGACCCTCACGAACATTGAACCAGCAGAAGATGTAGATGATCCCGAGGACCATGTTGTAGATGATCTCCTCCCAGCGAGACATGCAGAAGTCTGTCTCCCCTTGGATAATCCAAAAAGTCATGAGACACCAGTGAGTGACAATGAAGATACCAAAGTATAAGTGGAAGACAGAAGCAAAGAGGGAGAAGGCCAAGGCTCGGGCAGCAATGGTGAAGAGATGCCACAGTATTTGCACCACGGCCCCTTTGTAGGACATGGGCATCTTATCGTCCCGGGAATCTCTTAGGACCTTTTGGTAAGAAGCAATCATCCAGGCAAGAGAAAGGAGAGAAGCAGTGGCAGAAAGACCTGAGAAAAGAGAGACACAATGGAAAACAACAGAGAGTAATGAGAAGAGAAGATGTAATCGAAATATAGAAGAGCACCAACATTATCCATAATACAAATGTAAGCCAACAAACTTCTGGGAAAGATGGATGACAACCAAGAAGTCGCCACTAAACCTTTTCAGAACCCTGAAAGTGAAAAGTGACTTACTCTACTAGCACTCGCTCTTTCTCTCTTTCCCACTGCTGGGTAAGCAAGCAGCTTTCAGGTTGTAGGAGTAGGAATATGTGAACACGGGGAGAACATACAAGTTCCATGCAGATTGTTCCAATAAAACATATGGCCCCAACCACCCTACAGGTACACAGTGCCAGGGAAATTGTAGCAATTTTAAAAAGAGAAAGGCTTATCTTAAAGTTCTAAATCCCACTGTCAGAAATATGTGATCCTGTCTTCTAACCAGTATGGTTGGCCATTTAGGTTACACGCCTTGAGAACAAGTAAATAAATTTAGCATATGACGTAGGACCATAAAAATCTTCATATATTAACATTAATATCGGCTATAATGATTATATTAAATTTATGACCACTGATGATGTGATAATCGTGTCAATGTTACTATCCAAGAGGAACGGAATTTTTTTTCCCAGTTGTCATCCTATTTGCATCCTTTTTTTCTCATCCTTTCATTTTCACTGAAGCAAGTAGGCTGTCAGAACTTTTTTTTATCAATTGAGGCTTAGCAAAGTAGGAGTTAAAAATGGATGAAACACCGAAGTGCAAAGGCTGTCTCCCTAGTTACATCCATTTTACACGAATCCTCAAAGAAGTGAAAGAGGTCGTCACCCACCTGGAAAAACATTTAAAAATTAAGTAATCATTGGACCAGGCCGATTCTCACGCGTACCCTGCAGACAATCATTGTCTGGTATGCTGCGTGTTTCCTTCCTTTGTCCGAACATTGGAAAGTAGTGACAGCGCAACAGTGGCTGTTGATTGGTTGAAGAGCTCATGTGACATAACAATCTAATGTGAGTCCCGAGAGACCCGACGCAGACTTAGCTAAAACGACAACGGTACAGGAGGTAAGAAATCATTTTTTTTTTTTTTTTTTTTTTTTTTTTAAGGGGGTCAACTTTATTTAAAAAGGACATGTCTAGGAAGTGGAAAACCCCTTCACACAGACACGGACCTCTTTTTAAAACTACTGCGTGTGTGGATGAATGGAACTCAATATATCCATGTGGTGTCAAAGAAAAGAAACAACAGCACTAGGACATGTCACTCGGATGTGTGAATGTAGCCTAAATATTGCCTCCTTTAGTTGCAGAACTTACTATAGGGTTCTAAACATCTGGAAGAACTGCGAGCACAAGGACTGCTCATTTAGATCTTTTTAGATTGGGGTTTCTTCATCACAGCAGTTGAACATAGGCTTGAGTGCTCAATGCCAGGTGTCTGCTGGGGAAATGTAAAGCCACCACAAATAGTCTTTGGAAAAGTGTAACACATTCACTGGGGACATGAATTACATTTCACCATGTAGTAGTCTGGTGGAAGATTCTGGTTTTGGCAGATTTCAAAAGAACATCACCTACCCCAATGAGTGAGGTCAAGTATAGAGTCCAGTGGTGGAGGAACAATAATCTGCTGATGCTAGTCTTCATAATTTAAGCCCATTGTTTAGGAAAGCTCATGCTCCAGTAATGTTCAGGGATCACGTACTTTTGGCCATGTACTGTAGGTCAGTGATCAATCTTTCATCCATTATTTATTAATTCCACATATTTATACAAGACACAAACATCAGGACCAAGTGACGACCCATGGAGAACAAATAGGTCACAGTGAGGCAGAGGACTTCCTGAGAAGATAGAGTCTCACTCCCCTCACCGCCACCTCCACCTCCAACTGGCTGCAGTAAATTATTGATTCCCAGACAATAAAGGTCAGTTATGTAAGAGATCAGCGCCCGTCTACCGCTGCCATCGCTCATATCTGAATGTGCTGCACAATCAGTCAAGATCTTTTCCGGAAAATTCTCACTTAAATGCTAAGAGAACTACAAGGTTCAGCATGCTCAGCAGATGGATAAGTGCATAAGTCGTGCGTTAGGGGCAAGTGCATAAATATCCCTACACATTACACCGAGGTGACTGCACGGAGCATGTTCTAGAGCAGGGGTCCCCAACTCCAGTCCTCAAGGCCCACCAACATGTCATGTTTTCAGGATTTCCTTAGTCTTGCCCAGGTAATAATTGCATCACCTGTGCAATGCAAAGGAAATCCTGAAAACATGACCTGTTGGTGGGCCTTGAGGACTGGAGTTGGGGACCCCTGTTCTAGAGGACAGTAGATAAGAAAACAGCGCTCACCCTGTAAAGGCTCCACATGGCCTTGCTGCACCATGATGCAGAGCTGCAGCACCAGCTGGGGGGCGCTCTTTAGAAAGGTCTCCAGCAGGCGCAGCATGCTGATATCTGCACTCTCAAACATCATCCGCCAGTAGAAATGGCGGCTCTGCTGCTCCGAATGCCAGCGGCTCTGCAGGCCCAGATACAGAGCTCGCAGGTACCTGACAAGAGAAAAGGGACACAGTGACCTGTATACTACATGTGATATATGTACACTAATAGTACACATTGACTGTATATTACATGTGACATACACTAATAGTACACAGTAACTGTAAATCACATGTGGTATATAATAGTACACAGTGATTGTATATTACATAAGGTATATACCAACAGTACACAGCAACTGTATATTACATATGGTATATGCTAACAGTACACAGCAACTGTATATTACATATGGTATATACTAACAGTACACAGTGACAATATTTCATGTGGCATATACTAACAGTACACAGTAACTGTATATTACATATGGTATATACTAACAGTACACAGTGACAATATTTCATGTGGCATATACTAACAGTACACAGTAACTGTGTATTACATATGGTATATACTAATAGTACAGTCATATACAGACTGTATATTACATGTGGCATATACTAACAGTACACAGTAACTGTATATTACATGTGGTATATAATAATAGTAGTCACCTGTATATTACATGTGATCTATACCAATAGTACACAGTGACCTGCATATTGCATGTGGTATATACAGTGGGGCAAAAAAGTATTTAGTCAGTCATCAATAGTGCAAGTTCCACCACTTAAAAAGATGAGAGGCGTCTGTAATTTACATCATAGGTAGACCTCAACTATGGGAGACAAACTGAGAAAAAAAAATCCAGAAAATCACATTGTCTGTTTTTTTATCTTTTTTTTGCATATTATGGTGGAAAATAAGTATTTGGTCAGAAACAAACAATCAAGATTTCTGGCTCTCACAGACCTGTAACTTCTTCTTTAAGAGTCTCCTCTTTCCTCCACTCATTACCTGTAGTAATGGCACCTGTTTAAACTTGTTATCAGTATAAAAAGACACCTGTGCACACCCTCAAACAGTCTGACTCCAAACTCCACTATGGTGAAGACCAAAGAGCTGTCAAAGGACACCAGAAACAAAATTGTAGCCCTGCACCAGGCTGGGAAGACTGAATCTGCAATAGCCAACCAGCTTGGAGTGAAGAAATCAACAGTGGGAGCAATAATTAGAAAATGGAAGACATACAAGACCACTGATAATCTCCCTCGATCTGGGGCTCCACGCAAAATCCCACCCCGTGGGGTCAGAATGATCACAAGAACGGTGAGCAAAAATCCCAGAACCACGCGGGGGGACCTAGTGAATGAACTGCAGAGAGCTGGGACCAATGTAACAAGGCCTACCATAAGTAACACACTACGCCACCATGGACTCAGATCCTGCAGTGCCAGACGTGTCCCACTGCTTAAGCCAGTACATGTCCGGGCCCGTCTGAAGTTTGCTAGAGAGCATTTGGATGATCCAGAGGAGTTTTGGGAGAATGTCCTATGGTCTGATGAAACCAAACTGGAACTGTTTGGTAGAAACACAACTTGTCGTGTTTGGAGGAAAAAGAATACTGAGTTGCATCCATCAAACACCATACCTACTGTAAAGCATGGTGGTGGAAACATCATGCTTTGGGGCTGTTTCTCTGCAAAGGGGCCAGGACGACTGATCCGGGTACATGAAAGAATGAATGGGGCCATGTATCGTGAGATTTTGAGTGCAAACCTCCTTCCATCAGCAAGGGCATTGAAGATGAAACGTGGCTGGGTCTTTCAACATGACAATGATCCAAAGCACACCGCCAGGGCAATGAAGGAGTGGCTTCGTAAGAAGCATTTCAAGGTCCTGGAGTGGCCTAGCCAGTCTCCAGATCTCAACCCTATAGAAAACCTTTGGAGGGAGTTGAAAGTCCGTGTTGCCAAGCGAAAAGCCAAAAACATCACTGCTCTAGAGGAGATCTGCATGGAGGAATGGGCCAACATACCAACAACAGTGTTTGGCAACCTTGTGAAGACTTACAGAAAACGTTTGACCTCTGTCATTGCCAACAAAGGATATATTACAAAGTATTGAGATGAAATTTTGTTTCTTACCAAATACTTATTTTCCACCATAATATGCAAATAAAATGTTAAAAAAACAGACAATGTGATTTTCTGGATTTTTTTTTTCTCAGTTTGTCTCCCATAGTTGAGGTCTACCTATGATGTAAATTACAGACGCCTCTCATCTTTTTAAGTGGTGGAACTTGCACTATTGCTGACTGACTAAATACTTTTTTGCCCCACTGTACAAAGAGTACACAGTGACTGTATATTACATGTGATATATACAAACAGTACCCAGTGACCTGCAAATTACATGTGGTATATACTAACAGTAGAGTCACCTGTGTATTACATGTGGTATATACTAGTACACAGTGACTGTATATTACATGTGGTATATACTAACAGTACACAGTAACTGTATATTACATGTGATCTATACAAATAGTACAGTGACTGTATATTACATGTGATATATACTAATAGTACCCAGTGACCTGCAAATTACATGTGGTATACAGTATACTAATAGTACAGTCACCTGTGTATTACATGTGGTATATACCAACAGTACACAGTGACTGTATATTACATGTGGTATATACTAACAGTACAGTGACTATATATTACATGTGATATATACTAATAGTAAACAGTGACTGTACATTACAACATATGGTATAAGCTAACGGTGCACAATGACTGTGAAATACACGTGGAACATACTACTAGTACGCAGTGACTGTGTATAACATTTGGTATATACTAATAATACACTGACTGTATATTACATGTGATATATACTAACAGTTCAAAGTGACCCTATTATATGTGGTATATACCAATAGTACACAGTGACCTGTATATTACATGTGGTATCTACTAAAAGTACACACTGACTGTATACTACACGTGTATATACTAATAGTACACAGTGACCTGTATATTACATGTGGTATATACTAATAGTAGACAGTAACTGTTTATTACATATGGTATATACTAACAGTACACAGTGACTGTATATTACATATGGTATATACTAACAGTACACAGTGACTGTATATTACATATGGTATATACTAACAGTACACTGACTGTATATTACATGTGATATATACTAATAGTACACAGTGACTGTATACTACATGTGGTATATACTAATAATACACAGTGACCTGTATATTACATGTGGTATATACCAATAGTACACAGTGACTGTATATTATATGTGATAAACACTAATAATACACAGTAACCTGTATATTACATGTGGTAGATACTAATAGTACAGTCACCTGTATATTACATGTGGTATATAATAATAGAGTGATTGTATATTACATGTGGTATATACTGATAGTACACAGTGACCTGTATATTGCACCAGATGGTGATGTAGCAGAGTGGGTTGTGTGTTGTAGCAGCATACGGAGCATTGTGAATATCAATTATCCATAGCAACCAGCAATCATTATTACGCTCATATTTGTAGTTCCAGAAAAAAACATAATGAACCCAATAATAAAGGAGATGTTGTAATCAGACAAGTCACCAGTAACAACCAGTATAAGAGACCAGTGACAGCACCCAGTATAACCAGTATGTGACCAGTGATGATCAGTGTACAAGTAACAACCAATATAAATGCCTCATGCACCCAGTTATCTCCACCATCAGCAATCCCCACACTGACTGGATATTCCCAGTGAGACCAGTGGTATCCATCCTGACCAGTGCAGCCCAGTAATACGGTACTTGCACCCACTAGTGACTGGTCATCCCAGTTATGATCTGTATCCAGTATAACCAATGGTTTTGATTGTAACCAGTGATACTCACTGGGATGACCCTTGTGAGACCAGTAAATCCCCCAGAGATGATTCTCATGAGACCAGTAATGACCCTAGTGGAACCAGTAATTCCCGCAGTGTGACCAATGAGGACACCAGTGATACCCAATATGACCAGTGATGATCCTAGTGTGACCAGTGATGATCCCAGTATGACCAGTAATTCCCCCAGTGTGTCCAGTGACGATCCCAGTGTGACTGCAGTATGACCAGTGATGACCCCAGTGTGAGCAGTGAATATCCCAGTATGACCCCAGTGTGACCAGTGAAGATCCCTGTATGACCCCAGGGTGACCAGTGATGACCCCAGTGTGACCAGTGAAGATCCCTGTATGACCCCAGGGTGACCAGTGATGACCCCAGTGTGACCAGTGAAGATCCCTGTATGACCCCAGGGTGACCGATGATGACCCCAGTGTGACCAGTGAAGATCCCAGTATGACCCCAGTGTGACCAGTGAAGATCCCTGTATGACCCCAGGGTGACCAGTGATGACCCCAGTGTGACCAGTGAAGATCCCAGTATGACCCCAGTGTGACCAGTGAAGATCCCTGTATGACCCCAGGGTGACCAGTGATGACCCCAGTGTGAGCAGTGACGATCCCTGTATGACCCCAGGGTGACCAGTGATGACCCCAGTGTGACCAGTGAAGATCCCTGTATGACCCCAGGGTGACCAGTGATGACCCCAGTGTGACCAGTGAAGATCCCTGTATGACCCCAGGGTGACCAGTGATGACCCCAGTGTGACCAGTGAAGATCCCTGTATGACCCCAGGGTGACCAGTGATGACCCCAGTGTGACCAGTGAAGATCCCTGTATGACCCCAGTGTGACCAGTGATGACCCCAGTGTGACCAGTGATGACCCCGTGGTGAGCAGTGACGATCCCAGTGGTGACCCCAGTGGTGACCCAGTAACCCTCTCACCTCCACACCTGTCCGAGCTGCAGCAGGTGGATGGAGCCCTGCACGCACCAGGCGCAGAGGCGGCAGCAGGGGCGGGCGGCGGCCGGTGAGGAGCCCCTGTCGGTGACCTCCCAGCTGAAGCTCAGGCTCTGCGTGAGCAGGGAGGGCAGCAGCACCAGCAGCACCGTGGGCCAGAAGCAGTTGAGCCGGTGCCGCTGCAGGTAATCCGCCGCCAGCCACAGGTCCGATGCTCCGTCCGAGAAGAAGACGAGCAGGGCGGCCACCACCCACAGCCCGTCCCGGAGAGAGTACCGGGGGCACCGGGGAGCCACCCGGGTACCGTCCGACTCTGCCGCCATGATGGGAGGAGCCGACTTCCGGGGACACACCCGGGGCTGACTAAACCTCTACCGGAGGGCGACACATCCATCCACCGGAGGAGGGGGCATCACCACCGGCCACCAACCGGGCACTGTGGCCGGCAGCCAATGCTTCCCAGTGCAGGACGCGCGGGCTCCTCCGGGGGCGCCGGGATCGGGGCAGCCGCCGTCATGTGACCGCTACACGGAATCCGAGAATTGCAACAATGTATCACAATGTATCTGTCTGTGGCCCCGCCCCCGGCATTAACCCCCTGCAGCCCTCTACCCAGTTATAACCCCGCCGTCCTTGTGTTCCGTAGGTGGCGCCCACATGTTGTAATCTGCCCCCTCCGCCGCCCCGCACCCTCACCATCCCGTGTACCGTGCGGACCGAGCCGCTGTCCGCGGTGCTGAGCTCAGTGCTGAGCCATGGCGGACCCTCCATACACTGCCCCCAATACCACACGTGCCGGGGACATAGGGGGTACAGTGACTACGGTAATATGGAGGCACAATATACAGTAATATCGAGGGGGCATTATACAGTAATATAGGGGCAAAATATACAGTAGTATGGGGGGCACAATATACAGTAATATGGGGCAAAATATACAGTAGTATGGGGGGCACAATATACACTAATATAGGGGCACAATATACAGTAATATGGGGGGCACAATATACAGTAATATAGGGGCACAATATACAGTAATATGGGGGCACAATATACAGTAATATGGGGGGCACAATATACAGTAATATAGGGGCACAATATACAGTAATATGGGGGGCACAATATACAGTAATATAGGGGCACAATATACAGTAATATGGGGGGCACAATATACAGTAATATAGGGGCACAATATACAGTAATATGGGGGCACAATATACAGTAATATGGGGGGCACAATATACAGTAATATGGGGGGCACAATATACAGTAATATGGGGCACAATATACAGTAATATGGGGGGCACAATATACAGTAATATAGGGGCACAATATACAGTAATATGGGGGGCACAATATACAGTAATATAGGGGCACAATATACAGTAATATGGGGGCACAATATACAGTAATATGGGGGGCACAATATACAGTAATATGGGGGGGCACAATATACAGTAATATGGGGCACAATATACAGTAATATGGGGGGCACAATATACAGTAATATAGGGGCACAATATACAGTAATATGGGGGGCACAATATACAGTAATATAGGGGCACAATATACAGTAATATGGGGGCACAATATACAGTAATATGGGGGGCACAATATACAGTAATATGGGTGGCACAATATACAGTAATATGGGGGGCAAAATATACAGTAATATAGGGGCACAATATACAGTAATATGGGGCAAAATATACAGTACTATAGGGGGCACAATATACACTAATATAGGGGCACAATATACAGTAATATCGAGGGGGCATTATCCACTAATATGGGGCACAATATACAGTAATATGGGGGGCACAATATACAGTAATATGGGGGCACAATATACAGTAATGTAGGGGCAAAATATACAGTAATATAGGGGCACAATATACAGTAATATGGCGGGCACAATATACAGTAATATAGGGGCACAATATACAGTAATATGGGGGGGCACAATATACAGTAATATGGGGGGGCACAATATACAGTAATATGGGGGGCACAATATACAGTAATATCGAGGGGGCATTATACACTAATATAGGGGCACAATATACAGTAATATGGGGGGCACAATATACAGTATTATGGGGGGCACAATATAAAGTAATATGGGGGCAAAATATACAGTAATATGGGTGGCACAATATACAGTAATATGGGGGGCAAAATATACAGTAATATAGGGGCACAATATACAGTAATATGGGGGCACAATATACAGTAATATAGGGGCAAAATATACAGTAATATAGGGGCACATTATACAGTAATATGGGGGGCACAATATACAGTAATGTAGGGGCCAAATATACAGTAATATAGGGGCACAATATACAGTAATATGGGGGGCACAATATACAGTAATATAGGGGCACAATATACAGTAATATGGGGGGGCACAATATACAGTAATATGGGGGGCACAATATACAGTAATATAGGGGCAAAATATACAGTAATATAGGGGCAAAATATACAGTAATATCGAGGGGGCATTATACAGTAATATAGGGGCACAATATACAGTAATATGGGGGGCACAATATACAGTAATATGGGTGCACAATATACAGTATTATGGGGGGCACAATATAAAGTAATATGGGGGCAAAATATACAGTAATATGGGTGGCACAATATACAGTAATATGGGGGGCAAAATATACAGTAATATAGGGGCACAATATACAGTAATATGGGGGCACAATATACAGTAATATAGGGGCAAAATATACAGTAATATAGGGGCACATTATACAGTAATATGGGGGCACAATATACAGTAATGTAGGGGCCAAATATATAGTAATATAGGGGCACAATATACAGTAATATGGGGGGCACAATATACAGTAATATAGGGGCACAATATACAGTAATATGGGGGGCACAATATACAGTAATATGGGGGGCACAATATACAGTAATATGGGGGGCACAATATACAGTAATATGGGTGGCACAATATACAGTAATATGGGGGGCAAAATATACAGTAATATAGGGGCACAATATACAGTAATATGGGGAAAAATATACAGTACTATAGGGGGCACAATATACACTAATATAGGGGCACAATATACAGTAATATCGAGGGGGCATTATACACTAATATAGGGGCACAATATACAGTAATATGGGGGGCACAATATACAGTAATATGGGGGCAAAATATACAGTAATATGGGTGGCACAATATACAGTAATATGGGGGGCACAATATACAGTAATATGGGGGGCACAATATACAGTAATGTAGGGGCAAAATATACAGTAATATAGGGGCACAATATACAGTAATATGGGGGGCACTATATACAGTGTTATATGGGCACAATATACAGTAATATGAGGGGCACAATATACAGTAATATGGGGGGCACAATATACAGTAATATAGGGGCAAAATATACAGTAATATAGGGGCACAATATACAGTAATATCGAGGGGGCATTATACACTAATATAGGGGCACAATATACAGTAATATGGGGGCACAATATACAGTAATATGGGTGCACAATATACAGTATTATGGGGGGCACAATATAAAGTAATATGGGGGCAAAATATACAGTAATATGGGTGGCACAATATACAGTAATATGGGGGGCAAAATATACAGTAATATAGGGGCACAATATACAGTAATATGCGGGGCACAATATACAGTAATATAGGGGCAAAATATACAGTAATATAGGGGCACATTATACAGTAATATGGGGACACAATATACAGTAATGTAGGGGCAAAATATACAGTAATATAGGGGCACAATATACAGTAATATGGGGGGCACAATATACAGTAATATAGGGGCACAATATACAGTAATATGGGGGGCACAATATACAGTAATATGGGGGGCACAATATACAGTAATATAGGGGCACAATATACAGTAATATAGGGGCACAATATACAGTAATATGGGGGGCACAATATACAGTAATATGGGGGGCACAATATACAGTAATATGGGGGGCACAATATACGGTAATATAGGGGCACAATATACAGTAATATCGAGGGGGGCATTATACAGTAATATAGGGGCACATTATACACTAATATAGGGGCACAATATACAGTAATATGGGGGGCACAATATACAGTAATATGGGGGCAAAATATACAGTAATATGGGGGGCACAATATACAGTAATATGGGGGGCACAATATACAGTAATGTAGGGGCAAAATATACAGTAATATAGGGGCACAATATACAGTAATATGGGGGGCACTATATACAGTGTTATATGGGCACAATATACAGTAATATGGGGGGCACAATATACAGTAATATGGGGGGGCACAATATACAGTAATATGGGGGGCACAATATACAGTAATATAGGGGCAAAATATACAGTAATATAGGGGCACAATATACAGTAATATCGAGGGGGCATTATACACTAATATAGGGGCACAATATACAGTAATATGGGGGCACAATATACAGTAATATGGGTGCACAATATACAGTATTATGGGGGGCACAATATAAAGTAATATGGGGGCAAAATATACAGTAATATGGGTGGCACAATATACAGTAATATGGGGGGCAAAATATACAGTAATATAGGGGCACAATATACAGTAATATGCGGGGCACAATATACAGTAATATAGGGGCAAAATATACAGTAATATAGGGGCACATTATACAGTAATATGGGGGCACAATATACAGTAATGTAGGGGCAAAATATACAGTAATATAGGGGCACAATATACAGTAATATGGGGGGCACAATATACAGTAATATAGGGGCACAATATACAGTAATATGGGGGGCACAATATACAGTAATATGGGGGGCACAATATACAGTAATATAGGGGCACAATATACAGTAATATAGGGGCACAATATACAGTAATATGGGGGGCACAATATACAGTAATTATACAGTAATATGGGGGGCACAATATACAGTAATATGGGGGCAAAATATACAGTAATATAGGGGCAGAATATACAGTAATATAGGGGCACTTTATACACTAATATAGGGGAACAATATACAGTAATATGGGGGGCACAATATACAGTAATATGGGGGCAAAATATACAGTAATATAGGCGCAGAATATACAGTAATATCGGGGCACTTTATATGCTAATATAGGGGAACAATATACAGTAATATGGGGGGCACAATATACAGTAATATGGGGGCAAAATATGCAGTAATATAGGGGCACAATATACAGTAATATCGAGGGGGCATTATACAGTAATATGGGGGGCACAATATACAGTAATATGGGGCAGAATATACAGTAATATGGGGGCACATTATACACTAATATAGGGGCACAATATACAGTAATATAGGGGGCACAATATACAGTAATATAGGGGCACATATACACTAATATGGGGGCACAATATACAGTAATATGGGGGGCACAATATACTGTAATATCGAGGGGGCATTATACAGTAATATGGGGGGGCACAATATACAGTAATATGGGGGCAAAACATACAGTAATATAGGGGCATATTATACACTAATATAGGGGCACAATATACAGTAATATGGGGTGCACAATATACAGTAATATGGGGGCACAATATACAGTAATATCAAGGGGGCATTATACAGTAATATGGGGGGCACACTATACAGTAATATAGGGCAAAATATACAGTAATATAGGGGCACATTATACACTAATATAGGGGCACAATATACAGTAATATGGGGGGCACAATATACAGTAATATGGGGGCAAAATATACAGTAATATAGGGGCACATTATACACTAATATAGGGGCACAATATACAGTAATATGGGGGGCACAATATACAGTAATATTGGGGCAAAATATACAGTAATATAGGGGCACATTATACACTAATATAGGGGAACAATATACAGTAATATGGGGGCACAATACACAGTAATATGGGGGCACATTATACACGAATATAGGGGCACAATATACAGTAATATCAAGGGGGCATTATACAGTAATATGGGGGCACAATATACAGTAATATGGGGGCTAAATATACAGTATTATAGGGGCACATTATACACTAATATAGGGGCACAATATACAGTAGTATGGGGGGCACAATATACAGTAATATGTGGGGCACAATATACAGTAATATGGGGGCACATTATACACTAATATAGGGGCACAATATACAGTAATATGGGGGGCACAATATACAGTAATATTGGGGCAAAATATACAGTAATATAGGGGCACATTATACACTAATATAGGGGAACAATATACAGTAATATGGGGGGCACAATACACAGTAATATGGGGCACATTATACACAAATATAGGGGCACAATATACAGTAATATCAAGGGGGCATTATACAGTAATATGGGGGGCACAATATACAGTAATATGGGGGCAAAATATACAGTAATATAGGGGCACATTATACACTAATATAGGGACACAATATACAGTAATATGGGGGGGCACAATACACAGTAATATGGGGCAGAATATACAGTAATATGGGGGCTCATTATACACTAATATAGGGGCACAATATACAGTAATATCGAGGGGGCATTATACAGTAATATGGGGGGCCACAATATACAGTAATATGGGGGCAAAATATACAGTAATATAGGGGCAAATTATACACTAATATAGGGGCACAATATACAGTAATATGGGGTGCACAATATACAGTAATATGGGGGCACATCATACACTAATATAGGGGCACAATATACAGTAATATCGAGGGGGCATTATACAGTAATATGGGGGGCACAATATACAGTAATATGGGGGCAAAATATACAGTAATATAGGGGCACATTATACACTAATATAGGGATACAATATACAGTAATATGTGGGGCACAATATACAGTAATATGGGGCAGAATATACAGTAATATGGGGGCACATTATACACTAATATAAGGGCACTATATACAGTAATATGGGTGGCACAATATACTGTAATATAGGGGCACAATATACAATAATATTGGGGGCACAATATACAGTAATAGAGTGGGCACATTATACAGTAATATAGGGGGCACATTATACAGTAATAGAGGGGATATACAGTAATAGAGGGGGCACATTATACAGTAATATAGGAGGCACATTATACAGTATAGGGGCACAATATACAGTCATATAGGGGGCACAATATACTGTAATATATGGGGGCACATTATACAATAATATAGGGGGCACATTATACAGTAATATAGGGGGCACATTATACAATATAGAGGCACAATATACAGTAATATAGGGGCACACTATGCAATATAGGGGGCACGTTATACAGTAATAGAGGGGATATACAGTAATAGAGGGTGCACATTATACAATAATATAGGGGTCACATTATACAGTATAGGGGCACAATATACAGTCATATAGGGGGCACAATATATTGTAATATATGGGGGCACATTAAAATGTGCCCCCTATATTATTGTATAATGTGCCCCTATATATTACAATATATTGTGCCCCCTATATGACTGTATATTGTGCCCCTATACTGTATAATGTGTCCCCTATATTATTGTATAATGTGCCCCCTCTATTACTGTATATCCCCTCTATTACTGTATAACGTGCCCCCTATATTGCATAATGTGCCCCTATATTACTGTATATTGTGCCTCTATATTGTATAATGTGCCCCCTATATTACTGTATAATGTGCCCCCTATATTATTGTATAATGTGCCCCCATATATTACAGTATATTGTGCCCCCTATATGACTGTATATTGTGCCCCTATACTGTATAATGTGCCCCCTATATTACTGTATAATGTGCCCCCTCTATTACTGTATATCCCCTCTATTACTGTATAATGTGCCCCCTATATTACTGTATAATGTGCCCACTCTATTACTGTATATTGTACCCCCTATATTACTGTGTAATGTGCCCCCTATATTATTGTATAATGTGCCCCCTATATTACTGTATAATGTGCCCCCTATATTATTGTATGATGTGCCCCCTATATTACTGTATGATGTGCCCCCTATATTATTGTATACAGTAATATAGGGGGCACATCATACAATAATATAGGGGGCACATTATACAGTAATATAGGGGGCACATTATACAATAATATAGGGGGCACATTACACAGTAATATAGGGGGTACAATATACAGTAATATAGGGGGCACAATATACAGTAATATAGAGGGCACAATATACAGTAACAATGGTGACACATTTTACAGTTATGTTGGGGGGACAATGCTTGTACAGTAATGATGGGGCACACACTGTACAGTAGTATTGTTGGGGGAAACACTGATTATAGGGTGTGACGGATCGCACAGGCGAAGGGATGTGTCAACTTCACTCACCTCTGGGAAGGGGAGAGAAGGACCCAGCAGGGATCGGCTCTCTAGTGCCACCACTTGCCCCAGGTCAGTCAGGAAACTGCACCGAGGGCAAATAGTTGACAGAAAGGCTTTTCTTATAGGTACAAGTTATCGAGGCGCTCCCAGTGAGGGGGATATACATCACCAGTCCAGGCTGGGGAAATACATATATAAACCTCCTGGCCATCACTGGGCTCCTCACTAACACAGAACGGTATGCTGTCATCAGTTTCTCGTTCGATATAAGCCCCGTCCGACAGCAGGCTTATATCGGGTAAGAAACCAACCTGAGTAGCGTATAATAATCAACGGAGCGTGCGGACATGGGGATTCATGAATCGAGATAAAATAGTAGCCCAAGATTAATTTTATATTTAAGGCGCACTAGAAAGCTACATGTATATATTTACAAAAGCAGATATACAAATATACAGTCAGGCATGTAGTACAAGGGTAGAGTACAAATAGATTGCAATTACCCTGTTATGAGGTATGTGACCACAGGTAGGTGCTGATGGATCACAGGTCCAAATCTTTGTTATGTGACGCTCTGGCCATGTCAGCTAATGGCCTCCTGCCAGTAGAAAGACTAAGGCCGGCTTCACACTCAGCGTATGAAAATACGGTCCGTATATTACGGCCGTAATACGCTGAAATGTCCCGAAAATAGTGGTCCGTAGCTCCTCCGTAGGCAGGGTGTGTCAGCGTTTTTTGCGCATGGCATCCTCCGTATGTAATCCGTATGGCATCCGTACTGCGTGGTTTTCTCGCAGGCTTGCAAAACCAACATACCGCTATAGAAGTGATCCATGTGTCCCAAAAAGAAAAAAATATATATATATACTGTCTATATATATATATATATATATATATGTCAGTAGACACATATATGTATATATATTAATATTTTTTCCAGCGCTATACAGCTTGAAAGCCGGTAATTCAATTACCGGCTTTTTCCTTCTCCTTCCTAAAACCCGACATGATTTGAGACATGGTTTACATACAGTAAACCATGTCTTCTCTCCATTTTTTTTGCAGATTCCACACTACTAATGTCAGTAGAGTGTATCTGCAAAATTTGGCCGTTCTAGCTCTTAAAATAAAGGGTTAAATGGCGGAAAAAATTGGCGTGGGCTCCCGCGCAATTTTCTCCGCCAGAGTAGTAAAGCCAGTGACTGAGGGCAGATATTAATAGCCTGGAGAGGGTCCACGGTTATTGCCCCCCCCCCCTGGCTAAAAACATCTGCCCCCAGCCACCCCAGAAAAGGCACATCTGGAAGATGCGCCTATTCTGGCACTTGGCCACTCTCTTCCCATTCCCGTGTAGCGGTGGGATATGGGGTAATGAAGGGTTAATGCCACCTTGCTATTGTAAGGTGACATTAAGCCTAATTAATAATGGAGAGGCGTCAATTATGACACCTATCCATTATTAATCCAATTGTAGTAAAGGGTTAAATAAAACACAAACACATTATTTAAAATTATTTTAATGAAATAAAAACAATGGTTGTTTGAGTATTTTATTCTACGCCCAATCCAGTCACTGAAGACCCTCGTTCTGTGAAAGAAATAACATAATAAACCAACAATATACTTACCCTCCGCAGATCTGTAACGTCCAACGATGTAAATCCTTCTGAAGGGGTTAAAACATTTTGCAGCAAGGAGCTTTGCTAATGCAATGCTACTCCTCGCTGCAAAACCCCGGGGAATGAGTCTAAATATAGATCAATGAGCTATATTTAGCTTCATTTGCGGTGAGGCGCCCTCTGCTGGATGTTCATAGATCGTGGGAAATTACCTAGAAAGCTCCCAGGCTCCCTTTATCAATTTTATGGTGTGGGGTGGTTTATCAGTGTGTTTTTATGTTTTTTTTTTTTTTTAAACGCATGCATTTTTAACGCATGCAAACGCATGCACAAAAAACGCATGCGTTCCCATTGACTCCAATGTGTTTTTTGACCCCAAAAAAACGCATGAAAACGCATGCGTTTTTTTTGTGTCCAAAAAACGCCTCTCAAAAATACTACAAGTTGCATTTTTGAAAATGAACGCATGCAGTAAAAAAACGCATGCGATTGAAAACGCGACCAAACACGTACACAAAAAAAGCATGCGTTTTCAATGTTAAATATAGGGAAAAAAACGCATGCTTTTTTTTGTGCAAAAAACGCTGCAGACAAAAACGCAAGTGTGAAACCACCCTAAGACTGTGATAGCGCCACTGGGTTCTGCTGGATTTTATTTGTGCAGGGAGACCAAATATGCTTACTGTATGTAATATCTGGTAGCGATGCTTTATAATTCAATAACGCAGAGTTCTACTGGTGGCTGCAGGATACGGGCGTGGGGGAAGGATTGCTGATCCCGATTATGTGCTTGGCTTGGCTCAGAGGTATTGCATGCTGTTATTATAGGTCATTTTCCAGATTCAACATCTTAGAGCCCTGTGCTGGTCTGGGATCTATGGTGCCACGATGTCTGCTTGAGTCAAACAATGGACTCCAGTTGGCTGGTCCTGCACAAAAATTCACACCCCTGTGGTAATTGCGGAACGTGATGCTGGGAGACACAAGGTCTATGGTCTCCCCTAAGGAGAGAGCTTCAAAGGCCTATTTGCTTGGGCTAATTAAAGAAAAACATTGGTCTGCTCTGTCCAAGGAAGTGCCTTTGCTGGATAATGAGGTCCTCCTGAATAAGGTGTATTTGACTTCCCTTGGGCCAGGGGGAATGCCAAAGGTCGGGGCTGAGTTTGGAGTGAGTATCTTTGGCCCACTGCATCTGACAGGGAATTTCATCAGATATCAAAATAATATCAATTAGATATCATTTTCCCATAGCTCACATAGGGGAGACACTGTACTATAGTGGGAAATGTTGACTGTACAGTAATATTGAGGGGCACACTGACTGTACAGTAACATAGGGGGGCATATTATACAGTAACATTTTACGGCAATGTTGGGGTGGACAGTGCTTGTATCGGGGGGCACACTGATTATACACTAATATGGGGGAGACGCTGACAGTAATATTGGAGCATGTGGCCCAGTGCTTTGTCTGGCTCCTCATTATTATTAGTCTGCTTTTCCTTACAACACAATGGAGGGAGTAAGATGATAATTACAGTCATTGTGCTGGGGTTGCAGGGAGCCACACACAGGCCAATTACCGAATTACTGCTCCTTCCCTGATATTCCTGTGATGTCACACAAGCCCTCATTATGGAGGCGAGAGGCTGTTAGTGGGAGGTCTGGAGTGAACGTGTTATGTACAGCTTAATACATTCTACTGCTCCCTTTTATCAGCCATTCCAGGATGAAGAAGGCTCACTGACTTCTAGTACTAGCAGGGTAATAAGAAGAGCCGCTACTGTCATTCACACATACAAGTGCTTCTCACTAAATTTATTTCAGTTCTTCAGTACAAACAGTGAGACTCATCTAGCTACTATATAATTGTCTAAGGGTCACTTCTGTCTGTCTTTCTGTCTGTCTCGGAAATCCCAAGTCGCTGATTGGTCGCGGCAAAACGGCTACAACCAATCAGCGACGGGCACAGTCCGGCGGCGAAATGGCCGCTCCCTACTCCCCTGCAGTCAGCGCCCGCTCCATACTCCCCTCCAGTCAGCGCTCACACAGGGTTAATGGCAGCATTAACGGACCGCGTTATGCCGCGGTGTAACGCAGTCCGTTAACCCCTTTCTGCCATTAGACGTACTATTGCGTCCATGTGGGGTGGGCTTTACTTCCCAAGGACGCAATAGTACGTCATATGCGATCGGCAGCGCTCACGGGGGGAGCGCCGCCGATCGCGGCCGGGTGTCAGCTGTTTATCGCAGCTGACATCCGGCACTATGTGCCAGGAGCGGTCACGGACCGCCCCCGGCACATTAACCCCCGGCACACCGCGATCAAAGATGATCGCGATGTGCCGGCGGTGCAGGGAAGCACCGCGCAGGGAGGGGGCTCCCTGCGGGCTTCCCTGAGCCCCCCGCAGCAACGCGATGTGATCGCGTTGCTGCGAGGGTCTCACCTCCCTCCCTGCTCCCTCCAGCCCCGGATCCAAGATGGCCGCGGATCCGGGTCCTGCAGGGAGGGAGGTGGCTTCACAGAGCCTGCTCAGAGCAGGCACTGTGAAGGCTGCAGCGCTGCATGTCAGATCAGTGATCTGACAGAGTGCTGTGCAAACTGTCAGATCACTGATCTGTGATGTCCCCCCCTGGGACAAAGTAAAAAAGTAAAAAAAAAAAATTTCAAATGAGTAAAAAAAAATAAAAAAAAATATTCCAAAATAATGAAAAAAAAAATAAAAATATTATTCCCATAAATACATTTCTTTATCTAAATAAAAAAAAAAAAACAATAAAAGTACACATATTTAGTATCGCCGCGTCCGTAATGGCCCGACCTATAAAACTGGCCCACTAGTTAACCCCTTCAGTAAACACCGTAAGAAAAAAAAAAAAAAAAACGAGGCAAAAAACAACGCTTTATTATCATACCGCCGAACAAAAAGTGGAATAACACGCGATCAAAAAGACAGATATAACTAACCATGGTACCGCTGAAAACGTCATCTTGTCCCGCAAAAAACGAGCCACCATACAGCATCATCAGCAAAAAAATAAAAAAGTTATAGTCCTGAGAATAAAGCGATGCAAAAATAATTATTTTTTCTATAAAATAGTTTTTATCGTATAAAAGCGCCAAAACATAAAAAAATGATATAAATGAGGTGTCGCTGTAATCGTACTGACCCGAAGAGTAAAACTGCTTCATCAATTTTACCAAACGCGGAACGGTATAAACGCCTCCCCCAAAAGAAATTCATGAATAGCTGGTTTTTGGTCATTCTGCCTCACAAAAATCGGAATAAAAAGCGATCAAAAAATGTCACGTGCCCGAAAATGTTACCAATAAAAACATCAACTCGTCCCGCAAAAAAACAAGACCTCACATGACTCTGTGGACCAAAATATAGAAAAATTATAGCTCTCAAAATGTGGTAACGCAAAAAATATTTTTTGCAATAAAAAGCGTCTTTCAGTGTGTGACGGCTGCCAATCATAAAAATCCGCTAAAAAACCCGCTATAAAAGTAAATCAAACCCCCCTTCATCACCCCCTTAGTTAGGGAAAAATTAAAAAAATGTATTTATTTCCATTTTCCCATTAGGGCTAGGGTTAGAGTTAGGGCTAGGGTTAGGGCTAGGGTTAGGGCTAGGGTTAGGGCTAGGGTTAGGGCTAGGGTTAGGGTTAGGGCTAGGGTTAGGGTTAGGGCTAGGGTTAGGGCTAGGGCTAGGGTTAGGGTTAGGGCTAGGGTTAGGGCTAGGGTTAGGATTAGGGTTAGGGCTAGGGTTAGGGCTAGGGCTACAGTTTGGGTTGGGGCTAAAGTTACGGTTAGGGTTTAGATTACATTTACGGTTGGGAATAGGGTTGGGATTAGGGTTAGGGGTGTGTCTGGGTTAGAGGTGTGGTTAGGGTTACTGTTGGGATTAGGGTTAGGGATGTGTTTGGATTAGGGTTTCAGTTATAATTGTGGGGTTTCCACTGTTTAGGCACATCAGGGGCTCTCCAAACGCGACATGGCGTCCGATCTCAATTCCAGCCAATTCTGCGTTGAAAAAGTAAAACAGTGCTTCTTCCCTTCCGAGCTCTCCCGTGTGCCCAAACAGGGGTTTACCCCAACATATGGGGTATCAGCGTACTCAGGACAAATAGGACAACAACTTTTGGGGTCCAATTTCTCCTGCTACCCTTGGGAAAATACAAAACTCGGGGCTAAAACATATTTTTTGTGGGAAAAAAAAAGATTTTTTATTTTCACGGCTCTGCGTTATAAACTGTAGTGAAACACTTGGGGGTTCAAAGTTCTCACAACACATCTAGATTAGTTCCCTGGGGGGTCTAGTTTCCAATATGGGGTCACTTGTGGGGGGTTTCTACTGTTTAGGTACATTAGGGGTTCTGCAAACGCAATGTGACGTCTGCAGACCATTCCATCTAAGTCTGCATTCCAAATGGCGCTCCTTCCCTTCCG
This sequence comes from Ranitomeya imitator, assembly GCF_032444005.1. Taxonomy (NCBI): domain Eukaryota; kingdom Metazoa; phylum Chordata; class Amphibia; order Anura; family Dendrobatidae; genus Ranitomeya; species Ranitomeya imitator. Next base: position 446,877,624 of record NC_091283.1, on the reverse strand, counting down.
AGCTCTGCCATGCGCTCAAACGTTGGTTTCCCCCAACATACGGGGTATCAGCGTACTCAGGACAAATTGGACAACAACTTTTGGGGTCGAATTTCTCCTCTTACCCTCGGGAAAATACAAAACTGGGGGCTAAAAAATAATTTTGGGGGGAAAGATTTTTTTTTTTAATTTTCACGGCTCTGCGTTACAAACTGTAGTGAAACACTTGGGGGTTCAAAGCTATCACAACACATCTAGATGAGTTCCTTAGGGGGTCTAGTTTCCAAAATGGTGTCACTTGTGGGAGGTTTCTACTGTTTAGGTACATTAGGGGCTCTGCAAATGCAATGTGACACCTGCAGACCATTCCATCTAAGTCCTCATTCCAAATGGAGCTCCTTCCCTTCCGAGCCCTCCCATGCGCCCAAACAGTGGTTCCCCCCCACATATGGGGTATCAGTGCACTCAGGACAAATTGGACAACAAATTGTGGGGTCGAATTTCTCCTGTTACCCTCGGGAAAATACAAATCTGGGGGCTAAAAAATAATTTTTGTGGGAAAAAATTTTTGTTTTATTTTTACGGCTCTCCATTATAAACTTCTGTGAAGCCCTTGGTGGGTCAAAGCGCTCAGCACACATCTAGATAAGTTCCTAAGGGGGTCTACTTTCCAAAATGGTGTCACTTGTGGGGGGTTTCTACTGTTTAGGTACATTAGGGGCTCTGCAAACGCAATGTGACACCTGCAGACCATTCCATCTAAGTCTGCATTCAAATGGCACTCCTTCCCTTCTGAGCCCTCCCATGTGCCCAAACAGTGGTTCCCCCCACATATGGTGTATCATCGCACTCAGGACAAATTGGGCAACAAATTTTGGGGTCCAATTTCTCCTGTTACCCTCAGGAAAATACAAAACTGGGGGCTAAAAAAATAATTTTTGTGGGAAAAAAATTTTGTTTTATTTTTACGGCTCTGCATTATAAACTTCTGTGAAGCACTTGGTGGGTCAAAGTGCTCACCACACCTCTAGATAAGTTCCTTAGGGGGTCTACTTTCCAAAATGGTGTCATTTGTGGGGGGTTTCAATGTTTAGGCACATCAGTGGCTCTTCAAACGCAACATGCCGTCCCATCTCAATTCCTGTCAATTTTGCTTTGAAAAGTCAAACGGCGCTCCTTCCCTTCCGAGCTCTCCCATCCACCCAAACAGTGGTTTACCCCCACATATGGGGTATCAGCGTACTCAGGACAAATTGTACAACAACTTTTGGGGTCCAATTTCTTCTCTTACCCTTGGGAAAATAAAAAATTGGGGGCAAAAAGATAATTTTTGTGAAAAAATATGATTTTTTATTTTTACGGTTCTACATTATAAACTTCTGTGAAGCACTTGTTGGGTCAAAGTGCTCACCACACCTCTAGATAAGTTCCTTAGGGGGTCTACTTTCCAAAATGGTGTCACTTGTGGGGGGTTTCAATGTTTAGCCACATCAGGGGCTCTCCAAACGAAACATGGCGTCCCATCTCAATTCCAGTCAATTTTGCATTGAAAAGTCAAATGGCACTCCTTCGCTTCCGAGCTCTGCCATGCGCCCAAACAGTGGTTTACCCCCACATGTGGGGTATTGGCATACTCAGGACAAATTGTACAACAATGTTTGGGGTCCATTTTCTCCTGTTACCCTTGGTAAAATAAAACAAATTGGAGCTGAATTAAATTTTTTGTGAAAAAAAGTTAAATGTTCATTTTTATTTAAACATTCAAAAAATTCCTGTGAAGCACCAGAAGGGTTAATAAACTTCTTGAATATGGTTTTGAGCACCTTGAGGGGTGTAGTTTTTAGAATGGTGTCATACTTGGGTATTTTCTATCATATAGACCCCTCAAAATGACTTCAAATGAGATGTGGTCCCTAAAATAAAATGGTGTTGTAGAAATGAGAAATTGCTGGTCAACTTTTAACCCTTATAACTCCCTAACAAAAAAAAATTTTGGTTCCAAAATTGTGCTGATGTAAAGTAGACATGTGGGAAATGTTACTTATTAAGTATTTTGTGTGACATATCTCTGTGATTTAATTGCATAAAAATTCAAAGTTGGAAAATTGCGAAATTTTCATAATTTTCGCCAAATTTCCGTTTTTTTCACAAATAAACGCAGGTACTATCAAATAATTTTTACCATTGTCATGAAGTACAATGTGTCACGAGAAAACAATGTCAGAATCACCAGGATCCATTGAAGCGTTCCAGAGTTATAACCTCATAAAGGGACAGTGGTCAGAATTGTAAAAATTGGCCCGGTCATTAACGTGCAAACCACCCTTGGGGGTAAAGGGGTTAATGTTGCTATTAACTCTGTGTGACCAACTTTTTACTATTGATGCTGCATATGCAGCATCAATAGTAAAAAGATCTAATGCTAAAAATAATTTAAAAAAATTAAAAATCATTATATACTCACCTTCCGGATCCAGCCCAGGCTTTTCCCGCTCCTCGCGACGCTCCGCTGACCGGTCCATGCATTGCGGTCTTGCGAGATGATGGCGTAGCGGTCTTGCGAGACCGCTACGTTATCATCTCGCGAGACCGCAATGCACTCATGGGACCGGAGCGTCGCGAGGAGCATCGGTAAACGCTGGCTGGATCCGGGGGGCCGACGGAGGGTGAGTATATAACTCCAAAAATGGGCCAGACAAACGTATTGGCACCCTTGGCCTAATACTTGGTTGCACAACCTTTAGCCAAAATAACTGCGACCAACCGCTTCCGGTAACCATCAATGAGTTTCTTACAATGCTCTGCTGGAATTTTAGACCATTCTTCTTTGGTAAACTGCTCCGGGTCCCTGATATTTGAAGGGTGCCTTCTCCAAACTGCCATTTTTAGATCTCTCCACAGGTGTTCTATGGGATTCAGGTCTGGACTCATTGCTGGCCACCTTAGAAGTCTCCAATGCTGTCTCTCAAACCATTTTCTAGTGCTTTTTGAAGTGTGTTTTGGGTTATTGTCCTGCTGGAAGACCCATGACCTCTGAGGGAGACCCAGCTTTCTCACACTGGGCCCTACATTATGCTGCAAAATTTGTTGGTAGTCTTCAGACTTCATAATGCCATGCACACGGTCAAGCAGTCCAGTGCCAGAGGCAGCAAAGCAACCCCAAAACATCAGGGAACCTCTACCATGTTTGACTGTAGGGACCATGTTCTTTTCTATGAATGCATCTTTTTTTCTCCTGTAAACTCTATGTTGATGCCTTTGCCCAAAAAGCTCTACTTCTGTCTCATCTGACCAGAGAACATTCTTCCAAAACATTTTAGGCTTTTTCAGGTAAGTTTTGGCAAACTCCAGCCTGGCTTTTTTATTTCTCAGGGTAAGAAGTGGGGTCTTCCTGGGTCTCCTACCATACAGTCCCTTTTCATTCAGACGCCGATGGATAGTACGGGTTGACACTGTTGTACCCTCGGACTGCAGGGCAGCTTGAACTTGTTTGGATGTTAGTCTAGGTTCTTTATCCAACATCCCCACAATCTTGCGTTGAAATCTCTTGTCAATTTTTCTTTTCCATCCACATCTAGGGAGGTTAGCCACAGTGCCATGGGCTTTAAACTTCTTGATGACACTGCGCACGGTAGACAAAGGAACATTCAGGTCTTTGGAGATGGACTTGTAGCCTTGAGATTGCTCATGCTTCCTCACAATTTGGTTTCTCAAGTCCTCAGACAGTTCTTTGGTCTTCTTTCTTTTCTCCATGCTCAATGTGGTACACACAAGGACACAGGACAGAGGTTGAGTCAACTTTAATCCATGTCAACTGGCTGCAAGTGTGATTTAGTTATTGCCAACACCTGTTAGGTGCCACAGGTAAGTTACAGGTGCTGTTAATTACACAAATTAGAGAAGATCACATGATTTTTCGAACGGTGCGAATACTTTTGTCCACCCCCTTTTTTATATTTGGTGTGGAATTATATCCAATTTGGCTTTAGGACAATTCTTTTTGTGTTTTTTCATTTAAGACAAATTAAATGAAAATAATAATACCAAAGAATTTGTGTTTGCAGTCATTTTCAGGAAGAAACTGAGTATTATCTGACAAAATTGCAGGAGTGTTAATACTTTTGGCCATGACTGTATACTACGTGGGCTGTGCTATATACTACGTGGGCTGTGCTATATACTATGTGGGCTGTGTTATATACTACGTGGGCTGTGTTATATACTGTGTGGGCTGTGCTATATATTACGTGGGTTGTGCTATATACAACGTGGCTGCTATATACTATGTGGGCTGTGTTATATGCTGCGTGGGCTGTGCTATATATTACGTGGGCTGTGTTATATACTGCGTGGGCTGTGCTATATATTATGTGGGCTGTGTTATATACAACATGGCTGCTATATACTACGTGGCTGCTATAAACTACGTGGCTGTGTTATATACTGCGTGGGCTGTGTTATATACTATGTGGGCTGAGTTATAGAGTTATATACTGCGTGGGCAGTGTTATATACTATGTGGCCTGTGCTATATACTGCGTGGGCTGTGCTATATATTGCGTGGGCTGTGCTATATATTACGTGGGCTGTTATATACTATGTGGCTGTTATATACTACGTGGCTGTGCTATATACTGCGTGGCTGCTCTATACTATGTGGATGCTATATACTTTGTGGCTGTGCTATATACTACGTGGCTGTGTTATATACTGCGTGGCTGTGTTATATACTACGTGGCAGTGCTATGTACTACGTGGCTGTGCTAAACGCGACATACTTACATACATTGGGCCACCATCTAGTCTACTATATAATCGTCTAATTCTGTCTGTTTATCTGTAACGGAAATTCCGCGTCGCTGATTGGTCGCGCCAGCAGCCCGGGACCAATCAGCGACAGGCATAGTCCAGCTGCGAATTGGCGTGGGATTTGAACCACGCTTCGCTGATTGGTCGTGACCGGCCGAGACCAATCAGCGATGTTGGCGCGGGATTTATACTACATACATATTCTAGAATACCCGATGAGTTAGAATCGGGCCACCATTTAGTATATTATATAGAGTCATTACAAACAGAGTGATCTATTCAAGTGTTTATTTCTGTTAATGTTGATGATTATGGACTTGGCACCTGTCCACACTACCAAAAGTACCAATACCTGGTTTAAAAACAACAGTATCACTGAGCTTGATTGGCCAGCAAACTCGCCTGACCTTAAACCCCATAGAGAATCTATGGGGTATTGTCAAGAGGAAGATGAGAGACACCAGACCCAACAATGCAGACAAGCTGAAGGCTGTTATCAAAGCAACCTGGGCTTCCATAACCCCTCAGCAGTGCCACGGCTGATCGCCTCCATGCCACGCCGCATTGATGCAGTAATTGATGCAAACGGAGCCCTGACCAAGTATTGAGTGCATCTACTGAACATTTCAGTAGGCCAACATTTTGTATTTTAACATCTTTTTTTTTTAAGCTGGTGTTATAAAGTATTCTAATTTACTGAGATAATTACTTTTGGGTTTTCATTGGCTGTAAGCCATAATCATCAACATTAACAGAAATAAACACTTGAAATAGATCACTCTGTAATGGCTCTATATAATATAAAAGTTCCACTTTTTGTATTGAAGAATTGAAATAAATTAATTTTTTGGATGATAGTCTAATTTAGTGAGAAGCACTTGTATATGTCACTGCTAACGCTCAGAAATGGCTGATAACAGAGAGCAATAGATATCCACTATTTCAGTAAGGGCTTGTGAGTTTTTTCCACGTTTTTCAAGAATAAAAATCTCAGCGTTTTGCAGGACCAGCAAAGTGAATGAGATTTCTGAAATCTGAACACGATGCTTATTTTTTCTTTACGGATTTACACCATCCCAGCTGTTTTCAGCTCTGCAGCAGGTCAGTTCTTTCAGCGTTTTTCACCTATCCAAATAAATGGGCAAAAGACGCAATTAAAAATGTGTAAAAAAAATCACATTAAAAACACATATATTTTTGTCAGCATTTTTCCTGCCAACACGCTGGAAAAGTCTGCAGCTAATACTCAAGTGTGCACGTAGCCTTAAAGGGAATGTGATGCAATTTTTTAATTGTATTAATAATTATTGATTATATAATTAATTATCTCTCAAACAAAATGGCATATCTTGTTTTAACATGTATTATTAATGTTTTTCTGCAGCTGCTGGGGGGCAGCCATTTTAATTTGCTAGTGTGTGTCTGAGCACCCACCTCAAATATGGCAGCTCATGGACATAGGCGACTGCGGTCGGTTTTCGACCCCATCTCCTACATTGTGGCTGCCTCAGCTGTGAAATGGTCACACCCCCTGGGCTGTCCAGGTCACAGCTGTGGGAGGAGTTGGGCACCATTTTCTTGTAGTCCAGAGAAGTGCCCCTGTCACTGACCACAGTATTCTTCGGTGACAGGGGGCACCGTGGTGCAGAACCTACGAGTACAGGTCGGGCAGCAGTGGTGAGCACAGGTCGCCAGACTGGTGTTGTACTTTTAATCCCAGACTATTGAGCTGTTCTCATCACTGGAAGAAGTTACCACCGCAGGGCTTCTCTGAGCGATGAGAGCAGGCCTGTACTTATCACTGCAGTGTTCAGAGCACCGCAGCGTAATCATCCTGCTGCCGTGTTCTGATCTCTGAGGCTATGTGCACACATTGCGGATTTGCCTTAGGGTATGTTTCCATGTTCAGGAAACGCTGCGTGTTTGACGCTGCGTAGAGCCGCAGCGTCAAACACGCAGCGTCCAGATGTTACAGCATAGTGGAGGGGATTTCATGAAATCCCGTCTCCACTATGCATTAAAAGACGCATGCAGCAGACCCGCGGAAACGGACATGCGGCGCGTCTTTTCAGAACGCAGCATGTCCTTACAATGCTCAAATCCTGACCAAATCCTGATGCAATCCTGAATGTGGACACATACCCTTAGGAATTTCTGCTGCAGATTCTTCCCTTGCCAGAAAACGCAGGTGCGGTTTTGTTGCGTTTTTGCTGCGGTTTTCGATGCGTTTTTGAAAGCTAAATATACAGGTCCTTCTCAAAAAATTAGCATATAGTGTTAAATTTCATTATTTACCATAATGTAATGATTACAATTAAACTTTCATATATTATAGATTCATTATCCACCAACTGAAATTTGTCAGGTCTTTTATTGTTTTAATACTGATGATTTTGGCATACAACTCCTGATAACCCAAAAAACCTGTCTCAATAAATTAGCATATCAAGAAAAGGTTCTCTAAACGACCTATTACCCTAATCTTCTGAATCAACTAATTAACTCTAAACACATGCAAAAGATACCTGAGGCTTTTATAAACTCCCTGCCTGGTTCATTACTCAAAACCCCCATCATGGGTAAGACTAGCGACCTGACAGATGTCAAGAAGGCCATCATTGACACCCTCAAGCAAGAGGGTAAGACCCAGAAAGAAATTTCTCAACAAATAGGCTGTTCCCAGAGTGCTGTATCAAGGCACCTCAATGGTAAGTCTGTTGGAAGGAAACAATGTGGCAGAAAACGCTGTACAACGAGAAGAGGAGACCGGACCCTGAGGAAGATTGTGGAGAAGGACCGATTCCAGACCTTGGGGAACCTGAGGAAGCAGTGGACTGAGTCTGGTGTGGAAACATCCAGAGCCACCGTGCACAGGCGTGTGCAGGAAATGGGCTACAGGTGCCGCATTCCCCAGGTAAAGCCACTTTTGAGCTACAGAGAAGCAGCACTGGACTGTTGCTAAGTGGTCCCAAGTACTTTTTTCTGATGAAAGCAAATTTTGCATGTCATTCGGAAATCAAGGTGCCAGAGTCTGGAGGAAGACTGGGGAGAAGGAAATGCCAAAATGCCTGAAGTCCAGTGTCAAGTACCCACAGTCAGTGATGGTGTGGGGTGCCATGTCAGCTGCTGGTGTTGGTCCACTGTGTTTCATCAAGGGCAGGGTCAATGCAGCTAGCTATCAGGAGATTTTGGAGCACTTCATGCTTCCATCGGCTGAAATGCTTTATGGAGATGAAGATTTCATTTTTCAGCACGACCTGGCACCTGCTCACAGTGCCAAAACCACTGGTAAATGGTTTACTGACCATGGTATTACTGTGCTCAATTGGCCTGCCAACTCTCCTGACCTGAACCCCATAGAGAATCTGTGGGATATTGTGAAGAGAAAGTTGAGAGACGCAAGACCCAACACTCTGGATGAGCTTAAGGCCGCTATTGAAGCATCCTGGGCCTCCATAACATCTCAGCAGTGTCACAGGCTGATTGCCTCCATGCCACGCCGCATTGAAGCAGTAATTTCTGCCAAAGGATTCCCGACCAAGTATTGAGTGCATAACTGAACATTATTATTTGTTGGTTTTTTTGTTTGTTATTAAAAAACACTTTTATTTGATTGGATGGGTGAAATATGCTAATTTATTGAGACAGGTTTTTTGGGTTATCAGGAGTTGTATGCCAAAATCATCAGTATTAAAACAATAAAAGACCTGACAAATTTCAGTTGGTGGATAATGAATCTATAATATATGAAAGTTTAATTGTAATCATTACATTATGGTAAATAATGAAATTTAACACTATATGCTAATTTTTTGAGAAGGACCTGTAGATCTATTATTGACAAAAAAAATAAAAATTTGTGATGTAATTTCTTGTCCAACCTCCTCTTTTACATTTGTCCAACCCACACTCCATTACACATAGCTAGATAGATAGATAGTTAGATAGATAGATAGATAGATAGATAGATAGATAGAAGGAATGAGATAGAAGGAATGAGGCCGGCATCACACTAGAGAGTTTTACGGACGTATGAGAGGCGCAAAAACAACACATTGCACACGGACCAATGATTCTCTATGGGGCAGCTCCTATCTGCCGTATATTTCACAGCCGCATTTTACGGGCGTAGAAAATAGCAGCATGCTGCGTTTGTCAGCGTATTGCGCAAAAATTCCGCCAATGAAAGTCTTACCAACGGATTACATACAGAACACTGTTTTGGGAACATTTCTACGTATTGTGCCAGTAAAAAACGGACCGTATTTTCCTACGCCAAGTGTGACGCTGGCCTGAAATACATAGATAGATAGATAGATAGATAGATAGATAGATAGATAGATAGATAGATAGAAAGACAGGCTGGAGCGAGCCGCCTGCCCCTCCCCCCGGGCGGCGTACGTGGAAGCCGCCATGACAGGGGGTTTGGAGCAGGGAACAAAGGGTGGGGGCGTGTGGTTCGTTCCAGGGGGAGGGGTAGTGGTTGGCGAAGGGGATGATGGGAGCGGAGGGTGGAGCGGTTCACTTCCCGCTCTACAGAATCTGGAGCAGTCACGAGCGCTGGTACCTGCGTCGAATATGGCAGACATCGACCAGGTACTGTCACAACTGCGAGCGGCGGCGGCGGCGTAGCCGCCCGGCTGGCTGGAGGCGCAATTGGCGGGCATCCTGGGAGGCGCCAGCGGCAGCGGCGCTGTTTCCCCCGATCCATTGGCGGCTGGGCCCGGTGAGCGGCGCTCTAGGCGTGTGCGCCCCCCTCAGCGGCTATCACCAGATGCTGCCCCGGCGCCCCAGCGGCGGTGCAGGAGCCCCTCACGGGACCCTCCGGGCCGCGTGCCTGCTTGCAAGCGCCCCAGCAGGCCGCGGTCCGGGAGGAATCCAGCTGCCGCGCTGGGGCCTGCGGCGGCAGTTGGGCCCTCTCCCTCATCTACCCGGGGGGGTGGGCCCATGCGCGTCAGAGCAGCTGCAGGACGCGGCGTGAGCACGGCGGGCCGCGGCGGTTATGCCCGTCCCGGGCGGCCTGGTTCCGGCGGCACCACGAGACGGCGGGGGAGCATTCCAGCAGCAGGCGGCGCCCCAGACTCGGCGGGGCTGCCAGGCTCAGCCAGGGTACGCCATTCCCCCCATGCAGCTGCGATCGGGCCCGCACCACTCCAGGGGACGGCGGTAGATGGCGGCGCTGTGGTCAGCGGGTCCAGGTCGGGGCCCGACGGATTCCTGGCGGCCTCCCGGAGTGATGGAGTCGGCACGGTCCCCTCTGCTGGTGGCGGAGCAGCTGGATCGGTGAGGAGCGAGGTCCACGTCCGGGTGAACGCACAGACGGCTTCGCAGGCAAGAGACGGCGGGACGGCGACGACGGCGGCGGCTGTAGGGACTGCTGCGCCCCTGCAGCCTGGTGAGAACCACTCTATGTTTTGTTTGTCCCCGGCGTGGTCGACGCCGATTATGACTTCGGTTGATCGGGTTGGGGGGTGCGTGGAGCGCGGTGAGGGAGTCACGGTACGTGCGGATACGATTCGGGAAGGGGTGGGCGAGTTGTTGTCGGGGGTGCGGGAGTTGTTGTCACGGTTGAACAGCGGAAGGGCAGGGCCGTCCCCTTTGTCAGCTTGGGTTGGATCGGCCGAATCGGGGTTAACGTTGTTAGGTAGCGGTTCGGGTGACCAGAGTAGGTGTCAGTAGAGACGGAAAAGGAGAAGGAAGGGGGTATTCGGCTGGATGATAAGGCACGTGGTGAGGTGTATGTGTGCTTTGAAGGGCCGTTGGGGGCGCATTTGAAGAAGGAAGTGCGCGAGAAGATTTGGAAAGATGAGTACGTGGAGATATTTTCACTGTTACCATTGGAGAAATTTAACTTGGACAAGAATAAAAAAGAGGATAGTAAGAAGGAGGATGAGGAGAAGCGGCGTTGGCGACTTATTCCTCAGACGTTTGTGAACTGGCTTCAGGCATTCGCGATTTTGGCAAGTGTTATTGGCGAAAAGGCTCCCGAGAATTGCTCAGCCTTGTTTTGTTATATGGATTCCATAGGGGAGGCGCATAGGGCTTATGGTGGTCAAGCATGGTTACGATACGATGAGCAGTTCCGGCAGCGGAAGGCGGTTCGTCCAGTGATCAGATGGGATCAGAAGGACATCGGTTTGTGGTTACGTGTAATGGCGCCGACGAAGTTCGGTCAATCCTTTCAGGGGGGGCCGGATCTTCCGGCCAAGGCTTTGGACAGGGCTCCTCTGCGGGAGCCGGGGGTCAGGCGGGTCAATCCGGAAGTCAGAAGCATGGCGTGTGTTGGCAGTTCAACGAGGGCCAATGTAAGTTCGGGGCGACTTGCAAGTTCAAGCATTTGTGCTCGCACTGCAATGGCGCCTCCCATGGAGCCTCCAAATGTTTTAAGAAGAAAGGGAGGCCAGAGGGTAATCCCAAAGGGGGCGACTCCGGTGAGGTTGGACGCGATGGCCCCCTATCTAAATAGGTATCCCGATAGGGAGGGGGCAGAGTTACTCCGGGCTGGGTTTGATGTTGGTTTTTCTATACCGGCTCCGGGTTTTGCGATACGGCCGACGCTGAAGAACCTGAAATCGGCCGGGTTGCATGCTTCGGTGGCGTCTGAAAAGTTAGGCAAAGAGGTGGCGTTGGGTGATTTGGTTGTGTCACCCCTGGGCGTTGTGCCCAAGAAAGAGCCGAATAAGTTCCGGCTCATTCAGCATTTGTCATACCCAAAGGGGAGGTCGGTTAATGATGGGATTGATCCGGAGCTCTGTTCGGTGGTTTATACTTCATTTGATGAGGCAGCCAGGTGGGTGCGCATTTGCGGTAAGGGAGCGTTGTTGGTCAAGACTGATATTGAGTCGGCCTTTCGTTTGTTGCCCGTTCATCCCGATAGCGTGAGGTTGTTAGGCTGTTATTGGGACGGCGCGTTCTACGTTGATCGATGTTTGCCGATGGGCTGTTCACTGTCGTGTGCTTATTTCGAGGCTTTCAGTTCCTTTCTGGAGTGGGCGGTGCGGGATGTGTCCGGTTTGGACTCGGTAATTCATTATTTGGATGACTTCTTGTGTATAGGCCCTGAGCAGTCTCAATGTTGTGAGGTCCTGTTAAGGACAGTTGTTTGGGTGGCGGAGCGCTTCGGGGTCCCGTTGGCACCGGGCAAGACTGAGGGCCCGTGTACGAGCTTGTCTTTTTTGGGTATTGTCATCGATTCTGAGAAGTGGGAGTTTAGGTTGCCGGTGGACAAGGTGTTGGGACTGAGGGATGAGGTGGCGCGAGCTAGGCGTGTGAAAAAATTGCCACTACGTGAGGTGCAGTCGCTTTTGGGGAAGTTGAATTTTGCGTGTCGAATTATTCCCATGGGGAGAATTTTTTCACGTAGATTGGCCAGTGCTACGGCCGGGGTCACCGCCCCGCATCATTTTGTGCGTTTGTCAGCTGAGCACAAGGCTTGGGAGGTTTGGGACCGTTTTTTGTCTTGTTACAATGGGCGTTCGTTGATGATGGAGGAGGCAGTGGGCAATGCTGATTTAGACTTGTTCACTGACGCTTCAGGCGGTATTGATTTTGGGGCCTTTTTTGGGGGCCGTTGGTGTGCGGCCAGGTGGCCGGAAGCCTGGTTTGAAACAGGTTTGGTGCGGAACATCACGTTGTTGGAAATTTTTCCGATTTTGGTGGCGGTGCAGCTTTGGGGCGACGAATTTCGGAACAAAAGGGTGCGCTTTAACTGTGATAATATGGCCGTGGTGTGCGCCATTAACAGTTTGACGACGGCGTCTCCCCCGGTGATCAGAGTTCTTCGGCAGTTGGTTTTGTCTTGTTTACACCTGAATGCTTATTTCACAGCTTCGCATGTGCCTGGTGTTAATAATTGCATTGCCGATTCTTTGTCTCGTTTCCAGTGGGAGCGTTTTCGGTCGCTGGCGCCGGATGCCGAGGAGACGGGCCTGGAATGCCCGGCGGAACTCTGGAACGTGGTGTCCGGGCTGCAGAGCCTTTAATCCAAGCGTCCTTTGCCCCGAGTACGTGGTTGGTTTATCAGGCGGTATGGAACAGTTGGGAGAGTTGGCTGGCGGCTTGCGGTGTCGGGAGTACGGGTTTTGACCAGGTGGGGGCATTGTTGCTGTGGTTGAGACATGGGGCGGATCAGGGATGGTCGGCAGCAAAGGTGGATAGGACGATTGCGGCTTTAGCCTTTGGTTTCAGGCTTCGGGGTTTTCAGGACGCGACAAAGTCCTTTCTGGTAAAGCAGGCTGCGAAGGGGCTGAGAAGATCAGGCAGCCGAGGAGATTGTAGGCGCCCGGTGTCCTTTGAAATGTTGGAGCGGTTGGAGGCACGTTTGAGTGACGTATGCGTTTCCAGTTTTGAGGTTGCGCTGTTTCGCTTAGCTTTTTCGTTGGCCTTCTACGGAGCGTTGAGGATTGGGGAGTTGGTGTCGCCCACTACGGTTCGTCAAGGGGGCCTGTGGGCGGTGGACGTTTTTGTTTCCGAGGGGTCAATGCAGTTTTGGATTCGGAAGTCTAAGACGGATCAGATGGGGCGGGGTAAAAAAGTTGTTTTGGGCGCAGTTCCTGGTTCTGTGATGTGTCCTATTCGTTGCTGGCAGGCTTTCGATAGGTTGCATCCGCGTGGCGACGGGCCGTTGTTGTGTCACGAGGATGGGTCTTTCCTGTCCAAATATCAGTTTGTAGCGGTTTTTCGGCAGTGTTTAAAGGCCATCGGGGTAGATTCTGCCAGGTTCGCCTCCCATTCTTTCCGGATTGGGGCTGCCACCGAGGCGGCGCGAAACGGATTGGCTCCAGAGGTGGTGCAAAGGATTGGGCGGTGGGAATCCGGCCGCTATCGGAGTTATGTGAGGCCTTGAGCATCTGGGAACGGTTTGATATTTTGTGCGTGTGGGCGTTTGTCTAAGTTGTTTATGTTTTTCAGGTTCATCCTCGCTGTTGGTGTGGATCGTCGGCCACTCATATGTGTACTGGGGCGCGAGTCGGGCCGATGTCAGACAGGATGGAAGACAGCTCGGGTTTTCCAGGGACGTGGCAGTCATCAGGTGGTTGGGGTTTCGGGGTTTAAGTTGGAACAGAGTCCTGGAGGAGGTACACAATGGCATTCGTCTGGATAGGCCTCCTGACATTTTGGTTCTGCACATTGGGGGAAACGACCTTGGAATTCGTCCTTGTCGAGAGTTGATACGGGACATTAAACACGACATGCTTCGGTTATGGGTTTCGTTTCGGGAGATGTCGATCGTGTGGTCCGAGATTGTTCCTCGTACATCTTGGAGGCACGCCAGGTCGGTGGACAAGATAAATAGAGCCCGGATTAAGGTGAACCGGGCCGTGTCGGGTTTTGTTGTGCGAAACGGAGGTATGGCCGTGCGCCATTTTGAGTTGGAGCGTGGTGGTGACCAATTTCTTTTGGGTGACGGGGTTCATCTGAACGCGGTAGGCATTGATTTGTGGGCTCTGGGGTTGCAGTCTGGAATTGAGCGGGCCATAGCGGTTAAGGTTGGTGGGGTTTCGGATACTTGAGGGGGTCAAGTATCCTCATGGTGGCGGGGGGAGGGGTCCTTGGAGTTGGTGCTAAATTGGCCTGGGGGGTCCGTCGGGATACGGACTCTCCAGTTGGTATAAGTTTTGGTTGCGGGTCTGGTGATCTGGGGGAATCTTGGTAATGGTGGGCCAGATTCCTAAGTTGGAAGTGGACAATGGTAACCCTTCGGGGTATTTTGGTGCTCTCGAGCCTGTGGGGTAACGGCTGAGAGTAATCTACGGTTGGTCTCTTGTCCACTTGTTCATACTATGGGTGACACCAGATTTTAGCTTCAAGGACCCCTTCCCAGCTGTTTATAGTTATATGTTTTGTTTGTAATAATAAAAGGCCGCTGTGGCCAATTATATCCAACTTGAGACTCATGTCGTTATTCGGAGGTTGGGAAGGAAAAGGGGTCGGTGATCCCTTGGGAAGGCACTTAATCAGGGGGTAGTCGACAACACCAATGTCAAGACAGGCTGGAGCGAGCCGCCCGCCCCTCCCCCCCGGGCGGCGTACGTGGAAGCCGCCATGACAGGGGGTTTGGAGCAGGGAACAAAGGGTGGGGGCGTGTGGTTCGTTCCAGGGGGAGGGGTAGTGGTTGGCGAAGGGGATGATGGGAGCGGGGGGTGGAGCGGTTCACTTCCCCCTCTACAGAATCTGGAGCAGTCCCGCCCGCCCTCCCCTTTTTTGTTGTGTTCATGGGTGTGGTTTGTCCTTATGTTTCGGGTCATAGTGGCTGTAGGCGGGGGGAGGGGTCCTTGGAGTTGGTGCTAAATTGGCCTGGGGGGTCCGTCGGGATACGGACTCTCCAGTTGGTTTAAGTTTTGGTTGCGGGTCTGGTGATCTGTGGGAATCTTGGTAATGGTGGGCCAGATTCCTAAGTTGGAAGTGGACAATGGTAACCCTTCGGGGTATTTTGGTGCTCTCGAGCCTGTGGGGTAACGGCTGAGAGTAATCTACGGTTGGTCTCTTGTCCACTTGTTCATACTATGGGTGACACCAGATTTTAGCTTCAAGGACCCCTTCCCAGCTGTTTATAGTTATATGTTTTGTTTGTAATAATAAAGGCCGCTGTGGCCAATTATATCCAACTTGAGACTCATGTCGTTATTCGGAGGTTGGGAAGAAAAAGGGGTCGGTGATCCCTTGGGAAGGAACTTAATCAGGGGGTAGTCGACAATACCAATGTCAGGAATGAGATGGATAGATGTAGATAGATATATGGATAGTTTGGCTTCTTTCACACTTGCGTCTTGTGACATACGTCGCAATCCGTCGTTTTGGGAAAAAAC
Organism: Ranitomeya imitator; assembly: GCF_032444005.1. Taxonomy (NCBI): domain Eukaryota; kingdom Metazoa; phylum Chordata; class Amphibia; order Anura; family Dendrobatidae; genus Ranitomeya; species Ranitomeya imitator. The sequence goes on along the minus strand of NC_091283.1, from coordinate 446,862,028 downwards.
GGAACCTGCAAATGTGCCCACAGGATGCGTTTTTTCCCCATAGACTTGTATTGCCAAGTCTACATTAAGCAAAGCAGGATCCCCAGATTCCAGGGAAAATGCCCAATCCTGTGGATCACCACGCAGCAGGGAAATGATGATTTTAACTTGTTGAATGGAATCACCGGAGGATCGAGGTTTCAATGCAAAAAAACAGTTTACAGTTGTTTTTAAAACTCAAAAATTTGGACCTGTCACCAAAAAACAAATCAGAAGTAGGAATCTTCGGTTCTAAAGCAGGAGTCTGAACAATGTAATCAGAAATACCCTGTACTCTAGCAGCAAGCTGGTCTACACGAGAAGCTAATTCCTGAACACTCATGCTAGCACAAGGCTCTTCAGCCACCCAGAGATAAAGAGGGAGAAGACAAAACAGACTGAAGAAAAAAAAAATGGCTCAAGACCTTTCCTCCCTTCTTCTGAGATGCAATTAACTCATTTGTGGCCAGTTGTACTGTTATGATCCGGTGACCTTGGAGCAGCATGAGAACTTTCACTGGAGAAAGTGGCCACTATACTGACCGCAAACCTGAACTTAAAACCGCAATTAGAAGTAGCCATGGAGTGTACCTAACACACCTAGACACCTCGTCACAGCCGGAGGACTAAATTCCCCTAAAGATGGAAATCGGAATACTATCTTGCCTCAGAGAAAATCCCCAAAGGATAGACAGCCCCCCACAAATATTGGCGGTAAGTCGGAGAGGAAAAAACATACACAGGCAGAAAAAACAGGATTTAGCACAGGAGGCCACTCTAGCTAGATAGGACAGGATAGGACAGAGTTCTGTGCGGTCAGTATTAAAACCCTTCAAAAAATCCACAGCAGAATATACAAAAAACTTCCTACATCCAACTAAAGATGTAGGAGCGTATGTCTGCAACTCCAGTGAATCCTACAAACAGAGCAGGAATAAACTGAAACAAGCACACAGCAGTGTGCCACAGATACAAAAACAGAACACTTATCTTTGCTGAAATTGGCAGCTAAGCAGGTGAGGCCAGGCAGAGATCCAATACTTCCAAAGAAACATTGACAACTGGCAAGGGCTAATGAATCCTGCACACTTAAATATCCCAGTCAGAACAGCAATTAGCAGATACACCTGGCCAGGACTGTGACTCAGAGACAACTGCATTCCCACCTACCACCACTGGAGGGAACCCAAGAGCAGAATTCACAACAATCGTCGTGGGACACTTGTGGATTTCTGCGGATCAGGGAGTATATTGTTTGTTTGTTATTTTAATATTTTTTACAGGTGACACTGGCTTCGGGAACAAAGTGGCAAGTGATGGTGAGTATGTAATCTATGTTATATGTACTGTATGTCTGTATGTATGTATTGTATGTAATGTATGAATGTATTGTATGTAGTATGTATGTATGTATGTATGTATGTAGTATGTATGTAGTATGTATGTTGTATTTATGTAGTATGTATGTAGTATGTATGTTGTATGTATGTAGTATGTATGTTGTATGTATGTAGTATGTGTGTAGTATGTTGTATGTATGTAGTATATATGTTGTATGTATGTAGTATTGTAGTATGTATGTAGTATGTTGTATGTATGTAGTATGTTGTATGTATGTTGTATGTATGTAGTATGTTGTATGTTCATGTTTTTTTTTTACATTCAACATATTAGCCGGATGATGGGACTACTACTGTCCCATTAATGGCTAATGTGTCAATCACTGTCACAGTAGCAGGCATCGCCTGATGGGACTTGTAGTCCCATCGGACGATGCCTGCAAGCGCACACACACCCAAGGACCCCCGACAGCCCGCCGCAGACCCCCCACAGCCCGGCACAGACCCCCCACAGCCCGGCACAGACCCCCACAGCCCGGCACAGACCCTTCACAGCCCAGCACAGACCCCCCACAGCCCGACACAGACCCCCCACAGCCCGGCACAGACCCCCCGCAGCCACGCACAGACCCCCCGTGATCCCCGCAGACCACCGCGGTCGCCCCGCAGACCCACACAAACACCCGCACACAGACACGCACATCTTCCCCGCACACACACAGTCTCTGCCCACACTCCGCCCACACCCCTCCCGATCTGCAGCGTTTCTCACAGCAAAACCGCATATCTTTTTTAGATCTGCGGTTTTGATGCGGATGTGCCCGACTCAATACAAGTCAATGGGTGCAGAAACGCTGCAGATCCGCACAAATAAATGACATACTCCTTCTTTTAACCCGCAGCGTTTTCAGTGCGGAGTTTTCTGCACCATTAGCACAGCATTTTTTTCCCATTGATTTACATTGTACTGTAAATCACTTGCGGATCTGCAGCGTTTCTGCGCAGTAAAAAACGCTGCGGATCCGCAGGAAATCTGCAACGTGTGCACATAGCCTGACTGCTGTGTCTGCAGAGCGCATCAGAAGTCTGTGTGGTCATTATTTTACATTTTATCAATCGTTGAAAAACAAAAATTGGGGATGACAGTTTCCCTTCAATGAGCAGATGATAAACCTGTTACTTCTCTATCATGTTCCTTTATATTGTGTAATATGTCACCATACTGATCTGTTCTACGCCTTTACATAGAGTTAATAAAATTTGGTTGACTACATGAGTCGGTGGATTTGGATTGTTGAAACTAAATTGAAAAAAAACTGGTTGACCATCTTCTGAGAAACAGTAAACAGTATGGCGGGCGGCTGCATTAGTAAAATTATTTCACATACAAACCCTGCCATCAATTAAACTGACAGCCTCCCCCATCCGCAGATTACCTCCACCATATTGTCTATATTGTCACTTTCCCCATTCCTGAGTTCTGTCACTCCACATTTCTCATGACAAGAGCACAGGTCACTGACAGATGGCTCCAGGGTATGGGCCATATCAGAAATGCCACCTTCATCCTGATAGAGAGCTAGATGGCATAGCTCGAATGTGTGTGTGTGTGTGGGGGGGGGGGGGTGAGAATGCACCCTAGCTATTGGGTGTGCTTGGCCGTGGTATTTAGACACTGGGCCAAAATTGTGATCTGAACCTTAGTCCTGGATGAAAGAAAGTATAATGATAATTATTTTTTCACTTATATAGCGCCAACATATTCTACTGCACTTTCCAATTAAGCATAGTTTTACAGCTTCTGGTTAGTCATGCACAGTGTAGTTTCCATCCTACCAGCATAGCCCTGATGCACCTCCCCCTGACAGAGTATATTCTACCTTTACAATACACGCTATGCCTCCTTACACTGTGTGCTCTTATACAGCTCTCTGCCTGACCAACTTTATCTTCTGCCATCTACATCAGTATAGATACAACGGAACTTGTAATAACTAAGCTTGTGCAGAGCTGCCATAAGCAGGTCTGTGCTGTGTTTGGTGATGTGAAACTTCAATTGCTGCTTTCTTGATGCATATGACAGAAAATAATTCTCTGCCATATGCATCAACAGATAGAGATAGACAAAGGGACTGGACAGACAATAAGCGCAACCCCTACTAACAGAACTATACATCGCTGCCCACTCACCCCAGCCAGGCAAGCTCGCTACCTTGAGTTAATGCTTGACTCTGATCTCTCGTTCAAACCAAATATCCAAGCCCTTTCCACTTTCTGCCAACTCCAACTCCAAAATATCTCCTGGATCCACACATTCCTCAACCAAGAATCTGCAAAAACCCTAGTCCATGCCCTCATCATCTCTCGCCTCGACTACTGCAACCTCCTGCTCTGTGGCCTCCCCTCTAACACTCTTGCACCCCTCCAATGGATTCTAAACTCTGCTGCCCGACTAATCCACCTGTCCCCCCGCTATTCCCGGCCTCCTCCGTCAATCCCTGCACTGGCTCCCTATTACCCAGAGACTCCAGTTCAAAACCCTAATCATGATATACAAGGCCATCCACAACCTGTCTCCTCCATACATCTGTGACCTCGTCTCCCGGTACTTACCTACACGCAACCTCCGATCCTCACAAGATCTTCTTCTATACCTGCCCTAACTAAGGTCACCAATGACCTCTTAACCGCCAAGAGCAAGCGACACTACTCTGTCCTCCTCCTCCCGAACCTGTTGGCTGCCTTTGACACAGTGGACCATTCCCTATTACTACAGACCCTCTCATCCCTTGGCATCACAGACTTGGCCTTATCCTGGATCTCGTCATACCTAACAGACCGGACATTCAACGTCTCCCACTCACACACCTCCTCCTCACCTCGCCCCCTATCTGTCGGAGTCCCACAAGGTTCAGTTCTTGGGCCCTTGCTCTTCTCCATTTACACCTTTGGCCTGGGACAGCTCATAGAATCTCACGGCTTTCAGTATCATCTCTATGCTGACGACACACAGATCTACATCTCTGGACCAGATATCACCTCCCTACTAACCAGAATCCCTCAATGTCTGTCTGCTATTTCATCCTTCTTCTCCACTAGATTTCTAAAACTTAATATGGACAAAACAGAACTCATCATCTTCCTCCCATCTCACGCGACCCCCCCAACGGACCTATCCATTACAGTAAATGGCTGCCCACTCTCCCCAGTCCCACAAGCTCGCTGCTGAGTGTGGTCTGTCCTGATGATGAAGAAGTGTGTCTCTTTGAAACGTGTTGACAAATAAACTGCTTTTCCACAGATCTTGTGTCCTGCTCATTATTGGGCCACCAGCAGTGCAGATTTTAATCCACTTTCCTCCAGTTTTGCATAGGCATCAACAGAGCATTTGCATTTTCACATTACTGATCTCTCTGCAGCAAACACAGCTAAGCTTGTGTCTCGGCTCTGCACTGCTTAATTATTTCTAGCTCCATTGTGGAAGTGTGCAGGAGAGTTGAGCTCTGCTATAAACCAGCTAATAATGATATAAAACCTCACATGCAGCTATACTGATGTAGATGGCAGATGGGCAGCACTGTGGCTCAGTGGTTAGCACTGTAGTGTTACATCACTGGGGTCCTGGGTTCAAATCCCACCAAGGAGAACACCTGCAAGGAGTTGGTATGTTCTCCGTGGGTTTCCTCCCACTCTCCAAAGACATACTGATAGGGAATCTAGATTGTGAGCCCCAATGGGGACAGTGATGATAATGTCTGTAAAGTGCTGTGGAATTAATGGTGATATTTAAGTAAAATAGTCAGTCATGCAGGGTGCTGTGCAGAAGCAGTGTATAGAACACATGTATTAGATTGATGATACCTCAGTTGGTATATTAGCAAGTCTGCATTTACTATGCTTTGTGAAAAAATAGTTTGTTTAATTATATATATATTATTAACAATAATTGTATATCTATATATATATTCCCTTTAAGAGGCCGTTGCAAAAATGAACACTGGATGTTCTAAATCATGTGAATAGTATACCCAAACTCCGCAAATAGAGAGATGCAGCTTAGGCTGTAAAAACTGGGGTACAGTGCTGATTACCCGTATGTTATTACCGCGTCTCATCACCAGAGGGCGCGTCCTGCTAAGAAACAACATTATTCTTAGTGAAATGGAGATTATGTGAAGTGACCGCTAGAGGGCGCACGTCCCCCTAAAAAAAAAAAAAATCAAGTTTTTTTTTCGTCACAAGAGGCGCAAGTGAACTGTATGAGTTGTCTCCATCGCCATTTTGTTGACGTTTTTTTGTAACATTGAAATTCGGCTGCGCTTAAAATGTGACGTAAATATTTTGCGCTGCTGCGTGCATAAGCCGGGTGAAAACATGGAGAAGTACGGGGAACCGGAGGCAGTGCTGGCTTATCTGCAGGAGGTGGAAAAGAAAGCCGAAGATGTGTTGGTGGACAGGCGGCAGGTAACCCGGGCAGCACCGACTGTGGTAGTAGGGTTGAGCCTAGAGTGTATGGGCTCCTTCCTGGTTTCCTGACTGCAGCCCATACACTCTAGCCGCCTCAGTACTGAAGACGCTAGAGTGTATGGGCTCTTTCCAGGTCACCTGACTTCAGCCCATACAGTCTAGCCGGCTCACTGTGAAGATGCTAGAGTGTATGGGCTCCTTCCAGGTCCTGACTGCAGCCCATACATTGTAGCTTGCTCAGTACTGAAGATGCTAAACTGTATGGGCTCCTTCCAGGTGCCTGACTGCAGCCCATACAGTGTAGCAGGCTCACTACTGAAGATGCTAGAGTGTATGGGCTGCAGTCAGGTATATATTCTTGAAGATAGCAGACTTTATGGGCGGCTGCCTGGCCCTGACTGCAGTAAATACATGACACTAGACTGTATGTGCTCCTTCAAGGTATAAATTATTAAAACCAGCAGAATATATGGGCTCCTGCCAGGTCCTGACTGCAGCCCATACAGTCTAGTCAGCTCACTGGTGAAGACACTAGACTGTATGGGCTCCTGTCAGGTATATAGTATGGTAGATACAGACTGTACCGGCTCCTGTCAGGTATATAGTATGGTAGATACAGACTGTACCGGCTCCTGTCAGGTATATATTATTGTAGATATAGACTGTACGGGCTCCTGTCAGGTATATAGTATTGTATATACAGACTGTATGGGCTCCTGTCAGGTATATAGTATGGTAGATACAGACTGTACGGGCTCCTGTCAGGTATATAGTATGGTAGATACAGACTGTACGGGCTCCTGTCAGGTATGTATTATTGTAGATATAGACTGTACGGGCTCCTGTCAGGTATGTATTATTGTAGATACAGACTGTACGGACTCCTGTCAGGTATATATTATTGTAGATATGGACTGTACGGGCTCCTGTCAGGTATGTATTATTGTAGATATAGACTGTACGGGCTCCTGTCAGGTATATATTATTGTAGATATAGACTGTACGGGCTCCTGTCAGGTATATATTATTGTAGATATGGACTGTACGGGCTCCTGTCAGGTATATATTATGGTAGATATAGACTGTACGGGCTCCTGTCAGGTATGTATTATTGTAGATATAGACTGTACGGGCTCCTGTCAGGTATATATTATTGTAGATACAGACTGTATGGGCTCCTGTCAGGTATATAGTATGGTAGATACAGACTGTACGGGCTCCTGTCAGGTGTATATTATTGTAGATACAGACTGTACGGACTCCTGTCAGGTATATATTATTGTAGATACAGACTGTACGGACTCCTGTCAGGTATATATTATTGTAGATATAGACTGTACGGGCTCCTGTCACGTGTATATTATTGATGTCAGAATGTATGGGCCCGTCAGGTATATATTAGTGATGGTATCAGAATGTATGGGCCTGTCAGGTATATATTAATGATGGTATCAGAATGTATGGGCTCCTGTCAGGTATATATTATTGATGTCAGAATGTATGGGCTCCTGTCAGGTATATATTAGTGATGGTATCAGAATGTATGGGCTCCTGTCAGGTATATATATTATTGATGGTATCAGAATGTATGGGCCCCTGTCAGGTATATATTATTATTGATATCAGAATGTACGGGCCCCTGTCAGGTATATGTTATTGATGATATCAGAATGTATGGGCCCCTATCAGGTATATATTATTGATATCAGAATGTATGGGCTCCTGTCAGGTATATATTAGTGATGATATCAGAATGTATGGGCCCCTGTCAGGTATGTATTAGTGATGGTATCAGAATGTACGGGCTCCTGTCAGGTATATATTAATGATGGTATCAGAATGTATGGGCTCCTGTCAGGTATATATTATTGATATCAGAATGTATGGGCTCCTGTCAGGTATATATATTATTGATGGTATCAGAATGTATGGGCCCCTGTCAGGTATATATTAGTGATGGTATCAGAATGTACGGGCTCCTGTCAGGTATATATTAATGATGGTATCAGAATGTATGGGCTCCTGTCAGGTATATATTATTGATATCAGAATGTATGGGCTCCTGTCAGGTATATATATTATTGATGGTATCAGAATGTATGGGCCCCTGTCAGGTATATATTACTGATGATATCAGAATGTACGGGCCCCTGTCAGGTATATATTAGTGATGATATCAGAATGTATGGGCCCCTGTCAGGTATATATTACTGATGATATCAGAATGTATGGGCCCCTGTCAGGTATATATGCTGCGATTGTTCTCGTATGCCGATTCGGCATGAAAAAATAATCACAGATGTGATCTGCCCCATAGATCAACACTGGTCCGAGTGCCATGCGATGTTTTCTCACATAGCGCTCGTCCGTATTCTACGCTAGTGTGACCCCGGCCTTAAACTTATGAAGAGACACAGACCACCTGCAGCTCAGCCTTCATCAATATTTAAATTACAAGTTTTTCACCATCCAAAAAATGCTATTTTTTACCTAGTTCCATAGGTTTCTTAAAGGGAACCTGTCACCAGGTTTTCCCCATATATTGTACCACCAGAACCTATATGCCCTTATACACACCCTTCTACAGTGCTGTACCGTACATACCGTATATACTCGAGCATAAGCCGAGATTTTCAGCCCACTTTTTTGGGCTGAAAGTGACCCTCTCGGCTTATACTCAAGTCATTGTCGGCGGGGGAGGGGGAGCGGCGGCTGTCACATACTCACCTGCTCCCGGCGCGGTCCCTGCATGTCCGATGGTCTCCGGGCAGCTCTTCCTTTGTTCAACGGTCACGTGGAACCGCTCATTAATGAATATGGATGCATATTCATTACTTTAATGAGCTGTCCGTGACAGCTGAACATAGGAAGACGCTGCCGACTCCCGGAGACCATCTGATAGTGAGAAGCTGCCAGGGACCGCGTCGGGGGCAGGTGAGTATGACGGGGGAGGTGAGCATTGCGCGATATTCACCTCTCCCCTTTCCACCGCTGCGGGCCGCTCTGTCCTCTGGCTGTGACTGTTTAGGTCAGAGGGCACGATGACGTAGTTAGTGTGCGCGCTGCCCTCTGCCTGAACAGTCAGTGCAGAGGATGGAAGACAGAGCAGCGCGCAGCAGTGGAAAGTGTCGGGGGCCTGAGCGAAGAGAGGCGAGTATGTGTTTTTTTTTTTTTTTTTATTCGCAGCAACAGCAAATGGGGCATAATGTGTGGAGCATCTCATGGGGCATAATCTATGGAGTAAAATCTATGGAGCATCTTATGGGGCCATCAACCTTTATGCAGCATTGTATGGGGCAAAAGTTTCTATGAAGCATCTTATGGGGCCATTATTAACATTTGTGCAGCATTATATGGGGCATATTTTAATATGGAGCATCTTATGGGGCCATCATAAACTTTATGGAGCATTATATGGGGCTCCTCATTCAATATGGATATTCAAAAACACTTAACCTACTGATGTCTCAATTAATTTTACTTTTATTGGTATCTATTTTTATTTTTGACATTTACCAGTATCTGCTGCATTTTCCACCCTAAGGCTTATACTCGAGTCATTAAGTTTTCCCAGTTTTTTGTGGCAAAATTAGGGGGGGGGGTCAGCTTCTACTCGAGTATATACGGTATGTCCCTAAGCCAACGTGCATAATGTAAATAACTTCTTATACTCACCTACGGGGCGGTCCGGTGTTATGTTTGGCGCTGGTCTTCATCCGGCACAGTCCTTCCCGTGGATGATGTGTTCTACATCATCCACACAACCTCCCTCATCACGCTTCTGTGCAGGAACACTTCTCTGCCGAGCACAAAGCAAAGTACTGCAACGGGCAGAAAGAAGTGCGATGCACAGGAGCACGATGGAAGACACCGTGTGGATGACATAGGACGCGTCATCGACTCAAAGAAAGAAGGACGGTGATAGAAGAGGAGAAGGCCCCGGATTAAGACTAGCAAAGCCCATTGTATGGGGCTAGGCAAGTCTTAAGGGCATACAGATAGTGGTTGTGCTTTATAAAATGCTGTATATAAGGGTATACAGGCAGTGGGCCTACTATATATACACAGCATTCTAGAATGCTGTATATAAAGGCATATAGATAGTGGTCGTACTTTATGTGGGGGGGGCGGCGCAGAAACAATGTTTGAATACCCTGTAGTAAGTGAACGGCTACAGTGCAAGAAAATAAAGGGTACTTAGTTAACACTTTTTTGGGGGCCTGAGAAAGGAGTCAGAAAAGAGCATCGGGGCGGACGCGCTGCTGTGAATGTCAGTGTCTATATCTAGCACGGCATAATTTTCATAACCAGCAGAGGGAAAGCTGACAGCTGATGTTAATATTCTGGAAAGGAGCCAATAACCATAAAGGTTCCCAGGCTATTAATATCAGCTCACAGCTGTTTGCTTAGCCTTTACTGGCTATTTTACAGTGGGACACAAAATATTGACATGGGGTCCCCCTATAAAAGCTGTAGGCTGATATTAATAGTCTGTGAAGAGGCCATGGATATTGGCAGCCCCAGAGGCTAAAAACCATCAGCTCTCAGCCATCCCAGAAATGGCGCATCTTATAGATCTGCCAATTCTGGTACTTAGCCTCGCTCTTCCCACTTGCCCTGTAGCAGTGGGGCTCAGATTTGTAGGGTGGATGTCACCATTTTATTGTCAAGTAACATCAAGCCCACAGGTAAGTAATGGAGAGGCATCTATCAGACACCTCTCCATTAGTAAGCTGGCCTACTGTCACCTTACAATACAAAGGTGACATTAACCCCTTATTACCCCATATGCCACCGCTACAGGGCAGTGAGAACAGAGGCTGAGTGCCAGAATTGGCGCATCTTACAGATGCACCTTTTCTGGGGTGGCAATAACCATGGTCCCTCTCTAGGCTATAATATCTGTCCTCAGTCACTGACTTTCCCTCTGTGGCACAGAAAATTGTGTGGGAGCCCACGCCAGTTTTTTCAGTGAAAACATTTTTATTAAATACATACAGGTCCCAAATTTTACACACACACATACTACTCACCGTATTAGTCACTGACCTACATAAATCTAACCGTTCTGCAATGGTTTACTGTATGTAAACCATGTCTCCTATCCTGCAATGATTTGACAGAAGCCGACAAATTAACTATGTGTAAATATTGTAAGCTGTCAGTGTGATTTTACTGTACACTGCACCTGAATTGCAGCCTTTAAAAGGACACCATTGCGTATTTCTCGCAAGTCAAACTGATGGCCCATGTGGTATGAGTTTTTCTTGCATAAACAGACTTTCATTGGGGATTCTCGGCTGATATACGGTGCAAATCGCAGCATAGTGCAATTTCACTCGCACATATAATACGGCCGTGAAAAAAAAAAAAGTGATGGGAGCTGCCCAACAGATTAACATTGGTCCGAGTGCTATGCAATTATTTTTTCTCGCATAGCACTCGTCCGTATTCCTCTCTAGTGTGACTCCGGCCTTAACCCCTTCATGACCGGGGGATTTTTCGTTTTTCTGTGTTCGTTTTTCGCTCCCCTCCTTCCCAGAGCCATAACTTTTTTATTTTTCCGTCAATTTGGCCATGTGAGGGCTTATTTTTTGCGGGACGAGTTGTACTTTTGAACGACATCATTGGTTTTAGCATGTCGTGTACTAGAAAACGGGAAACAAATTCCAAGTGCGGTGAAATTGCAAAAAAAGTGCAATCCCACATTGGTTTTTTGTTTAGCTTTTTTGCTAGGTTCACTAAATGCTAAAACTGACCTGCCATTATGATTCTCCAGGTCATCACGAGTTCATAGACACCAAACATGACTAGGTTATTTTTTATCTAAGTGGTGAAAAAAAATTCCAAACTTTGCTAAAAAAAAAAAAAAAAAAAAATTGCGCCATTTTCCGATACTCGTAGCGTCTCCATTTTTCGTGATCTGGGGTCGGTTGAGGGCTTATTTTTTGCGTGCCGAGATGACGTTTTTAATGATAGCATTTCGGTGCAGATACGTTCTTTTGATCGCCCGTTATTGCATTTTAATGCAATGTCGCGGCGACCAAAAAAAACGTAATTCTGGCGTTTCGAGTTTTTTTCCCGCTACGCTGTTTAGCGATCAGGTTAATACTTTTTTTTATTTGATAGATCGGGCAATTCTGAGCGCGGCGATACCAAATATGCGTAGATTTGATATTTTTTTTATTGATTTATTTTGATTGGGGCGAAAGGGGGGTGATTTAAACTTTTATGTTTTTTTTATTTTTTTTCACATTTTTTTAAACTTTTTTTTTAAACTTTTGCCATGCTTCAATAGCCTCCATGGGAGGCTAGAAGCAGGCACAGCACGATCGGCTCTGCTACATAGCAGCGATCTGCTGATCGCTGCTATGTAGCAGAATTGCACGTGTGCTGTGAGCGCCGACCACAGGGTGGCGCTCACAGCGACGGGCAATCAGTAACCATAGAGGTCTCAAGGACCTCTATGGCTACAATGGAGACGCATCGCCGACCCCCGGACATGTGACGGGGGTCGGCGATGACGTCATTTCCGGCCGCCCGGCCGGAAGCGGTAGTTAAATGCCGCTGTCTGCGTTTGACAGCGGCATTTAACTAGTTAATAGGTGCGGGCAGATCGCGATTCTGCCCGCGCCTATTACGGGCACATGTCAGCTGTTCAAAACAGCTGACATGTCCCGGCTTTGGTGCGGGCTCACCGCGGAGCCCTGCATCAAAGCTGGGGAGCCAGCATCGGACGGTATAGTACGTCCGATGCCGGTAAGGGGTTAAAGGGAAAATCATTCAAAATTTGAAAATTTCAATTTTTTAAAATTTCTGATATTTTTACAAAATAAAGCAAAACATTAACCCAAGTTTATCATTAGCCCAAGTTTACCATTATCATAAAGTCTAATATGTCAGGAAAAAAAACTACCTCAAAATCAATGGAATATGTTGAAGCATTCCAGAGTTATTACTACATAAAGTGACACTGGTCAGATTTTAAAAAATTGGCCCCGTCACTGAGGGGTTAAATGCTTGTACAAGTGAACATTGTTTCAAAAGTGGTTTACCTGTCTAAGACTGGTTTCACACCAGCGTTCGGCAGCCTTCTTCCTCCGTTAAGCCCCACCCACTGCTACACCTCTTTCAGCTCCGCCTACGTCTGCATGCATCCCCTATCTTTAACATTGGGTACACAGGCACGTGTCGTTTTGACGATGCACTGAACTGCGTCGAACGCAACATGTTGCATTTTGTTGCGGTCGGCGCAGCATTAAAACAACGCATGCGGAGGCATCCGCTTGGCCTGCGTACCCAATGTTAAAGATAGGGTATGCAGGACGCATGCAGACGTAGGCGGAACTGAAGGAAGAGGTGCGGCATTGGGCGGGGCTTAACGGAGGAAGAAGGCTGCCATCAGCAGCCCTGCCGAATGCTGGTGTTAAACCAGCCCAAGGCTGTTATTATAGCGCCTTACGTCTTACGCTAGGTTCACATTGCGTTAGTGCAATCCGTTAAGCGCATAGCGCTAGCGGATTGCGCTAACGCAATGTTTCTAGAGGGTCGGCGTTCACCCTCCCCGCTAGCGCAGATCCCTGATCTGCGGTAGCGAGGAACGGGCCTCAAAAGAACGGCACATCGCTAGCGCGTGCCGAAAATGGCATGCGCTAGTGATGCGCTTCAGCTAAAAGTAACATTGCTGTCCATGGGTGCGCTAACGGACCCGTTGCACGGCGTTAATTTCGACATTTTCGCCGTGCAACGCAGTCCGTTAGCGTTAACCCATTAACGCAATGTGAACCTAGCTTTACACAGATACATCATGGGCTTGTCCTGCCCTACGCATGAAATGAAAGACAAATACAATGTGGAGACTTAATCAGAGCAATGTTTTATTTACATTCAGAACTGGTTTAAGAGGTAAACAATTACCATTTCTCACAGAAATCTCAGACTTTTACTTATAGAAATACTGGATAAATATCATTTTAACAATAGATATATAAATATTTCTAATTTTATAAAACTGCCTTTTTTTGCATAGAAAAACTTTATGCCTTTCCTTGTTTCATTTTATGCCTTTGCTTGTTTCATTTTATGCATTTCTAAAGTATTGTAAAAATGTAATATGCTGTTGGTGCATGCGGGCAGGACTGTCGGTAGGGTATGCGGCTCTGAAGCCCCCCCCCCTCTCAGGCCTGCCTCCGGTGTCTGAGATTTCGGTGTCCCGGACCTGAGATCATAATACCGGCCTTGAATTGTGAAGGACACGGCAGCCGATCCTGAGAAACATCCAAGGTGGGAATGCCCCATCATGTCGAAGAGAGTCTGCTAGATCCAGGCCTAGCAGACCAGTGCTGGTGGGTTCATGGATGCCAGGAGGGAGCTGGCCTAAAGGAAGGTCTCGTCTTTTCCTGGCGGGTCAGGAAGTTGTCCCGTCGTTTTTTTTTTTTGGACAGAACATTTCCAAAACAACCAAATTTGAACAGATCTCTTGGGAGGCAGACTTTAGTCCTCTGTTGCAGAAGCGAAGTACTCTTAAACTGATAGGCGCAGAGTAGGACGCACTAGAAAGTTGGCGTGCATGATTGTTCAGGGCGCTGGCGGTGTGGACCGGCCACCAGAGAAGGCCTAGACCAAAGCCTGGATATTTTAAGAGCAAGGTCACTGGAGCCTCTGGAAAACGTGGAGGCTGCATGAATAGGAAGGTTTCCTCAGGAGACGTCCACATTGCTCAGGGGAAAACTAGGACATATTTGTCCTGTGTTTTGTTTTTGTTTTTTTAAGTAGCCCCCTTACTGCCTCGTAGGATATACCAGTCCTTAAGATCACAAATCCTTTTTCGCAGAGCGATGATGAAGACGGGCATGGAATAACCTGGACGCAGAGAGGCGAGAGGGTAGGGCGATTCGTGGCATGAACGGTCCTCCGGGGAACCCCAAACACTCTTGATGTGTTAGGGCCTTGCCTCGTAGACCACAGATGATATGGTAGTGACAATTCTAGGTGGGAGATTAGAGTGACAATTCCACTGTCGCCCTCAAAAGCCATATCTGGGAAGAAAAAAAAAAAATTAAAAAGAAAAATCGTTAACAAAAAAACCTCCCAAAACCTAAGGCCTAAACTGGGCTGGGCGGTCTAGACCCATGTCTTCCTCCTACTGACATTAAGTTAAAACGGATTAGCTTCGTGCTAGTTGGTGGTGTACCCTCCTCTACAGGAAATACCTAAATTTTTTTTTTGCATAGCATAAGCAGCATACACCCATTTTTTTTTTTGTGTACCCCAATGAAGCATTAGCTCCCCCACATCAACCAGAAGGCCACACAGCATAACCTCACTCCTCCAGTCAGAAACCTCCACCTCACATTAACCAGCGGACCCCACAGGATAAACCCAAAGCCCACCAGACATTCCCTCCCACAAGCGTAAATCCCCATATGACGCCCCCTGCCCCCAACCATAAATCCCATCAGACACCCCCCCAATCGGATGCCACCCCAGCTTAACCCCCCAGCATAAACCCCCATCGGACGTCCACCCCTCCTCCAAGCATTACTCCCATCGCACACCACGCCCACCCAATAATAAACCCCCACCGGACGGCCAAACCCCCACAGGACGTGGACCCCCCCATCCAGCACACACCCCCATCAGACGCGGACACCCCACCCAGCACAAACCCCCCATCGGACGTCCACCCCCGACCCAGCCTAAACTCTTATCGGACGTCCACCCCCGACCCAGCCTAAACTCTTATCGGACGTCCACCCCCGACCCAGCCTAAACTCTTATCGGACGTCCACCCCCGACCCAGCCTAAACTCTTATCGGACGTCCACCCCCGACCCAGCCTAAACTCTTATCGGACGTCCACCCCCGACCCAGCCTAAACTCTTATCGGACGTCCACCCCCGACCCAGCCTAAACTCTTATCGGACGTCCACCCCCGACCCAGCCTAAACTCTTATCGGACGTCCACCCCCGACCCAGCCTAAACTCTTATCGGACGTCCACCCCCGACCCAGCCTAAACTCTTATCGGACGTCCACCCCCGACCCAGCCTAAACTCTTATCGGACGTCCACCCCCGACCCAGCCTAAACTCTTATCGGACGTCCACCCCCGACCCAGCCTAAACTCTTATCGGACGTCCACCCCCGACCCAGCCTAAACTCTTATCGGACGTCCACCCCCGACCCAGCCTAAACTCTTATCGGACGTCCACCCCCGACCCAGCCTAAACTCTTATCGGACGTCCACCCCCGACCCAGCCTAAACTCTTATCGGACGTCCACCCCCGACCCAGCCTAAACTCTTATCGGACGTCCACCCCCGACCCAGCCTAAACTCTTATCGGACGTCCACCCCCGACCCAGCCTAAACTCTTATCGGACGTCCACCCCCGACCCAGCCTAAACTCTTATCGGACGTCCACCCCCGACCCAGCCTAAACTCTTATCGGACGTCCACCCCCGACCCAGCCTAAACTCTTATCGGACGTCCACCCCCGACCCAGCCTAAACTCTTATCGGACGTCCACCCCCGACCCAGCCTAAACTCTTATCGGACGTCCACCCCCGACCCAGCCTAAACTCTTATCGGACGTCCACCCCCGACCCAGCCTAAACTCTTATCGGACGTCCACCCCCGACCCAGCCTAAACTCTTATCGGACGTCCACCCCCGACCCAGCCTAAACTCTTATCGGACGTCCACCCCCGACCCAGCCTAAACTCTTATCGGACGTCCACCCCCGACCCAGCCTAAACTCTTATCGGACGTCCACCCCCGACCCAGCCTAAACTCTTATCGGACGTCCACCCCCGACCCAGCCTAAACTCTTATCGGACGTCCACCCCCGACCCAGCCTAAACTCTTATCGGACGTCCACCCCCGACCCAGCCTAAACTCTTATCGGACGTCCACCCCCGACCCAGCCTAAACTCTTATCGGACGTCCACCCCCGACCCAGCCTAAACTCTTATCGGACGTCCACCCCCGACCCAGCCTAAACTCTTATCGGACGTCCACCCCCGACCCAGCCTAAACTCTTATCGGACGTCCACCCCCGACCCAGCCTAAACTCTTATCGGACGTCCACCCCCGACCCAGCCTAAACTCTTATCGGACGTCCACCCCCGACCCAGCCTAAACTCTTATCGGACGTCCACCCCCGACCCAGCCTAAACTCTTATCGGACGTCCACCCCCGACCCAGCCTAAACTCTTATCGGACGTCCACCCCCGACCCAGCCTAAACTCTTATCGGACGTCCACCCCCGACCCAGCCTAAACTCTTATCGGACGTCCACCCCCGACCCAGCCTAAACTCTTATCGGACGTCCACCCCCGACCCAGCCTAAACTCTTATCGGACGTCCACCCCCGACCCAGCCTAAACTCTTATCGGACGTCCACCCCCGACCCAGCCTAAAGTCTTATCGGACGTCCACCCCCGACCCAGCCTAAAGTCTTATCGGACGTCCACCCCCGACCCAGCCTAAAGTCTTATCGGACGTCCACCCCCGACCCAGCCTAAACTCTTATCGGACGTCCACCCCCGACCCAGCCTAAACTCTTATCGGACGTCCACCCCCGACCCAGCCTAAACTCTTATCGGACGTCCACCCCCGACCCAGCCTAAACTCTTATCGGACGTCCACCCCCGACCCAGCCTAAACTCTTATCGGACGTCCACCCCCGACCCAGCCTAAACTCTTATCGGACGTCCACCCCCGACCCAGCCTAAACTCTTATCGGACGTCCACCCCCGACCCAGCCTAAACTCTTATCGGACGTCCACCCCCGACCCAGCCTAAACTCTTATCGGACGTCCACCCCCGACCCAGCCTAAACTCTTATCGGACGTCCACCCCCGACCCAGCCTAAACTCTTATCGGACGTCCACCCCCGACCCAGCCTAAACTCTTATCGGACGTCCACCCCCGACCCAGCCTAAACTCTTATCGGACGTCCACCCCCGACCCAGCCTAAACTCTTATCGGACGTCCACCCCCGACCCAGCCTAAACTCTTATCGGACGTCCACCCCCGACCCAGCCTAAGCCCTCATCGGACGTCCACCCCCGACCCAGCCTAAGCCCTCATCAGCCCCCCAAACCCAACCCATAAGCAGGTCGCCCCCCAATAAAGGGGATCCCTCCGTAAGCGGCAGGTCGCCTCCCCACGTCCCACCACAGGCAGGTCGCCTCCCCACGTCCCACCACAGGCAGGTCGCCTCCCCACAGGCAGGTCGCCTCCCCACAGGCAGGTCGCCTCCCCACGTCCCAGCACAGGCAGGTCGCCTCCCCACGTCCCACCACAGGGGTCCCCCAATAGCCTGCAGCAGGTCTCCCCCCACATCCCACAAGCAGATAGCCCTCAAATCCCACAACAGGGGTCCCCCACTAAAAGGGGTCCACCCCGTAAGCAGGTCACCTCCAAACCCCACCACAGGGGTCCCCCCCAACAGCCAGCAGGTGCCCCCCAAAATCCAACCACAGGGGTCCCCCACAATAGTCAGCAGCAGCAGGTGCCCCCCAAAATCCCACCACAGGTGTCCCACCACAATAGCCAGCAGCAGCAGGTGCCCCCACAACATCCCACCACAGGGGTCCCCCACAACATCCAGCAGCAGCGGTGCCCCCCCCAAAAAGCCCACGACGGGGGTCCCCCACAACAGCCAGCAGCAGCGGTGCCCCCCCAAGAGCCCACCACGGGGATCCCCCACAACAGCAGCGGTGCCCCCCCACAAAGCCCACCACGGGGGTCCCCCACAGCAGCAGCGGTGCCCCCCCCACAAAGCCCACCACGGGGATTCCCCACAGCAGCAGCGGTGCCCCCCCACCACAGGGGTCCCCGACAGCAGCAGCGGTGCCCCCCCCACAAAGCCCACCACGGGGGTCCCCCACAGCAGCAGCGGTGGCCCCCCACGGGGGTCCCCCACAGCAGCAGCGGTGCCCCCCCCACAAAGCCCACCACGGGGGTCCCCCACAGCAGCAGCGGTGCCCCCCCACAAAGCCCACCACGGGGGTCCCCCACAGCAGCAGCGGTGCCCCCCCCACAAAGCCCACCACGGGGGTCCCCCACAGCAGCAGAGGTGGCCCCCCCACAACAGCCGGCCGGCAGCAGCGGTGCCCCCCCCCACAAAGGCCACCACAGGGGTCCCCCACAGCAGCAGCGGTGCCCCCTCCCCACAAAGCCCACCACGGGGGTCCCCCACAGCAGCAGCGGTGCCCCCCCACAAAGCCCACCACGGGGGTCCCCCACAGCAGCAGCGGTGCCCCCCCCCACAAAGCCCACCACGGGGGTCCCCCACAGCAGCAGCGGTGCCCCCCACACAGACAAGCAGGTCGCCCACCACAGAACCTCCCCCCCAATAGCGAGCAGCAAGTAGCATTTTTTCACCCTGAAACCACTAACCTCCATGTGCCATGGCGTCCACAAGCTAGAATCATGCTGCTTTGCTTTGCCGCCTTCATGATGTGACTGAAAACACGCCCCTTCCCAATAGGACACGCCCCCCGGAAATGACGTCACACCTGGAAGGAGCCCATACACTCTAGCATTTACCGTGGTAGTAGTGACTAGGGCTTCAGTGCGACAGCCCAAGTGTCTGCATCCACAGTGCCCCTCTTAATGAGAACATTGCTGGCATGAGTGCTCCCTAATTACCTATAGCTCCAGGGCCCCCTAAATATCCATAGCTCCAGCCTAGGGCCCCCTAAATATCCATAGCTCCAGCCTAGGGCCCCCTAAATATCCATAGCTCCAGCCTAGGGCCCCCTAAATATCCATAGCTCCAGCCTACGGCCCCCTAAATATCCATAGCTCCAGCCTACGGCCCCCTAAATATCCATAGCTCCAGCCTACGGCCCCCTAAATATCCATAGCTCCAGCCTAGGGCCCCCTAAATATCTATAGCTCCAGCCTACGGCCCCCTAAATATCCATAGCTCCAGCCTAGGGCCTCCTACATATTTATAGCTCCAGCAGAGTGCCCCCTAAATACCTATAGCTCCAGCCTACGGCCCCCTAAATATCCATAGCTCCAGCCTAGGGCCTCCTACATATTTATAGCTCCAGCAGAGTGCCCCCTAAATACCTATAGCTCCAGCCTACGGCCCCCTAAATATCCATAGCTCCAGCCTAGGGCCTCCTACATATTTATAGCTCCAGCAGAGTGCCCCCTAAATACCTATAGCTCCAGCCTAGGGCCCCCTAAATATCCATAGCTCCAGCCTAGGGCCTCCTACATATTTATAGCTCCAGCAGAGTGCCCCCTAAATACCTATAGCTCCAGCCTAGGGCCCCCTAAATACCTATAGCTCCAGCAGAGTGCCCCCTAAATATCCATAGCTCCAGCCTAGGGCCCCCTAAATATCCATAGCTCCAGCCTAGGGCCCCCTAAATATCCATAGCTCCAGCCTAGGGCCCCCTAAATATCCATAGCTCCAGCCTAGGGCCCCCTAAATATCCATAGCTCCAGCCTAGGGCCCCCTAAATATCCATAGCTCCAGCCTAGGGCCCCCTAAATATCCATAGCTCCAGCCTACGGCCCCCTAAATATCCATAGCTCCAGCCTAGGGCCCCCTAAATATCCATAGCTCCAGCCTAGGGCCCCCTAAATATCTATAGCTCCAGCCTAGGGCCCCCTAAATATCTATAGCTCCAGCCTAGGGCCCCCTAAATATCTATAGCTCCAGCCTAGGGCCCCCTAAATATCTATAGCTCCAGCCTACGGCCCCCTAAATATCCATAGCTCCAGCCTAGGGCCTCCTACATATTTATAGCTCCAGCAGAGTGCCCCCTAAATACCTATAGTTCCAGCCTACGGCCCCCTAAATATCCATAGCTCCAGCCTAGGGCCTCCTACATATTTATAGCTCCAGCAGAGTGCCCCCTAAATACCTATAGCTCCAGCCTAGGGCCCCCTAAATACCTATAGCTACAGCCTAGGGCCCACTAAATACCTATAGCTCCAGCAGAGTGCCCCCTAAATATCCATAGCTCCAGCCTAGGGCCTCCTACATATTTATAGCTCCAGCAGAGTGCCCCCTAAATACCTATAGCTCCAGCCTAGGGCCCCCTAAATACCTAGAGCTCCAGCCTAGGGCCCTCTAAATATCTATAGCTCCAGGCTAGGGCCCCCTAAATATCTATAAATCCAGCCGAGTGCCCCCTAAATATCCATAGCTCCAGGCTAGGGCCCCCTAAATATCTATAGCTCCAGCAGAGTGCCCCCTAAATATCTATAGCTCCAGCCTAGGGCCCACTAAATACCTATAGCTCCAGCAGAGTGCCCACATAATACCTATAGCTCCTGCCTAGGGCCCCCTAAATACCTATAGCTCCAGCAGAGTGCCCCCTAAATACCTATAGCTCCAGCCTAGGGCCCCCTAAATACCTATAGCTCCAGCTGAGTGGCCATTAAATACCTATAGCTCCAGCAGAGTGCCCCCTAAATACCTATAGCTCCAGGCTAGGGCCCCCTAAATACCTATAGCTCCAGCAGAGTGCCCCCATAATACCTATAGCTCCAGCAGAGTGCTCACATAATACCTATAGCTCCAGCAAAGTGCCCCCTAAATATCTATAGCTCCAGCCTAGGGCCCCCTAAATACGTATAGCTCCAGCCTAGGGCCCCCTAAATACCTATAGCTCCAGCCTAGGGCCCCCTAAATATCTAGCTGCAGGCTAGGGCCCCCTAAATATCTATAGCTGCAGGCTAGGGCCCCCTAAATATCTATAGCTCCAGCAGAGTGCCCACTAAATAGCGCCAGCAGAGTGCCCGCTAAATACCTATAGCGCCAGCAGAATGCCCCTGAATACCAGTACCAGCGGCGATGTACCGCCCTAAATTATATTGGTGCCAGTCAAGATCATACCAGTTTGCAAATAGACAACAGCAAACTGCACTGTGAGATATAACAGCGGGACAGTTAGTATATCCCCAAATCAGAAATCAAGTAGCCCCCCGAATGGAGCGTGGCCTAATGTTAGCGGCGGCATGTGCCCGTGATACAGCGTAGGGTGTCAGGAGCTGGGCACCATGGTCACACAGGTGCGGCCACTGAAGTTTGAGAATCCCTTAGACGATCAGAATTCAGGGACCATCGCTGGTAAGGTTCCCTCATTATGGCTCTTGATGACATGTCCATTAGCCTTGAGCATCAGGGTTGCAGTCGCATGTTGTGACCCAACAATTCACTTTGATAACCTCAAGGATTTATCAGTGATCCAATAGTCTTGTAAGGGTTTATCCTTGGTGTTCTGTCAGTTAGGACCCTTGTCCAGGAGGTCTGAGGTGGGCACAATGTGAACATTGTCTAATCCTTCATCTTTCAGATTGTGGATCTCGATCTTAAAAGGAATCAGAATAGAGAGGCCCTACGAGCGCTCAGCAGAGACCCCTCTCATTCAGGTCGGTGAATGTTACTTTGTAAGTAAAAACTCCGATAATCCAGGGTCTGGGACAATGACTTCTAATCCACCATGAAACTAATTTTGTAGCAAGGCAGATAAGCAAATCTTCCAGTTGCCAGATCATAAAATCTTGTGGCGCTGCTATAAGTGAGGTATTACCTGCCTTGCGGCTCCTAAGTGAACTGACACTGCCATCTTCTCCCTTGTTCTGTACCCGCAGGGCCGGTGACCGTTTGTTTCGGTAACATGTTTATTAAGCTTCCAAAAGATAAAACCAAGCAGATGATCGAGAAAGGTGAGTGGGAGGGGGCTGAGAGGGTTAATATTGGATGATAATCCCAGTCTAGGGCCTAGCTCAGACATCCGTGCATGGTGTGTGATGTACGGACTGGCCGCTGGTCTCCTGATATACCTATAAGGTTGTTGAGTTTGGGTCTGGAGACCCTCGGCCGGTCCGTATAGGAACGTCTGAGTGTTACTTGTCTTGCAGATCAGGAACAGCTGGACGTGGAGATCCAAAATCTTCGCTCTCAGCTAAAAGTAAAGGTGAACGAGTTATATGAGGCGCAAGGTAAATACAGGGCGACGGCGCAAGGGAAACGGGATCTGTGTCTTCCCTGCTTTCCAACCTGCCATTTGTGGTCCCTTTTTTGTACCCGCAGGTAAACCAGAGCTGAAAGGCTTTAACCTGACCCCTCTGGATCCGGATGAAATGAAGGCGATCAATAAAGTATTGAATGTATGAGTGTAAAAGAAGAACGCAGCGGTCTGTGAGTGATGGAGGATTTATAAAAGTCTTCCTTTGCAGCACTTATCATGGCGCCATATGGCTTCTAATTACAGCGTGGGTTATTCCGTCATTATAGGTTGACTTCTGGTATATATAAAAAAATATAGGACTCTTGACCGTGGTGACCAGACCATAGCATCTGCTCGTCATGGGCAGCGCCACTTGCCATAGTTCTGTAAATACAACAGACCACAGGGCAGGTAAATCATGGAGTTTATTGAGTGGTGGAAGACTTCTTGCTGGAGACTTTCATCAACTGCCTCAAGTTCTTCTTCCTGTTGTTGATGCAGCCTGAAGGGGAGATAAATAGTTAAACACGGGCGGGCAGCAGAGTGGTGGGCTTTTTATATATGGAAGCAAGTGGAGTCTCTTACCTAAGTGTGTGTTTGTAATAAAGCTTCCATTGCTGATGCAGTCTAGCTGGCTGTCGTCTCGGGATACAGGGCCGTCGTTCCACATGAGGTCAAAGCCCCCGACCCGCTTCTCCCTCCCGGTTAGTCTACAGAAAAGAGATAATGGGACGCTTTATATGTGACGTACATCCGGCGCCAGATATGAGCGAAACAATGAACCTGCCATGTGCGTGACATCAAGAGGGGAACACGTCATCCATGTGTGAATATGGAAAAGTCACGCTGCGCTAGGGAATTTTTGCATGGAAGTTTATTAGTCATGCAGTGATTGGGTTATGCTGGGTGTTACAAAGTATGTTGGGTGGGTACACCTCATGGCTAGTAGGACTGGCCCCAAAGCCAGAAGACCAGAATGAAAAGATGTGGAATGCCAGGGATGGGGGGGGGGAGAGTAGTTAAAAGGTGATAAACCCCTTCAAGGGGTGTTCTCAAGTTCTTGAATTGCTTTAGTTAGCATAAAAATCAGCAAGTTTGCAATTGATTTGCTTTTTCTATCTAGCGTCATTCTCCTGCAATGAGAGGTTTTATATTGTACAGCTCTTTGCATGGAGCCTGACCTCCTCCATACCCTGGCCAAGAGTGCCCAGTAGTCAAGGAGCGAGGTTAACTACTAACGTCTCCCAGTCACCTCTCCAGGCGATTTCTATGCAGCAGTTATCTGCTCATCTTCTGAAGACATATAGTTATAAATCACCAGTCAGCAGCTTTCAGAGCAGGTCCCCTAATCGCTGCTCTCACTGTCTGAGTGGTGTGCTTGTTCAAATACCCTGTGTGTAAATGTAATGATAGCAGTGTAGACTTAAGGTACCGTCACACTCCGCAACTTTCCAACGATCACGACCAGCGATACGACTTGGCCGTGATCGTTGGAAAGTCCTTGTGTGGTCGCTGGAGAGCTGTCACACAGACAGCTCTCCAGCGACCAACGATGCCGAAGTCCCCGGGTAACCAGGGTAAACATCGGGTTACTAAGCGCAGGGCCGCGCTTAGTAACCCGATGTTTACCCTGGTTACCATTGTAAATGTAAAAAAAAAAACACATACTCACATTCCGGTGCCTGTCACGTCCCCCGGCGTCCGCTTCCCTGCACTTCTCCTGCATCCTGTGTAAGCGCCGGCCGTAAAGCAGAGTGGTGACGTCACCGCTGTGCTCTGCTTTACGGCCGGCCGGCGCTGACACAGGATGCAGGAGGAGTGCAGGGAAGCTGACGGCGGGGGACGTGACAGGCACCGGAATGTGAGTATGTGTTTGGGTTTTTTTTACATTTACAATGGTAACCAGGGTAAATATCGGGTTACTAAGCACGGCCCTGCGCTTAGTAACCCGATGTTTACCCTGGTTACAAGTGAAGACATCGCTGAATCGGCGTCACACACGCCGATCCAGGGATGTCAGTGGGTGATCCAGCGACGAAATAAAGTTCTGGCCTTCTAGCTCCGACCAGCGATGTCACAGCAGGATCCAGATCGCTGCTGCTGTCAAACACAACAATATCGCTATCCAGGACACTGCAACGTCACGGATCGCTATCGTTATCGTTGTAATTTTGTTCAGTGTGAAGGTACCTTTAGAAAGAACCACTGATCGTACAGGTTGTGCTGAGCTTTATAGTTCTACTAATACTACAGCTCTACTATTCACAACAAACAGGAGAGCCTATCCTGCTAGGAACCATCAAGTGAGGAACTTGTATGGAGGAGATTGCATTGAACTGCTCAAGAGACACCTTGAGAATATCCCTTTAACAATGCAACCATTTTATTTTATTTTTTTTCCAATCTACACCGCCATATGAGGGCTTGTTTTTTGTAAGACGAGTTGTAATGCTAAACATATTTGACCCCACAATGTACTGCAAAGCAGGGAAAAAATTCCAAGTGTGGTGAAATGTTAAAAAAATAAATAGATAATGCAATTCCACCATTATGTATCGTTTATATGGAACTTGCTGTGCCGTAACGGGATTCTCCGGGTGCGTATAATTACAGCTAAACGTGTATAGTTTCTATTTCTATATGAGGGCTTGTTTGTTTGTTTTTTTATGTGTCATGAGCTGTAGTTTTTATTGGTATCATTTTTTGGGCTGGCATCTGCCTCGTATGGAATGGACTTTTATACATATGCGCCTAAGCTCTACTTAACTTCTTCATGATCAGGTATTTTTGGTTTCGCGTTTTCGTTTTTTGCTCTCCTTCCCAGAGCCATAACTTTTTTATTTTTCCGCCAATATGGCCATGTGAGGGCTTGTTTTTTTGTGGGACGAGTTGTACTTTGGAACGACCCCATTGGTTTTAACATATCATGTACTGGAAGATAAGGGGAAAAACATGTCTAGGTTCTTTTTTTTTATCTGAGTGGTGTAAAAAAAAAAAAAATCCGCCATTTTTTGTGATCTCGGGTTGGGTGAGGGCTTATTTTTTGCGTGTACCAAGTTTAATAATACCATTTTGGTGCAGATACGTTCTTTTGATTGCCTGGGATTGCATTTTAATGCAATGTTGTGGCGACCAAAAAAACATAATTCTGACTTTTTTTCTAGCTACGCCGTTTAGCGATCAGGTTAATCCTTTTTTTATTGATAGATCGGGCGATTCTGAACACGGTGATACTAAATATGTGTAGTTTTTTTTTTTTTTTAATGTGGCGAAAGGGGGGTGATTTGAACTTTTATATTTTTAAAAACTTTTGGCATGCTTCAATAGACTCCATGGGAGCTGCCATAACCCGATCGGCTCTGCTATATACAGGCAATGATCAGATCACTTGTATGTAGCAGAATACCTCACTTGCTATGAGTGCCGTCCACCGGGCGGCACTCATAGCAATCTGGCGGTGACAACCATAGAGGTCTGCAGGAGACCTCTGGTTGTCATGCCAACCCATCGGTGACCCGCGATCACGTGATGGGGGTCACCGATGGGCGGATTTCCGGCGCACTTGCCGGGAGCACATGTTAAATGCTGCTGTCAGAGTTTGACGGCGGCATTTAATGAGTTTTCAGCTGCGGGAGGATCGCAATTCCTCCCGCAGCTGTTAGTGACACATGTCAGCTGTTTTATTATTATTATATTTATTTATATAGCACCATTAATTCCATGGTGCTGTACATGAGAAAAGGGTTACATACAGAGTTATAGATGTCGTTAACAGTAAACAAATTTACAATGACAGACTGGTACAGAGGGGAGAGGACCCTGTCCTTGCAGACTTACATTCTACGGGATAATGGGGAGGAGACAGGAGGTCGGGGGTGCTGCAGCTCAGGTGGTTGGTGAGGTGGCAGCTCGGGTGGTTGGTGAGGCGGCAGCTCGGGTGGTTGGTGAGGCGGCAGCTCTGGCGGTGGCGACTCAAAACAGCTGACATGTGCCAGAAAGATGTGGGCTCAACACTGGAGCAAACATCAAAGGGAGGGTATCCGACATCGGCGTATCATTATGCCTGGTGTCAGAAAGGCGTTAAAGGGGGTGTCCAATGTTAGGCTCCAAATCTGCAGTCATTGTATTTGTAGACTTCTGAATTCCCACAGTGTGCACCCTGCATGCTGTGAGGATTCTCTGGTGCTGGCGGTGAGTGTGTGACCACAAGTAATCGATTTGCATATGTGCGGTTATGTGCCAACTAGACGAGCGAGGCTGCACATGTCTTGTCGGAAGTATGCAAATTGCATATTTGCAGTCACATGACTTTTTGGGGCCAGAGAGTATTCACTGCAGACTTTTTCTTTTCAAAGGAAACTTCTATACCCTAAACCATATGATTGTGTAGCCATTTAAAAGATAAGCAAGTTGATCCCTTTATGACCTCAAAACCATGATTCAGCAGCGAGAAATCACACAGTAAAGTTCTGTGGTGTTATAGCTGCCTGGAAGTGCACTGGGGTGTGATGATGCACTTACAGCGCCTCGGCCTCATCCTGTATTCTTGCAGAGGATCGGAGCCAGGGACCTGTCAGCCACAGGAGAGTGGCGCTAGGCAGGCCAAGGAGCTGTAAGTGCATCGTCATGCCCCAGTGTACGAATATACAGAACCTCAGAATGATTTCTCAATGCTGGAGCATCGTTTTGGGGCCATAAAGAGATCAACTTGCTTTTCTTTTTAAAGGGCTACACAGATATATAGGTTTGGGTGTGTAGAAGCTTCTGATATTAACCCCTTAAGTGGAACCTAACGCACAAGTAAACAATTTATTTTCATTTTGTCAGTTCAGAAGTTTTCAGTGTTTTAGGGAATTTCTCAACTTGTCAAACTTTTTGAACAACCAGTGCTGTCACAAGCTCAGGGTTTGTTACAGTGTAACATTGCAGCTAAAGTTCAGCTCTCTACTGATACATTGTAAGAAAGTGTTGCTGTGTGAGCAGGCCATAGAGATGGATTTTCGGCCTGTATAATGTCTTTTTAGTCACCGACAGCAAGCAGAGATCTTTCCTGCGCAGAATATTTTGTGACTTGCTTCTTTACCTGCCTTCCATGTCTACCACATGCAGGGTGTCTTCCAAGAGACGACATTTGAGGTCATAATCTTCTTGACTGCTGGCGGTCAAAGAGGGAGAAGCATTAACTTCCAGCAGCCACCTGCAAAGTACAGGAAGAACGTGAGAAGATGGCGGGAAGCAGGATCTGAAGGCAGCACTATACAAGAGCAGTATGTGCAGTCACTTTGTCTAAGGGAACCGCAGAACGGATGTTTACATGTAATATAATGTATGTGACAATATAGCTATATGTTTTCTCATACAAAGTGATGTCTGCCCCTCCTTGTATCCTATTGCAGCACTATATTTGGGGTAGGTGTGGGGTCCTGCCTTGTCTTTTTCTTCCCTTACATAATGGCTGCTTCCACCATTTTTCATTTCTGTGTCTTAGTTTTGAACCCATTCCTATTTTTTAATCTTCAGAAATTGACAGTAGCATCTAATTGGTTAAAAAGCAGCAATCAAAGCTAGCTCTGGTCGCTGCTGTTAGGCCATGTGCACACATTGAGTGTTTGGTCAGTATTTTACCTCAGTATTTGGTCCTCAGTATTTGGTCAGTATTTTACCTCAGTATTTGTAAGCCACAACCAGGAGTGGGTGATAAATGCAGAAGTGGTGCATATGTTTCTATTAGGCTATGTGCACGCGTAGAATGGTCCTCTGCGGATTTTTCTGCAGCGGATTTGATAAATCCGCAGTGCAAAACCGCTGCGGTTTTTCCTGCGGATTTATCGCGTTTTCTATTGCGGATTCCGCTGCGGTTTTACATCTGCAGTTTTCTATTGGAGCAGGTGTAAAAACGCTGCGGATCCCGCACAAAGAATTGACATGCTGTGGAAAATAAAACGCTGCGTTTCCGCGCGTTTTTTTCCCGTAGCATGTGCACTGCGGATTTCGTTTTCCATAGGTTTACATTGTACTGTAAACTCATGGGAAACTGCTGCGGATCCGCAGCAAAATCCGCAACGTGTGCACACTTTTCCTCTGACTGTTCCTCCCCTGGTTTTTGCTACAAATACTGAGGTAAAAAACTCACCAAATACTGAACGTGGCCTTAGAGGATAATACAGGTATAATACAGCTGGCATCCGTAGTATAGAGAGCGAGCTCTGCCCCAGAGCGAAAATATATATATAGATATATATAATTTTTTTTTTTTTTTTTACACACACCATTACATAGAAGAAGCAGCTGTTACTCACGGTTTCAGGTCCTCGTCCAGCAGAATGTCGTATCCATACAATTCAAAGCAGTGCTTGTCGTTGATGATGATTTTCTGGACGCTCTGTAGGCTCTTGATGAATATATTGTCCATGCTCTGAAAGAGAGTCTCCACCGCTGTAGGACCGTGTTTGGCCGTCAGGTACTGCCGCAGCTGCTGTATCATCCATTTACAGCCCTAAGAGGGATAGGTCATGGCTTCTGTAATAGGTCAATCATTACCCCACTCACTCTCTCTTCCTTGTGAAACTACAGGTCTCAGCATGCAACAAACAAGTGCAACTTAAAAGGAATACTGGGATATGGCAACCCCACCGATCAGCTGTTATTTGCTCCATATGTAAACACTTCGAAAGTAGCTGCCGCATACTGCAGATCAGTTTCTCTTCTTTTGAACATGACCTGCACCAAGGTGTTTACATCGGGCAGTATATAACAGCTGATCACATGGAATCCCTGCCTGATATTGATAACCTATCCTATGAGTATGGCGTGCCTGGGCAACACCTGTCCGCAGGCGTAGTTTGTTCTTTTAAAAAAAAAAAAATTACTCACACTCTCTGGGTCCAGCATTGCTCCTGATGTCTGATATTCTCTGCGGCACTGAAACCGCTGCAGCCAATCAGTGATCTCAGTGGCTTGTGCCATCCACATAGGCTGCAACGCTATCAATGTGACGTCAGTGCTGCAGTCAATAACGGACACTGGGCATAGCAGCAGAGACTCTGCACTGGACCCGGTGAAGGTGAATAAAGTAATAACAAAAAAGGGTTTTTTGTTTTTTTTTTTTAATAAAATAAACTCCTTTATGTAACTCTGAACGCTCTTTTATCTTGTATTACTTGCTAGGCTTCTTGCTGTCATTTTAATAAAATCCGTTTTATCTGTTGCTTATCTACCATTTATCTAAATTTACTCTGTATAACTCTGCCCACACCACTGATTGGCAGCTTACTGCCTATGTACAGGGTACACAGAAAGCTGAGAATCTGTGTTGGAGGCAGTGTTATACAGAGCTCATTAATATGGACGACTACCTGACAGTAGGCTTACTAGTCCGCTAATGATTTCCTGCTGATAACAGTGATTTTATCAAAACTACACTAAGCAGCCAATTAAGTGATTACATCACTGGAATCAGGGTCTGTTTCTACATTATGCCCTGAGATTAGGTGGCAAATCTGGTGATCGATTCCCTTTAAATGTGTAGGTAATAGCTTTTCTTACCTTCTCTGGATCATAATCTGGAGCAGTTTTCTGGATTGCCACATTGGTCAAGTGAATATCTATATCGGGTAGTTAAAAAGTTAATAAAGGCAAGTAGCTAACTCATGGTATGGAACATAAATCCGGTAAGACGATCTCAGTATAAGGATACACTGGTCGTCGATGCTGCTGAGTGTAAAGCGCGTGTTCGAGAATCGGGCGAAACCGTCTCGGTAAAGCCAGGCCCGGAGGGGGATGTACTGCAGGGAAAGAGACGCCATATTACCAAAAATCGCTCTCCATCTATGTTCTGGACCGCAGTTTACAGAAAACACATCATGTCTGCACAATAGTTAGAAGAAATCTTATGCCAAGGAACAGATCTTACCGATGTCACCAAGACATATACCCGCAGGTCAAATTTTCTCCCTGTAAATGAAGCAGACACATATGTAGTGTGTACAACAGCCTATGTAATTTCCAGTAGACTGTATGCAGAAGATCTCGTGTATGTGCGGCAGACCCCAATGGTAAGTAGGCACACGTCCGGTATGGTGGGGAGCAGTAAGGGTCCACGCTACAAGCAGAAGCATAACTCGCCTCCTATTAAATATGGATTCTCGATATAGCGCTGAGCCACATAATTTTCTACAGGAAGCTCGTCTTTCTGCTCATCTGAGCGGCTGCCATCCTGAATAATACAGAAATGAGTGGATATCACATTTTACGAAGTAAAAATCATCTTCCCTGTCTACAGGATCCCACAATCACCTTCCTCCAGTCCATGATGTCCTTCAGCTTCCGGAAAAGGAAAATCCCCTTCCCCTGTGACCTGGCCACCTATGGGAAAAGACAATTATACATGCGTCTCATGAGACAGTATGGCAATATCAGCAGTTCAGCCCATCTCTTGGAAGCCTTGTCTGTCCCGCATTACCCTGACAGTCTACTGATTGAATGGCACTGTGTAAAGCCTCATACCCTGGAGCTGCACAGAAATTACCACTTATTCACAGGGTTCCATATACTGTATATTACTAAAGGTCTCCAGTAGGTAGGTATTGTCCAAAGTCGAGAACCTCTTTAAATACGTCCACAGATAGGACACGAACACTAATCTTACCATTTAGGGTGATCTTATCTATTTAACCCCTCTGTGACCTTAGACGTACTATCCCGTCGAGGTGCCCTGGGCTTATCTGACCCTGGACGGGATAGTACGTCATAGCCGATCGGCCGCGCTCACGGGGGGAGCGCGGCCGATCGCGGCCGGGTGTCAGCTGCTTATCGCAGCTGACATCCGGCACTATGTGCCAGGAGCGGTCACGGACCGCCCCCGGCACATTAACCCCTGGCACACCGCGATCAAAGATGATCGCGATGTGCCGGCGGTGCAGGGAAGCACCGCGCAGGGAGGGGGCTCCCTGCGGGCTTCTCTGAGCCCCCCGCAGCAACGCGATGTGATCGCGTTGCTGCGAGGGTCTCCTCACCTCCCTCCCTGCTCGAGCCCCGGATCCAAGATGGCCGCGGATCCGGGTCCTGCAGGGAGGGAGGTGGCTTCACAGAGCCTGCTCAGAGCAGGCACTGTGAAGGCTGCAGCGCTGCATGTCAGATCAGTGATCTGACAGAGTGCTGTGCAAACTGTCAGATCACTGATCTGTGATGTCCCCCCCTGGGACAAAGTAAAAAAGTAGAAAAAAATTTTTCCAAATGTGTAAAAAAAATAAAAAAAAATATTCCAAAATAATGAAAAAAAAAAAAAAATATTATTCCCATAAATACATTTCTTCATCTAAATAAAAAAAAAAAAACAATAAAAGTACACATATTTAGTATCGCCGCGTCCGTAACGACCCGACCTATAAAACTGTCCCACTAGTTAACCCCTTCAGTAAACACCGTAAGAAAAAAAAAAAAAAAAACGAGGCAAAAAACAACGCTTTATTATCATACCGCCGAACAAAAAGTGGAATAACACGCGATCAAAAGGACAGATATAAATAACCATGGTACCGCTGAAAGCGTCATATTGTCCCGCAAAAAAAGAGCCGCCATACAGCATCATCAGCAAAAAAATAAAAAAGTTATAGTCCTGAGAATAAAGCGATGCAAAAATAATTATTTTTTCTGTAAAATAGTTTTTATCGTATAAAAGCACCAAACCATAAAAAAATGATATAAATGAGGTATCGCTGTAATCGTACTGACCCGAAGAATAAAACTGATTTATCAATTTTACCAAACGCGGAACGGTATAAACGCCTCCCCCAATAGAAATTCATGAATAGCTGGCTTTTGGTCATTCTTCCTCACAAAAATCGGAATAAAAAGCGATAAAAAAATGTCACGTGCCCAAAAATGTTTTCAATAAAAACGTCAACTCGTCCCGCAAAAAACAAGACCTCACATGACTCTGTGGACCAAAATATGGAAAAATTATAGCTCTCAAAATGTGGTATTGCAAAAAATATTTTTTGCAATAAAAAGGGTCTTTCAGTGTGTGACGGCTGCCAATCATAAAAATCCGCTAAAAAACTCGCTATAAAAGTAAATCAAACCCCCCTTCATCACCCCCTTAGTTAGGGAAAAATAAAAAAAATGTATTTATTTCCATTTTACCATTAGGGCTAGGATTAGGGCTAGGGTTAGGGCTAGGGTTAGGGCTAGGGTTAGGGCTAGGGTTAGGGCTAGGGTTAGGGTTAGGGTTGGGGCTACAGTTAGGGTTAGGGTTTAGATTACATTTACAGTTGGGAATAGGATTGGGATTAGGGTTAGGGGTGTGTCAGGGTTAGAGGTGTGGTTAGGGTTACCGTTGGAATTAGGGTTAGGGGTGTGTTTAGATTAGGGTTTCAGTTATAATTGGGGGGTTTCCACTGTTTCGGCACATCAGGGGCTCTCCAAACACGACATGGCGTCAGATCTCAATTCCAGCCAATTCTGCGTTGAAAAAGTAAAACAGTGCTCCTTCCCTTCCGAGCTCTCCTGTGTGCCCAAACAGGGGTTTACCCCAACATATGGGGTATCAGCGTACTCAGGACAAATTGGACAACAACTTTTGTGGACCAATTTCTCCTGTTACCCTTGGGAAAATACAAAACTGGGGGCTAAAAAATAATTTTTGTGGGAAAACAAAAAGATTTTTTATTTTCACGGCTCTGCGTTATAAACTGTAGTGAAACACTTGGGGGTTCAAAGTTCTCACAACACATCTAGATAAGTTCATTGAGGGGTCTAGTTTCCAATATGGGGTCACTTGTGGGGGGTTTCTACTGTTTAGGTACATTAGGGGCTCTGCAAACGCAATGTGACGCCTGCAGACCAATCCATCTAAGTCTGCATTCCAAATGGCGCTCCTTCCCTTCCGAACCCTCCCATGCGCCCAAACGGTGGTTCCCCCCCACATATGGGGTATCAGCGTACTCAGGACAAATTGGACAACAACTTTTGGGGTCCAATTTCTCCTGTTACCCTAGGGAAAATACAAAACTGGGGGCTAAAAAATAATTTTTGTGGGAAAAAAATTTTGTTTTATTTTTATGGCTCTGCATTATAAACTTCTGTGAAGCCCTTGGTGGGTCAAAGTGCTCACCACACATCCAGATAAGTTCCTTAGGGGGTCTACTTTCCAAAATGGTGTCACTTGTGGGGGGTTTCAATGTTTAGGCACATCAGTGGCTCTCCAAACGCAACATGGCGTCCCATCTCAATTCCTGTCAATTTTGCATTGAAAAGTCAAACGGCGCTCCTTCCCTTCCGAGCTCTCCCATGCGCCCAAACAGTGGTTTACTGCCACATATGGGGTATCAGCGTACTCGGGACAAATTGGACAACAACTTTTGAGGTCCAATTTCTTCTCTTACCCTTGGAAAAATAAAAAATTGGGGGCAAAAATATAATTTTTGTGAAAAAATATGATTTATTTTTACGGTTCTGCATTATAAACTTCTGTGAAGCACTTGGTGGGTCAAAGTGCTCACCACACCTCTAGATAAGTTCCTTAGGGGGTCTACTTTCCAAAATGGTGTCACTTGTGGGGGGTTTCAATGTTTAGGCACATCAGTGGCTCTCCAAACGCAACATGGCGTCCCATCTCAATTTCTGTCAATTTTGCATTGAAAAGTCAAACTGCGCTCCTTCCCTTCCGAGCTCTCCCATGCGCCCAAACAGTGGTTTACTGCCACATATGGGGTATCAGCGTACTCAGGACAAATTGGACAACAACTTTTGAGGTCCAATTTCTTCTCTTACCCTTGGAAAAATAAAAAATTGGGGGCAAAAATATAATTTTTGTGAAAAAATATGATTTTTTATTTTTACGGTTCTGCATTATAAACTTCTGTGAAGCACTTGGTGGGTCAAAGTGCTCACCACACATCCAGATAAGTTCCTTAGGGGGTCTACTTTCCAAAATGGTGTCACTTGTGGGGGTTTCAATGTTTAGGCACATCAGTGGCTCTCCAAACGCAACATGGCGTCCCATCTCAATTCCTGTCAATTTTGCATTGAAAAGTCAAATAGCGCTCCTTCCCTTCCGAGCTCTCCCATGCGCCCAAACAGTGGTTTACTGCCACATATGGGGTATCAGCGTACTCAGGACAAATTGGACAACAACTTTTTGGGTCCAATTTCTCCTGTTACCCTTGGTAAAATAAAACAAATTGGAGCTGAAGTAAATTTTTTGTGTAAAAAAGTTAAATGTTCATTTTTATTTAAACATTCCAAAAATTCCTATTAAACACCTGAAGGGTTAATAAACTTCTTGAATGTGGTTTTGAGCACCTTGAGGGGTGCAGTTTTTAGAATGGTGTCACACTTGGGCATTTTCTATCATATAGACCCCTCAAAATGACTTCAAATGAGACGTGGTCCCTAAAAAAAAATGGTGTTGTAAAAATGAGAAATTGCTGGTCAACTTTTAACCCTTATAACTCCCTAACAAAAAAAAAAATTGGTTCCAAAATTATGCTGATGTAAAGGAGACATGTGGGAAATGTTATTTATTAAGTATTTTGTGTGACATATCTCTGTGATTTAATTGCATAAAAATTCAAAGTTTGAAAATTGCGAAATTTTCGCCAAATTTCCGTTTTTTTCACAAATAAACGCAGGTACTATCAAAGAAATTTTACCACTATCATGAAGTACAATATGTCACGAGAAAACAATGTCAGAATCGCCAGGATCCGTTGAAGCGTTTCGGAGTTATAACCTCATAAAGGGACAGTGGTCAGAATTGTAAAAATTGGCCTGGTCATTAACGTGCAAACCACCCTTGGGGGTAAAGGGGTTAATGGTCACTTCATTCATATAAATAAAAAATTGCCCATGTGGAGATCCATCTCTATCAGGAAGCATGGAGGGGCCTGCAGCACTGAGGAGAAGCAGGGTGCTTCTGGGAAATGTAGTTTTAGCAGATAAGAATAGGACCACCCATTCAGCTATGTAAACCTGGATGCTCACAGGGCAAAAGATAAAAAAACAAACACTGATTAACAGCTTTCTGTTTACACTGTGCATAGGCAGAAACTGCCAATCTTTGGGTGGTTGTGGTTGGACTACATGGCAGCAGGTTTACTAGTCCTCTAATAATAATCTGATGTCGTTTTATCAAGACTGCAGCAAGCACCCCAGTTAGCGACACATTGCTGGAATCAAGGTCTGTCTCTATATTGTGCTGCTCTCAGATTAGGTGGCAAAAAGATGGTGAGATTCCATTTAAAGAAATATTTACATGCAGCAGTTTACTGGAGACGTTTCTGAGACTGTCCCGTGGATCTGAATGGGTGGGGTTTGTGTGTGAGGACCCCTTTACTGCCCCACTTACAGGCTTCATAATCCACGTGATGCCGGGGTTTCTGCGGAACTCTTCTACAAACAGATGATATTCTGCTGGAAGCTCAAAGGTCTTGGGGAAGAAGTCGCATTTTAAGGCCTCAAGGCGACCGGATTCTCGTTCCAGCTGCTTCCGGAAGCGCTTGAGATTTTTCACCATAAAGTTCTTCCTGGTCAGCTAGTAGAAGAGACGGCAGAATGTGAATATGGCGGCTGTCGTGCTCATGGGCAAATTTGCGACACTGCAGAGTCAGACCGTCACCTCGTAGTGGTTGCGGAAGTGGCAGATGCGCACGTGTTCCTCCATGTAAATGTGGTCGAAGTTCTCGCGCAGCCAGCCGACATCACACCAGTAGAAATCCCACTCTCCATCGCTGTAAAATGGATTGTGAAGTGCAGCAAAATGAGAGATATACAGAGATATTGCTATCGGATCACCTCTATAGACACCGATAGCTGCTACTGCGCAGGTGCAGCGGGTGCCATTTTTGAAAAAAAAATGTTATATACTCAGGAAAACATCAAGCACATTTATTAACTGCACATGAAACATGCGATTATGTTACAGCACAGTATATAGATAATAAGTGACTGGCACACTCCGGACGTGTTGTGATGCAAAATTGGGGTTTATTATACATACAGTAACACAAACGTTACGGTCATAACTGGACCTTCATCAGTGTGCTAGATAACTAGTATGTTGAAGGAGCCCCAATAATTGAAACTACATTGCATCAGAAAAAAGCCTGGAGCTATATGAAATTCAGGTGATAGTATCGGTCCATGGACACAGGGGAATATGGCCCAGATGGTGCTATCAGAAAAGAGGCCTGAAGGTATATAGATCCCAGCAGGTGAGAACAATCTCACGTGCTCCCTCCACTCATCAGGCTGACTGCGCATACCTCCCTCTTAGCCCACAGCAGCGGCGACTTCGCATGGTTTCATATCTACTGGGGGATAGCGTTACCTGTGATACACCACCCTGCATCTGCAGATTGTTCTCACCTGCTGGGATCTAGAGACAATGCACACAACGGATATACATATACAGCGGTCAAGAAAAGCAAATAGAGGAGGTAGTACAATAAGTATAAGCAGATGATACAAAGGTCAGCCACTTGGGAAGTGTAGGGCGGCAAAGGTTTCTGGTTTTTTCCAACACGATACACATGGCGTGACCT
Source organism: Ranitomeya imitator (assembly GCF_032444005.1). NCBI lineage: Eukaryota > Metazoa > Chordata > Amphibia > Anura > Dendrobatidae > Ranitomeya > Ranitomeya imitator. The sequence goes on along the minus strand of NC_091283.1, from coordinate 446,824,675 downwards.
TCCTTAGAAGAGACCAAGGGCCACAGCCTCCCACGCGCAATTAACCCCTTGGTCTGTCACTCCTGCCTCTGGGATGGTCCTAGTTTCCCTCCTCTTAGGTCTGGTAGCCGAAACTCCAAAACCAATCATGGATCATAACTTCTCAACGGGTCATAGGATCCGTCCAGGCCCCCTTTACGTTTGGATACCAACATGACTTTGCTACCTGGCTTCTACTAGCCATTCTACTAACCTCCCCACCCTAGGGTACTAAAATGGGTCGAGACCCCGGCAGGCGTTCGGCTTGTTCCCGAGATCTAAAAAAAAGGTATATGACTAGGACGTATGATAACTCCATAACATCTTATGAAATTACAGCTCCCTTATGTATGGGGGGTCTTTGAAGCAGTTAAGCAGCTTGGGCTCCTAGCAGGGGTTCATCCTGTCAGAAAGGCCTCAGTACCAGCTGGTCTGCTGGGGGGGTGGGGGTAGGGGGAGGGTGAGCTTTTCCACTTGGAGTTTTTTAAGCTAGACCACTTGCTGAGCAAGGTGTCTTGTCTCACTCAGCTTCACACTTTGAAGGAGGTCTATAAAATCTCAGACCGGATATGATGCAGTCGATTGGCATGAAATTATATTCCCCCATGTTCTTCACATGAGGATATTTCTATGTTGCCTTTTTTTAGTTCTCCTAGGGGACTTGAGCCTGCGATCTTACGATTGCTTGCTCTATGTGCTACAATACTTCAGGATTTTTGCACAAAGTAAAAATGACAATCTCGTACTAAACCCAGCAGCAGTAGTAGTCCGCACTGGTCCTATGTAGGTAAAGGGTTAATCCAGCATACTCAGCATAAGACAATGCCAGACTATCCACTCTACATGGAGCTTTCTGAAGGCTTCACACAAGCCTAATGTGAGCAATGACAGACTACAGCAGAGTACACCCAAACCTTACTCCTTCACCTCCGTCCATCCAGGCCTCTGTCTCAGCACATCCGCGATGGTGTTGATGAGGCCACACTTGTACCGGATGCAGGATCTGGGCTCTCTGCACGAAAACAGACACATTTTTGGACCTTAAAGGGTTGTTCCAGTTTTCTCTAGAGTGTCATCGGTGTATAATGGAGGTTCTGCAAATTTACACTATGTTTCTCAATTCTTCACACTTTTCAAGATCTATGCTTGCTGTCATTCAAAGGGAACAGTGTTGCTTCTATCTCACTGCTGAGGATTTGTTACAATGCATCTTTCCCCTAACTAACTGTGTGAAGTTTGTTCTATTAAAAAAAGTGCCTTCCTCACCCTCCCCATGTTCTGCGCTGAGTCTCTGCCACTGCTCCTGATGTCTGGATTTGGCCGCAGTGCTGACATCATGAAGACAGCATGGCCGCCAATCAGTGAGCCCATCGCCTATAATGGGGGCATTCTGTGTACACTAGCAGAGTCGCTGAGCTTAGTTATAAGCTGCTAACTGACTGGGATTGGGATTTTCTGAAAAGGGAAAAGCCCCTTAAATGGCTTCACATTTTCTCAGTTTCACAAGTCCGTTGTTCACGGTGACCTGGGAATGCACAACCAGACCCTTACCACCTACTGCTGTCTAAAAACATTTCTCAAATCTGCAAAGATTGCCTGTGCAAGCACTCATCATCTCCCGCCTAGATTACTGCAACTTCCTCCTCTGTGGTCGACCTCCTAACACTTTTACCCCCTCCAATCTGCTGCCTGATTCATTCACCTTTCCCCCTAGAGTCCGTAACCTGTCCTCTCCATACATCTTAGGCAGAGGCAGACATATCATTGGTGCAGCCACCCAGGGGCCCAAGAGGTGAGGGGCCCGTTTCCGACCACTAAAGTTATAATGGCGCCTATTATAGATTTATAGCTCTGTATTATCAGGTGATCGAGCCTCAGTTTCCATCCCAATCGCTGGTCTCCTAAGCTGAACTTAATGCCACGGTCACACTATCAGTGTTTGGTGAGTTTTTTACCTCAGTATTTGTAGCCAAAATCAGGAGTGGAACAATCAGAGGAAAAGTATAATAGAAACATATGCCCCACTTCTGTATTTATCACCCACTGCTGGTTTTGGCTACAAATACAGAGGTAAAATACTGATAGTGTGACGGCAGCCTAAAGCTTGATAGGCCTGGAAATCTTGAGCCGGGCCAGAAATTATGGCTGAAACTCGGATCATGAATACAGATGTGTGAATTTAGTCTTCCTCGTACATCAGCTCCAGCCTGAAGGGGAAGATATGGAGCTTTTACATGATGCATCACGGAGATAAAACTGCCGTCCTACAAGGTTGTCACAAGGGCAAGCTGATGTGATGGTGAGAGTTGTGTTCCCTCTGATATGGACTAATGTGATGGTGAGAGGTGTGTTCCCTCTGATATGGACTGATGTGATGGTGAGAGTTGTGTTCCCTCTGATATGGACTGATGTGATGGTGAGAGTGTGTTCCCTCTGATATGGACTGATGTGATGGTGAGAGTTGTGTTCCCCCTGATATGGACTGATGTGATGGTGAGAGTGTGCTCCCTCTGATATGGACTGATGTGATGGTGAGAGTTGTGTTCCCTCTGATATGGACTGATGTGATGGTGAGAGTTGTGTTCCCTCTGATATGGACTGATGTGATGGTGAGAGTGTGTTCCCTCTGATATGGACTGATGTGATGGTGAGAGTTGTGTTCCCTCTGATATGGACTGATGTGATGGTGAGAGGTGTGTTCCCTCTGATATGGACTGATGTGATGGTGAGAGGTGTGTTCCCTCTGATATGGACTGATGTGATGGTGAGAGTGTGTTCCCTCTGATATGGACTGATGTGATGGTGAGAGTTGTGTTCCCTCTGATATGGACTGATGTGATGGTGAGAGTTGTGTTCCCCCTGATATGGACTGATGTGATGGTGAGAGTTGTGTTCCCTCTGATATGGACTGATGTGATGGTGAGAGTTGTGCTCCCTCTGATATGGACTGATGTGATGGTGAGAGTTGTGCTCCCTCTGATATGGACTGATGTGATGGTGAGAGGTGTGTTCCCTCTGATATGGACTGATGTGATGGTGAGAGTGTGTTCCCTCTGATATGGACTGATGTGATGGTGAGAGTTGTGTTCCCCCTGATATGGACTGATGTGATGGTGAGAGTTGTGTTCCCCCTGATATGGACTGATGTGATGGTGAGAGTTGTGTTCCCCCTGATATGGAAGGATTACAGCATTTTTCCATCCTCACCGCTCCTTCTGCCGCTGGTAGCCATATTGATTCTTGTTTGTAGGGACCTGATGCAAATGAAAAGTAAAAGGACGTCAGAAAGAACCGGTTCGGTCTCATAGCCATTGTATAAAGAAGGTTTTTCATAGACTTGCTGTATCATTTCTTCGCCATTTTCAGGATCACTGCTTGCTGTCAGTGTGCAGGACGTTCTGCTGTGTCCTGATAACAGAGTGATGGGGTTTATACAGTGTATCAGAACAGGTAAAGGTCTGTGCTAAACACAGCAGCACAAGCCCAAATCCTCTCCTGGAAGCCCGGCTCCACGCTGCTCCGGACCCTGAGACACTGTAACGAGTCCATCAGCTGTGAGGGAAGGACTAGATCAGAAGAGTTATTCACAAGTGTGTTCCTATTCACTGACAGTAGGCAGAGATCCGAGAATGATGAAAAACTGAATTAGTATATACAAGAAAGCTGCTGCCCTTCATTCTCTGTTCGGGCTCTGTTATGGGGGCACTATGGTTACCTCTGTCAAGGGAGTAATGTGGCTGTGCTTGGTATGGGGTAGTGCACATATTTCTGTTATGGGGGCACTATTGCAAGCACCATTATATGGGTTCAGTGGCTTTCACTGTTATGGGGGCTCTGTGGTTATCAATGTTATGGGGGCGATGTAGCTGTCATTGTTATGGGGGCGCTGTAGGTGTCATTGTTATGGGGGCACTGTAGCTGTCATTGTTATGGAGGCGCTGTAGCTGTCATTGTTATGGGGCGATGTAGCTGTCATTGTTATGGGGGCGCTGTGGCTGTCATTTTTATGGGGGCGCTGTAGCTGTCATTGTTATGGGGCGCTGTAGCTGTCATTGTTATGGAGGCGCTGTAGCTGTCATTGTTATGGGGCGCTGTAGCTGTCATTGTTATGGAGGCGCTGTAGCTGTCATTGTTATGGGGGCGCTGTAGCTGTCATTGTTAGAAGTGTAGACTAGTGGCCCTTTTAGAAGAAAAGGTGCGGGGTCTGGAAGAAAGAATAGCAACTTTGAAACTCATCAAAGAGAATGAAGACTTTCTAGACAGAACAGAAGCATCTCTACTGGTCACAGAAGGTGAAAAAAGTGTCAGAGAACCTCCAAAAGCAGATGAGTGGAAGCATGTGACCAAAAGAAGCAAGAAGACCATGGAGAAATCACCAACCACACTACTGAAGAACCGATATCAAATCTTTGTAGAGGATGAAGATGGCACACCTAAGGATGAAGCAATACCAGCAAGCAAAAAACAAAAGGGCATACAGCAACAAGTGACAGCAAAAAGTACAGCCAAGAAGCAACGAAGAGTGGTGGTGGTGGGAGACTCACTACTGAGAGGCACAGAAGCAGCCATCTGCAGACCGGACATAACTGCAAGAGAAGTATGCTGCCTTCCAGGTGCGATGATCAAGGATGTGACCGATAGGATACCAAAGCTCTTCAGCTCCAAGGACGTCCACCCATTTCTTCTGATACATGTTGGCACCAATGACACGGCAAGGAAAGACCTACCGACAATCTGCAAAGACTTTGAAGAGTTGGGGAAGAAAGTAAAGGAACTGGATGCACAGGTAGTTTTTTCTTCTATCCTTCCAGTAGACGGGCATGGCACCAGGAGATGGAACAGGATCCTTGATGCAAACAACTGGCTAAGACGATGGTGCAGACAACAAGGATTCGGATTCCTGGACCACGGTGTGAATTACTGGTACGATGGACTCCTCGCCAGAGATGGACTACACCTCAACAAACCTGGGAAACACACATTCGCCAGAAGACTCGCTACACTCATCAGGAGGGCGTTAAACTAGAAGAAGAGGGGACGGGAAGAAAAACATTAGACTTGAACAAAGAAGACCCAGGAAAACATACTCAGAAGGGAGGTAAGAACATTTCTAAAACAATCCACAGTGAGGAGATTGGAACAAAACAAAATCCTCTAAACTGCATGCTCGCAAACGCCAGAAGCCTGACAAACAAGATGGAAGAACTAGAAGCAGAAATATCTACAGGTAACTTTGACATAGTGGGAATAACCGAGACATGGTTAGATGAAAGCTATGACTGGGCAGTTAACTTACAGGGTTACAGTCTGTTTAGAAAGGATCGTAAAAATCGGAGAGGAGGAGGGGTTTGTCTCTATGTAAAGTCTTGTCTAAAGTCCACTTTAAGGGAGGATATTAGCGAAGGAAATGAGGATGTCGAGTCCATATGGGTCGAAATTCATGGAGGGAAAAATGGTAACAAAATTCTCATTGGGGTCTGTTACAAACCCCCAAATATAACAGAAACCATGGAAAGTCTACTTCTAAAGCAGATAGATGAAGCTGCAACCCATAATGAGGTCCTGGTTATGGGGGACTTTAACTACCCGGATATTAACTGGGAAACAGAAACCTGTGAAACCCATAAAGGCAACAGGTTTCTGCTAATAACCAAGAAAAATTATCTTTCACAATTGGTGCAGACTCCAACCAGAGGAGCAGCACTTTTAGACCTAATACTATCTAATAGACCTGACAGAATAACAAATCTGCAGGTGGCCGGGCATCTAGGAAATAGCGACCACAATATTGTACAGTTTCACCTGTCTTTCACTAGGGGGACTTGTCAGGGAGTCACAAAAACACTGAACTTTAGGAAGGCAAAGTTTGACCAGCTTAGGGTACGTTCACACTAGCGTTGCGCTGCCCTGCGTCGGCGACGCAACGCGCGACGCATCGAAAAACGCGCGCAAACGCGCGCAAAAACGCGCGCGTTTTGCGACGCGTGCGTCGTTTTTTACCAAAATCGGACGCACAGAAAATGCAACTTGTAGCGTTTTCGTGCGTCCGACGCCAGCGTCGGAAACGACGCACGTGGCGAAAAACGCAACCAAAAAGACGCACGCGTCCCCTATGTTAAACATAGGGGCGCGTCGCCGACGCAACAGCGGCGCAACGCTAATGTGAACTTAGACTTAGAGATGCCCTTAATCTGGTAGACTGGGACAATATCGTCAGAAATAAGAATACAGATAATAAATGGGAAATGTTTAAGAACATCCTAAATAGGCAGTGTAAGCGGTTTATACCTTGTGGGAATAAAAGGACTAGAAATAGGAAAAACCCAATGTGGCTAAACAAAGAAGTAAGACAGGCAATTAACAGTAAAAAGAAAGCATTTGCACTACTAAAGCAGGATGGCACCATTGAAGCTCTAAAAAACTATAGGGAGAAAAATACTTTATCTAAAAAACTAATTAAAGCTGCCAAAAAGGAAACAGAGAAGCACATTGCTATGGAGAGTAAAACTAATCCCAAACTGTTCTTCAACTATATCAATAGTAAAAGAATAAAAACTGAAAATGTAGGCCCCTTAAAAAATAGTGAGGAAAGAATGGTTGTAGATGACGAGGAAAAAGCTAACATATTAAACACCTTCTTCTCCACGGTATTCACGGTGGAAAATGAAATGCTAGGTGAAATCCCAAGAAACAATGAAAACCCTATATTAAGGGTCACCAATCTAACCCAAGAAGAGGTGCGAAACCGGCTAAATAAGATTAAAATAGATATATCTCCGGGTCCGGATGGCATACACCCACGAGTACTAAGGAAACTAAGTAATGTAATAGATAAACCATTATTTCTTATTTTTAGGGACTCTATAGCGACAGGATCTGTTCCGCAGGACTGGCGCATAGCAAATGTGGTGCCAATATTCAAAAAGGGCTCTAAAAGTGAACCTGGAAATTATAGGCCAGTAAGTCTAACCTCTATTGTTGGTAAAATATTTGAAGGGTTTCTGAGGGATGTTATTCTGGATTATCTCAATGAGAATAACTGTTTAACTCCATATCAGCATGGGTTTATGAGAAATCGCTCCTGTCAAACCAATCTAATCAGTTTTTATGAAGAGGTAAGCTATAGGCTGGACCACGGTGAGTCATTGGACGTGGTATATCTCGATTTTTCCAAAGCGTTTGATACCGTGCCGCACAAGAGGTTGGTACACAAAATGAGAATGCTTGGTCTGGGGGAAAATGTGTGTAAATGGGTTAGTAACTGACTTAGTGATAGAAAGCAGAGGGTGGTTATAAATGGTATAGTCTCTAACTGGGTCGCTGTGACCAGTGGGGTACCGCAGGGGTCAGTATTGGGACCTGTTTGATAAATGTAAGGTTATACACATGGGAAGAAGGAATCAATATCACCATTACACACTGAATGGGAAACCACTGGGTAAATCTGACAGGGAGAAGGACTTGGGGATCCTAGTTAATGATAAACTTACCTGGAGCAGCCAGTGCCAGGCAGCAGCTGCCAAGGCAAACAGGATCATGGGGTGCATTAAAAGAGGTCTGGATACACATGATGAGAGCATTATACTGCCTCTGTACAAATCCCTAGTTAGACCGCACATGGAGTACTGTGTCCAGTTTTGGGCACCGGTGCTCATGAAGGATATAATGGAACTAGAGAGAGTACAAAGGAGGGCAACAAAATTAATAAAGGGGATGGGAGAACTACAATACCCAGATAGATTAGCGAAATTAGGATTATTTAGTCTAGAAAAAAGACGACTGAGGGGCGATCTAATAACCATGTATAAGTATATAAGGGGACAATACAAATATCTCGCTGAGGATCTGTTTATACCAAGGAAGGTGACGGGTACAAGGGGGCATTCTTTGCGTCTGGAGGAGAGAAGATTTTTCCACCAACATAGAAGAGGATTCTTTACTGTTAGGGCAGTGAGAATCTGGAATTCCTTGCCTGAGGAGGTGGTGATGGCGAACTCAGTCGAGGGGTTCAAGAGAGGCCTGGATGTCTTCCTGGAGCAGAACAATATTGTATCATACAATTATTAGGTTCTGTAGAAGGACGTAGATCTGGGGATTTATTATGATGGAATATAGGCTGAACTGGATGGACAAATGTCTTTTTTCGGCCTTACTAACTATGTTACTATGTTACTATGTTATGGACGCGCTGTAGCTGTCATTGTTATGGGGTGCTGTAGCTGTCATTGTTATGGGGGCGCCGTAGCTGTCATTGTTATGGGGGCGCCGTAGCTGTCATTGTTATGGGGGCGCCGTAGCTGTCATTGTTATGGGGGCGCCGTAGCTGTCATTGTTATGGAGGCGCCGTAGCTGTCATTGTTATGGGGCGATGTAGCTGTCATTGTTATGGGGCGATGTAGCTGTCATTGTTATGGGGGCGCTGTAGCTGTTATTGTTATGGGGCAATATAGCTGTCATTGTTATGGGGCGCTGTAGCTGTCATTGTTATGGGGCGCTGTAGCTGTCATTGTTATGGGGGCGCTGTAGCTGTCATTGTTATAGGGCGCTGTAGCTGTCATTGTTATGGAGCGATGTAGCTGTCATTGTTATGGGGGCGCTGTAGCTGTCATTGTTATGGGGCGCTGTAGCTGTCATTGTTATGGGGCGCTGTAGCTGTCATTGTTATGGGGCGCTGTAGCTGTCATTGTTATGGGGGCGCTGTGGCTGTCATTTTTATGGGGGCGCTGTGGCTGTCATTGTTATGGGGGCGCTGTGGCTGTCATTTTTATGGGGGCGCTGTAGCTGTCATTGTTATGGAGCGATGTAGCTGTCAATGTTATGGGGGTGCTGTAGCTGTCATTGTTATGGGGGCGCTGTGGCTGTCATTTTTATGGGGGCGCTGTAGCTGTCATTGTTATGGGGGCGCTGTAGCTGTCATTGTTATGGGGGCGCTGTAGCTGTCATTGTTATGGGGGCGCTGTAGCTGTCATTGTTATGGAGCGATGTAGCTGTCAATGTTATGGGGGCGCTGTAGCTGTCATTGTTATGGGGGCGCTGTAGCTGTCATTGTTATGGAGCGATGTAGCTGTCAATGTTATGGGGGCGCTGTGATTGTCACTTATGTGGGTACTGTGGATGTCACTGTTGGGGGGGCACTGTGGCTGACTCTGTTTTGGGGGCACTGTCGGTGACACTATTATCTATCACATCCGCTCCACTATTGGGGATTCTATGGCTGATCGCATTATTCCGCTCCCCAGACCTAACATATGGTCACGTGAGCAGGAGCGGCGGACACACATCGTGCTGGAGCGTTATACAGGTGCCGCATCACCTATAGTAGGGGCACCGAGACCCCGCAGGCCCACCTGTCCGCACTGACCTTTCCTCTGGACATTGCTGGCTGCTGGCGCTGACCGCAACTACGGGACTGTAAACAGACGCAAAACACAGCAGAGGTTTAGTTGTTCCCATGACGACTGGAGAAGAACACGTGACGTGTAGGTGCCTGCGAAACAGGAAGTGCGCGCTTTGCCCGGAAATGTGTCGCCGCCCGGCAGTGGCAGACATTGTGTTGGTGGGCAGTGCGTAGTTGTGTAGTCAGCGCCTGTACACACTGGGAGCACTCTGCGGCCGCACACCACAGAGGTTCTACCTGTACACACTGGGAGCACTCTGCAGCCGCACACCACAGAGGTTCTACCTGTACACACTGGGAGCACTCTGCGGCCGCACACCACAGAGGTTCTACCTGTACACACTGGGAGCACTCTGCAGCCGCACACACCACAGAGGTTCTACCTGTACACACTGGGAGCACTCTGCGGCCGCACACACACCACAGAGGTTCTACCTGTACACACTGGGAGCACTCTGCAGCCGCACACACACCACAGAGGTTCTACCTGTACACACTGGGAGCACTCTGCGGCCGCACACACCACAGAGGTTCTACCTGTACACACTGGGAGCACTCTGCGGCTGCACACACACCACAGAGGTATTACCTGTACACACTGGGAGCACTCTGCGGCTGCACACACACCACAGAGGTTCTACCTGTACACACTGGGAGCACTCTGCGGCTGCACACACACCACAGAGGTTCTACCTGTACACACTGGGAGCACTCTGCGGCCGCACACCACAGAGGTTCTACCTGTACACACTGGGGGCACTCTGCAGCCGCACACACACCACAGAGGTTCTACCTGTACACACTGGGAGCACTCTGCGGCCGCACACACCACAGAGGTTCTACCTGTACACACTGGGAGCACTCTGCGGCTGCACACACACCACAGAGGTATTACCTGTACACACTGGGAGCACTCTGCGGCTGCACACACACCACAGAGGTTCTACCTGTACACACTGGGAGCACTCTGCGGCCGCACACACACCACAGAGGTTCTACCTGTACACACTGGGAGCACTCTGCGGCTGCACACACACCACAGAGGTTCTACCTGTACACACTGGGGGCACTCTGCGGCCGCACACACCACAGAGGTTCTACCTGTACACACTGGGAGCACTCTGCGGCCGCACACACCACAGAGGTTCTACCTGTACACACTGGGAGCACTCTGCGGCTGCACACACACCACAGAGGTTCTACCTGTACACGCTGGGAGCACTCTGCGGCTGCACACACACCACAGAGGTTCTACCTGTACACACTGGGAGCACTCTGCGGCTGCACACACACCACAGAGGTTCTACCTGTACACACTGGGAGCACTCTGCGGCTGCACACACACCACAGAGGTTCTACCTGTACACACTGGGAGCACTCTGCAGCCGCACACACCACAGAGGTTCTACCTGTACACACTGGGAGCACTCTGCAGCCGCACACACCACAAAGGTTCTACCTGTACACACTGGGAGCACTCTGCAGCCGCACACACACCACAGAGGTTCTACCTGTACACACTGGGAGCACTCTGCGGCTGCACACACACCACAGAGGTATTACCTGTACACACTGGGAGCACTCTGCGGCTGCACACACACCACAGAGGTTCTACCTGTACACACTGGGAGCACTCTGCGGCCGCACACACACCACAGAGGTTCTACCTGTACACACTGGGAGCACTCTGCGGCCGCACACACACCACAGAGGTTCTACCTGTACACACTGGGAGCACTCTGCGGCTGCACACACACCACAGAGGTTCTACCTGTACACACTGGGAGCACTCTGCGGCCGCACACCACAGAGGTTCTACCTGTACACACTGGGGGCACTCTGCGGCCGCACACACCACAGAGGTTCTACCTGTACACACTGGGAGCACTCTGCGGCCGCACACACCACAGAGGTTCTACCTGTACACACTGGGAGCACTCTGCGGCTGCACACACACCACAGAGGTTCTACCTGTACACGCTGGGAGCACTCTGCGGCTGCACACACACCACAGAGGTTCTACCTGTACACACTGGGAGCACTCTGCAGCCGCACACCACAGAGGTTCTACCTGTACACACTGGGAGCACTCTGCGGCCGCACACACACCACAGAGGTTCTACCTGTACACACTGGGAGCACTCTGCGGCTGCACACACACCACAGAGGTTCTACCTGTACACACTGGGAGCACTCTGCAGCCGCACACACCACAGAGGTTCTACCTGTACACACTGGGAGCACTCTGCGGCTGCACACACACCACAGAGGTTCTACCTGTACACACTGGGAGCACTCTGCGGCTGCACACACACCACAGAGGTTCTACCTGTACACACTGGGAGCACTCTGCGGCTGCACACACACCACAGAGGTTCTACCTGTACACACTGGAAGCACTCTGCAGCCGCACACACCACAGAGGTTCTACCTGTACACACTGGGAGCACTCTGCGGCCGCACACACCACAGAGGTTCTACCTGTACACACTGGGAGCACTCTGCGGCTGCACACACACCACAGAGGTTCTACCTGTACACACTGGGAGCACTCTGCGGCCGCACACACACCACAGAGGTTCTACCTGTACACACTGGGAGCACTCTGCGGCTGCACACACACCACAGAGGTTCTACCTGTACACACTGGGAGCACTCTGCGGCTGCACACACACCACAGAGGTTCTACCTGTACACACTGGGAGCACTCTGCGGCCGCACACACCACAGAGGTTCTACCTGTACACACTGGGAGCACTCTGCGGCTGCACACACACCACAGAGGTTCTACCTGTACACACTGGGAGCACTCTACGGCTGCACACACACCACAGAGGTTCTACCTGTACACATTGGGAGCACTCTGCGGCTGCACACACACCACAGAGGTTCTACCTGTACACACTGGGAGCACTCTGCGGCCGCACACACACCACAGAGGTTCTACCTGTACACACTGGGAGCACTCTGCGGCCGCACACACACCACAGAGGTTCTACCTGTACACACTGGGAGCACTCTGCGGCCGCACACACACCACAGATGTTCTACCTGTACACACTGGGAGCACTCTGCGGCCGCACACACACCACAGAGGTTCTACCTGTACACACTGGGAGCACTCTGCGGGAGCACTCTGCAGCCGCACACACCACAGAGGTTCTACATGTACACACTGGGAGCACTCTGCGGCTGCACACACACCACAGAGGTTCTACCTGTACACACTGGGAGCACTCTGCGGCTGCACACACACCACAGAGGTTCTACCTGTACACACTGGGAGCACTCTGCGGGAGCACTCTGCGGCCGCACACACCACAGAGGTTCTACCTGTACACACTGGGAGCACTCTGCGGCTGCACACACACCACAGAGGTTCTACCTGTACACACTGGGAGCACTCTGCGGCTGCACACACACCACAGAGGTTCTACCTGTACACACTGGGAGCACTCTGCGGCTGCACACACATCACAGAGGTTCTACCTGTACACACTGGGAGCACTCTGCAGCCGCACACACCACAGAGGTTCTACCTGTACACACTGGGAGCACTCTGCGGCCGCACACACCACAGAGGTTCTACCTGTACACACTGGGAGCACTCTGCGGCTGCACACACACCACAGAGGTTCTACCTGTACACACTGGGAGCACTCTGCGGCTGCACACACACCACAGAGGTTCTACCTGTACACACTGGGAGCACTGTGCGGCCGCACACACACCACAGAGGTTCTACCTGTACACACTGGGAGCACTCTGCGGCCGCACACACACCACAGAGGTTCTACCTGTACACACTGGGAGCACTCTGCGGCTGCACACACACACCACAGAGGTTCTACCTGTACACACTGGGAGCACTCTGCGGCCGCACACCACAGAGGTTCTACCTGTACACACTGGGGGCACTCTGCGGCCGCACACACCACAGAGGTTCTACCTGTACACACTGGGAGCACTCTGCGGCCGCACACACCACAGAGGTTCTACCTGTACACACTGGGAGCACTCTGCGGCCGCACACACCACAGAGGTTCTACCTGTACACACTGGGAGCACTCTGCGGCTGCACACACACCACAGAGGTTCTACCTGTACACACTGGGAGCACTCTGCGGCTGCACACACACCACAGAGGTTCTACCTGTACACACTGGGAGCACTCTGCGGCCGCACACACACCACAGAGGTTCTACCTGTACACACTGGGAGCACTCTGCGGCCGCACACACACCACAGAGGTTCTACCTGTACACACTGGGAGCACTCTGCGGCTGCACACACACCACAGATGTTCTACCTGTACACACTGGGAGCACTCTGCGGCTGCATACACACCACATAGATTCTACCTGTACACACTGGGAGCACTCTGCGGCCGCACACACACCACAGAGGTTCTACCTGTACACACTGGGAGCACTCTGCGGGAGCACTCTGCGGCCGCACACACCACAGAGGTTCTACCTGTACACACTGGGAGCACTCTGCGGCTGCACACACACCACAGAGGTTCTACCTGTACACACTGGGAGCACTCTGCGGCTGCACACACACCACAGAGGTTCTACCTGTACACACTGGGAGCACTCTGCGGCTGCACACACACCACAGAGAATCTACCTGTACACACTGGGAGCACTCTGCGGCCGCACACACACCACAGAGGTTCTACCTGTACACACTGGGAGCACTCTGCGGCTGCACACACACCACAGAGGTTCTACCTGTACACACTGGGTGCACTCTGCGGCCGCACACACACCACAGAGGTTCTACCTGTACACACTGGGAGCACTCTGCGGCTGCACACACACCACAGAGGTTCTACCTGTACACACTGGGAGCACTCTGCGGCCGCACACCACAGAGGTTCTACCTGTACACACTGGGGGCACTCTGCGGCCGCACACACCACAGAGGTTCTACCTGTACACACTGGGAGCACTCTGCGGCCGCACACACCACAGAGGTTCTACCTGTACACACTGGGAGCACTCTGCGGCTGCACACACACCACAGAGGTTCTACCTGTACACGCTGGGAGCACTCTGCGGCTGCACACACACCACAGAGGTTCTACCTGTACACACTGGGAGCACTCTGCAGCCGCACACCACAGAGGTTCTACCTGTACACACTGGGAGCACTCTGCGGCCGCACACACACCACAGAGGTTCTACCTGTACACACTGGGAGCACTCTGCGGCTGCACACACACCACAGAGGTTCTACCTGTACACACTGGGAGCACTCTGCAGCCGCACACACCACAGAGGTTCTACCTGTACACACTGGGAGCACTCTGCGGCTGCACACACACCACAGAGGTTCTACCTGTACACACTGGGAGCACTCTGCGGCTGCACACACACCACAGAGGTTCTACCTGTACACACTGGGAGCACTCTGCGGCTGCACACACACCACAGAGGTTCTACCTGTACACACTGGAAGCACTCTGCAGCCGCACACACCACAGAGGTTCTACCTGTACACACTGGGAGCACTCTGCGGCCGCACACACCACAGAGGTTCTACCTGTACACACTGGGAGCACTCTGCGGCTGCACACACACCACAGAGGTTCTACCTGTACACACTGGGAGCACTCTGCGGCCGCACACACACCACAGAGGTTCTACCTGTACACACTGGGAGCACTCTGCGGCTGCACACACACCACAGAGGTTCTACCTGTACACACTGGGAGCACTCTGCGGCTGCACACACACCACAGAGGTTCTACCTGTACACACTGGGAGCACTCTGCGGCCGCACACACCACAGAGGTTCTACCTGTACACACTGGGAGCACTCTGCGGCTGCACACACACCACAGAGGTTCTACCTGTACACACTGGGAGCACTCTACGGCTGCACACACACCACAGAGGTTCTACCTGTACACATTGGGAGCACTCTGCGGCTGCACACACACCACAGAGGTTCTACCTGTACACACTGGGAGCACTCTGCGGCCGCACACACACCACAGAGGTTCTACCTGTACACACTGGGAGCACTCTGCGGCCGCACACACACCACAGAGGTTCTACCTGTACACACTGGGAGCACTCTGCGGCCGCACACACACCACAGATGTTCTACCTGTACACACTGGGAGCACTCTGCGGCCGCACACACACCACAGAGGTTCTACCTGTACACACTGGGAGCACTCTGCGGGAGCACTCTGCAGCCGCACACACCACAGAGGTTCTACATGTACACACTGGGAGCACTCTGCGGCTGCACACACACCACAGAGGTTCTACCTGTACACACTGGGAGCACTCTGCGGCTGCACACACACCACAGAGGTTCTACCTGTACACACTGGGAGCACTCTGCGGGAGCACTCTGCGGCCGCACACACCACAGAGGTTCTACCTGTACACACTGGGAGCACTCTGCGGCTGCACACACACCACAGAGGTTCTACCTGTACACACTGGGAGCACTCTGCGGCTGCACACACACCACAGAGGTTCTACCTGTACACACTGGGAGCACTCTGCGGCTGCACACACATCACAGAGGTTCTACCTGTACACACTGGGAGCACTCTGCAGCCGCACACACCACAGAGGTTCTACCTGTACACACTGGGAGCACTCTGCGGCCGCACACACCACAGAGGTTCTACCTGTACACACTGGGAGCACTCTACGGCTGCACACACACCACAGAGGTTCTACCTGTACACATTGGGAGCACTCTGCGGCTGCACACACACCACAGAGGTTCTACCTGTACACACTGGGAGCACTCTGCGGCCGCACACACACCACAGAGGTTCTACCTGTACACACTGGGAGCACTCTGCGGCCGCACACACACCACAGAGGTTCTACCTGTACACACTGGGAGCACTCTGCGGCCGCACACACACCACAGATGTTCTACCTGTACACACTGGGAGCACTCTGCGGCCGCACACACACCACAGAGGTTCTACCTGTACACACTGGGAGCACTCTGCGGGAGCACTCTGCAGCCGCACACACCACAGAGGTTCTACATGTACACACTGGGAGCACTCTGCGGCTGCACACACACCACAGAGGTTCTACCTGTACACACTGGGAGCACTCTGCGGCTGCACACACACCACAGAGGTTCTACCTGTACACACTGGGAGCACTCTGCGGCTGCACACACACCACAGAGAATCTACCTGTACACACTGGGAGCACTCTGCGGCCGCACACACACCACAGAGGTTCTACCTGTACACACTGGGAGCACTCTGCGGCTGCACACACACCACAGAGGTTCTACCTGTACACACTGGGAGCACTGTGCGGCCGCACACACACCACAGAGGTTCTACCTGTACACACTGGGAGCACTCTGCGGCCGCACACACACCACAGAGGTTCTACCTGTACACACTGGGAGCACTCTGCGGCTGCACACACACACCACAGAGGTTCTACCTGTACACACTGGGAGCACTCTGCGGCCGCACACCACAGAGGTTCTACCTGTACACACTGGGGGCACTCTGCGGCCGCACACACCACAGAGGTTCTACCTGTACACACTGGGAGCACTCTGCGGCCGCACACACCACAGAGGTTCTACCTGTACACACTGGGAGCACTCTGCGGCCGCACACACCACAGAGGTTCTACCTGTACACACTGGGAGCACTCTGCGGCTGCACACACACCACAGAGGTTCTACCTGTACACACTGGGAGCACTCTGCGGCTGCACACACACCACAGAGGTTCTACCTGTACACACTGGGAGCACTCTGCGGCCGCACACACACCACAGAGGTTCTACCTGTACACACTGGGAGCACTCTGCGGCCGCACACACACCACAGAGGTTCTACCTGTACACACTGGGAGCACTCTGCGGCTGCACACACACCACAGATGTTCTACCTGTACACACTGGGAGCACTCTGCGGCTGCATACACACCACATAGATTCTACCTGTACACACTGGGAGCACTCTGCGGCCGCACACACACCACAGAGGTTCTACCTGTACACACTGGGAGCACTCTGCGGGAGCACTCTGCGGCCGCACACACCACAGAGGTTCTACCTGTACACACTGGGAGCACTCTGCGGCTGCACACACACCACAGAGGTTCTACCTGTACACACTGGGAGCACTCTGCGGCTGCACACACACCACAGAGGTTCTACCTGTACACACTGGGAGCACTCTGCGGCTGCACACACACCACAGAGAATCTACCTGTACACACTGGGAGCACTCTGCGGCCGCACACACACCACAGAGGTTCTACCTGTACACACTGGGAGCACTCTGCGGCTGCACACACACCACAGAGGTTCTACCTGTACACACTGGGTGCACTCTGCGGCCGCACACACACCACAGAGGTTCTACCTGTACACACTGGGAGCACTCTGCGGCTGCACACACACCACAGAGGTTCTACCTGTACACACTGGGAGCACTCTGCGGCCGCACACCACAGAGGTTCTACCTGTACACACTGGGGGCACTCTGCGGCCGCACACACCACAGAGGTTCTACCTGTACACACTGGGAGCACTCTGCGGCCGCACACACCACAGAGGTTCTACCTGTACACACTGGGAGCACTCTGCGGCTGCACACACACCACAGAGGTTCTACCTGTACACGCTGGGAGCACTCTGCGGCTGCACACACACCACAGAGGTTCTACCTGTACACACTGGGAGCACTCTGCAGCCGCACACCACAGAGGTTCTACCTGTACACACTGGGAGCACTCTGCGGCCGCACACACACCACAGAGGTTCTACCTGTACACACTGGGAGCACTCTGCGGCTGCACACACACCACAGAGGTTCTACCTGTACACACTGGGAGCACTCTGCAGCCGCACACACCACAGAGGTTCTACCTGTACACACTGGGAGCACTCTGCGGCTGCACACACACCACAGAGGTTCTACCTGTACACACTGGGAGCACTCTGCGGCTGCACACACACCACAGAGGTTCTACCTGTACACACTGGGAGCACTCTGCGGCTGCACACACACCACAGAGGTTCTACCTGTACACACTGGAAGCACTCTGCAGCCGCACACACCACAGAGGTTCTACCTGTACACACTGGGAGCACTCTGCGGCCGCACACACCACAGAGGTTCTACCTGTACACACTGGGAGCACTCTGCGGCTGCACACACACCACAGAGGTTCTACCTGTACACACTGGGAGCACTCTGCGGCCGCACACACACCACAGAGGTTCTACCTGTACACACTGGGAGCACTCTGCGGCTGCACACACACCACAGAGGTTCTACCTGTACACACTGGGAGCACTCTGCGGCTGCACACACACCACAGAGGTTCTACCTGTACACACTGGGAGCACTCTGCGGCCGCACACACCACAGAGGTTCTACCTGTACACACTGGGAGCACTCTGCGGCTGCACACACACCACAGAGGTTCTACCTGTACACACTGGGAGCACTCTACGGCTGCACACACACCACAGAGGTTCTACCTGTACACATTGGGAGCACTCTGCGGCTGCACACACACCACAGAGGTTCTACCTGTACACACTGGGAGCACTCTGCGGCCGCACACACACCACAGAGGTTCTACCTGTACACACTGGGAGCACTCTGCGGCCGCACACACACCACAGAGGTTCTACCTGTACACACTGGGAGCACTCTGCGGCCGCACACACACCACAGATGTTCTACCTGTACACACTGGGAGCACTCTGCGGCCGCACACACACCACAGAGGTTCTACCTGTACACACTGGGAGCACTCTGCGGGAGCACTCTGCAGCCGCACACACCACAGAGGTTCTACATGTACACACTGGGAGCACTCTGCGGCTGCACACACACCACAGAGGTTCTACCTGTACACACTGGGAGCACTCTGCGGCTGCACACACACCACAGAGGTTCTACCTGTACACACTGGGAGCACTCTGCGGGAGCACTCTGCGGCCGCACACACCACAGAGGTTCTACCTGTACACACTGGGAGCACTCTGCGGCTGCACACACACCACAGAGGTTCTACCTGTACACACTGGGAGCACTCTGCGGCTGCACACACACCACAGAGGTTCTACCTGTACACACTGGGAGCACTCTGCGGCTGCACACACATCACAGAGGTTCTACCTGTACACACTGGGAGCACTCTGCAGCCGCACACACCACAGAGGTTCTACCTGTACACACTGGGAGCACTCTGCGGCCGCACACACCACAGAGGTTCTACCTGTACACACTGGGAGCACTCTACGGCTGCACACACACCACAGAGGTTCTACCTGTACACATTGGGAGCACTCTGCGGCTGCACACACACCACAGAGGTTCTACCTGTACACACTGGGAGCACTCTGCGGCCGCACACACACCACAGAGGTTCTACCTGTACACACTGGGAGCACTCTGCGGCCGCACACACACCACAGAGGTTCTACCTGTACACACTGGGAGCACTCTGCGGCCGCACACACACCACAGATGTTCTACCTGTACACACTGGGAGCACTCTGCGGCCGCACACACACCACAGAGGTTCTACCTGTACACACTGGGAGCACTCTGCGGGAGCACTCTGCAGCCGCACACACCACAGAGGTTCTACATGTACACACTGGGAGCACTCTGCGGCTGCACACACACCACAGAGGTTCTACCTGTACACACTGGGAGCACTCTGCGGCTGCACACACACCACAGAGGTTCTACCTGTACACACTGGGAGCACTCTGCGGGAGCACTCTGCGGCCGCACACACCACAGAGGTTCTACCTGTACACACTGGGAGCACTCTGCGGCTGCACACACACCACAGAGGTTCTACCTGTACACACTGGGAGCACTCTGCGGCTGCACACACACCACAGAGGTTCTACCTGTACACACTGGGAGCACTCTGCGGCTGCACACACATCACAGAGGTTCTACCTGTACACACTGGGAGCACTCTGCAGCCGCACACACCACAGAGGTTCTACCTGTACACACTGGGAGCACTCTGCGGCCGCACACACCACAGAGGTTCTACCTGTACACACTGGGAGCACTCTGCGGCTGCACACACACCACAGAGGTTCTACCTGTACACACTGGGAGCACTCTGCGGCTGCACACACACCACAGAGGTTCTACCTGTACACACTGGGAGCACTGTGCGGCCGCACACACACCACAGAGGTTCTACCTGTACACACTGGGGGCACTCTGCGGCCGCACACACACCACAGAGGTTCTACCTGTACACACTGGGAGCACTCTGCGGCTGCACACACACACCACAGAGGTTCTACCTGTACACACTGGGAGCACTCTGCGGCCGCACACCACAGAGGTTCTACCTGTACACACTGGGGGCACTCTGCGGCCGCACACACCACAGAGGTTCTACCTGTACACACTGGGAGCACTCTGCGGCCGCACACACCACAGAGGTTCTACCTGTACACACTGGGAGCACTCTGCGGCCGCACACACCACAGAGGTTCTACCTGTACACACTGGGAGCACTCTGCGGCTGCACACACACCACAGAGGTTCTACCTGTACACACTGGGAGCACTCTGCGGCTGCACACACACCACAGAGGTTCTACCTGTACACACTGGGAGCACTCTGCGGCCGCACACACACCACAGAGGTTCTACCTGTACACACTGGGAGCACTCTGCGGCCGCACACACACCACAGAGGTTCTACCTGTACACACTGGGAGCACTCTGCGGCTGCACACACACCACAGATGTTCTACCTGTACACACTGGGAGCACTCTGCGGCTGCACACACACCACATAGATTCTACCTGTACACACTGGGAGCACTCTGCGGCCGCACACACACCACAGAGGTTCTACCTGTACACACTGGGAGCACTCTGCGGGAGCACTCTGCGGCCGCACACACCACAGAGGTTCTACCTGTACACACTGGGAGCACTCTGCGGCTGCACACACACCACAGAGGTTCTACCTGTACACACTGGGAGCACTCTGCGGCTGCACACACACCACAGAGGTTCTACCTGTACACACTGGGAGCACTCTGCGGCTGCACACACACCACAGAGAATCTACCTGTACACACTGGGAGCACTCTGCGGCCGCACACACACCACAGAGGTTCTACCTGTACACACTGGGAGCACTCTGCGGCTGCACACACACCACAGAGGTTCTACCTGTACACACTGGGTGCACTCTGCGGCCGCACACACACCACAGAGGTTCTACCTGTACACACTGGGAGCACTCTGCGGCTGCACACACACCACAGAGGTTCTACCTGTACACACTGGGAGCACTCTGCGGCCGCACACCACAGAGGTTCTACCTGTACACACTGGGGGCACTCTGCGGCCGCACACACCACAGAGGTTCTACCTGTACACACTGGGAGCACTCTGCGGCCGCACACACCACAGAGGTTCTACCTGTACACACTGGGAGCACTCTGCGGCTGCACACACACCACAGAGGTTCTACCTGTACACACTGGGAGCACTCTGCGGCTGCACACACACCACAGAGGTTCTACCTGTACACACTGGGAGCACTCTGCGGCCGCACACACACCACAGAGGTTCTACCTGTACACACTGGGAGCACTCTGCGGCCGCACACACACCACAGAGGTTCTACCTGTACACACTGGGAGCACTCTGCGGCTGCACACACACCACAGATGTTCTACCTGTACACACTGGGAGCACTCTGCGGCTGCACATACACCACATAGATTCTACCTGTACACACTGGGAGCACTCTGCGGCCGCACACACACCACAGAGGTTCTACCTGTACACACTGGGAGCACTCTGCGGGAGCACTCTGCGGCCGCACACACCACAGAGGTTCTACCTGTACACACTGGGAGCACTCTGCGGCTGCACACACACCACAGAGGTTCTACCTGTACACACTGGGAGCACTCTGCGGCTGCACACACACCACAGAGGTTCTACCTGTACACACTGGGAGCACTCTGCGGCTGCACACACACCACAGAGAATCTACCTGTACACACTGGGAGCACTCTGCGGCCGCACACACACCACAGAGGTTCTACCTGTACACACTGGGAGCACTCTGCGGCTGCACACACACCACAGAGGTTCTACCTGTACACACTGGGTGCACTCTGCGGCCGCACACACACCACAGAGGTTCTACCTGTACACACTGGGAGCACTCTGCGGCTGCACACACACCACAGAGGTTCTACCTGTACACACTGGGAGCACTCTGCGGCCGCACACCACAGAGGTTCTACCTGTACACACTGGGGGCACTCTGCGGCCGCACACACCACAGAGGTTCTACCTGTACACACTGGGAGCACTCTGCGGCCGCACACACCACAGAGGTTCTACCTGTACACACTGGGAGCACTCTGCGGCCGCACACACCACAGAGGTTCTACCTGTACACACTGGGAGCACTCTGCGGCTGCACACACACCACAGAGGTTCTACCTGTACACGCTGGGAGCACTCTGCGGCTGCACACACACCACAGAGGTTCTACCTGTACACACTGGGAGCACTCTGCAGCCGCACACCACAGAGGTTCTACCTGTACACACTGGGAGCACTCTGCGGCCGCACACACACCACAGAGGTTCTACCTGTACACACTGGGAGCACTCTGCGGCTGCACACACACCACAGAGGTTCTACCTGTACACACTGGGAGCACTCTGCAGCCGCACACACCACAGAGGTTCTACCTGTACACACTGGGAGCACTCTGCGGCTGCACACACACCACAGAGGTTCTACCTGTACACACTGGGAGCACTCTGCGGCTGCACACACACCACAGAGGTTCTACCTGTACACACTGGGAGCACTCTGCGGCTGCACACACACCACAGAGGTTCTACCTGTACACACTGGGAGCACTCTGCAGCCGCACACACCACAGAGGTTCTACCTGTACACACTGGGAGCACTCTGCGGCCGCACACACCACAGAGGTTCTACCTGTACACACTGGGAGCACTCTGCGGCTGCACACACACCACAGAGGTTCTACCTGTACACACTGGGAGCACTCTGCGGCCGCACACACACCACAGAGGTTCTACCTGTACACACTGGGAGCACTCTGCGGCTGCACACACACCACAGAGGTTCTACCTGTACACACTGGGAGCACTCTGCGGCTGCACACACACCACAGAGGTTCTACCTGTACACACTGGGAGCACTCTGCGGCCGCACACCACAGAGGTTCTACCTGTACACACTGGGGGCACTCTGCGGCCGCACACACCACAGAGGTTCTACCTGTACACACTGGGAGCACTCTGCGGCCGCACACACCACAGAGGTTCTACCTGTACACACTGGGAGCACTCTGCGGCCGCACACACCACAGAGGTTCTACCTGTACACACTGGGAGCACTCTGCGGCTGCACACACACCACAGAGGTTCTACCTGTACACACTGGGAGCACTCTGCGGCTGCACACACACCACAGAGGTTCTACCTGTACACACTGGGAGCACTCTGCGGCCGCACACACACCACAGAGGTTCTACCTGTACACACTGGGAGCACTCTGCGGCTGCACACACACCACAGAGGTTCTACCTGTACACACTGGGAGCACTCTACGGCTGCACACACACCACAGAGGTTCTACCTGTACACATTGGGAGCACTCTGCGGCTGCACACACACCACAGAGGTTCTACCTGTACACACTGGGAGCACTCTGCGGCCGCACACACACCACAGAGGTTCTACCTGTACACACTGGGAGCACTCTGCGGCCGCACACACACCACAGAGGTTCTACCTGTACACACTGGGAGCACTCTGCGGCTGCACACACACCACAGATGTTCTACCTGTACACACTGGGAGCACTCTGCGGCTGCACACACACCACATAGATTCTACCTGTACACACTGGGAGCACTCTGCGGCCGCACACACACCACAGAGGTTCTACCTGTACACACTGGGAGCACTCTGCGGGAGCACTCTGCGGCCGCACACACCACAGAGGTTCTACATGTACACACTGGGAGCACTCTGCGGCTGCACACACACCACAGAGGTTCTACCTGTACACACTGGGAGCACTCTGCGGCTGCACACACACCACAGAGGTTCTACCTGTACACACTGGGAGCACTCTGCGGGAGCACTCTGCGGCCGCACACACCACAGAGGTTCTACCTGTACACACTGGGAGCACTCTGCGGCTGCACACACACCACAGAGGTTCTACCTGTACACACTGGGAGCACTCTGCGGCTGCACACACACCACAGAGGTTCTACCTGTACACACTGGGAGCACTCTGCGGCTGCACACACACCACAGAGGTTCTACCTGTACACACTGGGAGCACTCTGCGGCTGCACACACATCACAGAAGTTCTACCTGTACACACTGGGAGCACTCTGCAGCCGCACACACCACAGAGGTTCTACCTGTACACACTGGGAGCACTCTGCGGCCGCACACACCACAGAGGTTCTACCTGTACACACTGGGAGCACTCTGCGGCTGCACACACACCACAGAGGTTCTACCTGTACACACTAGGAGCACTCTGCGGCTGCACACACACCACAGAGGTTCTACCTGTACACACTGGGAGCACTCTGCGGGAGCACTCTGCGGCCGCACACACCACAGAGGTTCTACCTGTACACACTGGGAGCACTCTGCGGCTGCACACACACCACAGAGGTTCTACCTGTACACACTGGGAGCACTCTGCGGCTGCACACACACCACAGAGGTTCTACCTGTACACACTGGGAGCACTCTGCGGGAGCACTTTGCGGCCGCACACACCACAGAGGTTCTACCTGTACACACTGGGAGCACTCTGCGGCTGCACACACACCACAGAGAATCTACCTGTACACACTGGGAGCACTCTGCGGCCGCACACACACCACAGAGGTTCTACCTGTACACACTGGGAGCACTCTGCGGCTGCACACACACCACAGAGGTTCTACCTGTACACACTGGGAGCACTCTGCGGCTGCACACACACCACAGAGGTTCTACCTGTACACACTGGGTGCACTCTGCGGCCGCACACACACCACAGAGGTTCTACCTGTACACACTGGGAGCACTCTGCGGCTGCACACACACCACAGAGGTTCTACCTGTACACACTGGGAGCACTCTGCGGCCGCACACCACAGAGGTTCTACCTGTACACACTGGGGGCACTCTGCGGCCGCACACACCACAGAGGTTCTACCTGTACACACTGGGAGCACTCTGCGGCCGCACACACCACAGAGGTTCTACCTGTACACACTGGGAGCACTCTGCGGCCGCACACACCACAGAGGTTCTACCTGTACACACTGGGAGCACTCTGCGGCTGCACACACACCACAGAGGTTCTACCTGTACACGCTGGGAGCACTCTGCGGCTGCACACACACCACAGAGGTTCTACCTGTACACACTGGGAGCACTCTGCAGCCGCACACCACAGAGGTTCTACCTGTACACACTGGGAGCACTCTGCGGCCGCACACACACCACAGAGGTTCTACCTGTACACACTGGGAGCACTCTGCGGCTGCACACACACCACAGAGGTTCTACCTGTACACACTGGGAGCACTCTGCAGCCGCACACACCACAGAGGTTCTACCTGTACACACTGGGAGCACTCTGCGGCTGCACACACACCACAGAGGTTCTACCTGTACACACTGGGAGCACTCTGCGGCTGCACACACACCACAGAGGTTCTACCTGTACACACTGGGAGCACTCTGCGGCTGCACACACACCACAGAGGTTCTACCTGTACACACTGGGAGCACTCTGCAGCCGCACACACCACAGAGGTTCTACCTGTACACACTGGGAGCACTCTGCGGCCGCACACACCACAGAGGTTCTACCTGTACACACTGGGAGCACTCTGCGGCTGCACACACACCACAGAGGTTCTACCTGTACACACTGGGAGCACTCTGCGGCCGCACACACACCACAGAGGTTCTACCTGTACACACTGGGAGCACTCTGCGGCTGCACACACACCACAGAGGTTCTACCTGTACACACTGGGAGCACTCTGCGGCTGCACACACACCACAGAGGTTCTACCTGTACACACTGGGAGCACTCTGCGGCCGCACACCACAGAGGTTCTACCTGTACACACTGGGGGCACTCTGCGGCCGCACACACCACAGAGGTTCTACCTGTACACACTGGGAGCACTCTGCGGCCGCACACACCACAGAGGTTCTACCTGTACACACTGGGAGCACTCTGCGGCCGCACACACCACAGAGGTTCTACCTGTACACACTGGGAGCACTCTGCGGCTGCACACACACCACAGAGGTTCTACCTGTACACACTGGGAGCACTCTGCGGCTGCACACACACCACAGAGGTTCTACCTGTACACACTGGGAGCACTCTGCGGCCGCACACACACCACAGAGGTTCTACCTGTACACACTGGGAGCACTCTGCGGCTGCACACACACCACAGAGGTTCTACCTGTACACACTGGGAGCACTCTACGGCTGCACACACACCACAGAGGTTCTACCTGTACACATTGGGAGCACTCTGCGGCTGCACACACACCACAGAGGTTCTACCTGTACACACTGGGAGCACTCTGCGGCCGCACACACACCACAGAGGTTCTACCTGTACACACTGGGAGCACTCTGCGGCCGCACACACACCACAGAGGTTCTACCTGTACACACTGGGAGCACTCTGCGGCTGCACACACACCACAGATGTTCTACCTGTACACACTGGGAGCACTCTGCGGCTGCACACACACCACATAGATTCTACCTGTACACACTGGGAGCACTCTGCGGCCGCACACACACCACAGAGGTTCTACCTGTACACACTGGGAGCACTCTGCGGGAGCACTCTGCGGCCGCACACACCACAGAGGTTCTACATGTACACACTGGGAGCACTCTGCGGCTGCACACACACCACAGAGGTTCTACCTGTACACACTGGGAGCACTCTGCGGCTGCACACACACCACAGAGGTTCTACCTGTACACACTGGGAGCACTCTGCGGGAGCACTCTGCGGCCGCACACACCACAGAGGTTCTACCTGTACACACTGGGAGCACTCTGCGGCTGCACACACACCACAGAGGTTCTACCTGTACACACTGGGAGCACTCTGCGGCTGCACACACACCACAGAGGTTCTACCTGTACACACTGGGAGCACTCTGCGGCTGCACACACACCACAGAGGTTCTACCTGTACACACTGGGAGCACTCTGCGGCTGCACACACATCACAGAAGTTCTACCTGTACACACTGGGAGCACTCTGCAGCCGCACACACCACAGAGGTTCTACCTGTACACACTGGGAGCACTCTGCGGCCGCACACACCACAGAGGTTCTACCTGTACACACTGGGAGCACTCTGCGGCTGCACACACACCACAGAGGTTCTACCTGTACACACTAGGAGCACTCTGCGGCTGCACACACACCACAGAGGTTCTACCTGTACACACTGGGAGCACTCTGCGGGAGCACTCTGCGGCCGCACACACCACAGAGGTTCTACCTGTACACACTGGGAGCACTCTGCGGCTGCACACACACCACAGAGGTTCTACCTGTACACACTGGGAGCACTCTGCGGCTGCACACACACCACAGAGGTTCTACCTGTACACACTGGGAGCACTCTGCGGGAGCACTTTGCGGCCGCACACACCACAGAGGTTCTACCTGTACACACTGGGAGCACTCTGCGGCTGCACACACACCACAGAGAATCTACCTGTACACACTGGGAGCACTCTGCGGCCGCACACACACCACAGAGGTTCTACCTGTACACACTGGGAGCACTCTGCGGCTGCACACACACCACAGAGGTTCTACCTGTACACACTGAGAGCACTCTGCGGCTGCACACACACCACAGAGGTTCTACCTGTACACACTGGGAGCACTCTGCGGCCGCACACCACAGAGGTTCTACCTGTACACACTGGGGGCACTCTGCGGCCGCACACACCACAGAGGTTCTACCTGTACACACTGGGAGCACTCTGCGGCCGCACACACCACAGAGGTTCTACCTGTACACACTGGGAGCACTCTGCGGCCGCACACACCACAGAGGTTCTACCTGTACACACTGGGAGCACTCTGCGGCTGCACACACACCACAGAGGTTCTACCTGTACACACTGGGAGCACTCTGCGGCTGCACACACACCACAGAGGTTCTACCTGTACACACTGGGAGCACTCTGCGGCCGCACACACACCACAGAGGTTCTACCTGTACACACTGGGAGCACTCTGCGGCTGCACACACACCACAGAGGTTCTACCTGTACACACTGGGAGCACTCTGCGGCCGCACACACACCACAGAGGTTCTACCTGTACACACTGGGAGCACTCTGCGGCCGCACACACCACAGAGGTTCTACCTGTACACACTGGGAGCACTCTGCGGCTGCACACACACCACAGAGGTATTACCTGTACACACTGGGAGCACTCTGCGGCTGCACACACACCACAGAGGTTCTACCTGTACACACTGGGAGCACTCTGCGGCCGCACACACACCACAGAGGTTCTACCTGTACACACTGGGAGCACTCTGCGGCCGCACACACACCACAGAGGTTCTACCTGTACACACTGGGAGCACTCTGCGGCTGCACACACACCACAGAGGTTCTACCTGTACACACTGGGAGCACTCTGCGGCCGCACACCACAGAGGTTCTACCTGTACACACTGGGGGCACTCTGCGGCCGCACACACCACAGAGGTTCTACCTGTACACACTGGGAGCACTCTGCGGCCGCACACACCACAGAGGTTCTACCTGTACACACTGGGAGCACTCTGCGGCTGCACACACACCACAGAGGTTCTACCTGTACACGCTGGGAGCACTCTGCGGCTGCACACACACCACAGAGGTTCTACCTGTACACACTGGGAGCACTCTGCAGCCGCACACCACAGAGGTTCTACCTGTACACACTGGGAGCACTCTGCGGCCGCACACACACCACAGAGGTTCTACCTGTACACACTGGGAGCACTCTGCGGCTGCACACACACCACAGAGGTTCTACCTGTACACACTGGGAGCACTCTGCAGCCGCACACACCACAGAGGTTCTACCTGTACACACTGGGAGCACTCTGCGGCTGCACACACACCACAGAGGTTCTACCTGTACACACTGGGAGCACTCTGCGGCTGCACACACACCACAGAGGTTCTACCTGTACACACTGGGAGCACTCTGCGGCTGCACACACACCACAGAGGTTCTACCTGTACACACTGGGAGCACTCTGCAGCCGCACACACCACAGAGGTTCTACCTGTACACACTGGGAGCACTCTGCGGCCGCACACACCACAGAGGTTCTACCTGTACACACTGGGAGCACTCTGCGGCTGCACACACACCACAGAGGTTCTACCTGTACACACTGGGAGCACTCTGCGGCCGCACACACACCACAGAGGTTCTACCTGTACACACTGGGAGCACTCTGCGGCTGCACACACACCACAGAGGTTCTACCTGTACACACTGGGAGCACTCTGCGGCTGCACACACACCACAGAGGTTCTACCTGTACACACTGGGAGCACTCTGCGGCCGCACACACACCACAGAGGTTCTACCTGTACACACTGGGAGCACTCTGCGGCTGCACACACACCACAGAGGTTCTACCTGTACACACTGGGAGCACTCTACGGCTGCACACACACCACAGAGGTTCTACCTGTACACATTGGGAGCACTCTGCGGCTGCACACACACCACAGAGGTTCTACCTGTACACACTGGGAGCACTCTGCGGCCGCACACACACCACAGAGGTTCTACCTGTACACACTGGGAGCACTCTGCGGCCGCACACACACCACAGAGGTTCTACCTGTACACACTGGGAGCACTCTGCGGCCGCACACACACCACAGATGTTCTACCTGTACACACTGGGAGCACTCTGCGGCCGCACACACACCACAGAGGTTCTACCTGTACACACTGGGAGCACTCTGCGGGAGCACTCTGCAGCCGCACACACCACAGAGGTTCTACATGTACACACTGGGAGCACTCTGCGGCTGCACACACACCACAGAGGTTCTACCTGTACACACTGGGAGCACTCTGCGGCTGCACACACACCACAGAGGTTCTACCTGTACACACTGGGAGCACTCTGCGGGAGCACTCTGCGGCCGCACACACCACAGAGGTTCTACCTGTACACACTGGGAGCACTCTGCGGCTGCACACACACCACAGAGGTTCTACCTGTACACACTGGGAGCACTCTGCGGCTGCACACACACCACAGAGGTTCTACCTGTACACACTGGGAGCACTCTGCGGCTGCACACACACCACAGAGGTTCTACCTGTACACACTGGGAGCACTCTGCGGCTGCACACACATCACAGAGGTTCTACCTGTACACACTGGGAGCACTCTGCGGCCGCACACACCACAGAGGTTCTACCTGTACACACTGGGAGCACTCTGCGGCCGCACACACCACAGAGGTTCTACCTGTACACACTGGGAGCACTCTGCGGCTGCACACACACCACAGAGGTTCTACCTGTACACACTGGGAGCACTCTGCGGCTGCACACACACCACAGAGGTTCTACCTGTACACACTGGGAGCACTGTGCGGCCGCACACACACCACAGAGGTTCTACCTGTACACACTGGGAGCACTCTGCGGCCGCACACACACCACAGAGGTTCTACCTGTACACACTGGGAGCACTCTGCGGCCGCACACCACAGAGGTTCTACCTGTACACACTGGGGGCACTCTGCGGCCGCACACACCACAGAGGTTCTACCTGTACACACTGGGAGCACTCTGCGGCCGCACACACCACAGAGGTTCTACCTGTACACACTGGGAGCACTCTGCGGCCGCACACACCACAGAGGTTCTACCTGTACACACTGGGAGCACTCTGCGGCTGCACACACACCACAGAGGTTCTACCTGTACACACTGGGAGCACTCTGCGGCTGCACACACACCACAGAGGTTCTACCTGTACACACTGGGAGCACTCTGCGGCCGCACACACACCACAGAGGTTCTACCTGTACACACTGGGAGCACTCTGCGGCCGCACACACACCACAGAGGTTCTACCTGTACACACTGGGAGCACTCTGCGGCTGCACACACACCACAGATGTTCTACCTGTACACACTGGGAGCACTCTGCGGCTGCACACACACCACATAGATTCTACCTGTACACACTGGGAGCACTCTGCGGCCGCACACACACCACAGAGGTTCTACCTGTACACACTGGGAGCACTCTGCGGGAGCACTCTGCGGCCGCACACACCACAGAGGTTCTACCTGTACACACTGGGAGCACTCTGCGGCTGCACACACACCACAGAGGTTCTACCTGTACACACTGGGAGCACTCTGCGGCTGCACACACACCACAGAGGTTCTACCTGTACACACTGGGAGCACTCTGCGGCTGCACACACACCACAGAGAATCTACCTGTACACACTGGGAGCACTCTGCGGCCGCACACACACCACAGAGGTTCTACCTGTACACACTGGGAGCACTCTGCGGCTGCACACACACCACAGAGGTTCTACCTGTACACACTGGGAGCACTCTGCGGCCGCACACACACCACAGAGGTTCTACCTGTACACACTGGGAGCACTCTGCGGCTGCACACACACCACAGAGGTTCTACCTGTACACACTGGGAGCACTCTGCGGCCGCACACCACAGAGGTTCTACCTGTACACACTGGGGGCACTCTGCGGCCGCACACACCACAGAGGTTCTACCTGTACACACTGGGAGCACTCTGCGGCCGCACACACCACAGAGGTTCTACCTGTACACACTGGGAGCACTCTGCGGCCGCACACACCACAGAGGTTCTACCTGTACACACTGGGAGCACTCTGCGGCTGCACACACACCACAGAGGTTCTACCTGTACACGCTGGGAGCACTCTGCGGCTGCACACACACCACAGAGGTTCTACCTGTACACACTGGGAGCACTCTGCGGCTGCACACACACCACAGAGGTTCTACCTGTACACACTGGGAGCACTCTGCGGCCGCACACACACCACAGAGGTTCTACCTGTACACACTGGGAGCACTCTGCGGCTGCACACACACCACAGAGGTTCTACCTGTACACACTGGGAGCACTCTGCAGCCGCACACACCACAGAGGTTCTACCTGTACACACTGGGAGCACTCTGCGGCTGCACACACACCACAGAGGTTCTACCTGTACACACTGGGAGCACTCTGCGGCTGCACACACACCACAGAGGTTCTACCTGTACACACTGGGAGCACTCTCCGGCTGCACACACACCACAGAGGTTCTACCTGTACACACTGGGAGCACTCTGCAGCCGCACACACCACAGAGGTTCTACCTGTACACACTGGGAGCACTCTGCGGCCGCACACACCACAGAGGTTCTACCTGTACACACTGGGAGCACTCTGCGGCTGCACACACACCACAGAGGTTCTACCTGTACACACTGGGAGCACTCTGCGGCCGCACACACACCACAGAGGTTCTACCTGTACACACTGGGAGCACTCTGCGGCTGCACACACACCACAGAGGTTCTACCTGTACACACTGGGAGCACTCTGCGGCTGCACACACACCACAGAGGTTCTACCTGTACACACTGGGAGCACTCTGCGGCCGCACACCACAGAGGTTCTACCTGTACACACTGGGGGCACTCTGCGGCCGCACACACCACAGAGGTTCTACCTGTACACACTGGGAGCACTCTGCGGCCGCACACACCACAGAGGTTCTACCTGTACACACTGGGAGCACTCTGCGGCCGCACACACCACAGAGGTTCTACCTGTACACACTGGGAGCACTCTGCGGCTGCACACACACCACAGAGGTTCTACCTGTACACACTGGGAGCACTCTGCGGCCGCACACACACCACAGAGGTTCTACCTGTACACACTGGGAGCACTCTGCGGCCGCACACACACCACAGAGGTTCTACCTGTACACACTGGGAGCACTCTGCGGCTGCACACACACCACAGAGGTTCTACCTGTACACACTGGGAGCACTCTACGGCTGCACACACACCACAGAGGTTCTACCTGTACACATTGGGAGCACTCTGCGGCTGCACACACACCACAGAGGTTCTACCTGTACACACTGGGAGCACTCTGCGGCCGCACACACACCACAGAGGTTCTACCTGTACACACTGGGAGCACTCTGCGGCCGCACACACACCACAGAGGTTCTACCTGTACACACTGGGAGCACTCTGCGGCTGCACACACACCACAGATGTTCTACCTGTACACACTGGGAGCACTCTGCGGCTGCACACACACCACATAGATTCTACCTGTACACACTGGGAGCACTCTGCGGCCGCACACACACCACAGAGGTTCTACCTGTACACACTGGGAGCACTCTGCGGGAGCACTCTGCGGCCGCACACACCACAGAGGTTCTACATGTACACACTGGGAGCACTCTGCGGCTGCACACACACCACAGAGGTTCTACCTGTACACACTGGGAGCACTCTGCGGCTGCACACACACCACAGAGGTTCTACCTGTACACACTGGGAGCACTCTGCGGGAGCACTCTGCGGCCGCACACACCACAGAGGTTCTACCTGTACACACTGGGAGCACTCTGCGGCTGCACACACACCACAGAGGTTCTACCTGTACACACTGGGAGCACTCTGCGGCTGCACACACACCACAGAGGTTCTACCTGTACACACTGGGAGCACTCTGCGGCTGCACACACACCACAGAGGTTCTACCTGTACACACTGGGAGCACTCTGCGGCTGCACACACATCACAGAAGTTCTACCTGTACACACTGGGAGCACTCTGCAGCCGCACACACCACAGAGGTTCTACCTGTACACACTGGGAGCACTCTGCGGCCGCACACACCACAGAGGTTCTACCTGTACACACTGGGAGCACTCTGCGGCTGCACACACACCACAGAGGTTCTACCTGTACACACTGGGAGCACTCTGCGGCTGCACACACACCACAGAGGTTCTACCTGTACACACTGGGAGCACTCTGCGGGAGCACTCTGCGGCCGCACACACCACAGAGGTTCTACCTGTACACACTGGGAGCACTCTGCGGCTGCACACACACCACAGAGGTTCTACCTGTACACACTGGGAGCACTCTGCGGCTGCACACACACCACAGAGGTTCTACCTGTACACACTGGGAGCACTCTGCGGGAGCACTTTGCGGCCGCACACACCACAGAGGTTCTACCTGTACACACTGGGAGCACTCTGCGGCTGCACACACACCACAGAGAATCTACCTGTACACACTGGGAGCACTCTGCGGCCGCACACACACCACAGAGGTTCTACCTGTACACACTGGGAGCACTCTGCGGCTGCACACACACCACAGAGGTTCTACCTGTACACACTGGGAGCACTCTGCGGCTGCACACACACCACAGAGGTTCTACCTGTACACACTGGGAGCACTCTGCGGCCGCACACCACAGAGGTTCTACCTGTACACACTGGGGGCACTCTGCGGCCGCACACACCACAGAGGTTCTACCTGTACACACTGGGAGCACTCTGCGGCCGCACACACCACAGAGGTTCTACCTGTACACACTGGGAGCACTCTGCGGCCGCACACACCACAGAGGTTCTACCTGTACACACTGGGAGCACTCTGCGGCTGCACACACACCACAGAGGTTCTACCTGTACACACTGGGAGCACTCTGCGGCTGCACACACACCACAGAGGTTCTACCTGTACACACTGGGAGCACTCTGCGGCCGCACACACACCACAGAGGTTCTACCTGTACACACTGGGAGCACTCTGCGGCTGCACACACACCACAGAGGTTCTACCTGTACACACTGGGAGCACTCTACGGCTGCACACACACCACAGAGGTTCTACCTGTACACATTGGGAGCACTCTGCGGCTGCACACACACCACAGAGGTTCTACCTGTACACACTGGGAGCACTCTGCGGCCGCACACACACCACAGAGGTTCTACCTGTACACACTGGGAGAACTCTGCGGCCGCACACACACCACAGAGGTTCTACCTGTACACACTGGGAGCACTCTGCGGCTGCACACACACCACAGATGTTCTACCTGTACACACTGGGAGCACTCTGCGGCTGCACACACACCACATAGATTCTACCTGTACACACTGGGAGCACTCTGCGGCCGCACACACACCACAGATGTTCTACCTGTACACACTGGGAGCACTCTGCGGGAGCACTCTGCGGCCGCACACACCACAGAGGTTCTACATGTACACACTGGGAGCACTCTGCGGCTGCACACACACCACAGAGGTTCTACCTGTACACACTGGGAGCACTCTGCGGCTGCACACACACCACAGAGGTTCTACCTGTACACACTGGGAGCACTCTGCGGGAGCACTCTGCGGTCGCACACACCACAGAGGTTCTACCTGTACACACTGGGAGCACTCTGCGGCTGCACACACACCACAGAGGTTCTACCTGTACACACTGGGAGCACTCTGCGGCTGCACACACACCACAGAGGTTCTACCTGTACACACTGGGAGCACTCTGCGGCTGCACACACACCACAGAGGTTCTACCTGTACACACTGGGAGCACTCTGCGGCTGCACACACATCACAGAGGTTCTACCTGTACACACTGGGAGCACTCTGCAGCCGCACACACCACAGAGGTTCTACCTGTACACACTGGGAGCACTCTGCGGCCGCACACACCACAGAGGTTCTACCTGTACACACTGGGAGCACTCTGCGGCTGCACACACACCACAGAGGTTCTACCTGTACACACTGGGAGCACTCTGCGGCTGCACACACACCACAGAGGTTCTACCTGTACACACTGGGAGCACTCTGCGGCTGCACACACACCACAGAGGTTCTACCTGTACACACTGGGAGCACTCTGCGGCCGCACACACACCACAGAGGTTCTACCTGTACACACTGGGAGCACTCTGCGGCTGCACACACACACCACAGAGGTTCTACCTGTACACACTGGGAGCACTCTGCGGCCGCACACCACAGAGGTTCTACCTGTACACACTGGGGGCACTCTGCGGCCGCACACACCACAGAGGTTCTACCTGTACACTGGGAGCACTCTGCGGCCGCACACACCACAGAGGTTCTACCTGTACACACTGGGAGCACTCTGCGGCCGCACACACCACAGAGGTTCTACCTGTACACACTGGGAGCACTCTGCGGCTGCACACACACCACAGAGGTTCTACCTGTACACACTGGGAGCACTCTGCGGCTGCACACACACCACAGAGGTTCTACCTGTACACACTGGGAGCACTCTGCGGCCGCACACACACCACAGAGGTTCTACCTGTACACACTGGGAGCACTCTGCGGCCGCACACACACCACAGAGGTTCTACCTGTACACACTGGGAGCACTCTGCGGCTGCACACACACCACAGATGTTCTACCTGTACACACTGGGAGCACTCTGCGGCTGCACACACACCACATAGATTCTACCTGTACACACTGGGAGCACTCTGCGGCCGCACACACACCACAGAGGTTCTACCTGTACACACTGGGAGCAGTCTGCGGGAGCACTCTGCGGCCGCACACACCACAGAGGTTCTACCTGTACACACTGGGAGCACTCTGCGGCTGCACACACACCACAGAGGTTCTACCTGTACACACTGGGAGCACTCTGCGGCTGCACACACACCACAGAGGTTCTACCTGTACACACTGGGAGGACTCTGCGGGAGCACTTTGCGGCCGCACACACCACAGAGGTTCTACCTGTACACACTGGGAGCACTCTGCGGCTGCACACACACCACAGAGGTTCTACCTGTACACACTGGGAGCACTCTGCGGCCGCACACACACCACAGAGGTTCTACCTGTACACACTGGGAGCACTCTGCGGCTGCACACACACCACAGAGGTTCTACCTGTACACACTGGGAGCACTCTGCGGCTGCACACACACCACAGAGGTTCTACCTGTACACACTGGGAGCACTCTGCGGCCGCACACACACCACAGAGGTTCTACCTGTACACACTGGGAGCACTCTGCGGCCGTACACCACAGAGTTCTACCTGTACACACTGGGAGCACTCTGCAGCCGCACACACCACAGAGGTTCTACCTGTACACACTGGGAGCACTCTGCGGCCGCACACACACCACAGAGGTTCTACCTGTACACACTGGGAGCACTCTGCGGCTGCACACACACCACAGAGGTTCTACCTGTACACACTGGGAGCACTCTGCGGCTGTACACACACCACAGAGGTTCTACCTGTACACACTGGGAGCACTCTGCGGCTGCACACACACCACAGAGGTTCTACCTGTACACACTAGGAGCACTCTGCGGGAGCACTCTGCGGCCGCACACACCACAGAGGTTCTACCTGTACACACTGGGAGCACTCTGCGGCTGCACACACACCACAGAGGTTCTACCTGTACACACTGGGAGCACTCTGCGGCCGCACACACACCACAGAGGTTCTACCTGTACACACTGGGAGCACTCTGCGGCTGCACACACACCACAGAGGTTCTACCTGTACACACTGGGAGCACTCTGCGGCTGCACACACACCACAGAGGTTCTACCTGTACACACTGGGAGCACTCTGCGGCCGCACACACACCACAGAGGTTCTACTTGTACACACTGGGAGCACTCTGCGGCCGCACACCACAGAGGTTCTACCTGTACACACTGGGAGCACTCTGCGGCCGCACACACACCACAGAGGTTCTACCTGTACACATTGGGAGCACTCTGCGGCTGCACACACACCACAGAGGTTCTACCTGTACACACTGGGAGCACTCTGCGGCCGCACACACACCACAGAGGTTCTACCTGTACACACTGGGAGCACTCTGCAGCCGCACACACACCACAGAGGTTCTACCTGTACACACTGGGAGCACTCTGCGGCCGCACACACACCACAGAGGTTCTACCTGTACACACTGGGAGCACTCTGCGGCCGCACACCACAGAGGTTCTACCTGTACACACTGGGAGCACTCTGCACTTGTATTCATATACAGAGCGTTGTTTATATAAAATGATAATGTTCCCATGTTGGTGAGTGTTGTAGTCCTGTTCCCTCCATAACTTAGACAAAGTTATATTTGTTTTTAGGTTCTTCAGCATTCTACTGGTTGTCATTGGAAACAGCAGTTTGGCTCCACCCCCTTTCTACCCATCATGCACCTCTTTATAAGTCATGAAGGGGGGTCCCCCGGGCACCATTGGGGGCTCCGCTATGGCGCAGATGTGATCGGGGCATTTCACAAATACTTGATAATTTATTAGATATTACAGGGACAGTCTGGATCAGAAAAACCCGTTATTACAGGGGTTCCTCCCCTCTGGGACCCTCAATTAGAGAGCAACTAGGACAACCCTGGAGCTGGAGGACCCAACCAGAGAGGAGCCAGTCTCCTGAAGTTTGATTCGGACAGATCTGATCAAATTCAGCCAGGAATCACTGCTGTCCTAAATACCGTGAGGGGAGCAAAAGGGTTTAAAAAAAAAAAACCATTGTACGCACCTGTTCTTACAAAACTTCTGCTGCGGCTCCTCATTTCTCCATTACTCAGTTCCCTCCATTCTGATGTTAAGG
Source organism: Ranitomeya imitator (assembly GCF_032444005.1). NCBI lineage: Eukaryota > Metazoa > Chordata > Amphibia > Anura > Dendrobatidae > Ranitomeya > Ranitomeya imitator. Next base: position 446,785,391 of record NC_091283.1, on the reverse strand, counting down.
TCCATCTGAAACCTGTGATTGGCCTCACGTCGGGGGTCTGCACATGCCCCATGATGTCTCCCCTCTTTACCCCACAAATTCCCACTTGGGGAGCCAATCCCAGGCCTCAGCGTCGTTTTATTATTATTATACATTTTTATAGCGTCAGTTATTCCATGGGGCTTTACATGTGATAAAAGGGGCATATATTGACAAGCACCATAAACATGAGCAATACAAGGCACACACAAGTACAGAGAGAGAGAGGACCCTGCCCGCGAGGGCTTACAGTCTACAGGGGATGGGTGAAGATACACTAGGAGAGGGTAGAGCTGGTTGTGCGGTGGTTCAGTAGGTTGAGGATCACTGCAGGTTGTAGGCTTGTCGGAAGAGGTGAGTCTTCAGGTTCTTTTTGAAGGTTTCCACGGTAGGCGAGAGCCTGATGTGTTGGGGTAGAGAGTTTCAGAGTATGGGGGAAGCACGGGAGAAGTCTTGGATGCGGTTTTGGGAAGAAGAGATGAGAGGGGAGTACAGAAGGAGATCTTGTGAGGATCGGAGGTTGCGTGCAGGAAAGTACCTGGAGACGAGGTCACAGATGTATGGAGGAGACAGGTTGTGGATGGCTTTGTATGTCATGGTTAGACCCCTTTCAGTTTTTTGTCATCAGTCGCAATCCATCGAATTTTGAAAAAAACAGATCCGTCAGATTGTGAAAAACTGATGCGACAGATCCGTTTTTTGCTGGATCTGACTAGCTGATCCGGCTAATTGGATCCTAAAAAATTTGAAGCATGCTCAGTTAAAAAAAAAACGGAATCTGTCGCCAGATTCCATCATTTGACGGATCCGCCACCCATAGGCTTCTATCCTAGCAAACGATGGATGGCGACAGATCCGTCGCTGTCCGTTTGTGGTTGGTGCTCATAGCAAGCCTGCAATTCAGCTACGTAGGAGCGAACTGATGATTGCTGCTATGAAGCAGAGCCGATCAGGCTATGCCAGCTTCTAGCCTCCCAGCATGGCAAAAGTAAAAAGAAAAAAGTTTAAAAAAATATGAAAAAAAAAAAAAAGTTTAAATCACCCCTTTCACCCCATTCAAAATAAAAACAATAAAAAAAAATCAAACCTACACATATTTGGTATCGCCGCGTTCAGAATCGCCCAATCTATCAATAAAAAAAGATTAACCTGACCGCTAAATGGCCTAGCAAGAAAAAATTCTAAATGCCAGAATTACGTTTTTTTTTTGGTCGCCGCGACATTGCATTAAAATGTAATAACGGGCGATCAAAAGAACGCATCTGCACCAAAATGGTATCATTAAAAACGCTAGCTCGGCACGCAAAAAATAAGCCCTCACCCGACCCCAGATCATGAAAAATGGAGACGCTACGAGTATTGGAAGATTGCGCAATTTATTTATTTTTTTTAGCAAAGTTTGGATTTTTTTTACCAGTTAGATAAAACGTAACCTAGAAATGTTTGGTGTCTATGAACTTTGCAAAACAAACAAACAAAAAACAAGTGTGGGATTGCACTTTTTTTGCAATTTCACCGCACTTGGAATTTTTTTCCCGTTTTGTAGTACAAAAACAGTACATTGTTTTGTAGCTAAAAACAATGATGTCATTGAAACGTGCAACTTATTCCGCAAAAAACAAGCCCTCACATGGCCATATTGACGGAAAAATAAAAAAGTGATGGCTCTGGGAAGGAGGGGAGTGAAAAACGAAAATGCAAAACCAAAAAAAGCTCCAGGGGTTAAGGGGTTAAACTCTTCATGCCAGGTTACCTGGAGATGAATGGGTGGCTAAGGCTTCTTTCACACTTCAGTTGTTTGGCGTCAGTCAGCTCCGACATAGTGACGGATCGACTGATCCGTCACAATTGTTGAGAAAATGGTTCTAACGGATCCGTTTTTTTTGACGGATCAGTTACTTGGGGGTTGTCTGGGAAAAGTATCTACTTTTTGGAGCATGCGCAATTGAAAAGCGGATTTGGGCGACGGATCCGCCGAAATGACGGTCGCGACTGATCCGTCGGCCATAGGCGGCCATTCTATGGAATGGTGGACGCGACGGATCCTTCGCAAACCGCCATTTCGGCGCAGGCAAAAAACGTTACAATGTCCGTCAATGTCTAGGCGACGTCCGCCAAATTTCGACGGATCCGTCTCATGGCGGATGGAACGGACGACCATCCGCCACAATCTGTCGCTAATGCATGTCTATGGGAAAATAGCGGATCCGCCAAAAAAAATGGCGGATCCGCTACTTGAGGAAAATGGCGGTTTCAGACTGACGCCAAAAGACTGAAGTGTGAAAGAGGCCTAAGCAGTTGGACATTCTGTGATGATCCTTTCTTCAGTTGACCTGTTAAATGCCCAATGTTATGAAAGCAAAGAGTATTCCATTAAATATTCAAAGGGTTTTCTAAGACCAAGATTTTCATGACCCATCCTTGGGGTTGATTTTGAGCCAACACAAGGACCCCCGTAATCAGCTGATTCCAGAAGTTTACAAGTATATAGCGTCCAATCACTACAGCGCCATACACCGTGTAGTGGCCATTCATGGGAACTGCAGCTCAGCGATGATTGACGTGGATGCCATCTGAGTTACAATACTGGGAGTGTCCTCTACACAGGGTATGGCGCTGTGGTGTCCATCCAATGGGAATTTCCAGCTGCCATTGTTCTAGGTATCAGCAGAGCGAAGTGGGTGTCAGTTGTCGGACCCCCATTGATCTTAGAATAGATAATTAAAATCTTAGTCCTGGAAAAAAAAAATGCATTTTATTAACCTTGCTATGTAACATTTTAGTAGTGTATATTTATAGTTACTAAATAAACTTTCATAGTAGAAATATTGTTCTAGATTCTGCAATCCTTCGGATAAAACATTATAAGCTTTGTGGCTTCTTGTAAATTCTTTTTGGCAAGTTGTGTTTACACAAAAGCTACAAGTCTCCTGCGGCCAATCCCCAGGGGTTAGTCACTTCTTTTTTTCCCATGTTCTCAGACTTGTTTCCTGTTTAGGCTCCACCTTCATGATATTTTTTTTGCATTTATTATTATTGTAATATTTATTCTATACAGATATATAATTATTTTTTTACTATAGTCATAGATAATGTATGAAGGGTTAAATCAGTATGTAAAAAAATTCCTTTGGGGGCAACATGTGTACAATTTCCTGGCTGTCTCCTATTAATAAGTCAGAGCAGATACGATTCTTGTTCTACCTACTGCGAAGTTGGAAACTGAAAGTAACGATCATCAGTTTCACTTTTCGTTCATTTGGTGAGAACTGAATCTGGAGTGAAGGTACAAAAGGAAGAAACGTGTGTTAAAACACGACACTCTGCAGGTGAGATCTCCTGGAACTCATGAAGACGGGGTCTGTAGGTAATATATTGGGTAATGGTCATACTGGGGGGGGGGGGGACATTGCTTCTACAGAGAAAGTAGCAGGTGATGTTCAAGAGAAAAGGAAAGGAAGTTCTAAGCAAAAATGAGGGCTGTTCTAGAGACACATAATTTGAGATTGCATGGAGAAGATGAGGTTCTGGAGAGAAATTAGGAAAATTCTGGATAAAGAAATAGGAGTCTTAGAGCAAAAGTAAAATTGTGAATAAAGGAATGAAGGTTCTACAGCAAAGGGAAGTTTGTGGATGTAGAAATTCAGGTTCTAGGCTACATAGAAGGTTGATAAATAAATGGAGGTTTGGAGGCAAATGGGAGGTTGAGGAGATGGAAAAGGTTGTAAAGAGAATATTGTGGAAAAAGGATTATTAAGGTAAAAAGAAGGGGATGAAGAAACATGTTCCATGGCAAAGGAAAGGTTATTGATAAAGAAATGGAGGTTTGGAGGCAAATGGAAGGTTGTTGGGAAGGAAAAGGTTGTAGAGTAAAGAAAAGATTCTGGAAAAAGTAGGTAAAAAGAATGTTGGGGCTGAAGAAATAAGTTCAAGGGGAAAGGGAAGGTTGTTGATAAAGAAATGGAGGTTTGGGGGCCAATGGGAGGTTAAGGAGAAAGAAATGATCCAGGGCAAAGGGAAGGTTGTTGATACAGAGATAGAGGTTTGGAGGCAAATGGAAAGTTGTGGAGAAGGAAAAGGTTGTAGAGTAAAGGGAAGATTGTGGAAAAAAAAGAGTAGATATAAAGAAGGTTGGGGATGACGAAACAAGTTCTGGGGCAAAGGGAAGGTTGTTGATAAAGAAATGGAGGTTTGGGGGCCAATGGGAGGTTAAGAAGAAAAAAATGTTCTAGGGCAAAGGCACAGTTGTGGATAAAGGAATATTAGGGTAAAAAGAAGGTTGGGGAATGACGGTTCTATGGTAAAGAAATGTTTGTGGATGTAGAAATGGAGGTTCTAGGCTATATGGAAGGTTGTTGTTAAAGAAATGGAAGTTTGGGGGATAGTGGAAGGTTGTGGAGGAATACATGGAGATTCTAGAGTAAAGGGAAGGTTGTGGATAAAGGAGTATAAGGTTAAATAGAAGGTTGGGGATAAATAAATGTGTCTAGGGCAAAGGGAAGGTTGGGGATAAAGACACGGAGGTTTTAGAGTAAAGGAAGGTTAAAGAAATGTGTTCTAGGGCCAATGGGAGGTGGTGGATAAAGACATGGAGGTTCTATAGTAAATAGAAAATTGGCAATACAGAAATAAAGGCTCTAGGGTAAATGGGAAGGTTGAGGATAAAGATGTTGACATTTTGTTAATGGAAGTTTGCATGTTTAAAAAAAAAGGTTAAAAGCTCGAGGGTAAAAAACAGGTTCAAGAGTCAAGGAAAGTTTATGGTTAATGAAATGGCAGTTCTATGGTAAAAAGAAGGATATGGATAAAGAAATTGAGTTTTTTTAGCCAACTGATGAAAGAACATCATGGTCTGGGACTAAGTTAACTGTGTTTTGAATTTGTTTCTGACCCTATCTCATGAGAAAGCTTTCTGAAAGAACATTCCCAGAAAGTTTGTTCTTATTTTGCCCAGTGTAATTGACCAGTTTGAAAGAATGTGATGGGAAGTCAGCACTGGACCCGGGGAGGTGAGCAATCTGGCATTATTAATTTACACAATTGCAGTAGTTTGGGAATGTGCAAAAGATAGGGTGTGTCATCTCACCAATACTGGTATTCTCAGTCTGAAGATCCAGGAAGCCTCAAATGGATCAGGTCAGGGCAATTCACCCCAGTATTGAACCACAAACGAAGAGGATCCAGGGGTCCATTTTGTGGAAAGTGGAAAACTCAGTTGACCATCAATCTATCTTTAGCTAATGTGTATTGTCACCTTTAGGCTTCGAAGAGACAATAAAGAAAATGAAGTTCTTGAGACAAGTTAGAAATGTTCTAGATAATAGAAGAGGATGATTGATAAAAAATAAATAGGTTCAGGGAAGATAAATGGGAGGATCCACAGGACACCTAAGGAGATAATAGAAAATGTTGGTGAGATGGAAGGCAGGTTGTAAAGTGAAGAAAAGCTTTGGAGAAATATAAGGTATTAGAAAGCAGGCAATAAAAGTTCTAGAGAGGAAAAACAGGTTATAATTAGATGAGGAGAGTATGGAATAAACTTGCTGGAAGCAAAGAAGACATGAAAAGAAGAACGTCATGCAAGGAGGGTTTAGAAAGAGGAAACTATAGTCTAGAGAGCTTGGATGGAGCTTCTTTTGCAAAGGTTGAGATGTTATATATAGAAATGCTGAGAGAAATAAAAAAAGAGGTAGTTTAGAAAATGAAAAGTTTCTGTAGTTTTTATTTGGTTCTAGAGAAAAGTCCACCTAGTTCTATATTATAAGTATGTGAAATTGAGAAAAGAGAACTAGGAGTAATGTAGTAATGCGTATTCATCATGAACCTCCACAATAAGGCTGCCGTCACGCTAGCAGTATTTGGTCAGTATTTTACATCAGTATTTGGAAGCCAAAACCAGGAATGGGTGATAAATGCAGAAGTGGTGCATATGTTTCTATTATACTTTTCCACTAATTGTTCCACTCCTGGTTTTGGCTTACAAATACTGATGTAAAATACTGACCAAATACTGCTAGTGTGACGGCAGCCTAAAAGGTCTAGGTAGGAATGTGTGTGTGGGGGGAGTCCCTCCAGCTGTCTCACCAGGCAGCACATAGGTCTGGAGACCCCTGTTTTGAGCATAGGTGTTGGTCTTTGAAGGTGGAACCATTATCTGTTAAACATTAATGACATATAAAAATGGATATACAAATTTAGAAAAACAACAGGGGTACTGCTTTCATCTAAAAAGTGTGCCCACCCTGTCCACAGGTTGTGTGTGGCATTGTAGGTCACTCAGTCACTTCTGTAGAGCTCACACAACCCATGGACTGGACTAATGCTGTACTTGGATGAAAACAGCCATGTTTTTTGTCCATCTTGGACCCCTTTTCATTCTTGCTGACTTGTTCTTAGGTCCGAACAGAGGAGAACTCGATGATTTTGATTATTTTGGCCAGGAGATGAGTGAAAAAGGAACCGCTCCTTTGAGGTTGAAAGAGTGGCTCATACTTCAGATAGACAGTGGAAAATATCCCGGTCTTCGATGGGAAAATGAGGAGAAGACAGTGTTCAAAATTCCATGGAAACACGCAGCCAAACATAACTACAACGAAGAAGAAGATGCAGCCTTATTCAGGGTAAGACAGGAACCAAATCTGGAGTGTACAACCTTCAGGAGCTTGCTCCTATACTATTATGGTCTGGAATAATTCGGAAGGTATGTAAATTAAATACCTTGCCTGATTATCTCTGGTGCCAAATAATATAAAGTGGTTTCATTACTTCTTCAGGCTTGGGCAATTCATAAGGGAAAGTTTCGAGAAGGAGCCAAGGAAGACCCTTCGGTTTGGAAGACAAGATTGCGATGTGCCCTGAACAAAAGCCCAGATTTTAAGGAGGTCATGGATAGCGGCCAAGACTTTGGTGAACCCTATAAACTCTATACTATTCTGTCAGATCCTTCACAAACAAACTGTAAGTCTTCTTTTTTGGACATATATTTTACAGAGATGACTCTGCTTTTGATTAGGAACTCTTGAACAATTTCTAAAGTTTAGTCAACTTGAAATAACAAGTAGTCATTCACGTATTACAGTTGGTTATCTAAACTTTTTAGAACTGATTGTGTTTCAGATGAGGGATCCAAAGAAGCCATCAAGAAACTGAGAGAAGAACCACCAAGAATGCCCATGATCAAAGTAAATACAGCTTACTACCCATCATGTATAACCAGTCTCCACCTTTCAAGGTTCTTCACCTTCATCACTGACTGCCCTGCCTAATCTTATATATAATTGTCTAAGGGTCACTTCCGTCTGTCTGTCCTTCTGTCACGGTTATTCATTCGCTGATTGGTCTTGCCAACTGCCTGTCATAGCTGCCGCGTCCAATCGGCGACAGGCACAGTCCGGAAGAAAATGGCCGCTCCTTACTCCCAGCAGTCAGTGCCTGTCGCCCGCATACTCCCCTCCGGTCACCGCTAACACAGGGTTAATGCCGGCGGTAACGGACCGCGTTATGCCGCGGGTAACGCACTCCGTTACCGCCGCTATTAACACTGTGTGTCCCCAACTTTTTACAATTGATGCTGCCTATGCGGCATCAATAGTAAAAAATGTAATGTTAAAAATAATTACAAAAAAAAAACCTGCTATACTCACCCTCCGCAGTCGCTCGCGCCGGCCGGCATCTTCCGTTGCAGGTTCCGGTGGCAAAGATGGTATGGGAAAAGGACCTGCCATGACGTCACGGTCATGTGACCGCGACATCATCACAGGCCCTGCGCGCCTGCGCTAGAAAGACCTGCCATGACGTCATGGTCACGTGACCGCGACATCATCACAGGTCCTGCGCTCATACCAACCCTGGGACCGGAAGCTGCCGTGGACTACAAGGGGCCCTCGGAAAGGTGAGTATATGTTTATTTTTTAACTTGTGACAAACCTGGCTGTGCAATACACTACATAGCTGGGCAATATACTACGTGACTGGCCAACATACTACGTGGCTCTGTGCTGTATACTACTTAGCTGTGCAATATACTACGTGGCTCTGTGCTGTATACTACGTTGCTGGGCAATATACTACGTGACTGGCCAAAATACTACGTGGCTCTGTGCTGTATACTACGTCGCTGTGCAATATACTACGTGGCTCTGTGCTGTATACTACGTCACTGGGCAATATACTACGTCACTGGACAATATACTATGTGACTGTGCAATATACTACGTCACTAGGCAATATACTACGTTGCTGCACAATATACTACGTCACTAGGCAATATGCTACGTAACTGGGCAATATACTACGTGACTGGGCAATATACTACGTGACTGGGCAATATACTACGTCACTGGGCAATATACTACGTGGTTGGGCAATATAATACGTCACTGGGCAATATACTACGTCACTGGGCAATATACTACGTCACTGGGCAATATACTACGTGTCTGGGCAATATACTACGTGTCTGGAAAATATACTACGTGTCTGGGCAATATACTACGTGGCTGGACAATATACTACGTGACTGTGCAATATACTACGTGGCTGGGCAATATACTACGTGGCTGGACAATATACTACGTGGCTGGACAATATACTACGTGGCTGGGCAATATACTACGTGACTGTGCAATATACTACGTGGCTGGGCAATATACTACGTGGCTGGGCAATATACTACGTGGCTGGGCAATATACTACGTGGGCTGTGCAATATACTACGTGGACATGCATATTCTAGAATACCCGATGCGCTAGAATCGGGCCACCATCTAGTAGAATATATGAGGTTTGGATGGAGATGGTAAGAGGTGGGGGCACAAGGATGTCTTGGGACCTTAAGGGCTAAATATCGACAATAATAAAAGAAGCAATATATAGCACACCAGCCCTTTAACTCCCTGCAATTTTTGGTTTATTCCCTACATTTTGCTGTTTTTAGCTTTGGATCTTATTCTTCATTCTTTTAAATCTTTTTTTTTTATATGTCTCATATATAGATGGAGAATGAAATGATGCAAGGTCTTGATGGTTCCTCCAAAGTTCTGCCGTTAGAAACGTTTAACACCCCAATGGAAGGAGGTGAGACAACCCCCATTTAGATAGAAGCCATCAGGGTCTGGTATCAACAACTTCCTGAAATTGCCAAGGGAAACCATATCTGACTATACATATCCTCTTCATTAGCCAAGTGAATGGCCATCCATAGAAGGCACTGACAGATTTGCTTTGCCAAAGCAGCACCCCATTCTGATTCATAGAGCAGGGTTCGCAGCTGGGAGACCCTCATCTTGAACATCTTTATGCTTTTATAGGATATACGGACAGAGATTTTGGTAGTATGGCAACTGTTTTCTGTTCATCTTGAAAGATGATAATGGTTTTAACCCATTAGTAATGTTGTCTCTTGTACGTTACTTTCCTTCCTGCCCAGGGAGATTGCCTCCGCCAGTCATCTTAAGGACCCAAAACACTGATCATAAAGTAGCAGATATTTCAGAAAAGGACATTATCATCTCATCATCACCTTCTTCATCAGGTGAGATGTGCCATTGATGTCAGTAGTTGGAGTATATATCTTATGGGTTTTATATGCATCTTCTATATGGGTGTAGCTATGGGTGCTGCGGAAATAGCTAATTTCTTTAGCCTTTTTGCCTGAGAGCCTAAAGGACCTATGGTCACATAAGAAGACACCAATATATAAATGGCACATGGCAGGTGTGGAACTTGTTACCTATTCTTCATGCAGTGTAGATTTAATTTACTCCTCTGTACATAGACCCCTTGTCAGGATCAGAATGGATGGAGGAGGCGTCCTAAAACTGACCTTGTTTTATTGCCGCAGATTACTGGCTACATGTCCGCCTTTACTACCAGGGCAAACTGGTGACTGAAGTCACCACACAGACAGTCGAGGGGTGCCGCATTATCCCTCTGGCATCACCCGAACATGAACATAACATGGGCTCGTCGCACCATCTGGAGGATATTCTGCTTCCACCACCCCAGATGCTGCCTGACATTCTATCCCCAGAGATGCAGAACGTCGTCAAGAAGTTATTGCTGCACCTGGACAAAGGGGTGTTCCTGTGGGTGGCACCTGATGGGGTCTACATAAAGCGTCAATGCCAGGTGCGCGTCTACTGGAGTGGCCCCCTGGCTCCCAATACTGACCAGCCTAACAAGCTGGAGAGAGAGAAGACGTGTAAAGTGTTGGACATAGAACACTTCATGAATGGTAAGGGCTTGTTCACATGTAGTGTTTTTGCTGCTTTTTCGTGCTGCTTTGGGGCTCTTGCACACCTCCTGATATTTCCAGTACTGGAAAAAACAGAGATATGTGTGTTTAATAAGTGTGACAACCGTTTACCGCATCAGTATCACATATACCGGTGCCTGGGAATCAGCGGTACTGTTCTCGCTGTTCCCTGGCACCGGGTGCTGAAGACCACTCTCATCATTCTCCCTTGCTCGTACTGTGATCAGCGCTATCAAGGGACAATATTGAGAGTTGTATTCAGCTGGTAACAGCGAGAGCAGGAGGCAGCTGATGGGAGTATTCATCAGCCACCACCTGCGCTATAAATAAATATATATTTTTTTAAAAATGACATGGGTTCCCCTGTATTTTTGATAGCTAGCCAGGCAAAACTAACAGCTGAGGGCTGCAACCCACAGCTATCGGTTTCAGCAAGGCGCTGGCTGACGAATACTCCCCATTAGATGCCGCATAGTATCTCTCTCTGCTATTAGTGGCAGCAGGCGTAGGCTGATAGCAGTAGTAGTCCCATCCGCCGCTTGCTCTCGCTGTTACCAGTTGAATACAACTCTCAAGATTGTCCTCTGCCAGCACTGATTGCAGCATGAGCAGGGGACAGTGATGAGAGCGGTCTTCAGCACCCAGCGCCGGAGAATAGCGGGAACAGTACCGCTGCTTCCCAGGTGCCGGTATGTGTCACACTGATGAAACACGGATGCAGCTACTTTAGGTCTGATAAAGAGGGGTCCCCATATGTGGATATCCCCTAACCAACACTTCCCAATGGGAGCTGAAATACCAGGATACCAGATGCATTCTTCCTTATTTATCATGGAGTAGGAGACGAAAACAAATCCCCCTTACCCAGGACTAGAATAACGTGAGATCTGTCTTTCACTTACGAGATTTCTCCCTTTAACCTCTCGTAGAGATTCAGATGTACGTCCTGTACAAAGGTCCTGAACCCCAGTATCAGATTCAGCTCTGCTTCGGAGAGGAATATCCAGGGTCAACACCGAGCTCTAAAAAGTTAATAACTGCTCATGTGAGTATACAATATGGGGTATACATGGTGACACGTCACGTACGTGCCCCCAGTCTGAATTTTCTGAACTTTCATATTCATAGGTGGAGCCGGTGTTTGCCCGAGAAATGCTTGTAAGTGCAAAAAGAAAACTGAGGAAAGACCCCCTGGCTGACTAGTCTCCCTGCACGGAACGACTGATCCTGATCCAGCTCATTATGCTGAACCTTCACATTTCTTAGTTATATCTTATTGTGGGAAAGCTGGGTGATAACCAGTATATCCGCCATTAAGGTCCTTATGTAAGATAGCTGGGTGCTCTGTAACGTTAGTAATATTGGGTCTGACCCAGCTTTCCTTGGGGCGGGAATAACTTAGAAAATGGCTCAACTGAAATTTTAAAGTTAACTTCCCACTATGAGTTTTTGGTGAGCTTTTGTTCCTGTGTATTTTCGCTGTACAAAAGAACTTGGCGTCTTACAGTTTCAGCCAAGTGAATGGGATTTATAGAAATCTCCTGCCCACTGTGCTTTTTTTGTGCAGCGTAAACTGACCTGCAGTGCGAGTTTGAAATTCCCAACATGTCAATTTCTCTTTCGGATGCATCGTTTTATGTGCGGATTTTCCACATTGAATTTTTTTATGTGCGGATTTTCCCCATTGAATTGTATTATATGCAGAAAATCTGCATGTAATCCACACATGACTGTAAAGTTTTGTCAAATACCAGGAAATATAAAAAAAAAAAAAAAAAAAAGAGACAAAAGCCGAAACATCAAAAAGGCATGTAAAAAAAGCTCAACTCACCAAATAACCATTGTGGGGATGTAGCTTTACAGCTTATTACTGTGACTCGCAGACTGTAGATTTTTTTTGCTATTTTTGGGTGGAAGAGGCATTTAGAAAACAAGTAAGTTGTCCCCTTACTTATTGCATGCTTGGATATTTGCTTTTGCTCAGGAAACGTGTGCATGACATGAATATCTGCAAAAAATGTTTTTATTCGCTGACAATAAGCAGAAATCTGTAATATTTTGATAAACAAAATATTAAAATGTTGAATAACTTTTTATTATCTATAGACGCCCTTTCAAGTTCATGTATGTATTATCTATCAACAAAATCCAGCTCACCATACCGACATTCCCAAGAGCTCGGAGCACGGAACCGCTGTGTCAGGGCGTAGACGAACAGGAAAGAGAAGGAGATCCAGCTCAACGAAATAGTGAAAAATCCATAGTTTATTTCACTTAAAATATAGTGAAAGGACAAAACATCAGCATACAAAAAAATATTATAAAACCAAGGTCAACGCGTTTCCGGTGACTAAGCACCCTTAATCATGATTAAGGGTGCTTAGTCACCGGAAACGCGTTGACCTTGGTTTTATAATATTTTTTTGTATGCTGATGTTTTGTCCTTTCACTATATTTTAAGTGAAATAAACTATGGATTTTTCACTACTTCGTTGAGCTGGATCTCCTTCTCTTTCCTATTATCTATCAACCCCTTAGATATTCCCTAGCACCTATATTCCCAAGGCTGGGGTCACACATTACAGTCTTGAGCAGAGAACCACATGGCAAAACCGCCTGTTGTTTGTGTCCATTGTTTGATTATATTATAAGGCCATGTTCACACAGTGCGTTTTTTACTGCGGAATCGCCGTGATTTTGCCGCTGCGGCTCCGCAGCTGTTTTCCATGCAGGGTACAGTACACTGTACCCTATGGAAAACAGGAACCACTATGCACATGATGAGGGAATCGGGAAAAAAAGCCGCGCTGAATAGCTGCGGTAAAAAAGAAGTACCATGTCACTTCTTTTTGCAAAACTGCAGCGGTTCTGCACCCATTGACCTCCATTGTGAGGTCAAACCCGCAGTAAAACCCGCAGATGAAAAATATATCTGCGGGTTTTACTGCGGTTTGTGGTGCAGAACCGCTGCAGTGTGGCTGCCCCCCCGTGCTCCAATCCCACCCCCCCATGCTCCGATGCCACCCCCCGTGCTCCGACGCCCCCCCCGTGCCCTCATCTCCCCCCCCCCCTTATACTTACCCGGCCTCCCGGTGTCCGTCCGGCCGTCTTCTCCCTGGGCGCCGCCATCTTGCAAAATGGCGGGCACATGCGCAGTGCGCCCGCCGAATCTGCCGGCCAGCAGATTCGTTCCAAAGTGCATTTTGATCACTGAGATATAACCTATCTCAGTGATCAAAATAAAAAAAATAGTAAATGGCCCCCCCCCCCCTCTTTGTCACCCCCATAGGTAGGGACAATAAAAAAATAAAGATTTTTTTTTTCCACTAAGGTTAGAATAGGGGTAGGGTTAGGGGTAGGGGTAGGGTTAGGGGTAGGGCTAGGGTATTTTCAGCCATTTTAACCCTAAAAAACTCCCTAGAAAACACACAGACTCTGCATAGAAAACTGCATAAAAAAAACGCACTAAAAAACGCATCAAAAAACGCACCAAAAAAAGGACCTGTGTTTTCTGCCAAGAGCTGCGGTTTTTAGTGCAGAAAAAAAAGGATGGAAATCAGGAACGTGTGAACATGGCCTAAGGGTTCATTCTCTCGGGTAGGCGTTAGGGCTTAGGTAGCGTTCACACAGACAATGCAGTTTTGGTCCAAACACGTGCAGTTTTTATTGTTTTCACAACACCAAAACAAACTCATAAACATAATTCCCTAGCCTTATCCAGGAGCTAACTAACCAGAACAGGCCCTGGATACTCATATACGGCTGAGCTAGCCCCAGTTTGGTCAAGCAAAGCAGCTATTGTCCATAGCAACCACTGATACTTGAGGTTCTCTGCACACGACCTGTGCAGACTCTTCTCAGAGAGGAATTCTGGCCTATGTTTCTCTTCAGCTCCAATACACATCCAGTCTGGTCAGTTTTCCTGAGCTACCTGACTAAGGAGAGCACCTAGCCTGTTTATTTGCAGGGCCAGCCATGTCATCTTATCAGAACCTGTAGAGCTAGGACTTAACCCTAGCCTACTTAGCTTTGCTACAGTAAAATTTTATATGCTTCACCTGTAGTGGCGCAAAACCACAGCAATTTGCTGTAAACCGCGTGGTTCTCAGACGTGCCGTACTAGAGCTCCACAGCAGGAAAATGTAAACTCGATTTCAAATGAGACATTGAGTCCAACCATTTTGTTTCCCTACTTCTTCTATGCAAATGCACTGTCAAAGGGAAAGTTCACATTTGTTTAAATTACTTATGTATGTTTATTGTATTTTTTACTTTTTGATCAATTTCTTTCTTTTTTTTATTTCCGTTCCCCTGTGTTTATAAAAGAAAAGTAAAACACAGGTATAATAAAACCAAACAAACACAGACATTTTGTTTGTTTGTTTTTCCACTGGCCACTATTAATACTGGACTCATGCTCCCTGTTCTGTTCAGACACTTTTCAGCAGTCTCATTATCATTCTATTACAGATAATATTGCTATATAGATAAAACAAGAGGTACCTTTCACAATAGGAGATGTCACAGCCCACCTTCTCCCCCTCCCTTCATATTGGCCCTTGCCCAAATCAGAGCTTACCTGGACAACGTTAGTCACTGCGTCAGAGACATTTCATTCCAACTTATGTCTATGTTGCTGCCTGCACAAAACATGATGTGTGTGCCTACTAATAGACCTAGTATCCGTGTATATATATATATATATATCTAATATATAAAGCTGAATGTGTGTGTGTGTGTGTGTGTGTGTATGTCCGGGATTGGCATCTGCACAGTCGCAGCTACAGCCACAAAGCACCACACATAAAACTCGCCATGCGCAAAACTCGCCATGCGCAAAACTTGCTGCACACAACTTGCTACACTAACCTGTCACATGCAACTCGACACACAAAAAGTTGCTACATGCATGTTGCCACACAAAACTCATCTCACAAAAGTCGCTACATGCATGTCGCCACACGCAACTCAACACACACAACTTGACAAACGAAACTCGCCCTAAAACACACACAAGTCTGGTATTATCCTTCAAAAATAAAAATTAGATTAATAAGCAGACAAACTACAAGAGCAACAAATGTACCATATAGGAAATACGGCAGCTGTCAGTCACATGACCTGTCTATTATGTGTATGTGTGACCTAATATATACTGCCAGGGGGAGGGCTTCCTGTTGGCTGGGGATTTATCAGGCTGCCAATTTAGCTTACAAATACTGAGGTAAAAATACTGAGCAAATAATGTGTGAACGAGGTCTAATACAGGAGGAGATGACACACAGGTATATACTATATACAGGAGGAGATGACACACAGGTATATACTATATACAGGAGCAGATGACCTACAGGTATATACTATATACAGGAGGAGATGACATACAGGTATATGTTATATATAGAAGATGACATACAGGTATATACTATATACAGGAGGAGATGACACACAAGTATATACTATATACAGGAGGAGATGACATACAGGTATATACTATATATAGAAGGAGATGACATACAGGTATATACTATATATAGGAGGAGATGACATACAGGTATATACTATATACAGGGGAGATGACACACAGCAGGTATATTATATATACAGGGGAGATGACATACAGGTATATACTATATACAGGAGATGACATACAGGTGTATACTATATATAAGGGAGATGACAAACATGTATATACTGAGGTGAAAATGAAAAGGTGTGAGTGCAAAATGAGAGGAGTGAGGGAAAATAGTGGAGTGATCGGAAAATGACAGATGTGGGGTCGACAGAGGAGTGAGGGAAAATAGTGGAGTGATCGGAAAATGACAGATGTGAGGTCGAAATGACAAGTGTTAGGGGGGAATGAGAGGAGTGAGGGAGAAAATGAGAGGTGTAAGGGAGAAAATGAGAGATATGAGGGGGAAAATGAAAGATGTGATTGGGAAAATGAGAGGCGTGATGGGAAAATAAGAGAAGTGAGGTGCTATAACTAACCACAGATATTTACTATGCCCAGGCAACGCCGGGCTCTTCAGCTAGTCTATATATACTAGATTGTGGCCCGATTCTAACGCATCGGGTATTCTAGAATATGCATGTCCCCGTAGTATATGGACAATGATGATTCCAGAATTCGCGGCAGACTGTGCCCGTCGCTGATTGGTCGAGGCAACCTTTATGACATCATCGTCACCATGGCAACCATTATGACATCTACGTCGATACTGTGCCGGTCGCTGAATCAGAAACGTGAGATGTCTACGTCCTTTATGACATCATCGTCGCTGTGCCCGTCGCTGGGCCGCCAGCCCTCGACCAATCAGCATCGTCGCTGTGCCTGGCGGCCTCGACCAATCAGAGACGCGGGATGTCTACGTCCTTTATGACATCATCGTCGCTGTGCCCGTCGCTGATTGGTCGAGGCCTGGCGGCCTCGACCAATCAGAGACGCGGGATTTCTACGTCGATGCTGTGCCGGTCTCTGATTGGTCAAGGCCTGGCGGCCTCGACCAATCAGAGACGCGGGATTTCCAGGACAGACAGACAGACAGACAGCCAGACAGAAAGACAGACAGACGGAAAAACCCTTAGACAATTATATATATAGATTATCTATCATCTATCTACTAGCTATTATCTATCATCTGTCTATATCTATTATCTATCATCTGTCTATCTATATCTATCTGTCCATCTATCTCATGTCTAACAACCCTAACCCCTGTGATCCTGCTCCCCCGCCACCGGCCCCAGGTAAACTCACTTCTGATTATAAGACACACACCCATTTTCCACACAAGCTTGGAGGACAGAAAGTGAGTCTTATAATCTGAAAAATACGGTTCATGTATAATAAATATTTTCAAATATACAGTGGGGCAAAAAAGTATTTAGTCAGTCAGCAATAGTGCAAGTTCCACCACTTAAAAAGACGAGAGGCGTCTGTAATTTACATCATAGGTAGAACTCAACTATGGGAGACAAACTGAGAAAAAAAAATCCAGAAAATCACATTGTCTGTTTTTTTATCATTTTATTTGCATATTATGGTGGAAAATAAGTATTTGGTCAGAAACAAAATTTCATCTCAATACTTTGTAATATATCCTTTGTTGGCAATGACAGAGGTCAAACGTTTTCTGTAAGTCTTCGCAAGGTTGCCACACACTGTTGTTGGTATGTTGGCCCATTCCTCCATGCAGATCTCCTCTAGAGCAGTGATGTTTTTGGCTTTTCGCTTGGCAACACGGACTTTCAACTCCCTCCAAAGGTTTTCTACAGGGTTGAGATCTGGAGGCTGGCTAAGCCACTCCAGGACCTTGAAATGCTTCTTACGAAGTCACTCCTTCGTTGCCCTGGCGGTGTGCTTTGGATCATTGTCATGTTGAAAGACCCAGCCACGTTTCATCTTCAAAGCCCTTGCTGATGGAAGGAGGTTTGCACTCAAAATTTCACGATACATGGCCCCATTCATTCTTTCATGTACCCGGATCAGTCGTCCTGGCCCCTTTGCAGAGAAACAGCCCCAAAGCATGATGTTTCCACCACCATGCTTTACAGTAGGTATGGTGTTTGATGGATGCAACTCAGTATTCTTTTTCCTCCAAACACGACAAGTTGTGTTTCTACCAAACAATTCCAGTTTGGTTTCATCAGACCATAGGACATTCTCCCAAAACTCCTCTGGATCATCCAAATGCTCTCTAGCAAACTTCAGACGGGCCTGGACATGTACTGGCTTAAGCAGTGGGACACGTCTGGCACTGCAGGATCTGAGTCCATGGTGGCGTAGTGTGTTACTTATGGTAGGCCTTGTTACTTTGGTCCCAGCTCTCTGCAGTTCATTCACTAGGTCCCCCCGCGTGGTTCTGGGATTTTTGCTCACCGTTCTTGTGATCATTCTGACCCCACGGGGTGGGATTTTGCGTGGAGCCCCAGATCGAGGGAGATTATCAGTGGTCTTGTATGTCTTCCATTTTCTAATTATTGCTCCCACTGTTGATTTCTTCACTCCAAGCTGGTTGGCTATTGCAGATTCAGTCTTCCCAGCCTGGTGCAGGGCTACAATTTTGTTTCTGGTGTCCTTTGACAGCTCTTTGGTCTTCACCATAGTGGAGTTTGGAGTCAGACTGTTTGAGGGTGAGCACAGGTGTCTTTTTATACTGATAACAAGTTTAAACAGGTGCCATTACTACAGGTAATGAGTGGAGGAAAGAGGAGACTCTTAAAGAAGAAGTTACAGGTCTGTGAGAGCCAGAAATCTTGATTGTTTGTTTCTGACCAAATACTTATTTTCCACCATAATATGCAAATAAAATGTTAAAAAAACAGACAATGTGATTTTCTGGATTTTTTTTTCTCAGTTTGTCTCCCATAGTTGAGGTTTACCTATGATGTAAATTACAGACGCCTCTCATCTTTTTAAGTGGTGGAACTTGCACTATTGCTGACTGACTAAATACTTTTTTGCCCCACTGTATTTATATAAAATATTTGCTGTGCTCTATAGAGTTGGTCGTAAAATAATGCTGTATAAAGAATTATTTCCATAGTGACTCTATATCATGTAGCCATATTGTCGCACAGTGCCATGGGATCACAGTTTACACAAATGGAGCGCCCCCGCGGGCCGTGAGGTACTCGGTACCGTGTCCTTCGGTTCACAGGGGGATGTCATGGTGGCTGACCCAGTTCATGGCCCTGGGACATCCGTGTAAAAGGAAAAGGTCTTTAAAGGGGAAATGTTCGTGACGCCACCTGTGGTATTCGGGCAGGGTGACCGACGCTGCTTTAAGGGGTCCACTCGGGTGATGCTATGGCAGCTAGATGGTATACCTTCCCACAGGTGAAGTGTATCCCCTGGGCTTCCCAGTGTGTAGATGGTGGATGGTGAGAGGCACAGTGAAAAATGAGGACACAAGGTTGCAGTCTCTTTACCTTTACTGAAGACTTCAGCATCCACAGTCCAGGGCACCAGATCACAGGGCAGGGCGGCACACTGTGCCCGTCGCTGATTGGTCGAGGCAACCTTTATGACATCATCGTCGCCATGCCAACCATTATGACATCTACGTCGATACTGTGCCCGTCGCTGATTGGTCGAGGCGAATTCACCCAATCAGAGACGCGGGATTTCCAGGACAGACAGACGGAAAAACCCTTAGACAATTATATATATAGATCAGGAGGACTGATCAATATAGAAGTGTCAGGAGGACTGATCAATATAGAAGAGTCAGGAGGACTGATCAATATAGAGGTATCAGGAGGACTGATCAATATAGAGGTATCAGGAGGACTGATCAATATAGAGGTATCAGGAGGAATGATCAATATAGAGGTATCAGGAGGACTGATCAATATAGAGGCATCAGGAGGACTGATCAATATAGAAGTGTCAGGAGGACTGATCAATATAGAAGTGTCAGGAGGACTGATCAATATTGAGGTATCAGGAGGACTGATCAATACAGAGGTATCAGGAGGACTGATCAATACAGAGGTATCAGGAGGACTGATCAATATAGAAGTGTCAGGAGGACTGATCAATATAGAAGTGTCAGGAGGACTGATCAATATAGAGGTATCAGGAGGACTGATCAATATAGAAGTGTCAGGAGGATTTATCAATATAGAGGTGTCAGGAGGACTGATCAATATAGAATGTCAGGAGGACTGATCAATATAGAGGTATCAGGAGGACTGATCAATATAGAAGTGTCAGGAGGACTGATCAATATAGAGGTGTCAGGAGGACTGATCAATTTAGAGGTATCAGGAGGACTGATCAATATAGAAGTGTCAGGAGGACTGATCAATATAGAAGTGTCAGGAGGACTGATCAATATAGAGGTGTCAGGAGGACTGATCAATATAGAGGTGTCAGGAGGACTGATCAATATAGAGGTGTCAGGAGGAATGATCAATATAGAGGTGTCAGGAGGACTGATCAATATAGAGGTGTCAGGAGGACTGATCAATATAGAGGTGTCAGGAGGACTGATCAATATAGAGGTGTCAGGAGGACTGATCAATATAGAGGTATCAGGAGGACTGATCAATATAGAGGTGTCAGGAGGACTGATCAATATAGAAGTGTCAGGAGGACTGATCAATATAGAAGTGTCAGGAGGACTGATCAATATAGAAGTGTCAGGAGGACTGATCAATATAGAAGTGTCAGGAGGACTGATCAATATAGAAGTGTCAGGAGGACTGATCAGTATAGGAGTGTCAGGAGGACTGATCAATATAGAAGTGTCAGGAGGACTGATCAATATAGAAGTGTCAGGAGGACTGATCAATATAGAGG
The DNA here is from genome assembly GCF_032444005.1 of Ranitomeya imitator. NCBI lineage: Eukaryota > Metazoa > Chordata > Amphibia > Anura > Dendrobatidae > Ranitomeya > Ranitomeya imitator. The sequence continues at coordinate 446,764,809 of NC_091283.1, read as the reverse complement.
TGTCAGGAGGACTGATCAATATAGAGGTGTCAGGAGGACTGATCAATATAGAAGTGTCAGGAGGACTGATCAATATAGAAGTGTCAGGAGGACTGATCAATATAGAAGTGTCAGGAGGACTGATCAATACAGAAGTGTCAGGAGGACTGATCAATATAGAAGTGCCTCGACCAATCAGAGACGCGGCATGTCTACGTCCTTTATGACATCATCGTCGCTGTGCCCGTTGCTGATTGGTCGAGGCCTGGCGGCCTCGACCAATCAGAGAGCCGGGATTTCCAGGACAGACAGACAGACAGACAGACGGAAAAACCCTTAGACAATTATATATATAGATAATTGTCTAAGGGTTTTTCCGTCTGTCTGTCTGTCCTGGAAATCCCACGTCCCTGATTGGTCGATGCCGCCAGGCCTCGACCAATCAGCGATGGGCACAGCGACGATGATGTCATAAAGGACGTAGACATCCCGCGTCTCTGATTGGTCGAGGCCGCCAGGCCTCGACCAATCAGCAACGGGCACAGCGACGATGATGTCATAATGGTTGCCATGGCGACGATGATGTCATAAAGGTTGCCTCGATCAATCAGCGACGGACACAGTCTGCCGCGAATTCTGGAATCATCATTCTCCACATACTACGGGGACATGCATATTCTAGAATACCCGATGCGTTAGAATCGGGCCACAATCTAGTATATATATATATATATATATATATATATATATACACACACATCTATGTCTGTACAGAACAGGAAGTCCAGTATTAGGCTTTGGTGGCCAGTGAAAAAATGGCAAGATTTCTAGGTATGCTTCTTCCTGTGTTTTTTTGTATGGTGGTATGGAGAAAAAGAAAATTATTAAAAAAAAGTAAAAATTACATTAAGCATAATGATATTATTTTTGTATTTTCCATATCACTATCTCTATCTGTGGTAGATATGGCGATAGATCGATCGATAGATCATTTGGAGGATAACAAAAAAAAAAAATCAGGGATTTTTGTTAATACATTTAACATAAACACCTGCTTTAACATAACTGCAGTACCCCAGCACTCGCCTTATCATACCCAAATTGTGACTGTAAAAAGAAAACTTGTTCCTTCAACCTCCATCCTGGAATGTGTGAATATTAAAATATTGTTAATAAAGTTGTTTTTTTCTGTTGCAAACATCTTGGTTTTCTTCTTTTCTGCTTTTTTTTTTTTAACCCCATGATGATGCCAGACTACGCAGATACAGATCTAATTTATTACAGATCATGCATTCCGCTTTCTTCACAGTAATTTGGCAACTAAGTTTCATCTACTCAGTAATTCTTGCAACTTTCATTCCATATTGACTTGAAAAAAAGCCTGCAGGATGCCAGGAGGCAGAGATTGGTGGCTTTACAACGCTCAACAGCGTATTAAAAGATTTTATGCATTAATTGTGTATACTGAGTCTCAATGTAAGAGATGTGATGCAACTCCCCTGCCTCCTGCTTCTGATAGGTTTCTCCCCATCAGCTCTTACAAGGAAGACACAGCTTGGTGAGATTTCCGAATTGATTGAATAGGTGATGTCATCCTGTAGTTCACAGGAAGTGATACACTTATTTTCTGTCTATCTAGAAGAGCTTGTTGGTCAGACTGCAGATAACAGGGGAAGAAGTGCTGTTCCCTATTGATTCAAGATGTATAGAGGTGGGGTCCAGATAGAGTAGGACTTTCCTCTCCATATGCATGCCAGCACTGACAAACTAGGAAGGTGAGAACTTCCAACACGAGTTATGTTGTCCTCCTACAGAACAATACAAGGTGTGAGAGATGTACCAAGAGTCTTGGATGGATTAAACATGTAGTGGTTTCAGTCATTGGCGTAATTTGACACTTATGGGTCCCAATGTAAAGGCTCCAATACGGTCCTCAACTATTGCTAGTCTTTAATAGGAATGGCCTTTTTATGTGGGTCAAAGGGACTTTCTGGGCCCCATAGGCTCCAGTGCTTGGGTGCGACTGCAACCCCCTGTACCTTACACCCCTGTTTTCACTCATACCTTGACCCCTATGTATGGATGTTCACAGGCTCCAGTAAAGCAATCACACTAGATGTAGTAGAGCAGATGTAGCAGGTCATACCACAATGCAGAACCAAAGAGGTAAATGACAAGCTTGGTTCTCCTACTTTCCAATACAAATGGCTGCTTCACGTATGGCGCTCCTATACAGCTATGTCATTGTATATGTCAGTGTATGGCATCACAAGTGAATAGACAACAAGCGTTCTCCACTGCAAAAGAGCTGCAATCAAAGCCTAAATTCAAGCAAAAAACTATTTATATAGCTCTACTGTCCCGCATAGAAGGATCAGGTCCATAGGATGTTTATGTTGTCTTCATCGCCAGCGAGAGGGTATCCAATAGGTCCTTTTGGGGTATTTCCCAAGGGTGGCTTCTGGAGGTGGTAGGAGGACCATAATCTTTATCCAGGGACCAAAATTTAACCATCCCCTCCAATCAGCATGATAAAATAATCGCAGATCTGCTCTGCCCTATAGTATAACATTGGGCTGAGTGCTATCCGATAACACATGACATAGCACTGCCCCGTGTTATACGCTCGTGTAAGTGAGGCCTAATATTGTAATTGTAACTGAAGCAACAATGCTGCACAGTTACTTGCAAAGTGTTGGGAAAAAAAAGTTTGTGGCTTGTTCTTCTCAAAGAATTCATTCCTATATTCCATTTCATTTTTTATTGTAAAATAGACAAAACAGTCCACTTTAAGAAGTCTCCCGCACAGGGACCATGCATTTTTTTTTTGCATCCATTGACTTGCATTGTCTATCTAGTCCAATATATGCGGTAACGCGGCCATTGTTATTACAGGATAGGGGACGTTATTACAAGACAAGGGATGTTATTGCAGGACGGGGGGACATTACTACGGGACGAAGGATGCTATTACAGGACGGGGGACGTTATTACAGGACAGGGGATATTATTAGAGGATGGGGGATGTCATTACAGGTCAGAGGATGTTATTACAGGATGGGGACGTTATTACAGGACATGGGACGTTATTAGAGGAATGGGGGATGTCATTACAGGTCGGAGGATGTTATTACAGGATGGGGACGTTATTACAGGACAAGGGACATTACAGGATGGGGACGTTATTACAGGATAGAGGATGTTATTACAGATCGTAGGACGTTATTACAGGACACGGGACATTATTCCAGGACTGGGGATGTTATTACAGAACAAGAGACATTATTACAGGACAGGGGACATAATTACAGGACAAGGGACATTATTACAGGACAAGAAACGTAATTACAGGACTGGAGATGTTATTACAGGACAGGGGACGCTATTATAGGACAAGGGACGTTATTACAGAACAGGGGACGTTATTCCAGGACTGGGGATGCTATTACAGGACAAGAGACGTTATTGCAGGACGGGGGACGTTATTACAGGACGAGGGGCATTATTACAGGTCGGAGGATGTTATTACAATACAGGGAACGTTATTACAGGGCTGGGGATGTTATTACAGGACAAGAGACTTTATTACAAGACAGGGTACGTTATTGCAGGATGGGGGACGTTATTACAGGGCAGGGGACGTTATTACAGGACGGGGACATTATTACAGGACAGGGGACGTTATTATAGGATAAGGGACATTATTACAGGATGGGGACATTATTACAGGACAGGGGATGTTATTACAGGTCAGAGGACGATGTTACAGGACAGGGGACATTATTCCGGACAGGGGATGTTATTACAGGACAAGAGACATTATTACAGGACAGGGGACATTATTACAGGACAAGGGACATTATTACAGGACAAGAAACGTCATTACAGGACTGGTAATGTTATTACAAGATAAGGGATGTTATTATAGGACAGGGGACGTTATTACAGGACGGGGGACATTATTACAGGACAGGGGACGTTATTATAGGATAAGGGACATTATTACAGGATGGGGACGTTATTACAGGACAGGGGATGTTATTACAGGTCAGAGGACGATGTTACAGGACAGGGGACATTATTCCGGACAGGGGATGTTATTACAGGACAAGAGACATTATTACAGGACAGGGGACATTATTACAGGACAAGGGACATTATTACAGGACAAGAAATGTCATTACAGGACTGGGAATGTTATTACAAGATAAGGGATGTTATTATAGGACAGGGGACGTTATTACAGGACGGGGACATTATTACAGGACAGGGGACGTTATTATAGGATAAGGGACATTATTACAGGATGGGGACGTTATTACAGGACAGGGGATGTTATTACAGGTCAGAGGACGATGTTACAAGACAGGGGACATTATTCCGGACAGGGGATGTTATTACAGGACAAGGGACATTATTACAGGACAAGAAACGTCATTACAGGACTAGGAATGTTATTACAAGATAAGCAATGTTATTATAGGACCAGGGACGTTATTACAGGGCTGGGGATGTTATTACAGGACAGGGGACGTTATTACAGGACAAGGGACATTATTACAGGATGAGGACGTTATTACAGGACAGGGGATGTTATTACAGGTTGGAGGACATTATTACAGGACAGGGGACATTATTCCAGGACTGGGTATGTTATTACAGGAGAAGAGACATTATTACAAGACAGGGGACATTATTACAGGACAAGGGACATTATTACAGGACAAGAAACATCATTACAGGACTGGGGATGTTATTACAAGATAAGGGATGTTATTACAAGGCTGGGGATGTTATTACAAGAAAGGGATGTTATTACAGGGATGGGGATGTTATTACAGGACAGGGGTCGTTATTACAGGACAAGGGACATTATTACAGGATGGGGACATTATTACAGGACAGGGGACATTATTACAGGACAAGGGACGTTATTACAGGACCGGGGACATTACAGAATGGGGGACATTTTTACAGGGCTGGGGATGTTATTACAGGTCAGAGGACGATATTACAGGACAGGGGACATTATTCCGGACTGGGGATGTTATTACAGGACAAGAGACATTATTACAGGACAGGGGACGTTATTACAGGACAAGGGACATTATTACAGGATGGAGACGTTATTACAGGATAGAGGATGTTATTACAGGTTGGAGGACATTATTACAGGACAGGGGACATTATTCCAGGACTGGGGATGTTATAACAGGACAAGAGACATTATTACAGGACGGGATGTTATTACAGGACAAGGGACATTATTACAGGACAAGAAACGTCATTACAGGACTGGGGATGTTATTCCAAGATAATGGATGTTATTACAGGACAGGGGACGCTATTATAGGACAAGGGACGTTATTACAGAACAGGGGACGTTATTCCAGGACTGGGGATGCTATTACAGGACAAGAGACGTTATTACAGGACGGGGGACGTTATTACAGGACGAGGGGCGTTGTTACAGGTCGGAGGATGTTATTACAGTACAGGGAACGTTATTACAGGGCTGGGGATGTTATTACAAGACAAGAGACTTTATTACAGAACAGGGTACGTTATTGCAGGATGGAGGACGTTATTACAGGGCAAGGGACGTTATTACAGGACGGGGGACATTATTACAGGACAGGGGACGTTATTATAGGATAAGGGACATTATTACAGGATGGGGACGTTATTACAGGACAGGGGGATGTTATTACAGGTCAGAGGACGATATTACAGGACAGGGGACATTATTCCGGACCGGGGATGTTATTATAGGACAAGAGACATTATTACAGGACAGGGGACGTTATTACAGGACAAGGGACATTATTACAGGACAAGAAACGTCATTACAGGACTAGTAATGTTATTACAAGATAAGGGATATTATTATAGGTCAGGGGACGTTATTACAGGGCTGGGGATGTTATTACAGGACAGGGGACGTTATTACAGGACAAGGGACATTATTACAGGATGAGGACGTTATTACAGGACATGGGATGTTATTACAAGTCGGAGGACATTATTCCAGGACAGGGGACATTATTACAGGACAAGGGACATTATTACAGGACAAGAAACATCATTACAGGACTGGGGATGTTATTACAGGGCTGGGGATGTTATTACAAGATAAGGGATGTTATTACAGGGCTGGGGATGTTATTACAGGACAGGGGTCGTTATTACAGGACAAGGGACGTTATGACAGGACAGGGGACATTATTACAGAATGGGGGACATTTTTACAGGGCTGGGGATGTTATTACAGGACAAGGGACATTATTACAGGATGGGAGATTGTCACGGAGTTACCGCGACAGAGCAGTACCAGAAGACCACAGAGTCTGATGGCTCCTGCTTTTCCGCTGAGAAGTACTTCTCCAGCGTATTAAATGTTAGTTTTCTTTCAGCAGGACATGGGTTAATCGGCCATGTGGAAATCCCTGCTTTCAGCTGTGCTGGCCACTCCTCTCTCCTATAATGGCTAGGCCTTCTGGCCAGATCCATGTCTGAGTTAGCAGTTGCTACATAGACCTGGAGTAATGAGGAGCTGGTGTCTGGAGAGCTGGATGAGTTTATTGTGAGACAGTTGTTTGGTTTGTACGCTTGGAATATTCCTCATCCTTACCTGCCTTATTTTCTTCCCCTTCACACCCTGGTGAATACCTCTGTTATCTGTGAGAGTATATTTTGTGTGAGTGGAGTTTTTTTTTACCCTTGTCTTGGTTCCCCTGTTTGTCGGGTTGGTGTACTACGGTACACAGTAGCGCTTCTCTTCTCCGGGTGGGGGAAGGGGACAGACGCAGGGCTGCAGTTAGGAGACAGGGCAAGGACGGAGGCCCCGGCATCCTCACCATCTGAGGTATCCCGGGGAACAGGGCGAGTTAGGGCGCTCCCTAGTGCTAGGACCAGGAAATGTGCCCCTGGTCACAGTTTACTCGCCAGTCCAATCGTGAAAGATGTTATTACAGGACAGGGGGCGTTATTACAGGTCGGAGGATGTTATTACAGGACTGGGAACATTATTATAGGACAAGGAACATTATTAACGACATGGGACATTATTACAAAACAAGTAATGTTAGTACAGGACTGCGGACATTATTACAGCACAAGGGACGTTATTACAGGACAGTGGATGCTATTACAGGACAAGGGACATTATTACAGGACAGGGGACGTTATTACAGGACAGGGGATGCTATTACAGGACAAGGGACATTATTACAGGACAGGGGACGTTATTACAGGACAAGTAATGTTAGTACAGGACTGCAGACATTATTACAGCACAAGGGACGTTATTACAGGACAAAGGATGTTATTACAGGTCGGGGATGTTATTACAGCACAGGGGACGTTATTACAGGACGGGGATGCTATGTGTTGTGAATTCTGTGGCAGAGCTCCCTCCTGTGGTCACAAGTGGTACTGCGGCTTCTGAGTTTCCTTCCTCAGGTGATGTGGTGAAGTCGTTAGGTGCTACTCTATTTAACTCCACCTAATGCTTTGCTCCTGGCCTCCAGTCAATGTTCTAGTATTGGTCTTGCTTCCTCCTGGATCGTTCTTGTGGCCTGTCTGCTCTGCATAAGCTAAGTTTTGCTTGTGTTATTTTTGTTTGCTATTTTTTCTGTCCAGCTTGCTTTATTGGTTTTTCTGGCTTGCTGGAAGCTCTGGGACGCAGAGGGAGCACCTCCGTACCGTTAGTCGGTGCGGAGGGTCTTTTTGCCCCCTCTGCGTGGTTGTTTGTAGGGTTTTGTGTTGACCGCAAAGTTATCTTTCCTATCTTCGGTCTGTTCAGTAAGTTGGGCCTCACTTTGCTAAATCTATTTCATCTCTGCGTTTGTATTTTCATCTCTACTCACAGTCATTATATGTGGGGGGCTGCCTTTTCCTTTGGGGTATTTCTCTGAGGCAAGGTAGGCTTATTTTTCTATCTTAGGCCTAGCTAGCTTCTCAGGCTGTGCCGAGTTGCATAGGGAGCGTTAGGCGCAATCCACGGCTGCCTCTAGGATTAGGGATTGCGGTCAGCAGAGTTCCCACGTCTCAGAGCTCGTCCTATGTCTTTTGGTTATTGTCAGGTCACTTTGTGTGCTCTGAACTTCAAGGTCCATTGTGGTTCTGAATTACCTAATCATAACAGTACTGGAGGCCCAAAGTACTAATGCTTCCCAATAGAGGGAAAAAAAGAAGTTCTGAGACCATTTTTTTTTCTTTGCACTGTGTTTTGCCTTTTTTTCCCCTAGACATTTGGGTGGTTCAGGACACAGGTGTAGTGATGGACATTAAAGGTCTGTCTTCATGTGTGGATCATCTCACTGCAAGAGTACAAAATATTCAAGACTTTGTGGTTCAGAATTCTATGTTAGAACCAATAATTCCTAGTCCTGATTTGTTTTCTGGAGATAGAGCTAAATTTCTGCGTTTCAAAAATAATTGTAAACTGTTTCTGGCTTTGAAACCTCGCTCCTCTGGTGACCCACTTCAACAAGTTAGGATCATTATTTCTTTATTACGTGGCGACCCTCAAGACTGGGCATTTTCCCTTGCGCCAGGAGATCCTGCATTATGTAACATTGATGCGTTTTTCCTGGCGCTCGGATTGCTGTACGATGAACCTAATTCGGTGGATCAGGCAGAGAAAAATTTGCTGGCTCTGTGTCAGGGTCAGGATGAGATAGAGATTTATTGTCAGAAGTTTAGAAAGTGGTCCGTGCTCACTCAGTGGAATGAAGGTGCGCTGGCGGCTATTTTCAGAAAGGGTCTCTCTGAAGCCCTTAAGGATGTCATGGTGGGATTTCCCATGCCTGCTTGTCTGAATGAGTCTATGTCTTTGGCCATTCAGATCGGTCGACGCTTGCGTGAGCGTAAATCTGTGCACCATTTGGCGGTATTATCCGAGCATAGACCTGAACCTATGCAGTGCGATAGGACTTTGACCAGAGTTGAACGGCAAGAACACAGACGTCAGAATGGGCTGTGTTTCTACTGTGGTGATTCCACTCATGCTATCTCCGATTGTCCTAAGCGCACTAAGCGGTTCGCTAGGTCTGCCACCATTGGTACGGTACAGTCAAAATTTCTTTTGTCCGTTACTTTGATCTGCTCTCTGTCATCTTATTCTGTCATGGCATTTGTGGATTCAGGCGCTGCCCTGAATTTGATGGACTTGGAGTATGCTAGGCGTTGTGGGTTTTTCTTGGAGCCCTTGCAGTGTCCTATTCCATTGAGAGGAATTGATGCTACGCCTTTGGCCAAGAATAAGCCTCAGTACTGGACCCAGCTGACCATGTGCATGGCTCCTGCACATCAGGAGGATATTCGCTTTCTGGTGTTGCATAATCTGCATGATGTGGTCGTGTTGGGGTTGCCATGGCTACAAGTCCATAACCCAGTATTAGATTGGAAATCAATGTCTGTGTCCAGCTGGGGTTGTCAGGGGGTACATAGTGATGTTCCATTTCTGTCTATTTCGTCATCCACCCCTTCTGAGGTCCCAGAGTTCTTGTCTGACTACCGGGATGTATTTGATGAGCCCAAGTCCAATGCCCTACCTCCGCATAGGGATTGTGATTGTGCTATCGATTTGATTCCTGGTAGTAAGTTTCCTAAAGGTCGACTGTTTAATTTATCTGTACCTGAGCACGCCGCTATGCGGAGTTACGTGAAGGAGTCCTTGGAGAAAGGTCATATTCGCCCGTCATCGTCGCCATTGGGAGCGGGGTTCTTTTTTGTGGCCAAGAAGGATGGTTCGCTGAGACCTTGTATAGATTACCGCCTTCTAAATAAAATCACGGTCAAATTTCAGTACCCCTTGCTGCTGCTATCTGATTTGTTTGCTCGGATCAAGGGGGCTAGTTGGTTCACCAAGATAGATCTTCGTGGTGCGTATAATCTTGTGCATATTAAGCGGGGCGATGAATGGAAAACTGCATTTAATACGCCCGAGGGCCATTTTGAGTACCTAGTTATGCCTTTCGGACTTGCCAATGCTCCATCGGTGTTTCAGTCCTTTATGCATGACATCTTCCGACAGTACCTGGATAAATTCCTGATTGTATACTTGGATGATATTTTGGTCTTCTCGGATGATTGGGAGTCTCATGTGAAGCAGGTCAGAATGGTGTTCCAGGTCCTGCGTGCTAATTCTTTGTTTGTGAAGGGATCAAAGTGTCTCTTTGGTGTTCAGAAGGTTTCATTTTTGGGGTTCATTTTTTCCCCTTCTACTATCGAGATGGACCCTGTTAAGGTCCAGGCCATCTATGATTGGACTCAGCCGACATCTCTGAAGAGTCTGCAAAAGTTCCTGGGCTTTGCTAATTTTTATCGTCGCTTCATCTGTAATTTTTCTAGTATTGCTAAACCATTGACCGATTTGACCAAGAAGGGTGCTGATGTGGTCAATTGGTCTTCTGCTGCTGTGGAAGCTTTTCAAGAGTTAAAGCGTCGTTTTTCTTCTGCCCCTGTGTTGTGTCAACCAGATGTTTCGCTTCCGTTCCAGGTCGAGGTTGATGCTTCTGAAATTGGAGCGGGGGCTGTTTTGTCGCAGAGAAGTTCTGATTGCTCGGTGATGAAACCATGCGCCTTCTTTTCCAGGAAGTTTTCGCCTGCTGAGTGAAATTATGATGTTGGCAATCGAGAGTTGCTGGCCATGAAGTGGGCATTCGAGGAGTGGCGTCATTGGCTTGAAGGAGCTAAGCATCGCGTGGTGGTCTTGACTGATCACAAGAACTTGACTTATCTCGAGTCTGCCAAACGGTTGAATCCTAGACAGGCTCGTTGGTCGCTGTTTTTCTCCCGTTTTGACTTTGTGGTTTCGTACCTTCCGGGCTCTAAAAATGTGAAGGCGGATGCCCTGTCTAGGAGTTTTGTGCCCGACTCTCCGGGTTTGCCTGAGCCGGCGGGTATTCTCAAAGAGGGAGTAATTTTGTCTGTCATCTCCCCTGATTTGCGGCGGGTGCTGCAAAAATTTCAGGCTAATAAACCTGATCGTTGCCCAGCGGAGAAACTGTTTGTCCCTGATAGGTGGACGAATAAAATTATCTCTGAGGTTCATTGTTCGGTGTTGGCTGGTCATCCTGGAATCTTTGGTACCAGAGATTTGGTGGCTAGATCCTTTTGGTGGCTGTCTCTGTCGCGGGATGTGCGTTCTTTTGTGCAGTCCTGTGGGATTTGTGCTCGGGCTAAGCCCTGCTGTTCTCGTGCCAGTGGGTTGCTTTTGCCCTTGCCGGTCCCGAAGAGGCCTTGGACACATATCTCTATGGATTTTATTTCGGATCTCCCCGTCTCTCAAAAAATGTCGGTCATTTGGGTGGTTTGTGATCGCTTCTCTAAGATGATCCATGTGGTACCCTTGTCTAAATTACCTTCCTCATCTGATTTGGTGCCATTGTTCTTCCAGCATGTGGTTCGTTTACATGGCATTCCAGAGAACATCGTTTCTGACAGAGGTTCCCAGTTTGTTTCGAGGTTTTGGCGAGCTTTTTGTGCTAGGATGGGCATTGATTTGTCTTTTTCCTCGGCTTTCCATCCTCAGACTAATGGCCAGACCGAACGAACCAATCAGACCTTGGAAACATATCTGAGATGCTTTGTTTCTGCTGATCAGGATGATTGGGTGTCCTTCTTGCCTTTGGCTGAGTTCGCCCTTAATAATCGGGCCAGCTCGGCTACCTTGGTTTCGCCGTTTTTCTGCAACTCTGGGTTCCATCCTCGTTTCTCTTCAGGGCAGGTTGAGTCTTCGGACTGTCCTGGTGTGGATACGGTGGTGGACAGGTTACAGCAGATTTGGACTCATGTAGTGGACAATTTGACCTTGTCCCAGGAGAAGGCTCAACGTTTCGCTAATCGCAGACGCTGTGTGGGTCCCCGACTTCGTGTTGGGGATTTGGTTTGGTTGTCATCTCGTCATATTCCTATGAAGGTTTCCTCTCCTAAGTTTAAGCCTCGTTTCATTGGTCCGTATAGGATTTCTGAGGTTCTTAATCCTGTGTCTTTTCGTTTGACCCTTCCAGATTCTTTTTCCATCCATAATGTATTCCATAGGTCATTGTTGCGGAGATACGTGGCACCTATGGTTCCATCTGTTGATCCTCCTACCCCGGTTTTGGTGGAGGGGGAGTTGGAGTATATTGTGGAGAAGATTTTGGATTCTTGGGTTTCGAGACGGAAACTCCAGTATCTGGTTAAGTGGAAGGGTTATGGTCAGGAAGATAATTCCTGGGTCTTTGCCTCTGATGTCCATGCTGCCGATCTTGTTCGTGCCTTTCATATGGCTCATCCTGGTCGGCCTGGGGGCTCTGGTGAGGGTTCGGTGACCCCTCCTCAAGGGGGGGGTACTGTTGTGAATTCTCTGGCAGAGCTCCCTCCTGTGGTCACAAGTGGTACTGCGGCTTCTGAGTTTCCTTCCTCAGGTGATGTGGTGAAGTCGTTAGGTGATGTGGTGAAGTCGTTAGGTGCTGCTCTATTTAACTCCACCTAGTGCTTTGCTCCTGGCCTCCAGTCAATGTTCTAGTATTGGTCTTGCTTCCTCCTGGATCGTTCCTGTGGCCTGTCTGCTCTGCATAAGCTAAGTTTTGCTTGTGTTATTTTTGTTTGATATTTTTTCTGTCCAGCTTGCTTTATTGGTTTTTCTGGCTTGCTGGAAGCTCTGGGACGCAGAGGGAGCACCTCCGTACCGTTAGTCGGTGCAGAGGGTCTTTTTGCCCCCTCTGCGTGGTTGTTTGTAGGGTTTTGTGTTGACCGCAAAGTTATCTTTCCTATCTTCGGTCTGTTCAGTAAGTTGGGCCTCACTTTGCTAAATCTATTTCATCTCTGCGTTTGTATTTTCATCTCTACTCACAGTCATTATATGTGGGGGGCTGCCTTTTCCTTTGGGGTATTTCTCTGAGGCAAGGTAGGCTTATTTTTCTATCTTAGGCCTAGCTAGTTTCTCAGGCTGTGCCGGGTTGCATAGGGAGCGTTAGGCGCAATCCACGGCTGCCTCTAGTGTGGTTGGATAGGATTAGGGATTGCGGTCAGCAGAGTTCCCACGTCTCAGAGCTCGTCCTATGTCTTTTGGTTATTGTCAGGTCACTTTGTGTGCTCTGAACTTCAAGGTCCATTGTGGTTCTGAATTACCTAATCATAACAGCTATTACAGGAAAAGGGACATTATTTCAGGACTAGGGATATTACAGGATGGGGCACGTTACTACAGGACCAGGAATATTACAGTACTGGGGACATTGTTACAGGACAAGGAACGTTATTTCAGGACAGGACACGTTATTACAGGACTGGGAAGATTATTACAAGATGGGGTGTTATTACAGGACAAGGGACATTATTACAGGACAGGGGGCGTTATTACAGGACGGGATGTTATTACAGGAGAGGGGACATTATTACAGGATGGAGATGTTATTACGGGATGGAGACTTAATTACAGGACATGGGACATTATTACTCTTTGAGGGGATGTAATTACAGGACAGGAGACTTAAATACAGGACAGGGGACATTATTACAGGACTGGGGACGTGCTCTGAATAACTATTATTTTCTGCAGAGATGGCGGACTCTGCTGGATGAAGAACAGCGAAGATGAATATCTTTAAGTAGAGACGTCACTGGTGAGTCAGTGTGTTACTTGTACACTGACACTATACACTGTATGCAGAGCTTCTGTGTATAATGTAAATGATTAGTCACTATTACCTGGACTCTGACACGATACACTGTATACTATCTACAGAGCTTCTGAGCATAATATCACCGGTGATCACTGTATTACCTGTACAGTGACACTATATACTGAGAATAGTGCTCCTGTGTATAATGGCACTTACGGTAATATTGATATTGTATTTTTAATTAATGATAAGTATTGTAGTATTCAGTCACTAAGTGGTGGTGAAATGTGATCTGGTCATGGTGTGGTCCTATTTGTCCCTGTATGTGGTATTATTGGTCTTAGTGCAATCTGATTTTTAATCAAATTTCACTTGTCCGAGTTATATGCCAGTGTGAGTGAGACCTTACAGAGATAAGTGCCCCTTTTTCCCACCAGTGCAGGTCCCCGCTGTTGGATACCACCGATCGCTTATCCTATGGATAGATGATAAAGGGGTTGTCTGATGAAACCAGTTCTCTCTATTCATGCATGGAAGCAGGAGACTGTGACTGTTGAAGAGAGCTGAACCAATATTAACCTCTTCGCGACATGCGCCGTACTAGCATTTGTGCCAGCACCAGTATTAGTACGCTGGCACGATCGCCGCAGTGATCACATGTGGGTGTCACCTGTATGTGACAGCTGACACCCCGCAGCAATGCCCACGATCAGGCATTTAACCCCTCTGATGCCGCTGTCAGTAGTGACAGCAACATAGAGGGGTATCGCGCAGGGACAGGGGCTCCCTGCGCGCTTCATCAGAATAACACGATGAGATCACGTTATTCTCATGGTCTCCATGGAGACCCCTGGCCCCAAGATGGCCACGGGGTCCTTCCGTGAGGTGGCTTGCGAGCGCCTGCTGAGAACAGGCGCCGGCAAGCCTCCTTCACTGCCTGTCAGATCGCTGATCTGACACTGTGCTGTGCAAAGTGTCAGATCAGTGATCTGATGTAATATAGTAATGTCCCAACCTGGGACAATGTTATAAAGTTAAAAAAAAAAAAATAGAATGTGTAAAAATATATATTTTTTAAAAATCCCCAAATAAAGAAAAATATATATTTCAAATAAATTCTTATTTATGTAAAAAAAATTAAAAGTACACATATTTGGTATCGCCTCGTCCGTAATGATCCACTCTATAAAACTGTCCCACTAGTTATCCACTTGAGTGAACACCATAAAAAAAATAACAAAACAAAATTCTTTATCATACCGCCTAACAAAAAGTGCAATAAAACACAATCAAAAAGATGTATGTAAATAAAAATGGTACCGCTGAAAACGTCATCTAGTCCCGCAAAAAAACAAGCTACCATACAGCTCCATGAGCAGAAAAATAAAGTTATAGCTCTCAGAATAAAGCGATGCAAAAATAGTTATTTTTTCTATAAAATTTATTGTGTAAAAGCGCCAAAACATAAAAAAATGATATAAATAAGGTATCGCTGTAATCGTACTGATCTGAAGAATAAAACTGCCTTATCAATTTTACCACATGCGGAACGGTATAAACGCCGGTTTTTGTTCATTCTGCCTCCCAAAAATCGGAATAAAAAACCATCAAAAAATGTCACGTGCCCGAAAAAAGGTACCACTAAAACTGTCAACTCGTCACGCAAAAAACAAGACCTCGCATGACTCTGTGAGCCAAAATATGGAAACATTATAGCTCTCAAATTGTGGTGATGCAAAAACTATTTTTTTGCAATAAAAAGTATCTTTTAGTGTGTGACAGCTGACAAACAAAAACCCACTATAAATAAAAACCCTTTATCACCCCCTTAGTTAGGGGGAAAATAATAAAATGTAAATGTATTTATTTCCATTTTCCCATTAGGGTTAGGGTTAAGGCTAAAGTTAATGTTGGGATTAGGGTTAGGGTTGGAATTAGGGTTATTGTGGCACCCCTAGGGGTATTTGCCACAAAAATAGTTACTGACAGTAAGTACAAATACTAAAATAGCAAGACTGCACTACCACCTCCGGCCAGAAGGGGGAGCTCCAGAGACTCCCCTTGATCCATTCTGGTCTGAGAGAAGAAATGGCAGTTGGGCTAAGGAGCTGAAAGTGAGAAGTCATACAGTTGAATCTCTAACAGCCCTGTGACTGTTACCAGGCCTAAATCACCGGCCTGAGGAGAAGAGGGATAGAGAAAAAGGACATTGTGAGAACCGGGTAGCATTAATCACTACCCAGAACAGGCGCAAAGACGGATACCGGATCCGTGGCTGTATTCATTATATATAATACAGCAACCGGAAAAACGTGAGGTGATATCAGCTTCACTAGGGCCGGACGCAGCAACAGACACAGAGTTCAGCGGTACTCCCAGAGGGGGTAAACCGATAAAAGGACTCGGGTTGCCCGTCGAACCAGGACCCGGAGGGGACAGATTGGGCCGGCAGCCAGTTCACCTACAGCAGCAGGGCCACACAGAAATTGCGCACAATAAGAGGCGAAGACCCCGGCAGGGTCAAAGTAACTCAGAGTTCCCATACAGACTCCGGTGACAGGACTGGTTGTAAATCCTTTTATGTTAAAGTAAACTGGTTAAACGTTTCAGTGCCTCAGTCCTTCATTTGGACAATAGCCATCTATCCAGGATCGGGATCGTCACCGCTGGGAGAACCTGCTGCTGATCAAGTAAGTGCCTGTCCCCTCATGATACCCCTTACACTGTGCATTGCCTGAGGCCACAGCACCGGGTCAAGCCACCCGTGACATCCCCCTCAAGAGACAGACTCCATTGGTCCGGTGCTGGGTATCCCGGTCTCCTGGGCGTCACAATTGGCGTCACGAACAGCATCTAGCCAGCCCGTATACCGGGTATTGTGTGCCGTGATTGGAGCCCAAAACTGTGAAAACTGGGATGAAAAATCTTGAAAATTGACTTTATTAAAGAAAAATCCATTCCCCATTGAAAACTATTGAAAGTGACTTTTCCCCATTGGTTATAATGGAGTAAAGATGGCCGCCATCCCCTGAGGTAATCACTTCATAACCGTTAGGCACGAGACTGTTAATTGAGCTACGCCATCACCTGAGCCCCAGTCTAACTGAAAAACTTCAGAATCCGCCATTACAGAGCGCGGTGGGTGAGAGCAGCAGGGGGCGTGTCATTGTGGGCGGCACCAAGCTGAGCGCTCTGACATCAGAGTAAGGGGAAAATCGATCCTGCTGCACAGCGGAACAAATCTACACTATCCCGACGGAAGCGGAGGACCGGAAGGGTCCGGATTAACTAAGGGGGCACAGTATGTCGCAGCACGGATACGCCGCAGCACCTGGCAACGCTAATGCAGCTGAAAGACAGAGTGACAATAGAGAGTCCGGCAGCGCAGCGGTGCAAGGAGTGGCGCCCATCATGCCGGTGCTGATGCCATATACCCCGGGTGGCCCATGGCTTCCAATGTATGAAGGTGAGCCTAATACCCTTGACGATTTCAGAGAAAAGATGCTGGCCCATTTTGACATGTTCCCTGTGGGTGAAGTTCAGCGTGTTAGTCTCCTGATGATGCAGTTAAGTGGCCATGCTAAGCGAGAAGTCACAGCATGGGCAGCTGATCTAAAAGGCACTGTTGAACGCATATTTGCTGGATTAAAGGCTACATTTGAAACCACGGCCAGCAGCAAAGCAAAAATACGATTCTTTAATTGCAAACAAAAAGCTAATGAGGGCGTGAGAGACTTTGCCTTAAACCTGCAGGAAGCCCTTAAATCACTTACACTGGCTGAACCCATTTTTAACACCGGAGCGGATAAACTGCTAAGAGATCAATTTATTGAGGGACTCTACACCCCTTCTCACCGGGGGCATGTGAGCATGCTTGTTTTTAAGAACCCTGAATTGACATTTGCCCAATTAAAGGAGAGCGCTATACGTCTCCAGCTGGCAGAGGCACCTCGGGATCAGGATCCTGCGCAACCCATGGCAGAGGCACCTCAACAACAGGGAGTGCCAGTGACATCAGCTATGTCTGGGGCCATTGCTAAGCCCCTGGGGCCCAGTACTAATGAGGCTCTTCAACAAAAGCTTGACTCTTTAGCTGATGTTGTTGCTTCAATGGCTAAAACCATGCAGGAGATGAGAGGACACAAGATGGAGTTGGCAAACTGTAGAGAGGATGTTCCATGGATGAGACCCCGGAGATACCCGACATGGAGAGGACGACCCCGCGACCGCTACCAACCGGATGGACAGCCCATTTGCCGCCGTTGCCAGCAGCCGGGCCACTTTGCACGAGATTGTGATTTAAACGGGAATCCCCTGGGAATGCGGGCCGCTTCGCAGGAATGAACTTTCAAGGCCCAACACCCTGGCACGACAGGTACATCGGAGGACGACCCATTATCCCTATCGTGCTGGACGGAATTCCCCTCAACGCTTTGCTGGACACAGGTTCCCAGATTTCATCTATACCGTATATCCTTTATAAGAGGTACTGGGCTGATGCAGATATTGATAAAGGGCCCTCTGATGTTGAACTAGATATATGGGCCAGTAATGGTAAGTTGGTACCGAAACTAGGATTCAGGGAGATGACCATAAAGATTGGTAAAGTAGAACTGAAGAAACAGGGTATAATTGTTGTTGATGTTGACCGGCGGAAATGTGAACCAACTGTATTGATAGGAATGAATGTGTTAGAGAACTGCTTTTCCGAAGTCATTTCTGTCTTACAGCAAATTGCTGAAACTGCCCAATCCTGCCGGCAGAGAGTTCTCCGGAGGGAAATAAAAGTATTGATGTTAAGGCAACAGGTAGAAGTTGCAGGTGGAGAAATCGGCAGTGTGAGGGTAAGTGATCCAACGTCTATTGTAATCCCACCAAAAACAGAAATGCTGGTATGGTGTAGAGCAGCCATTGGTACTAAGGGACGAGATTATCAAGCCTTAATAGAACCAGTGTACACCGACAGCAGGCCCACTATACTCACAGCACGAGGGATAGTCGAGGTACACCGGGGACGAGTGCCGGTACGACTTTTGAACTGTGGAGAGGAAGAGGTCACTTTGCCAAGGTATGCTACAATGGCAAAGCTATATACTGTTGACAACAATGCCATCACAACCATTGAGCCCTTAGAACCAACCTGTCAGGTGGAAGGCAATGGCTCAGATGGAGAAATGGAGGATTGGTGCCAACAGCTACACGTGGGCATAAATTCAACACCTACCCATCAAAAACAAGGGGTGTATAGGCTAGTGACGGAATATGAACAAGTCTTCAGTAAACACCCATTGGACTTCGGACGGATAGAAGGGGTAGAACACACAATCCCCACAGGTGACCATCCCCCAATAAAAGAAAGATATAGACCCATACCGCCCGCTCACTATCAATGTGCAAAAGATATGCTGAGGGAAATGAAACAGGCCGGGGTAATAAGAGACAGCTGTAGCCCCTGGGCGGCCCCTCTAGTGATTGTCAAAAAAAAGGACGGAACCATGAGAATGTGCGTAGACTACCGGAAGATTAATAACATCACCCATAAAGACGCCTACCCCTTGCCTAGGATAGAAGAGTCCTTAACTGCTTTGAAATCTGCTAATTATTTTTCCACCTTAGACTTAACAAGCGGGTATTGGCAAGTCCCTGTGGCTGAGAGAGATAAGGAAAAGACGGCATTCACCACACCAATGGGTCTATGTGAATTTAATCGCATGCCGTTCGGACTCTGCAACGCATCCGGTACCTTCCAGCGGCTGATGGAATGCTGCCTCGGACACAAGAACTTCGAGACCGTCCTCCTGTACCTAGATGATGTGATCGTCTACTCAAAGACTTACGAACAACACTTAATAGACCTGGCAGAAGTGTTCGAAGCCTTATCCAGGTATGGCATGAAAGTCAAGCCATCCAAATGTCACCTTCTCAAGCCAAAGGTACAGTACCTGGGACACATCGTGAGTTCGGAGGGAGTAGCACCAGATCCCGAGAAAATAAGCGCCATAAGGGATTGGCCAAGACCTACCAGCGCAAAAGAAGTGAGACAATTCCTGGGATTGGTGGGTTACTATCGCAGATTTATAAAAGGATTTACCAAGTTGGCAGCACCCTTGCAAGACACCTTGGTAGGGCAGACGAAGAAACCTTCAAACCGAAACCCTCCTTTTCAGTGGAACGACGAAAGGGAAGACTCCTTTGAACAACTAAAGAAGGCACTAACCGGAGAAGAGGTTCTGGCATACCCAGATTACCATCAACCTTTCATCCTCTACACCGATGCCAGTAATGTGGGACTAGGAGCGGTGCTGTCACAAAAGCAAGAAGGTCGGGAGAAAGTCATCGCCTTTGCAAGTAGAAAGCTCCGGCCTACTGAAAGAAATTCAGAAAATTACAGCTCCTTCAAATTGGAACTACTGGCAGTAGTTTGGGCTGTGACGGAGCGTTTCAAACACTATCTGGCCGCTGCAGAATTTATTGTCTATACTGACAACAATCCGTTGACCCACCTGGACACAGCCAAATTAGGTGCGTTAGAACAGCGATGGATAGCCCGGTTATCTAATTACAACTTCATAATCAAGTATCGAGCAGGTCGCAAGAATGGAAATGCCGATGCCCTATCCCGGATGCCACACTTGAGAGATGTAGAAGAGGAAACGGGGGAGCTTGAAGAAATTGAACTACCAGCCTTCCATCGTCCCAATGCAAAACATCATCAGTCAAGTACCTATCAGAAACAACAAGAGGTGAATTTTAATCCGTTAGCACACCATAGATGGGCTGACACCCAAGACAGCAATCCGGCTGTGAAGTTGGTGAAGGAACTGTTGACTGAGCAAAGTGCATATCCCGATGAGGATGCCCCAGAAGAGACGCATCAACTCTGGAAAGAGAGAGGCAAAATGTTCCTGTATCAAGGGAAGCTCTGTAGAAGATACACCAATCCGAAAACACATGAATTGGTTTGGCAGATTATTGTGCCTAAACAAGATGTGAAGATGGTCCTCGAAGCTTACCATAATGGTGCTGGTCACTTCGGTTGGAAAAAGTTAGAAGTACTTCTAAGAGAAAGATTTTATTGGGTCGGGATGAGAAAATCAATCGAACAGTGGTGCAGAAATTGTGGCCCGTGCAACCTCAGAAGAAACGATCAAAAGAACCAAAGAGCACCACTGCAGCCCATAATCACCAAACAACCACTTGAACTTGTAGCCATGGACCACGTGAAGTTGACACCAAGCCGGTCCGGCTATGTCTATGCCTTGACCATCGTGGACCATTATTCACGTTTCTTGGTAGTAGTACCCGTAAAAGATCTGACAGCAAAAACAGCAGCCAAAGCGTTCCAAACGTACTTTTGTAGACCCCATGGATATCCGGAACAGGTTCTCACCGACCAAGGTACAGCCTTTGAATCAGAGATCTTCAGAGAATTCTGTAATATGTATGGTTGCAAAAAGATCCGGAGGACGGCCTATCATCCACAAACAAACGGCTTATGCGAGAAGATGAACCATATTGTAATAGACCTACTAAAGACTTTTCCTGAGACAGAAAGGAATCAATGGCCAGAGAAATTGCCTGACTTGGTGGATCTGTATAATCATGTCCCGGTGAGCTCCACCAACTGCACCCCAGCTTACCTTATGCGTGCAAGACCCGGCCAATTACCAATCGATCTAGAAATGGGAATTCTGAAACCAGACGCAGAAGTTCAAGACTCCAATTGGGATATCATACGGCAAAAGCAGTATCGCCAAGTGCAAGAGAGTGTGGAAAGAAGCCTTCAGCAAACTAGAGAAAGACAAGAGCGAACTTTCAACCAGAATGCTCTAGCGACCCCATTAAGACCGGGTGACTAAGTGCTCAAGAGAAATCGTCGAACCAATAAACTGGACAATCAGTGGGAAGCCGTACCCTACACAGTTTTACCAACAAGAGTGGATAATCCTAAAATGTGTCTCATTAGCAAAAACGGAGGCTTAACATCTGTACTAGTGTCAAGAGACAATCTTAAATTATGTCCGGAAGCATTGAAAGAGCCAGACGTTGTCCAGCCAGAACCAGAAGTTATTCAACCCATACAGGTTCAACCAGTAAAGGAAAAAGAAGAGGAAGTGTATCACACCTGTATAGGAGACTTTCCCAAAACCCTACTAACATACCATGGTGCAGTAGTGGTTCCCATGGTGGCCTTTTACCCAACACCGAACCCAATACCAGAAGTCCCAAGACAGGAAGAGGCTGACCCCGTACTACAGGAGGTTCCAGGCCAGGAAGAACAGATTCCTGGTCAGAGTAATCCCATTCACGGTGGACTTGCCAACTCCATAGTCGTGGAATTATCTTTAGCAGAGCGGGCAGATACTACATCCGCAGTAGACAGTAGTACACCACATGAAGAGACACCGCTATTACGTAGATCACAGCGTAGTACCCAGGGTCAATTACCGGCCAGGTATGCAGATTACCAACTATAAAGCTCATAATGTGAATTGTATATATGTTATGCCGTATATAGTTAAACAGAAAATGTAGTATAGTCATTGTTATCAGTCTGCAACGTTTAAGCCCAGTGCCTACAGAGACTTGTCTGTATGAACTTATTGCATATTCTTGAACTTTTTATCAGCCCGGAGGCACTAAATCAAAGCTCCGGAAAGACTGCTTTTTGAACTTTGCTTTTTGCTCTTTTTGAACTTTCTTTAGACTTTATATTGATAACTCAGTTGGAAAAATGGAACTAAATTCCTGGACACTAAGTACAGTGCCTTTCCTAATACCTTCAAGGATAGAACTGTATTAATGGACGCTATTTGAAGTGACTTTTTACAGAACTCTATTTTTGTTTCCTTGAGTGGTTTTTGTAACTTTTCATTTTTAAGACTCTGTACATATTAATTGTTATTTCAAAAGGTTATTGTCCCACAGTCCCGGAGTACTGTTCTTAACTAAGGGGGAATGTGGCACCCCTAGGGTATTTGCCACAAAAATAGTTACTGACAGTAAGTACAAATACTAAAATAGCAAGACTGCACTACCACCTCCGGCCAGAAGGGGGAGCTCCAGAGACTCCCCTTGATCCATTCTGGTCTGAGAGAAGAAATGGCAGTTGGGCTAAGGAGCTGAAAGTGAGAAGTCATACAGTTGAATCTCTAACAGCCCTGTGACTGTTACCAGGCCTAAATCACCGGCCTGAGGAGAAGAGGGATAGAGAAAAAGGACATTGTGAGAACCGGGTAGCATTAATCACTACCCAGAACAGGCGCAAAGACGGATACCGGATCCGTGGCTGTATTCATTATATATAATACAGCAACCGGAAAAACGTGAGGTGATATCAGCTTCACTAGGGCCGGACGCAGCAACAGACACAGAGTTCAGCGGTACTCCCAGAGGGGGTAAACCGATAAACCCGGAGGGGACAGATTGGGCCGGCAGCCAGTTCACATACAGCAGCAGGGCCACACAGAAATTGCGCACAATAAGAGGCGAAGACCCCGGCAGGGTCAAAGTAACTCAGAGTTCCCATACAGACTCCGGTGACAGGACTGGTTGTAAATCCTTTTATGTTAAAGTAAACTGGTTAAACGTTTCAGTGCCTCAGTCTTTCATTTGGACAATAGCCATCTATCCAGGATCGGGATCGTCACCGCTGGGAGAACCTGCTGCTGATCAAGTAAGTGCCTGTCCCCTCATGATACCCCTTACACTGTGCATTGCCTGAGGCCACAGCACCGGGTCAAGCCACCCGTGACATCCCCCTCAAGAGACAGACTCCATTGGTCCGGTGCTGGGTATCCCGGTCTCCTGGGCATCACAATATGGTTGGGGTTAGGGGTGTGTTGGGGTTAGGGTTGGAGTTAGAATTGGGGGTTTCCACTGTTTAGGCACATCAGGGGCTCTGCAAACGTGACATGGCGTCTGATCTCAATTCCAGCCAATTTTGCATTGAAAAGTCAAACGGCGCGCCTTCCCTTCCGAGCTCTGCCATGCGCCCAAACAGTGGTTTACCCCCACATATGGGGTAATAATAATAATAATAATCTTTATTTATATAGCGCCAAGATATTCTGCAGCGCTTTACAGTTTAACAGCTTCAATCACAACAGTCATAAGTGACAATGTTAACAATACAATAATTAAAGCAACACAAAATGACCCTGTTCGTGAGAGCTTACAATCTACGGCGTACTCAGGACAAATTGCACAACTTTTAAGGTCCAACTTCTCCAGTTACCCTTAGTAAAGTAAAACAAATTGGATCTGAAGTAATTTTTTTTTTTGTGGAAAAAAAAGTAAAATGTTCATTTTTTTTTTTTAAACATTCCAAAAATTCCTGTGAAGCACCTGAAGGGTTAATAAACTTTTTGAATGTGGTTTTGAGTACCTTGAGGGGTGCAGTTTTTAGAATGGTGTCACTTTTGAACATTTTCTGTCATATTGGCCCCTCAAAGTCACTTCAAGTGTGAGATGGTCCCTAAAATAATGATTTTGTTGTAAAAATGAGAAATCGCTGGTCAACTTTTAACCCTTATAACGTCCTAACAAAAAAAATTATGTTTCCAAAATTGTGCAGATGTAAAGCAGACATGAAACAGGGGTGGAGGGCACCATCAGTAATAACAACAAAATCTGGTAATGGGGGATCTACCCAAGGTATGTCAGTATTAAATGCGACAAAAGAGGAAAAGAGACAAATGCGGAGTATATAATTTTAGAAATAATTTATTAGAGTCCAAAAAACAACACATACCACAAAAACAATTACATAAAAACATTAACATTAAAAGCAGTAAATCGACAACCCCCCAAAAAAAGAGAGAGGTGAAACCCCCTGGGAACTGGACAAATAGGCCAAGTGCCAATGATAAAGGTATTGCACTATTACAATGAGTATATACAGCTATCAATAAGGATCTTAGGACATGATTGCATGCGGAAAAAGAATATTTTTTCAATAATGCAAAAACAAGCTGCAATTATGATATGTACACTGAATACATGTTATCAATATTTATATAAAGAAAACCCCGCTGTCAGTACTGTGGGGGATAAAGATTGCCAATACAAAACAATAAGACATTATAGGAAGGGCATATTTGAAGTTTATAAATAATACAAAACAAATGGAGTAATCTCGTATGACCAGCCAAACTACACAAGGGAAATAGCAGCTACAGTATGTTAGTAGATATACAGGCCTGTAGTACGCAGCGGGCTGCAGATGTAATATGCATAATAATCAATAAACATGCTTATGTACAAAATGAAATATCTCTGCCTGAAAGCGTGTACATACCCGGTACAGATAGATATGTTATTTTACAAATATGGTGGGGGGTTAATAGATTATTCAGACAGGGTAAAGTAACATAGTAACATAGTTAGTAAGGCCGAAAAAAGACATTTGTCCATCCAGTTCAGCCTATATTCCATCATAATAAATACCCAGATCTACGTCCTTCTACAGAACCTAATAATTGTATGATACAATATTGTTCTGCTCCAGGAAGACATCCAGGCCTCTCTTGAACCCCTCGACTGAGTTCGCCATCACCACCTCCTCAGGCAAGCAATTCCAGATTCTCACTGCCCTAACAGTAAAGAATCCTCTTCTATGTTGGTGGAAAAACCTTCTCTCCTCCAGACGCAAAGAATGCCCCCTTGTGCCCGTCACCTTCCTTGGTATAAACAGATCCTCAGCGAGATATTTGTATTGTCCCCTTATATACTTATACATGGTTATTAGATCGCCCCTCAGTCGTCTTTTTTCTAGACTAAATAATCCTAATTTCGCTAATCTATCTGGGTATTGTAGTTCTCCCATCCCCTTTATTAATTTTGTTGCCCTCCTTTGTACTCTCTCTAGTTCCATTATATCCTTCCTGAGCACCGGTGCCCAAAACTGGACACAGTACTCCATGTGCGGTCTAACTAGGGATTTGTACAGAGGCAGTATAATGCTCTCATCATGTGTATCCAGACCTCTTTTAATGCACCCCATGATCCTGTTTGCCTTGGCAGCTGCTGCCTGGCACTGGCTGCTCCAGGAAAGTTTATCATTAACTAGGATCCCCAAGTCCTTCTCCCTGTCAGATTTACCCAGTGGTTTCCCGTTCAGTGTGTAATGGTGATATTGATTCCCTCTTCCCATGTGTATAACCTTACATTTATCATTGTTAAACCTCATCTGCCACCTTTCAGCCCAAGTTTCCAACTTATCCAGATCCATCTGTAGCAGAATACTATCTTCTCTTGTATTAACTGCTTTACATAGTTTTGTATCATCTGCAAATATCGATATTTTACTGTGTAAACCTTCTACCAGATCATTAATGAATATGTTGAAGAGAACAGGTCCCAATACTGACCCCTGCGGTACCCCACTGGTCACAGCGACCCAGTTAGAGACTATACCATTTATAACCACCCTCTGCTTTCTATCACTAAGCCAGTTACTAACCCATTTACACACATTTTCCCCCAAGTAAATACATATATGCAGCCGTGTCGCACATGAAATTACCTATGTTGTCAGTATATGAGCAGATGTCTGACACCAGAGCTCAAAGATCAAGCTGCATGCACATGGAGGAAAGTATATACGACATGTGGTCATGTAGATAAAAAGCATGCACCAGCCAGATCTATCTATCAGCTCAAATAGCCACAATACATATCTCATCCATCAAGCTCAGGAATGTGCACGTGAATAAAAAGCATGAACCAACCAGATCTACCTATCAGTTTCAATACCCGCAGTATAAGTCTTATCGATCATGCCCAGAAGTGTGCAAACCCAATCAGAGGTCCGAAGGGGTCAAAGACCCGACGCATGTCGCCACAGCAGTGGCTTTATCAGGGGTAAAAAATCAACCTTATATACAATACGCGAACTGACAGGATCCCAAGCAGCTGTGAAAACGTGTGGAAGGAGTAAACCGGAAATGATGCTATGCCGGAAATTGGGTAAGGTGTACAAGCATCAGGCCGGATATAGCAAGATGGCCGTTAAAGGTTACACGGCGCATGCGTAAATGACACTCAACCGAAAACGTGTGGAAGGAGTAATCCGGAGATGATGCTACGCCGGAAGTGAACTAAGGTGTACAAGCATCAAACCGGGTGTAGCAAGATGGCGGTTAAAGATTACACGGCACATGCGCAAATAACACTCAATCGGAAATGGTGAGAATCTAATAGAATGGTAAGAGGTGGTTACGCCCACAAGAGGCAGAGCGAGCAGTGTTGGAATACATGACGCGCAAGCGCCGATAGAAGAATACTACCCAGGCGCTGGGAGATGCCCCATGCCTAGAATACACTTAATAGGTTGCCTATAGCAACAGTTAGTAAAATCACAACAAAGTCGTCGGATAAGAGTGGTATCTGGACAAACGAATGCATCAAGGATGTTCACTATAACATAAATATTATTAATATTTATTTTAACCCAGTTGCCAACCGGTTATGTAATTGTAAGAATTTAGACATCCCTGCACAGATGGAGATCTCATACATATCAGATTGTACTGTACTCAAAGTGATACAGGATGGTATATCTCATACTATGCAGTTTTTGGGCGCTGGGAAATATCACATACCAGATGTTAGAATACCCTAAAAAGGTTGCCTATAGCAACAGTTAGTAGAATCACAAGATCATCGGATAAGCTTGGTATCTGAACGAATAAGTGCATCAGAGATGTTACCTATAAAAATATTTAGACGCAACTGCCAATAGATTGTGTAGTTATAAAAATTTGAACACCCCTGCATAGATGAAAGTATCACATGTACCAGATTGTACCCAAAATACTATCAGACAGTATATATCATACTGTGCAGTTTTTTGGGTAATTCAACAAGAGTGCTTATAAAAGCACAAGGACACAGATGTCCGAGCACATACCAGCAGTATGAGTAGAGATGATCACGAAGTATTAAACGCAAACGACGGTGAATATGAACATGTACAAAACCTAATAATCGTCTAAACACCCCTATACCATAAATAACCAGGCCTAGGTACCCCAGATATGTTGTCATAGTCCCAGATTCAAAGGCGATTATTGTGCGGAACCAATACTAAGCGGGAGGAGCAGCCAGAGCATACATTGCTGAAAAGCGTATCTACAGTAGCTTGATTAAGGTATCCCCATAATTAGGGTAAGCTATATATATATTATATATATATATATACATACAGTGGGGCAAAAAAGGGGCAAAAAAGTATTTAGTCAGTCAGCAATAGTGCAAGTTCCACCACTTAAAAAGATGAGAGGCGTCTGTAATTTACATCATAGGTAGACCTCAACTATGGGAAACAAACTGAGAAAAAAAAAATCCAGAAAATCACATTGTCTGTTTTTTTTTAACATTTTATTTGCATATTATGGTGGAAAATAAGTATTTGGTCAGAAACAAACAATCAAGATTTCTGGCTCTCACAGACCTGTAACTTCTTCTTTAAGAGTCTCCTCTTTCCTCCACTCATTACCTGTAGTAATGGCACCTGTTTAAACTTGTTATCAGTATAAAAAGACACCTGTGCACACCCTCAAACAGTCTGACTCCAAACTCCACTATGGTGAAGACCAAAGAGCTGTCAAAGGACACCAGAAACAAAATTGTAGCCCTGCACCAGGCTGGGAAGACTGAACCTGCAATAGCCAACCAGCTTGGAGTGAAGAAATCAACAGTGGGAGCAATAATTAGAAAATGGAAGACATACAAGACCACTGATAATCTCCCTCGATCTGGGGCTCCACGCAAAATCCCACCCCGTGGGGTCAGAATGATCACAAGAACGGTGAGCAAAAATCCCAGAACCACGCGGGGGGACCTAGTGAATGAACTGCAGAGAGCTGGGACCAATGTAACAAGGCCTACCATAAGTAACACACTACGCCACCATGGACTCAGATCCTGCAGTGCCAGACGTGTCCCACTGCTTAAGCCAGTACATGTCCGGGCCCGTCTGAAGTTTGCTAGAGAGCATTTGGATGATCCAGAGGAGTTTTGGGAGAATGTCCTATGGTCTGATGAAACCAAACTGGAACTGTTTGGTAGAAACACAACTTGTCGTGTTTGGAGGAAAAAGAATACTGAGTTGCATCCATCAAACACCATACCTACTGTAAAGCATGGTGGTGGAAACATCATGCTTTGGGGCTGTTTCTCTGCAAAGGGGCCAGGACGACTGATCCGGGTACATGAAAGAATGAATGGGGCCATGTATCGTGAGATTTTGAGTGCAAACCTTCTTCCATCAGCAAGGGCATTGAAGATGAAACGTGGCTGGGTCTTTCAACATGACAATGATCCAAAGCACACCGCCAGGGCAACGAAGGAGTGGCTTCGTAAGAAGCATTTCAAGGTCCTGGAGTGGCCTAGCCAGTCTCCAGGTCTCAACCATATAAAAAACCTTTGGAGGGAGTTGAAAGTCCGTGTTGCCAAGCGAAAAGCCAAAAACATCACTGCTCTAGAGGAGATCTGCATGGAGGAATGGGCCAACATACCAACAACAGTGTGTGGTAACCTTGTGAAGACTTACAGAAAACGTTTGACCTCTGTCATTGCCAACAAAGGATATATTACAAAGTATTGAGATGAAATTTTGTTTCTGACCAAATACTTATTTTCCACCATAATATGCAAATAAAATGTTAAAAAAACAGACAATGTGATTTTCTGGATTTTTTTCTCAGTTTGTCTCCTATAGTTGAGGTCTACCTATGATGTAAATTACAGACGCCTCTCATCTTTTTAAGTGGTGGAACTTGCACTATTGCTGACTGACTAAATACTTTTTTGCCCCACTGTATATAGAACCCTCCCTATGGAATAATGCACAAGGGTGAAGACATCCCATACTGACCCCCAGAAAAAATAATACATTGCAAATGCTGTGCCAGCCTTTGGTGGAATATCAGTACTACCCAAGTCATACACGGATGTTCGAATGCGTGTGGTAAAAAACCTACACACTGGTAAGAGAGCAAATAAATATATATATATATATATTTCCCACTCAATATACAACAAATGTTGAACAATGAGGATATCGAGAACAGCCTCACTTATAGATGACTGACAAGGTATAAAATAGTAATTGAGCGGATAAAAATGGAGCTATAGTCTGATCCACTCACCACAGTAAGAGCGCCAAAAGTAAGGTCCACCGAAGGTGGGGTACCTAGGCCTGGTTATTTATGGTAGAGGGGTGTTTAGACGATTATTAGGTTTTGTACATGTTCATATTCACCATCGTTTGCGTTTAATACTTCGTGATCATCTCTACTCATACTGCTGGTATGTGCTCGGACATCTGTGTCCTTGTGCTTTTATAAGCACTCTTGCACAGTATGATATATACTGTCTGATAGTATTTTGGGTACAATCTGGTACATGTGATACTTTCATCTATGCAGGGGTGTTCAAATTTTTATAACTACACAATCTATTGGCAGTTGCGTCGAAATATTTTTATAGGCAACATCTCTGATGCACTTATTTGTTCAGATACCAAGCTTATCCGACGATCTTGTTGTGATTCTACTAACTGTTGCTATAGGCAACCTTTTTAGGGTATTCTAACATCTGGTATGATATTTCCCAGCGCCCAAAAACTGCATAGTATGAGATATACCATCCTGTATCACTTTGAGTACAGTACAATCTGATATGTATGAGATCTCCATCTGTGCAGGGATGTCTAAATTCTTACAATTACATAACCGGTTGGCAACTTGGTTTAAATAAATATTAATAATATTTATGTTATAGTGAACACCCTTGATGCATTCGTTTGTTCAGATACCACTCTTATCTGACGACTTTGTTGTGATTTTACTAACTGTTGCTATAGGCAACCTATTAAGTGTATTCTAGGCATGGGGCATCTCCCAGCGCCTGGGTAGTATTCTTCTATCGGCGCTTGCGTGTCATGTATTCCAACACTGCTCGCTCTGCCTCTTGTGGGCGTAACCACCTCTTACCATTCTATTAGATTCTCACCATTTCCGGTTGAGTGTTATTTGCGCATGCGCCGTGTAATCTTTAACTGCCATCTTGCTACACCCGGCTTGATGCTCGTACACCTTAGTTCGCTTCCGGCGTAGCATCATCTCCGGATTACTCCTTCCACACGTTTTCGGTTGAATGTCATTTACGCATGCGCCGTGTAACTTTTAATGGCCATCTTGCTATATCCGGCCTGATGCTTGTACACCTTACCCAATTTCCGGCATAGCATCATTTCCGGTTTACTCCTTCCACACGTTTTCACAGCTGCTTGGGATCCTGTCAGTTCGGGTATTGTATATAAGGTTGATTTTTTTACCCCTGATGAAGCCATTGCTGTGGCGACATGCGTCGGGTCTTTGACCCCACTCGGACCTCTGATTGGGTTTGCACACTTCTGGGCATGATCGATGACTTATAGTGCGGCTATTGAAACTGATAGGTAGATCTGGTTGGTGCATGCTTTTTATTCACATGCACATTCCTTAGCTGGATGGATGAGATACAGTGGGGCAAAAAAGTATTTAGTCAGTCAGCAATAGTGCAAGTTCCACCACTTAAAAAGATGAGAGGCGTCTGTAATTTACATCATAGGTAGACCCCAACTATGGGAGACAAACTGAGAAAAAAAAATCCAGAAAATCACATTGTCTGTTTTTTTAACATTTTATTTGCATATTATGGTGGAAAATAAGTATTTGGTCAGAAACAAAATTTCATCTCAATACTTTGTAATATATCCTTTGTTGGCAATGACAGAGGTCAAACGTTTTCTGTAAGTCTTCACAAGGATGCCACACACTGTTGTTGGTATGTTGGCCCATTCCTCCATGCAGATCTCCTCTAGAGCAGTGATGTTTTTGGCTTTTCGCTTGGCAACACGGACTTTCAACTCCCTCCAAAGGTTTTCTATAGGGTTGAGATCTGGAGACTGGCTAGGCCACTCCAGGACCTTGAAATGCTTCTTACGAAGCCACTCCTTCGTTGCCCTGGTGGTGTGCTTTGGATAATTGTCATGTTGAAAGACCCAGCCACGTTTCATCTTCAATGCCCTTGCTGATGGAAGGAGGTTTGCACTCAAAATCTCACGATACATGGCCCCATTCATTCTTTCATGTACCCGGATCAGTCATCCTGGCCCCTTTGCAGAGAAACAGCCCCAAAGCATGATGTTTCCACCACCATGCTTTACAGTAGGTATGGTGTTTGATGGATGCAACTCAGTATTCTTTTTCCTCCAAACACGACTAGTTGTGTTTCTACCAAACAGTTCCAGTTTGGTTTCATCAGACCATAGGACATTCTCCCAAAACTCCTCTGGATCATCCAAATGCTCTCTAGCAAACTTCAGGCGGGCCCGGACATGTACTGGCTTTTGCAGTGGGACACGTCTGGCACTGCAGGATCTGAGTCCATGGTGGCGTAGTGTGTTACTTATGGTAGGCCTTGTTACATTGGTCCCAGCTCTCTGCAGTTCATTCACTAGGTCCCCCCGCGTGGTTCTGGGATTTTTGCTCACCGTTCTTGTGATCATTCTGACCCCACGGGGTGGGATTTTGCGTGGAGCCCCAGATCGAGGGAGATTATCAGTGGTCTTGTATGTCTTCCATTTTCTAATTATTGCTCCCACTGTTGATTTCTTCACTCCAAGCTGGTTGGCTATTGCAGATTCAGTCTTCCCAGCCTGGTGCAGGGCTACAATTTTGTTTCTGGTGTCCTTTGACAGCTCTTTGTTCTTCACCATAGTGGAGTTTGGAGTCAGACTGTTTGAGGGTGTGCACAGGTGTCTTTTTATACTGATAACAAGTTTAAACAGGTGCCATTACTACAGGTAATGAGTGGAGGACAGAGGAGCCTCTTAAAGAAGAAGTTACAGGTCTGTGAGAGCCAGAAATCTTGATTGTTTGTTTCTGACCAAATACTTATTTTCCACCATAATATGCAAAAAAAATGATAAAAAAACAGACAATGTGATTTTCTGGATTTTTTTTCTCAGTTTGTCTCCCATAGTTGAGGTCTACCTATGATGTAAATTACAGACGCCTCTCATCTTTTTAAGTGGTGGAACTTGCACTATTGCTGACTGACTAAATACTTTTTTGCCCCACTGTATGTATTGTGGCTATTTGAGCTGATAGATAGATCTGGCTGGTGCATGCTTTTTATCTACATGACCACATGTCGTATATACTTTCCTCCATGTGCATGCAGCTTGATCTTTGAGCTCTGGTGTCAGACATCTGCTCATATACTGACAACATAGGTAATTTCATGTGCGACATGGCTGCATATATGTATTTACTTTACCCTGTCTGAATAATCTATTAACCCCCCACCATATTTGTAAAATAACATATCTATCTGTACCGGGTATGTACACGCTTTCAGGTAGAGATATTTTGTTTTGTACATAAGCATGTTTATTGATTATTATGCATATTACATCTGCAGCCCGCTGCGTACTACAGGCCTGTATATCTACTAACATACTGTAGCTGCTATTTCCCTTGTGTAGTTTGGCTGGTCATACAAGATTACTCCATTTGTTTTGTATTATTTATAAACTTCAAATATGCCCTTCCTATAATGGAATTGTCTTATTGTTTTGTATTGGGAATCTTTATCCCCCACAGTACTGACAGCGGGGTTTTCTTTATATAAATATTGATAACATGTATTCAGTGTACATATCATAATTGCAGCTTGTTTTTGCATTATTGAAAAAATATTCTTTTTCCGCATACAGTCATGTCCTATGATCCTTATTGATAGCTGTATATACTCATTGTAATAGTGCAATACCTTTATCATTGGCACTTGGCCTATTTGTCCAGTTCCCAGGGGGTTTCACCTCTCTCTTTTTGGGGGGTTGTCGATTTACTGCTTTTAATGTTAATGTTTTTATGTAATTGTTTTTGTGGTATGTTTTGTTTTTTGGACTCTGATAAATTATTTCTAAAATTATATACTCCGCATTTGGGATGTTCCCTAGTTTCTGGTATGTCTCTTTTCCTCTTTTGTCGGATGTAAAGCAGACATGTGGGGAATGTTATTTATTAACTATTTTGTGTGATATGACTAATTTAAGGGCATAAAAACTAAAAGTTTGAAAATTGCGAAATTTTTCTAAATTTTCGCCAAATTTGTTTGTTTTTTTCACAAATAAACGCAAGTCACATTGAAGAAATATTACCACTATGATACAGTACAATATGTCACGAGAAAACATTGTCAGAATCATCAGGATCCGTTGAAACGTTCCAGAGTTATAACCTCAAAGTGACAGTGGTCAGAATTGTAAAAATTGGCCCAGTCATTTAGGTGAAAACAGGCTTCGTCTCAAAGGGGTTAATATAATTATTACTATTTTATATAATTGTTATCACTTAATACTGAACAGAATAAATTTCACCGACTCGCTGTTATGTTGGAGCTTATTGTAACTTTTACTCTAACTTGTTGCAGTGAATCACCACCATATAATTCACTGCTTTTTATAAATTATTTGCTCCCGTTATTCAGCAATTGTACCTTGATAAACAACTACACAGTATAATGCCCCCACACACACAGTACAGTGCCACCATATCCCTGCCACAGACAGTCGGATGCCCCCACAGCCACACAGTACAATGCCTCCTAGCACACTACGATGCTCCCACCCACGCATAGACCCTTATACAGTACTAGATGGTAGCCCAAATCTAACGCATCGGGTATTCTAGAATATGTATGCGTAGTGTATAGCACAGCCCACGCAGTACATTGCGCAGCCCACGCAGTACATTGCGCAGCCCACGTTGTATATTGCCCAGCGCGCGTAGTATATTGCCCAGCGCGCGTAGTATATTGCCCAGCGCGCGTAGTATATTGCCCAGCCCACGTAGTTTATTGCCCAGCCCACGTACTATATTGCACAGCCCACGCAGTCCATAGCAATGTGGGCAACATATCCCTGTTAAAAAAAAGAATTCAAATAAAAAATAGTGATATACTCACCCTCTGTTGGCCCCCCCGGATCGAAGCGGTTACCGCCGCTTTTGCGCGCTCTGGTCTGAAGAGTGCATTGCGGTCTCGCGAGATGATGACGTAGCGGTCTCGCGAGACCGCTACGTCATCTCGCGAGATCGCAGCATGGACCGGTTACCAGAGCATTGCGAGCGGGAAAGGCCTGTTGTGGATCCGAGGGGCCAACGGACGGTGAGTATATAACGATTTTTTTTTTTTTTATTATTATTTTTAACATTAGGTCTTTTTACTATTCATGCTGCATAGGCAGCATGAATAGTAAAAAGTTGGTCACACAGGGTTAATAGTGTTAACCGAGTGCGTTACACCGCGGTCATTAACCCTGTGTGAGCGCTGACCGCAGGGGAGTATGCGGGCGCCGGGCACTGACTGCGGGGAGGATGCAGCGGGCATTTTCTTCCGGACTGTGCCCGTCGCTGATTGGTCGTGGCTGTTTTGCCGCGACCAATCAGCGACTTGGATTTCCATGACAGACAGAGGCGGCGACCAATGAATATCTGTGACAGACAGAAGTGACCCTTAGACAATTATATAGTAGACTAGATGGTGGCCCGATTCTAACGCATCGGGTATTCTAGAATATGCATGTCTTCGTAGTATATTGCCCAGCCACGCACTATATTGCCCAGTCACATAGTATATTGCCCAGCCACATAGTATATTGCCCAGCCACATAGTATATTGCCCAGCCACATAGTATATTGCCCAGCCACGTAGTATATTGCCCAGCCAAGTACTATATTGCCCAGCTACGTACTATATTGCCCAGTCACGTAGCATATTGCCCAGTCACGTAGTATATTGCCAGCCACGTAGAATATTGCCCAGGCACGTAGTATATTGCCCAGTCACGTAGTATATTGCACAGCGATGTAGTATACAGCACAGAGCCACGTGGTATATTGCCCAGTCATGTAGTATATTGCACAGCGATGTAGTATACAGCACAGAGCCACGTGGTATATTGCCCAGTCACGTAGTATACAGCAGAGCCACGTAGTATATTGCCCAGCCACGTAGTATATTGCACAGCGACGTAGTATATTACCCAGCCACGTAGTATATTGCCCAGCCACGTAGTATATTGCACAGCGATGTAGTATACAGCACAGAGCCACGTGGTATATTGCCCAGTCACGTAGTATACAGCAGACACGTAGTATATTGCCCAGCCAGGTAGTATATTGCCCAGTCACGTATGTAACAGGTTAAAAAATAAAAAAGAAACACACTCACCATCCGAAGAGCCCGTTGTAGTTCCGGCGCTTGTGTGCGGTGTCCGGTCCCAGGATTGGTATGAGTGCAGGACCTTCCGTGACGTCGCGGTCACATGACCGTGACGTCATGGAAGGTCCTTCTCCCATAGCATCTTTGGAAGCGGAACCTGCCGCTTGCAGTGCCGAGGAGAGGACACGACGGCGGAAGGTGAGAATAAGATTTTTTTTTATTATTATTATTATTTTTAACATTAGATCGTTTTACTATTGATGCTGCACAAGCAGCATCAATAGTAAAAAGTTGGGGACACACAGGGTTAATAGCGGCGGTAACGGAGTGCGTTACCCGCGGCATAACGCGGTCCGTTACCGCCGGCATTAACCCTGTGTTAGCGGTGACCGGAGGGGAGTATGCGGGCGACAGGCACTGACTGCGGGGAGTAAGGAGCGGCCATTTTCTTCCGGACTGTGCCCATGGCTGATTGGTCGCGGCAGCCATGACAGGCAGCTGCCGAGACCAATCAGCGAATGAATAACCGTGACAGACAGAAAGACAGACGGAAGTGACCCTTAGACAATTATATAGTAGATGAGCCTCCCTATAGAACGATGAGACCCTATACATTCATAGAAAAAAAATACTCGCCTTGCTCCCTTTCCCCTGGCGCTCTTCTCCGGTCTTTCCTGTGTGCACCGGCGCTCTTCACAGCAGATGTAGTGACATCGCCTCTGCTGTCACAGTTGCATGTGCAGATTAGTGTGAGGAGCCAGCGGATGCCTTCTCCTACAATATATTCTCCTCCACTATATATTGGGAGGCTGGTAGGGTTGCCAACTTGACTTTTTATTTTTTCTGGACAACTTATCACAAAATCAGACAGGCAAAACATTTTTATGTACAAAAAAGCACTTGCGGATTACTGCAACATTTTTTCAAACTGAGTGTTTTTGGTTTTACTATTCTCTTTTGTGTCTTCAGGTTTCTTGGTGGTGTGTGAACATGTTCTTACAGACTTGTTCACTGTGCAAGTAGCCCATGTGTTCCTGTTTCCATAATTGTTCTCTTGTGTCTACAAGACTGGGGAGTTCCACCACTCCTCTTGGGCTATCTGCACAAAAGCTGTTCTACCCTGTATGCACACATGGATTTTTCCTCTCTGAACCCTGTTCACACAGGTTATATACAGATGATCAGGTTTTTAAATACATCAGATAGGGATTGCATACATTAGTTAGGACTGCTCTGATAAGGGTATACCGTGAAGATTGGTAGAGCAGCTTAGTATACATTTTTTGCAAAAAACTTATCAACCAAATACCCTGTTTTTTACATCTTTTACTAGCACTTGCGGATTACTGCAACATTTTTTCAAACTGAGTGTTTTTGGTTTTACTATTCTCTTTTGTGTCTTCAAAAAAGAAAAGATATAGATAGCACTCACCGGTCCTTAAAACTTCATGCGTTATTCTGCTTTATTCAGATACTTAAAATATCATGGCTTGAAGAACGGGTTAACAGGGTGTGCAAGCCAGTGCGGACGACGACCGTTTCGCGCTGCACGGCACTTCAACGGGTCCAAAACATTTTTATGCACACATTGAAAAATCAGAATAAATCAGTATGACTTTAACTGATACATATCTACAGTCCATAATTCTGATATGAAGACAATTGCTGCATCCACTGTAAAATGATAATTACAGTCAAAACTATCTGCATAAGTTTCTACTAAAAAAAAAAAAATCCCGGACACCTTAATTTTTTTTTTTACAGACTGGGCAAAAAATTGTCATATTTTTATGGACTGTTCTGGAATTTCTGGACAGTTGGCAACTTTGGATGCCAGGAGAGCAATTGCATGGTGCAGCCCGTGGGCCACTGTTTTCAGCCCGTTGGCTGTCTAGGTCAACAAGCCAGCCAGAAGGCCGGATCTCCTGCGTGCTGCACTGTGCCCAGGTCTTATGTATACCCATCTACGTACGAAGATTTGTTACTGAAATTATGTCCTCCTTCTTGACTAAAACACTCCTCAAAATTGCTAAGAGGAGTATTTGTATCCCTCTGTAAAATATGTAGTGTGACCTCTGCCAGAGCTGTCCTATGGAACAGTGGGGCCACCAACAGTCACACCCTCAGCAACTGATGGCACTTTAATAAAAATCTATAAAAAATGTTTTTTAAATTTTTTTTATTTGAAATCAATCCCTTCCCTACACAGCCCCCCACCATAGAGCCACACGTCAAAGGCTACCCCGAGCTGCGGCTCGGCATACAGCCCCACATGGCTAACATTTCTCCTATTCAACGCGCAGAACCCCAACATACAGCCCAATGTGACTGACTTCATCCCTTTGCAGACCCCCAGCATGCAACTCCATGCAGCACCATCATGAATCAGTCCCCCCAGCATGCAGCCCAATGAAAGTAACATCACCATCATCCTCACACAGCCACCCATGAGTGACATCACACCTTTCCCTGCACAGCCCCCAGCATGCAACCTCATGTGAGTAAAATCATTCCCTTCCTTGCGCAGCCCCCCAGCATGCATTCTCATCCCTTCTCCACACAGGCACTCAGCATGCAGGCCTATGCGAGTGACATTACCGCCTTCACTAAACAGCGACCCTTGCATGCAGCCTCACGAAAGTGACATTACCCACTTCCCAACACACCCCCATTCTCAGCAAAGGCCATCATCGCCCCTTCTCCGCACAGCCCCTCTTCATCGTCATCCCCTTCTCCGAACAGACCCTCATCCTCACTTCTCCGCAGTCCCTCATCATCGTCCCCTTCTCCACAAAGCACCTCATCAGCGTCCCTCCTCCGCAGTTCCTCATTGTCCCCCCCTTCTCTGCACAGCCTCTCATCATCATCCCTTATGCGCACAGCCTCTCATTATCATGGTCTCCTCTTTTTCACACAGCCCCATATCAGCATCCCCTTCTCCGCATAGCCCCTCATGGTCTTCCTGTCTCCGTATAGCCCCTCACCATCATACCCCTTCTCCACACAGCCCATCATCATTCCCCCTCTCTGCAGTCCCTCATCATCGCTCCCCGTTCTTCACATAGCCCCTCATCATCGTCCTCTTCTCCACACAGCCTCATCACTGTACCTTCTCTGCACAGCCCATCATCATCGTCTCCCTTCTCCGCAAAGCCCCTCATCATCCCTCCTTCTCTGCAGAGCCCCTCATCATCCCTTATCTGCACAGCCTCTCATTATCATCGTCCCCTTTTTCGCAGAGCCCCCTATCAGCGTCCTCTTCTCTGTACAGACCCTCGTTGTCTTCCCGTCTCCACACAGCCCCTCACCATCATTCCCCTTCTCCGCAGTCCCTCATCATCGTCCCTTCTCTGCAAAGCCCCTCATTGTCCTTCTCCGAACAGCCCCTCATCATCGTCCCCTTCTCCGCACAGCTCCTCATCATCGTCCCTTCTCTGCACAGCCCATCATCGTCTCCCTTTTCCGCAAAGCCCCTCATCGTCCTTCTCCGAACAGCCCCTCAGCATCGTCCCCTTTTTTGCACAGCCCCATATCATTGTTCCTTCTCCGCACAGCCCCTCATCATCCTCCCTTTCTCTTCACAGACCCACATCATTCCCCTTCTCCGCACAGCCCCTCATCATCCTCCCTTTCTCTTCACAGACCCACATCATTCCCCTTCTCCGCACAGCCCCTCATCATCGTCCCCCTTTCTCTGTAGACTCTCATCATTGTCCCTCCTTCTCCACACAGCTCCTCATCATCGTCCCTCCTTCTCCACACAGCTCATTATCGTCCCCTTCTCTGCACAGCTCCTCATCATCATCATCGCCTCCCCATGCAGCCCCACTCAAATTACATCAACCCTTTTGCTGCGAAAGCATCCCTGCAATAAGCAGCCCCATGCAAGTAGCAGCGGCCATTTCCCTATATAACCCTCCAACATGCAGCTCCCATATAGTAACATCATCCATCATGTTTCTTGGTCCCCAAAAAATCACATCCTCACTTCCCAAATGTTCAGTCTTTCTCACTCCAGCTCAGCACTGCGCCCTTGTATCTGGTTGGAACTCGGCACGCAGCATTCCGCAGCACTGGACTGACTCACTGAATGAGGCCCCGCCTCTTCCGGTGACATCATTACATCCAAAAATCAACTCCATTCTAGTAGACGCTGCCTGCGCTACGCGCGCACACCGGGAGCCCCGCGCGCGCACACCGGGAGCCCCGCGCGCGCACACCGGGAGCCCCGCGCGCGCACACCGGGAGCCTCGCGCGCGCACACCGGGAGCCCCGCGCGCGCACACCGGGAGCCCCGCGCGCGCACACCGGGAGCCCCGCGCGCGCACACCGGGAGCCCCGCGCGCGCACACCGGGAGCCCCGCGCGCAGGACGTAGCCGCTGCCGGCTGCATTGGTGGATACTTGGCTGATCTGCACTTGTATTCATATACAGAGGTTCGTTTCTATAAAATAATAATGTGCCCATGGTGGTGATTGTTGTAGTCCTGTTCCCCCCTACTGAGACAGTAAGGCTGCCGTCACACGTTCAGTATTTGGTCAGTATTTTACCTCAGTATTTGTAGCCAAACATTGAAACCCCCCACAAGTGACACCATTTTGGAAAGCAGACCCCCTAAGGAACTTATCTAGATGTGTGGTGAGCACTTTGACCCAATAAGAGCTTCACAGAAGTTTATAATGCAGAGCCGTAAAAATAAAACAAAACATTTTTCCCACAAAAATAATTTTTTAGCCCCCAGTTTTGTATTTTCCCGAGGGTAACAGGAGAAATTGGACCCCAAAAGTTGTTGTGCAATTTGTCCTGAGTGCGATGATACCCCATATGTGGGGGGGAACCACCGTTTGGGCGCATGGGAGGGCTCGGAAGGGAAGGAGCGCCATTTGGAATACAGACTTAGATGCAATGGTCTGCAGGTGTCACATTGCGTTTGCAGAGCCCCTAATGTACCTAAACAGTAGAAACCCCCCACAAGTGACCCCATATTGGAAACTAGACCCCCCAAGGAACTTATCTAGATGTGTTGTGAGAACTTTGAGCCCCCAAGTGTTTCACTACAGTTTATAACGCAGAGCCGTGAAAATAAAATAAAAATTTCCCCCCAAAATTATTTTTTAGCCCCCAGTTTTGTATTTTCTCGAGGATAAAAGGAGAAATTGGACCCCAAAAATTGTTGTCCAATTTGTCCTGAGTACGCTGATACCCCATATGTTGGGGTAAACTCCTGTTTGGGCACACGGGAGAGCTCGGAAGGGAAGGAGCACTGATTTACTTTTTCAATGCAGAATTCGATGGAATTGAGATCGGACGCCATGTCGCCTTTGGAGAGCCCCTGATGTGTCTAAACAGTGGAAACCCCCCAATTATAACTGAAACCCTAATCCAAACACACCCCTAACCCTAATCCCAATGGTAACCCTAACCACACCTCTAACCCAGACACACCCCTAATCCTAATCCCAACCGCAAATGTAATCCAAACCCTAACCCTAATTTTAGCCCCAACCCTAACTGTAGCCTTAACCCTAACCCTAGCCCCAACCCTAGCCCCAACCCTAGCCCCAACCCTAACCCTAGCCCTAACCCTAGCCCTAACCCTAGCCCCAACCCTAGCCCTAGCCCTAACCCTAGCCCTAACTCTAATGGGAAAATGGAAATAAATACATTTTTTTAATTTTTCCCTAACTAAGGGGGTGATGAAGGGGGGTTTGATTTACTTTTATAGTGGGTTTTTTAGCGGATTTTTATGATTGGCAGCCGTCACACACTGAAAGACGCTTTTTATTGCAAAAAATATTTTTTGCGTTACCACATTTTGAGAGCTATAATTTTTCCATATTTGAGTCCACAGAGTCATGTGAGGTCTTGTTTTTTGCGGGACGAGTTGACGTTTTTATTGGTAACATTTTCGGGCACGTGACATTTTTTGATCGCTTTTTATTCCGATTTTTGTGAAGCAGAATGACTAAAAACCAGCTATTCATGAATTTCTTTTGGGGGAGGCGTTTATACCGTTCCGCGTTTGGTAAAATTGATAAAGCAGTTTTATTCTTCGGGTCAGTACGATTACAGCGACACCTCATTTATATCATTTTTTTATGTTTTGGCGCTTTTATACGATAAAAACTATTTTATTGAAAAAATAATTATTTTTGCATCGCTTTATTCTGAGGACTATAACTTTTTTATTTTTTTGCTGATGTTGCTGTATGGCGGCTCGTTTTTTGCGGGACAAGATGACGCTTTCAGCGGTGCCATGGTTATTTATATCCGTCTTTTTGATCGCGTGTTATTCCACTTTTTGTTCGGCGGTACGATAATAAAGCGTTGTTTTTTGCCTCGTTTTTTTTTTTTCTTACGGTGTTTACTGAAGGGGTTAACTAGTGGGACAGCTTTATAGGTCGGGTTGTTACGGACGCGTCGATACTAAATATGTGTACTTTTATTGTTTTTTTTAATTTTATTTAGATAAAGAAATGTATTTATGGGAATAATATATATATTTTTTTCATTATTTAGTTTTTTTTTTTTTAATTTTTTTTACACACTTGTAAAAAATTTTTTTTAACTTTTTTACTTTGTCCCAGGGGGGGACAATACAGATCGGTGATCTGACAGTTTGCACAGCACTCTGACAGATCACCGATCTGTCTCAAAGTGCTGCAGCGTTACCAAGTGCCTGCTCTGAGCAGGCACTTGGGAAGGCACCTCCCTCCCTGCAGGACCCGGATCTGCGGCCATCTTGGATCCGGGACTTGCTGCAGGGAGGAAGGTAGAAGACTCCCGGAGCAACGCGATCACATCGCGTTGCTGCGGGGGTCTCAGGGAAGCCCGCAGGGAGCCCCCTCCCTGCGCGATGCTTCCCTGCACCGCCGGCACATCGCGATCATCTTTGATCGCGGTGTGCCGGGGGTTAATGTGCCGGGGGCGGTCCGTGACCGCTCTTGGCACATAGTGCCGGATGTCAGCTGCGATAAGGGCATTAGACCACACTGCAGCTGAATATACGGAGATATTGGGGAGCATTATGCCGCACATATGCCGTATATATTCAGCTGCAGTGTGGTCTAATGCCCCCCAACAACCAATATGCATCCACAGTGCGGTATAAGTTATGTCCACATCAGTATATAACTTTCATTCTCGCTGGGTAAATTTCGCCACCAATTTAGTAACAGATTCCATACACCTAAAGAATACACCTAGAAAAAACACACACCAGCTAGCAGGCAAGTTTCCAATGTTGGTTCTTTCCCGGACTGCTAGTGAGAGAAGGAGGAGGCACGATCAGCTGATTACAGTATAAAGACGCTGTAAGGCGGGGGGCAGGGGACGTGGGTGACAGGCTGAGAAGCGCAGTGCGCATGCCCAGGAATCCTAGTCCCGCAGTGTGCACAATGCATAACACAGTGCAGGGCAGGGATTACCGAGGTGGGTGGCCGCACTGCAAGCACAGGCGCAGTCTGCAAGCCTGGCTGGGACGTCAGACCGCCAGAGCTAACTGCGCCTGCCCCACAAACATTTACACGGCGCCGGATTTGAAAAGAAAACAGCGCGGAGGGGGCGCTGCCGAAAGCCCCTGAAGATGTGAGTGACGGCAGAGTACCGTTCAATCTGGGGAGTGAGGACCCGCCTCCGTGGACAAAAACAGGTATTTTTGCAAAGTTTCAAAACGCTTTATTTTAGTAATACCTGAACACAAAACTAAAAGAGCCACCTTGTTAGAATGCGGCATTACTGCTGCACAAGGTGGCTCTTTTAGTTTATAACGGCTGCAGGGGGTGACAGTGGCCCTTTAACCCCTTCCCGACCTGTGACACAGCGTATGCGTCATGAAAGTCGGTGCCAATCCGACCTGTGACGCATATGCTGTGTCACAGAAAGATCGCGTCCCTGCAGGCCGGGTGAAAGGGTTAACTCCAATTTCACCCGGCCTGCAGGGACAGGGGGAGTGGTAGTTTAGCCCAGGGGGGGTGGCTTCACCCCCCCGTGGCTACGATCGCTCTGATTGGCTGTTGAAAGTGAAACTGCCAATCAGAGCGATTTGTAATATTTCACCTAAAAAAATGGTGAAACATTACAATCCAGCCATGGCCGATGCTGCAATATCATCGGCCATGGCTGGAAACACTTATGTGCACCCACCCCACCCCACCGATCGCCCCCCCAGCCTCCCGATCTGTGGTCCGCTCCCCTCCGTCCTGTGCTCCGCTCCCCCGTCCTCCTGTCCGCTCCCCCCGTGCTCCAATCACACCCCCGTGCTCCGATCATACCCCCCCGCACTCCGATCACCCCCCCGCACAGCGATCCCCCCCCGTGCTCCGATTCCCCCCCCGTGCTCCGATCCACCCCCCTGCACAGCGATCCCCCACCCCGTGCTCCAATCCACCCCCCCGTGTTCCTATCCACCCCCCCGTGCTCCGATCCACCCCCCCCCCCCCCCCGTGCTCCGACGCTCCCCCCGTGCCCTGATCTCCCCCCCCCTTATACTTACCTCCCGGGATCCGTCCGTCTTCTTCCCTGGGCGCCGCCATCTTCCAAAATGGCGGGCGCATGTGCAGTGCGCCCGCCGAATCTGCCGGCCGGCAGATTCGTTCCAAAGTGAGTTTTGATCACTGAGAT
Source organism: Ranitomeya imitator (assembly GCF_032444005.1). Classification (NCBI taxonomy): domain Eukaryota; kingdom Metazoa; phylum Chordata; class Amphibia; order Anura; family Dendrobatidae; genus Ranitomeya; species Ranitomeya imitator. The sequence continues at coordinate 446,720,311 of NC_091283.1, read as the reverse complement.
AGGTTATATCTCAGTGATCAAAATAAAAAAAAAAAATAGTAAATGACCCCACCCCCCCTTTGTCACCCCCATAGGTAGGGACAATAAAAAAATAAAGAATTTTTTTTTTTTTTACACTAAGGTTAGAATAGGGTTAGGGGTAGGGTTAGGGCTAGGGTTAGGGCTAGGGGTAGGGTTAGGGGTAGGGTTAGGGGTAGGGGTAGGGTTAGGGCTAGGGTTAGGGGTAGGGTTAGGGCTAGGGTTAGGGGTAGGGTTTCGGTATGTGCACACGTATTCTGTTCCTCTGCGGATTTTTCCGCTGCGGATTTGATAAATCCGCAGTGCTAAACCGCTGTGGATTTATTGCGGATTTACTGCGGTTTTTCTGCGCATTTCACTGCGGTTTTACAACTGCGATTTTCTATTGCAGCAGTTGTAAAACCGCTGCGGAATCCGCAGAAAGTGACATGCTGCGGAATGTAAACCCCTGCGTTTCCGTGCAGTTTTTCCGCAGCATGTGTACAGCGATTTTTGTTTCCCATAGGTTTACATTGAACTGTAAACTCATGGGAAACTGCTGCGGATTTGCAGTGTTTTCCGCAGCGTGTGCACATACCTTTAGAATTAGGCTATGTGCACACGGTGCAGATTTTGCTGCGGATCTGCAGCGGATTGGCCGCTGCGGATTCGCAGCAGTGTTCCATCAGGTTTGCAGTTCCATGTAAACATATGGAAAACCAAATCCGCTGTGCCCATGGTGCGGAAAATACCACGCGGAAATGCTGCGTTGTATTTTCCGCAGCATGTCAATTCTTTGTGCCTATTCCGCGGTGTTTTACACCTGTTCCTCAATAGGAATCCACAGGTGAAATCCGCACAAAAAACACTGGAAATCCACGGTAAATCCGCAGGTAAAACGCAGTGCCCTTTACCCGCGGATTTTTCAAAAATGATGCTGAAAAATCTCACACGAATCCGCAACGTGGGCACATAGCCTTAGGGTTAGGGTTGGAATTAGGGTTGTGGTTAGGGGTGTGATTACTGTTATGGTTACAGTTGGGATTAGGGTTAGGGGTGTGTTGGGGTTAGTGTTGGAGGTAGAATTGAGGGGTTTCCACTGTTTAGGCACATCAGGGGTCTCCAAACGCAACATGGCGCCACCATTGATTCCAGCCAATCTTGTATTCATAAAGTCAAATGGTGCTCCCTCAATTCCGAGCCCCGACGTGCGCCCAAACAGTGGTTTACCCCCACATATGGGGTACCAGCATACTCAGGACAAACTGCGCAACAATTACTGGGGTCCAATTTCTCCTGTTACCCTTGTGAAAATAAAAAAATGCTTGCTAAAACATCATTTTTGAGGAAAGAAAAATTATTTTTTATTTTCACGGCTCTGCGTTGTAAACGTCTGTGAAACACTTGGGAGTTCAAAGTGCTCACCACATATCTAGATAAGTTCCTTGCGGGGTCTAGTTTCCAAAATGGGGTCACTTGTGGGGGGTTTCTACTGTTTAGGCACATCAGGGGCTCTGCAAATGCAATGTGACGTCCGCAGACCATTCCATCAAAGTCTGCATTTCAAAAGTCACTACTTCCCTTCTGAGCCCCGACGTGTGCCCAAACAGTGGTTTACCCCCACACATGGGGTATCAGCGTACTCAGGAGAAACTGGACAACAACTTTTGTGGTCCAATTTCTCCTGTAACCCTTGGGAAAATAAAAAATTCTGGGCTAAATAATTATTTTTGAGGAAAGAAAACGTATTTATTATTTTCACGGCTCTGTGTTATAAACTTCTGTAAAGCACTTGGGGGTTGAAAGTGCTCACCACATATCTAGATAAGTTCCTTTGGGGGTCTAGTTTCCAAAATGGGGTCACTTGTGGGGGGTTTCTACTGTTTAGCCACATCAGGGGCTCTGCAAACGCAACGTGACGCCCGCAGAGCATTCCATCAAAGTCTGCATTTCAAAACGTCACTACTTCACTTCCGAGCCCCAGCATGTGCCTAAACAGTGGTTTACCCCCACATATGGGGTATCAGCGTACTCAGGAGAAACTGGACAACAACTTTTGGGGTCAAATTTCTCCTGTTACCCTTGGGAAAATAAAAAAAAAGCGGGCTAAAAAATCATTTTTGAGAAAATAATTTTTTTTTTTAATTTTCATGACTCTGCGTTATAAACTTCTGTGAAGCACTTGAGGGTTCAAAGTGCTCACCACACATCTAGATTAGTTCCTTTGGGGGTCTAGTTTCCAAAATGGGGTCATTTGTGGGGGATCTCCAATGTTTAGGCACACAGGGGCTCTCCAAACGCGACATGGTGTCCGCTAATGATTGGAGCTAATTTTCCATTTAAAAAGCCAAATGGCGTGCCTTCCCTTCTGAGCCCTGCCGTGCGCCCAAACAGTGGTTTACCCCCACATATGGGGTATCTGCGTACTCAGGACAAACTGGACAACAACATTTGTGGTCCAATTTCTCCTATTACCAATGGCAAAATAGGAAATTCCAGGCTAAAAAATCATTTTTGAGAAAAGAAAAATTATTTTTTATTTTCATGGCTCTGCATTATAAACTTCTGTGAAGCACCTGGGGGTTTAAAGTGCTCAATATGCATCTAGATAAGTTCCTTGGGGGGTCTAGTTTCCAAAATGGGGTCACTTGTGGGGGAGCTCCAATGCATAGGCACACAGGGGCTCTCCAAAACGCGACATGGTGTCCGCTAACAATTGGAGCTAATTTTCCATTCAAAAAGTCAAAAGGCGCGCCTTCCCTTCCAAGCCCTGCCGTGTGCCCAAACAGTGGTTTACCCCCACATATGAGGTATCAGTGTACTCGGGAGAAATTGCTCAACAAATTTTAGGATCCATTTTATCCTATTTCCCATGAGAAAATGAAAAAATTGAGGCGAAAATAAATTTTTTGTGAAAAAAAAGTACTTTTTCATTTTTACGGATCAATTTGTGAAGCACCTGAGGGTTTAAAGTGCTCACTAGGCATCTAGATAAGTTCCTTGGGGGGTCCAGTTTCCAAAATGGGGTCACTTGTGGGGGAGCTCCAATGTTTAGGCACACAGGGTCTCTCCAAATGCGACATGGTGTCCGCTAACGATGGAGATAATTTTTCATTCAAAAAGTCAAATGGCGCTCCTTCCCTTCCGAGCCTTACCATGTGCCCAAACAGTGGTTTACCCCCACATGTGAGGTATCAATGTACTCAGCAGAAATTTCCCAACAAATTTTAGGATCCATTTTATCCTGTTGTCCATGTGAAAATGAAAAAATTGAGGCTAAAAGAATTTTTTTGTGAAAAAAAAGTACTTTTTCATTTTTACGGATCAATTTGTAAAGCACATGGGGGTTTAAAGGGCTCACTATGCATGTAGATAAGTTCCTTGGGGCGTCTAGTTTCCAAAATGGGGTCACTTGTGGGGGAGCTCCAATTTTTAGGCACACGGGGGCTCTCCAAACGTGACATGGTGTCCGCTAAAGAGTGCAGCCAATTTTTCATTCAAAAAGTCAAATGGCACTCCTTCCCTTCCAAGCCCTGCCGTGCGCCCAAACAGTGGTTTACCCCCACATATGAGTTATCAGCGTACTCAGGACAAATTGGACAACAACTTTCGTGGTTCAGATTCTCCTTTTACCATTGGGAAAATAAAAAAATTGTTGCTGAAAAATCATTTTTGTGACTAAAAAGTTAAATGTTAATTTTTTCCTTCCATGTTGCTTCTGCTGCTGTGAAGCACCTGAAGGGTTAATAAACTTCTTGAATGTGGTTTTGTGCACCTTGAGGGGTGCAGTTTTTAGAATGGTGTCACTTTTGGGTATTTTCAGCCATATAGACCCCTCAAACTGACTTCAAATGTGAGGTGGTCCCTAAAAAAAATGGTTTTGTAAATTTCGTTGTAAAAATGAGAAATCGCTGGTCAACTTTTAACCCTTATAACTTCCTAGCAAAAAAAAATTTTGTTTCCAAAATTGTGCTGATGTAAAGTAGACATGTGAGAAATGTTATTTATTAACTATTTTGTGTCACATACCTCTCTGGTTTAACAGAATAAAAATTCAAAATGTGAAAATTGCAAAATTTTCAAAATTTTCGCCAAATTTCCGTTTTTATCACAAATAAACACAGAATTTATTGACCTAAATTTACCACTAACATGAAACCCAATATGTCACGAAAAAACAATCTCAGAACCGTTAGGATCCATTGAAGCGTTCCTGAGTTATTACCTCATAAAGGGACACTGGTCAGAATTGCAAAAAACGGCAAGGTCTTTAAGGTCAAAATAGGCTGGGTCATGAAGGGGTTAAACTAAAGGGTTGAATCGCGGAAAAAATTGGCGTGGGTTCCCGCGCAATTTTCTCCGCCAGAGTGGTAAAGCCAGTGACTGAGGGCAGATATTAATAGCCTGGAGAGGGTCCATGGTTATTGCCCCCTCCCCCCCGGCTCAAAACATCCGCGCCCAGCCACCCTAGAAAAGGCACATCTGTAAGATGCGCCTATTCTGGCACTTGGCCACTCTCTTCCCATTCCCGTGTAGCGGTGGGATATGGGGTAATGAAGGGTTAATGTCACCTTGCTATTGTATGGTGACATTAAGCCAGATTAATAATGGAGAGGCGTCAATTATGACACCTATCAATTATTAATCCAATAGTATGAAATGGTTAAAAAAACACACACACATTATTACAAAGTATTTTAGTGAAAGAAATACACAGGTTGTTGTAATATTTTATTATACTGGTAATCCACCTGAATACCCATGTCACCTGAAACAAATGTAAACAAACAACAATATACCATACCTTCCGACGATCAGTCTCATCCCACGCTGTAAATCCATCTGAAAGGGTTAACTAATTTTACAAGCAGAAGCCTGCTAATGCAGCCGCCCCTGCCTGTAAAAACTCGGGAAATGAATGGAATGTAGGTGAATGACCTGTAGTTACCTCGAGTTGCAGTGATGCGCCCTCTGCTGGATGTCCTCATATGAACTTGAGCCTGGGAAAATATTCTGAAAAGTTCCCAGGCTCGAGTTCATATGAGGACATCCAGCAGAGGGCGGAGAAAATTGCGCGGGAGCCCACGCCAATTTTTTCCGCGATTTAACCCTTTAATAGCTAGAGTGCCCCAATTTTGCACATACACACTACTAACAGTAGTGTGGAATATGCCAAAAAAAAGGGATATGAGATGGTTTACTGTATACCATGTCTCATATCATGTCGGGTTTGAGAAGGAGATAGGAAAAGCCGGCAATTGAATTACCGGCTTTTAAGCTATCTAGCGCTGTATGATATATATATACATATATATACTCCGGCATGTTCTGGAGTGGTGGAGATACATAGATGATGTCTTCCTCCTCTGGAAAGGCACAGAAGAAGAGCTAAGTAACTTTCACCAGTTCCTAAATGGAATAGATAATACCATCAAATTTACCTTAAACTTCTCCAGAACAAAAATACAATTTCTAGATGTATCTGTGACACAGAATGAGGGAGAACTAATAACTACATTGTATGTAAAAGAGACAGATAAGAATTATCTCCTAACATATGACAGTCAAGATCCACGCAGTATGGTAAGGTCAATACCCCTTAGCCAACTCTTGAGAGTGCGTAGGATTGTCAAAGAGGATAAAGAGATGGAGGGAGTTATGGATACCCTAGCAAAAAAAATATTGGAAAGGAAATATCCACAAAATGTAATCAATATTGCCAAAAATAAAGTCATCAAAAAAGATCGAAAAGATCTATTAAGGAATAATGACCATGATAAAAAAAAGACTAAGTAGAGTTCCCTGTGTGATGACTTACTCAGAGCAAAGTGGAGCTGTAGCAAACATCATTAGAAAACCTTGGGGGATGTTAGGCAATTGCCTACCAAGGATTAAAGAACTAAGAGAGCCCCCATTATTTTCCTATCGTAGGGCTAAAAATATAAAAGATTATGTGGTCAAAGCAGATATTGGTCCCCAAAAAAATTTCAGTCAGACCACGATTACAGGCAAGATCCAAAGAGGCTGTTTTCCATGTCTGTCTTGTGTAAATTGCCCAAATATACTAAAAGGTTCTACATTCAAATATCCAGAAACAAACAAGGTGTATACAATTAAACACTTTTTGACATGCAACTCTGACTATGTAGTGTACCTACTTGAATGTCCATGTAAATTGTGGTATATAGGGGAAACAACTTGTGAGTTAAAAATGCGTTTGAACAATCATCGGCATTCAATAAGGAAAAAGCGATTAGATCTCCCGGTCTCGAAACACTTTACAGAGTTCAAACATACAGAAAAAGATCTTAAATGTAAAATAATAGATAGGGTACCCATACAGAGGAGAGGAGGGGACAGAATAAGCCTTTTAAAAAAATTAGAACTGAGATGGATCTATGAGTTGAACACCTTAAAACCTAAAGGACTTAATGTGGAATTTAAAATCCAATCGGATATGTGAATTAATTTCCTATGATGGAACTCTGAGTTGGATGTATATAGGCTCCTTGTTGTACTTTGAAGAGTGCATTGATTTTAATGTTTTTTTGTTGTTTCATAGATATCCCTATGACCGGTGGGTCTCGTGTATTTCCTCACCAGCCGCTTGATGAAGTACCCATATGGAGGATTAATGATTATTATACCATTTGTTTTGGTCCTTTGAAAAAAAGTGAATTTCACTGTTTGAAAAAATGTTTTTTTCTAATTTGCCTGTCACGGGTGTCGACCTGTAGTAGTGGTTCCTTGTCCATAATAAAAAATTATTGCAAATGAATCATTTTTAGCTGTTGTCTGATATTTAGATACATGGTAAACTATATATGTTCACTTTTTTGTTTGTTCTAAAGTGTGATGTTATGGCCTGGACAGGCTGTGCGTCGACTTGGAAAAGCATAGACTAATGGAGTTAGCCTGAGTAAGGTTTTCGTCCGTTATGTCTGAGTGATATACATATCCTTATAGCCACTTTATTTTCATTAAAGGAATATACTTATTCCGTATTTTGGACAAACAGCTTAAATGCACTCTGGAATATGCATTTTGTATAGAGTATGAAGACGCTACTGTGGGTGCTGTTGCATGTTTGTAACAGTGGCTCATATAGCAATATAATGAGCGCTGTCGCCTGATCTGAACAGCGGCTCATGTAGGTATGATGGAATGCTCTGCCACATCCAAGATGGCGCTGCGGCGCTGACATAACGCTAGTGCGCATGCGCTGGTAAAGTGAAAGTGTATTGGAACTCCTATTGGCCGACATTATGTGACAGGTTGATTGGCTTTGTAGACATGCGCAATAGACTTGTATGAACGCCGATAACGGCCTAAACAGAGTCCTCCACGTGGAGTCATCGGATAGCGGCAAGGTGAGGGTTATGAGATATGACTATTATAAATATAAATTACGTTAATGAGATAGTCCGTGAAACAAAGGAGTGAGTGGGGAAATATGATATTTTATAAAGAATATAGCACAAAGGCACTTTAATAAGCACAGAGATTGCACTGATAAGATATTATATGCACGCTTATAGAAAACTGTACAAATGTCTGCTTATTTATTCATTAATGGCAACTGTAATATGCAAATTAATCCAAATTGGTTGTATAAACGCACAGTCATTGTTAACACCCATTGCTTGAAAAAGGCTCAGTGAGCCGAAACGTCGCGCAGTGATGTGGGTCGATTAAAACTTCATCCTTTTTCACCTGAAACTTTTGGAGTGCTGCCTTCTTTTTACTATTTGGTATACATGTTGGATTAATGTTTGGACCATTTTATCCAGGGGGCTAGGCACCCACCATTGGTGAGCATTGTGCTGTTCCATTTTTTTCTATATATATATACCGTATATATGTATATACACACTGTATATATATATATATATATATATATATATATATATATGTATATGTACAGTCATGGCCAAAAGTATTGCCACCCCTGCAATTCTGTCAGATAATACTCAGTTTCTTCCTGAAAATGATTGCAAACACAAATTTTTTGGTTTTATTATCTTCATTTAATTTGTCTTAAATGAAAAAACACAAAAGAGAATGAAGCAAAAAGCAAAACATTGATCATTTCACACAAAACTCCAAAAATGGGCCAGACAAAAGTATTGGCACCCTCAGCCTAATACTTGGTTGCACAACCTTTAGCCAAAATAACTGTGACCAACCGCTTCCGGTAACCATCAATGAGTTTCTTACAATGCTCTGCTGGAATTTTAGACCTTTCTTCTTTGGCAGACTGCTCCAGGTCCCTGATATTTGAAGGGTGCCTTCTCCAAACTGCCATTTTTAGATCTCTCCACAGGTGTTCTATGGCATTCAGGTCTGGACTCATTGCTGGCCACCATAGAAGTCTCCAGTGCTTTCTCTCAAACCATTTTCTAGTGCTTTTTGAAGTGTGTTTTGGGTCATTGTCCTGCTGGAAGACCCATGACCTCTGAGGGAGACCCAGCCTTCTCACACCTGGGCCCTACATTATGCTGCAAAATTTGTTGGTAGTCTTCAGACTTCATAATGCCATGCACACGGTCAAGCAACCCACTACCAGAGGCAGCAAAGCAACCCCAAAACATCAGGGAACCTCCGCCATGTTTGACTGTAGGGACCGTGTTCTTTTCTTTGAATGCCTCTTTTTTTCTCCTGTAAACTCTATGTTGATGCCTTTGCCCAAAAAGCTCTACTTTTGTCTCATCTGACCAGAGAACATTCTTCCAAAACGTATTAGGCTTTTTCAGATAAGTTTTGGCAAACTCCAGCCTGGCGTTTTTATGTCTCGGGGTAAGAAGTGGGGTCTTTCTGGGTCTCCGACCATACAGCCCCTTTTAATTCAGATGCTGATGGATAGTACGGGTTGACACTGTTGTACCCTCGGACTGCAGGGCAGCTTGAACTTGTTTAAATGTTAGTCAAGGTTCTTTATCCAACATCCGCACAATCTTGCGTTGAAATCTCTTGTTAATTTTTCTTTTCCGTCCACATCTAGGGAGGTTAGCCACAGTGCCATGGGCTTTAAACTTCTTGATGACACTGCACACGGTAGACACAGGAACATTCAGGTCTTTGGAGATGGACTTGTAGCCTTGAGATTGCTCATGCTTCCTCACAATTTGGTTTCTCAAGTCCTCAGACAGTTCTTTGGTCTTCTTTATTTTCTCCATGCTCAATGTGGTACGCACAAGGACACAGGACAGAGGTTGAGTCAACTTTAATCCATGTCAACTGGCTGCAAGTGTGATTTAGTTATTGCCAACACCTGTTAGGTGCCACAGGTAAGTTACAGGTGCTGTTAATTATACAAATTAGAGAAGCATCACATGATTTTTCAAACAGTGCCAATACTTTTGTCCACCCACTTTTTATGTTTTGTGTGGAATTATATCCAATTTGGCTTTAGGACAATTCTTTTTGTGTTTTTCATTTAAGACAAATTAAATGAAGATAATAATACCAAAGAATTTGTGTTTGCAATCACTTTCAGGAAGAAAATGTGAATTATCTGACAGAATTGCAGGGGTGTCAATACTTTTGGCCATGACTGTATATATATATGTGTGTGTGTGTGTGTGTGTATATATATATATATATGTATATATATATATATATATATATATATATATATATATATATATATATATATATATATATATATATATATATATATATATATATATGAATAAAAAAGGAAAACAGCACAAAAAATGAAAAAAAATGGGCCTTAAGCCCCGAGGGTGGTTTGCACGTTAATGATCGGGCCAATTTTTACAATTCTGACCACTGTTCCTTTATGAGGTTATAACTCTGGAACGCTTCAACGGATCTTGGCGATTCTGACATTGTTTTCTCGTGACATATTGTACTTCATGATAGTGGTAAAATTTATTCAATATAACATGCGTTTATTTGTGAAAAAGGAAATTTGGCCAAAATTTTGAACATTTTGCAATTTTCCAACTTTGAATTTTTATGCCCTTAAATCACAGAGATATGTCACACAAAATAATTAATAAGTAACATTTCCCACATGTCTACTTTACATCAGCACAATTTTGGAGTTATAAGGGTTAAAACTTGACCAGCAATTTCATTTTTACAACACCAATATTTTTTAGGGACCATGTCTCATTTGAAGTTATTTTTAGAAGTCTATATGATAGAAAATACCCAAGTATGACACCATTCTAAAGACTGCACCCCTCAAGGTGCTCAAAACCACATTCAAGAAGTTTATTAACCCTTCAGGTGTTTTACAGGAATTTTTTGGAATGTTTAAATAAAAATGTACATTTAACTATTTTTCACAAAAAATTTACTTCAGCTCCAATTTGTTATATTTTACCAAGGGTAACAGGGGAAAATGGACCCCAAAAGTTGTTGTACAATTTGTCCTGAGTACGCCGATACCCCATATGTGGGGGTAAACCACTGTTTGGGCGCTTGGCAGAGCTCGGAAGGGATGGAGCGCCATTTGACTTTTCAATGCAAAATTGACTGGAATTGAGATGGGACGCCATGTTGCGTTTGGAGAGCCCCTGATGTGCCTAAACATTGAAATCCCCCACAAGTGACACCATTTTGGAAAGTAGACCCCTTAAGGAACTTATCTAGATGTGTGTTGAGCACTTTGACCCAACAAGTGCTTCACAGAAGTTTATAATGCAGAGCCGTAAAAATAAAAACTCATATTTTTTTCACAAAAATGATCTTTTCGCCCCCAATTTTTTATCTTCCCAAGGGTAAGAGAAGAAATTGGACCCCAAAAGTTGTAGTCAAATTTGTCCTGAGTACGTTGATACCAGATATGTGGGGGTAAACGACTGTTTGGGTGCATGGCAGAGCTCGGAAGGGAAGGAGCGCCGTTTGACTTTTCAATGCAAAAGTGACTGGAATTGAGATGGTACACCATGTCGCGTTTGGAGAGCCCCTGATGTGCCTAAACATTAAAACCCCCCACAAGTGACACCATTTTGGAAAGTAGACCCCCTAAGGAACTTATCTAGATGTGCTTTGAGAGCTTTGAACCCCCAAGTGTTTCACTACAGTTTATAACTCAGAGCCGTGAAAATAAAAATAAATTTTTTTTCACATAAATGATTTTCTAGCCCCAGTTTTGTATTTTCACAAGGGTAACAGGATAAATTGGACCCCAAAAGTTGTTGTCCAATTTGTGCTGAGTGCGCTGATACCCCATATGTGGGGGGAACCACTGTTTGGGCGCATGGCAGAGCTCGGAAGGGAAGGAGCGCCGTTTGGAATGCAGACTTAGATGGATTGATCTGCAGGCGTCACGTTGCATTTGCAGAGCACCTGATGTACCCAAACAGTAGAAACAACCCACAAGGGACCCCATATTGGAAGCTAGACCTCCCAAGGAACTTATCTAGATGTGTTGTGAGAACTTTGAACCCCCAAGTGTTTCACTACAGTTTACAACGCAGAGCTGTGAAGATAAAAAATCTTTTTTTTTCCCACAAAAATGATTTTTAGCCCCCCAAATTTTTATTTTCCCAAGGGTAACAAGAGAACTTGGACCACAAAAGTTGTTGTCCAATTTGTCCCGAGTACGCTGATACCCCATATGTTGGGGTAAACCCCTGTTTAGGCGCACGGGAGATCTCGGAAGGGAAGTAGCACTGTTTTACTTTTTCAACGCAGAATTGGCTGGAATTGAGATCGGACGCCATGTCGCGTTTGGAGAGCCTCTGATGTGCCTAAACAATGGAAACCCCCAATTCTAACTGAAACCCTAATCCAAACACACCCCTAACCCTAATCCCAACAGTAACCCTAACCACACCCCTAACCCTGACACACCCCTAACTCTAATCCAAACCCTAATCCCAACCGTAAATGTAATCCAAACCCTAACTTTAGCCCCAACCCTAACTTTAGCCCCAACCCTAACCCTGACTTTAGCGCCAACCCTAGCCCTAACCCTAACGGGAAAATGGAAATAAATACATTTTTTTATATTTTATTATTTTTCCCTAACTAAGGGGGTGATGAAGGGGGGTTTGATTTACTTTTATAGCGTTTTTTATAGCAGATTTTTATGATTGACAGCTGTCACACACTAAAAGACGCTTTTTATAGCAAAAAAGTTTTTGCGTCTCCACATTTTGAGACCTATAATTTTTCCATATTTTGGTCCACAGAGTCATGTGAGGTCTTGTTTTTTGCGGGACGAGTTGACGTTTTTATTGGTAACATTTTCTGACACGTGACAGTTTTTGATCGCTTTTTATTCCGATTTTTGTGAGGCAGAATGACCAAAAACCAGCTATTCATGAATTTCTTTTGGGGGAGGCGTTTATACCGTTCCGCATTTGGTAAAATTGATAAAGCAGTTTTATTCTTCGGGTCAGTACGATTACAGTGATACCTCATTTATATCATTTTTTTATGTTTTGGCGCTTTTATACGATAAAAACGATTTTATAGAAAAAATAATTATTTTGGCATCGCTTTATTCTCAGGACTATAACTTTTTTATTTTTTTGCTGATGATGCTGTATCGCGGCTCGTTTTTTGCGGGACAAGATGACGCTTTCAGCGGTACCATGGTTATTTATATCCGTCTTTTTGATTGCGTGTTATTCCACTTTTGGTTCGGCGGTATGATAATAAAGCGTTTTTTGCCTCGCTTTTTTTTTTTTCTTACGGTGTTTACTGAAGGGGTTAACTAGTGGGACAGTTTTATAGGTGGGGTCGTTACGGACTCGGCGATACTAAATATGTGTACTTTTGTTTTTTTTTTTATTTAGATAAAGAAATGTACTTATGGGAATAATTTATTTTTTTTTTCTTTATTTAGGATTTTTTTTTTTTTTTTTTTTTTTACACATGTGGAAATTTTTTTTTTTTTTTACTTTGTCCCGGGGGGGACATCACAGATCGCTGATCTGACAGTTTGCACAGCACTCTGTCAGATCAGTGATCTGACTTGCAGCAGTGCAGGCTTACCAAGCGCCTGCTCTGAGCAGGCGCTTGGTAAGCCACCTCCCTCCCTGCAGGACCCGGATGCTGCGGCCATTTTGGATCCGGGCCTTGCTGCAGGGAGGAAGGTGGGAGACCCTCGCAGCAACGCGATCACATCGCATTGCTGCGGGGGTCTCAGGGAAGCCTCCTCCCCTCCCTGCGCGATGCTTCCCTGCACCGTCGGCACACCGCGATCATGTTTGATCGCAGTGTGCCGGGGGTTAATGTGCCGGGAGCGGTCCGTGACCGCTCCTGGCACATAGTGCCGGATGTCAGCTGCGATAGGCAGCTGACACCCAGCCGCGATCGGCCGCGCTCCCCCCGTGAGCGCGGCCGATCGCATATGACGTACTATCCCGTCACTTGGAATTAAGTCCCAGGGCACCTTGACGGGATAGTACATCATATGGGATTAAGGGGTTAATGCCTGAACGGCGTGGCAACGTTTCGGATATGGTATCCTTTCTCAAGCCTTGAGAAAGGATACCATATCCAAAACGTTGCCACGGCATTAAAGCCCATTCTTTTCATTTTTTGTGCTGTTTTCCTTTGTTATTCTTATTATTGGAAGCCATTTGAACATTGGTTTGGAAAGCGCTGCACGACAACTGTGGTAATACTGGATGCTGTTCCAATTTTGATTCTTGTATGTATGTATATGTGTGTGTGTGTGTGTGTGTGTGTGTGTATATATATATATATATATATATATATATATATATATATATATATATATATATATATATATACAGTACAGACCAAAAGTTTGGACACACCTTCTCATTTAAAGATTTAATTGTATTTTCATGACTATAAAAATTGTAAATTCACACTGAAGGCATCAAAACAATGAATTAATACATGTGGAATTATATACTTTACAAAAAAGTGTGAAACAACTGAAAATATGTTTGATACTCTCGGTTCTTCAAAGTATCCACCTTTTGCTTTGATGACTGTTTTGCACACTCTTGGCATTCTCTTGATGAGCTTCAAGAGGTAGTCACCGGAAATGGTTGTCAATTCACAGGTGTGCCCTGGCAGGTTTAATAAGTGGGATTTCTTACCTTATAAATGGGGTTGGGACCATCAGTTGTGTTGTGCAGACGTCTGGTGGATACACAGCTGATAAGGCCTACTGAATAGACTATTAGAATTTGTATTATGGCAAGAAAAAAGCAGCTAAGTAAAGAAAACGAGTGGCCATCATTACTTTAAGAAATGAAGGTCAGTCAGTATTAAAAATTGGGAAAACTTTGAAAGTGTCCTCAAGTACAGTTGCAAAAACCATCAAGCACTACAAAGAGACTGGCTCACATGAGGACCGCCCCAGGAAAGGAAGACAAAGAGTCACCTCTGCATCTGAGGATAAGTTTATCCGAGTCACCAGCCTCAGAAATCGCAGGTTAACAGCAGCTCAGGTTAGAGACCAGGTCAATGCCACACAGAGTTCTAGCAGCAGACACATCAACTGTTAAGAGGAGACTTTGCCTTCATGGTAAAATAGCTGCTATGAAACCACTGCTAAGTACAGGCAACAAGCAGAAGAGACTTGTTTGGGCTAAAGGACACAAGGAATGGACATTAGACCAGTAGAAATCTGTGCTTTGCTCTGATGAGTCCAAATTTGAGATCTTTGTTTCCAACCACCGTGTCTTTGTGCGACACAGAAAAGGTGAACAAATGGACTCTACATGCCTGGCTCCCATCGTGAAGCATGGAGGAGGAGGTGTGATGGTGTGGGGGTGCTTTGCTGGTGACCCTGTTGGGGATTTATTAAAAATTGAAGGCATACTGAACCAGCATGGCTACCACAGCATCTTGCGGCGGCATGCTATTCCATCCGGTTTGCGTTTAGTTGGACCATCTTTTATTTTTCAACAGGACAATGACCCCAAACACACTTCCAGGTCGTGTAAGGGCTATTTGATCAACAAGAAGAATGTTGGGGTGCTACGCCAGACCTGAACCCAATCGAGATGGTTTGGGGTCAGCTGGACCGCAGAGTGAAGGCAAAAGTGCTTAGCATCTCTGGGAACTCCTTCAAGATTGTTGGAAGACCATTTCCGGTGACTACCTCTTGAAGCTCATCAAGAGAATGCCAAGAGTGTGCAAAGCAGTCATCAAAGCAAAAGGTGGCTACTTTGAAGAACCTAGAATATAAGACATATTTTCAGTTGTTTCACACTTTTTTGTTAAGTATATAATTCCACATGTTAATTCATAGTTTTGATGCCTTCAGTGTGAATTTACAATTTTCATAGTCATGAAAATACAGAAAAATCTTTAAATGAGAAGGTGTGTCCAAACTTTTGGTCTGTACTGTATGTATATATATATATATATATATATATATATATATATATATATATAGTGTTTTTACGATTATTTTAGCCCATGGATCCATTGTATGTCCGTATTGCAAGCCTGCGAGAAAATCTCGCAGTACGGATTACATACGGAGGATGCCATGCGCAAAATACGCTGATACACCCTGCCTGCGGATGACATACGGATCACTATTTTGGGGACTTTTTTGCGTATTACGGCCGTAAATAACGGACCGTATTTTCATACGCTGAGTGTGACGCCGGCCTAATTCTTATTATTTTCTCCTTCGCCTCATTGGGGGACACAGGACTGTGGGTGTATGTTTCTGCCGCCAGGAGGCTGACACTAAGTAAAGTAAGTAAAAGTTTAGCTCCTCTTCCGTCGTATACACCCTGACACTGGCTACCAGAGAATCCAGTTCATGCTTAGTGTCTCAAGGAGGCACACATCTGGGTCCCAGATCCTTCGGACCCTTGTTTCGTCTCAACATCATAAGGATTGAGAGGGGTGACGGACCCTTTTGAGGGGGTCCTATCTCCCCAAACCAGCAACGGGCGAGCACGTGTGAGTACTCTCCACGTATCCTTTCCCGCGACATGGGATTGCATGCCGGACTTAGCCCTAACCACCCTAAGGTATTTAAGACCATAGGCTGCACAGGTGCCCACAGATGTCCGTGTGACCCCCCCTGCTTGCTATCTACACCTATGATTCAGCTGCGGTGATAGAAGGGTGGTGGACGGTCCCTCTCCTTATCCCAGGGTGGGAAGATGGAGCTAGGGTTCCTGCACTGTCTTTTATTCTGCCCTCCCGCCGCTAAATTTTTAAAGGCACGTTGACCCACTCTTGGCAGAGGTACAGCTTGCAGATGGGGGGGGCTAAAGGGGGGCTCCTGACACAGCGTGGGTTACCTTTTAAAAAGGCATCTAGGCAGGTTCGGGCGCCCTTGCGCCGGTCCGCGCCGAGTCAATAGGCCAAGCTCCAGTCGGCGCCGCTGTTCTTCCGGCCTAGCATCCCGGGTGCACTGCCGGGTCAATCAGGAGGTCTTCTCCCCGGCTTCCGTCCGGGACAGGCCGCACTGAGAAGCCCTGCCCCCTCCGGCACGTCTAATTCCGGGTCCGCCCCTTCCTTTTCTCGCTGAGGGGAAATCGAGGCCCCGGCTTTGGCCTGCGGTAGGCCGCTGCGGTGCTGCAATCCCGGATGTCGGCACGGAATAAAGGTGGCACACTCTCGCCGTTTTGATGGCCAGCTCCACAGTACGTGCAGGGACACAGGACTGGGGTAAGTGCTTTTCCCCCCAGCCTGACAGCAGAAGCTTCTTCTCTTCCCCAATTTAGAGCTCCCGATTATAGCATCTGCGGATCACCATGTCTAGAAGGACCAAATCTCACACGGACCTATATACCGTATATGTAGCCTGTCGGTCTCCTTTCCCGCATGCCCAGAGTAATCGTCTCTGCGAGGCCTGCGACTCTGAACGCGCTCAGGAGCCCTCCCCTGCGAGTTCCCCAGCATTTTCCCCTGCGATTACTCCTGCATCTCAGGCAGAGACTGGGGTGGTTCCACCGGAATGGGTCATGTCATTATCGCAATCCATGGCGTCCCTAACGAAGGCAATCGAGTCCCTTCAGACCCCGGCTGGAGTCAGGGACAGCAGCTCGTCTGTCTTAGGCCGGGGACACACACAACGTATAAAAAAACGGTCCGTTTTTGACAGACGAGAATTGCACAAATGTTACCAAAACAGTGATCCGTGTGCAGTGCGAGGATGCGATTTTCTCTCATCAAATGATCCGTGTGACATCCGTATGGCATCCGTATGGTGAGATTTTCTCACACACTTGCAAAATGAGCAAATAATGGCTGAGCCTTTCCTGTCACCTGCCCAATGCCTGAGAATTTCTCGCAAGTCACACTGATGGTCCGTGTGCTGTGCTATTTTTTCTCACCCCCATAGACTTTCATTGGCGATTCTCGGCCGAGATACGCTGACAATCGCAGCATGCTGCGATTTCACTCGGATCCTGAATACGGCCGAGAAAATATCGGATGATGGGAGCTGCCCCATTGATTAACATTGGGACGAGTGCTATGCGATTTTTTTATCGCATTGCACTCGTCCGTATTACGGTCTAGTGTGACCCCGGCCTTAGAGAGATCCTCCGTTTCTCAGGAATCTCCGGCCCGCAGGGGCCGCGCTTACACTAGGCAGCCGCGGGGGAAGCGAACTCTCACAGCGTCTCCTGGGCCATCAGGTGCATCAGCATCCTGGAGTTCCGTCTCTCGCTCACCTTCCCCAGCAGAAAGCGGATCAGACTATGATTAGGAGGGGTCCCGAAATTTAGAGACTCCTGGGTTTCAGGAGTCAGTAGATAGCATAATTGAAGCCGTGGGTGTTGAAGACGAGCCCGCCTTAACCTCGGATCAGAAAGTTTCATTTAAGCGGGCCAAACAGTCTCATAAGGTTTTCTCATCTCACCCCGAGTTTGAGGACCTGGTTCAGCGAAACCGGGAGCACCCGGACAAACGTTTTTCAGGGCAGAAAGCCTTGAAGGCAAGATACCCTTTTTCTCCTGAGCTACGTAATAAATGGGCAGAATCTCCTTTGGTAGATCCGCCGGTGTCCCGCTTGGCGTCTAACACTCTGTTATCCCTTCCCAACGGCTCCTCTATTAAGGATCCTACGGATCGTCTTATAGAAAGTTTGATTTGTTCCATTTTTGAGGCTTCAGGTTCAGCCCTTTTTCCCTCTTTTGCGGCAACTTGAGTTGCTAGGGCCATGATGTCTTGGTCAGAATTTTTGACAAAGGCTCTTCAAGAGAGGGACTTGCCAGCAGAATTGAAAGAAATGTCAAGTCAGATAACTCTTGCTGGGAGCTATCTGATTAATGCATCCTTAGATGCAGCAGACTGTGCTGCGGCAGCAAACGCAATTGCCATTAGAAGGGCTCTGGTTAAGAACATGGCGGGCAGACTCTACCTCTAAGAAATCTCTTACAACCCTCCCGTATCAGGGGGGCCGTTTATTCGGAGAGAAGCTGGATCAGCTTATTTCTGATACCACAGGAGGGAAAAGCAATTTTCTCCCACAGCAAAGGATTAGACAACCTTTTCGTCGCCAATTTCAGGCCCGTTACAAACCCTTTCGTAATACTAGGTGGACCCCAGCGTCAAATTCCACTGCGCAGGGTCGACCCAACCAGGACCGAGACAATCGTGTCTCCTATAGAGCCAACCCGGGGGGGGGAAGAATGCGTTCCCAGCTGCCTAGATCGAGAGGATCTAGGTCTCATAGGTTTTTGGCCAAGTGAATGGAGGCATCCTCGGATCGCCGCCGACAGAGTAGGCGGGCGCCTACTTTTGTTTCATCAGGCTTGGCTCAACTCAGTTCACGACAAGTGGGTGAGAGAGCTGGTGTCTTCAGGATACGAGATAGAGCTGGTTTGTCAACCACGTCGGTTCTTCCTAGGTGCGAGTCCCGGTGTCAAGCCCTGTTCAATTCTATAGAGTCCCTTCATCTCCGCGGGGTCATCATTCCAGTTCCAAGGGAGGAGAGATTTCAGGGGTTCTATTCCAACCTGTTCATAGTGCCCAAAAAGGACGGAAAGGTAAGGCCCATTCTGGACCTGAAACGTTTAAACAGGTTTGTCAACATTCGTCACTTTCGGATGGAATCTCTCCGGTCAGTCATTGCGTCAAAGGAAAAGGGGGAGTTCTTAGCCTCGATAGACATTCAGGATGCCTACCTGCATATTCCCATATTTCCTTCACATCAAAGATATCTCCGTTTTGCCATAAACAACCTACATTTCCAGTTCACGGCTTTACCCTTTGGGCTGGCCTCCGCCCCCAGGGTGTTCACAAAGGTCATGTCAACTGTGGTGTCCATTCTGCACTCCCAAGGCATATTGGTTTTGCCATACCTAGACGATCTTCTCATCAAAGAGCCGTCCTTTCAGGCCTGCGAAGAAAATGTCAGCATTTCACTAGACACTCTTTCTCGTCTGGGTTGGCTAGTGAACTTAAAAAGTCATCCCTCATACCATCTCGGAGAATTTAATTTCTAGGGATAATTTTTTACACCTATCAAGCTTTGACAATCCTGCCCCAGGACAAGGTCCTGGCTCTTCGGCGAGAGGTCATGGCCCTTCGGCAGCCATGCTTTCATACAAATCCGGTCCTGCATGAGGGTCTTAGGAATGATGGTTGCGACAATGGAAGCAGTGCCATTTGCACAGCTTCATCTTCGACCTCTACAACATGCACTTTTAGCAGCATGGGACAAAAATCCATTCTCCCTCAACCTCAGGTGCCGTTTGTCCCCCCAGGTCAGGCAGACTCTTTCATGGTGGTTAACCAGCCCGTCTCTACTGAAGGAAAAACCCTTTCCTCCAACCCATTGGCTAGTGGTTACAACAGATGCCAGTCTACTAGGTTGGGGAGCTGTGTTCTTTCACCACACAGCCAAGGGGCGCTGGTCCCCTCGGGAGTCAAGTCTTCCGATCAATCTCTTAGAGATTCGGGCAGTTCGACTGGCTTTGCAGCATTTCCATCATCTTCTGGCGGGCTGCCCTGTCTGGATTCAATCGGACAATGCCACAGCCATGGCATACATAAATCATCAGGGAGGCACCCGCAGCAAGGCGGCCATGCAGGAAGTAAAGCAAATACTTTACTGGGCCGAGAGGAATCACTTGGTGATTTCGGCAGTCCACATTCCAGGCAAAGAGAACTGGGTGGCGGATTTCCTCAGTTGGCAGGGCCTGGCGTCCGGGGAATGGTCTCTCCATCACGAGGTATTTCAGCAAATATGCCATCGATGGGGGACTCCGGACGTGGATCTAATGGCATCCGGGAGGAATGCCAAGGTGCCCAGGTTTGTCGCCCGGTACCAAGATCCACAGGCAATCGCCTGGATGCGTTAGTTCTGACTTGGAATCAGTTTCATCTCCCATATGTTTTCCCCGCTGGCACTGCTCCCAAAAGTAATCAAGAAAATCAAGTCAGAGGGAGTGCCAGCTATTCTGGTCGCCCGGGATTGGCCTAGTACAGCTGCTCGCCGGAGTTCCGTGGCGGCTCCCCGACCGTCCGGATCTTCTATCTCAAGGGCCGATTTACCACCAGAACTTAGGGACCCTGTGTTTAATGGCCTGGCTGTTGAATCTTGGGTTTTAACACAAGCCGGGTTCTCCTAAGAGGTGGCTGATACCATGATCAGTGCCCGAAAATCTGTTTCGGCTCGGATTTATTATCACACTTGGAAGGCTTTTCTTTCGTGGTGCAGAGAGCGTGGACTACCTCCTCTTCTTTTTTCCATCCCAAACATTCTTGCCTTTCTCCAAGCAGGCCTGGATTCAGGGTTGGCACCAAGTACTCTTAAAAGACAGATTTCAGCCTTGTCGGTCCTTTTTCAGAGCAGGATTGCTAATAACCTACATGTATAGACGTTCTTACAGGGAGTCGCTCATAAGGTCCCTCCTTATAGGACTCCTCTGGAGGCTTGGTCTTAAGGGCCTTGCGGGAAGCTCCTTTCGAACCCCTTCAGGACATTTCTTTAACTTTCCTGGAAAGTCGTATTCTTAGTGGCCATGACTTCCATAAGGCGTGTATCAGAGCTGGCAGCCCTTTCCTGTCGCGCTCCTTTTTTACGGTTCCATCAGGATAAGGTGGCGCTCAGACCAGCGCCCTCCTTTTTACCAAAGGTTGTGTCCTCGTTCCATATTAACGAAGATATAGTTCTTCCCTCTTTTTGTCCGGCACCAACGCACCGTGTGGAAAAAGCCCTTCATACGTTGGACCTAGTGAGAGCGCTGAGGAGGTACATTTCTCGAACAGCTCCTTTTCGACAGACAGATGCTCTGTTTGTCCTCCCAGAGGGCCGCAGGAAGGCTTTCGCGGCCTCGAAATATACATTTGCCAGGTGGATACGTTCAGGAGGCCTACCGCGCCAAGGGCATGATGGTTCCGGCTGGAATCAAGGCTCACTCCACTAAAGCAGTGGGGGCTTCCTGGGCGATTCGGCACCAGGCCTCAGCAGAACAGGTTTGCAAAGCTGCAACCTGATCTAGTCTGCATACCTTTGCCAAACACTACAATATCCACTCTCCGATCTCTGCAGATGCAAGTCTGGGTAGAAGGATTCTTCAGGCGGCAGTAATGCACTTATAACGACAGCTGCCTGGATAATTATAACCGGTGAGTTAATTCCCCACCCAGGGACTGCTTTAGGACATCCCACAGTCTTGTGTCCCCCAATGAGGCGAAGGAGAAATAGGGATTTTTGTGTTACTCACCATAAAATCCTTCTCTCCGAGACGCTCATTGGGGGACACAGCTCCCACCCTGGTAGCCTGATGGCTGCTTTTTTGTTTCTGTATTTATGCTGATCTATTGTTTTACGTTTTTGTTCTTCTACTGCTTTTGCACCAAACTGGATTCTCTGGTAGCCAGTGTCAGGGTGTATACGACGGAAGAGGAGCTAAACTTATGTTTACTTAGTGTCAGCCTCCTGGCGACAGAAACATACACCCACAGTCCTGTGTCCCCCAATGAGCGTCTCGGAGAAAAGGATTTTACGGTGAGTAACACAAAAATCCCTATTTTAGTTTCTTCAGAATTCTACTGGTTGTCATTGGAAACAATAGTTTGGCTCCACCCCCCTTTCTACCCATCAGGCACCTCTTTAAAGCTCAGGAAGGATTGTCCCCCGGGCACCATTGGGGGCCCCGGTATGGCGCAGATGTGATCGGGGCATTTCAAAAATACTTGATAATTTATTAGATATTACAGGGACAGTCTGGATCATGAAAACCCTTTATTACAGGGGGTCCTCCCCTCTGGGACCCTCAATTAGAGAGCAACTAGGATGACCCTGGAGCTGGAGGACCCAACCAGAGAGGAGCCAGTCTCCTGACGTTCGATTCGGACAGATCTTCTCCAATTCAGACAGGAATCACTGCTGCCCTAAATGCTGTGAGGAGAGCGAAAGGGTTAAATAATACCCCCATTGTACGCACAAGAGTTTATAAAGCGTCCGCTGCGGCTCCTCATTTTTCCATTACTCCGCTTCCTCCATGCTGACGCGAAGATCAGTCTGAAACCTGTAATTGGCCTCACATCGGGGGTCCGCACATGTCTCATGATGCTTCCCCCCTGAGCCCCATAGATTCCCACCTGGGGGCCATTCCCAGGCCTCAGCGTTGGACTGGTAACAGATGGTGAGAAAAGTCCGATAAAACACTTATTATTATAACTAGCGATGAGCGAACGTGTTCGGATATAAGGTGTTATCTGAGCATGCTCGGGTGCTAACTGAGTGTCTTCCGCATGCGCAAAAATATGTTCGAGTCCCCGCGCTGCATGTCTCCAAGTTGTTCAACAGCCGCAACACAGGCAGGTATTGCCTAGCTAACATATTTTTCGGGCCCTCCTTACTAGCTCAAAAGAATCCAGCAAAACAGCAGGCAACTTAAATCCTGCGAGTCAACCCCACCCCAGAAAAGTTTAGATTCCAGCATACCTATATTTTTCTGGTAATTTGCAACAAATTTAGTTACAAATCGATTCACTCCTCTCTAGACCCAGCACACCATACAGTACATGGGTTCCCTATTGATTTCAGTTTGAGCAATGCAATGCTTCACTTCACCTGTGGGGGTGCTGCAGAGAAATTAAACTCTCCGTGCCAGGTTAACTGGAGATGATTGGGTGGCTAAGCAGTGGGACTTTCTGTGATCATACTTTCTTCGGTTGACCCATTAAATGTCCAATGTTTTAAGAACAAAGAGCATCCCTCTAAATATTAAAAGGGTTTTCCAGGACCAAGATATTCCTGACCTATTTTTAGGTCGAACAACACTATAATCATCTGATCCTGGGCGCCACCAGAAGTTTACAAGTGTATAACGTCCAATCACCACAGCGCCATACACTGTGTAGTGGCCATTCATGGGAACTGCAGCTCAGCGATGATTGATGTGGATGTGATCTGAACTGCAGTACTGTGAATGTCCAGTATACAGACTATGGCACTGTGGTGTCCTTGCTCCATAACATGGGAAAAAAATGTTCTGTAGTTAAATCTGAGGGTCTTTCATCAAACAACAGTGTGCTCACCCTGTCCACAGGTTGTGTGTGGCATTGTAGGTCACATACAGTCACAGAGCTCACACAACCCATGGACGGGACCAACACTCTTGGATGAAAACAGCCATATTTTTTCTCCATCCTGGACCCCTTTTAATTCTTGCTGACTTGTTCTTAGGTCCGAACAGAAGAGAACTCGATGATTTTGATTATTTTGGCCAGGAGATGAGTGGAAACGGCACCCCTCCTTTGAGGTTGAAAGAGTGGCTCATACTTCAGATAGACAGTGGAAAATATCCCGGTCTTCGATGGGAAAATGAGGAGAAGACACTGTTCAAAATTCCATGGAAACACGCAACCAAACATAACTACAACGAAGAAGAAGATGCAGCCTTATTCAGGGTAAGACAGGAACCAAATCTGGAGTGTACAACCTTCAGGAGTTTTCTCCTATACTATTATGGTCTGGGATCACTCGGAAGGTATGTAAATGAAATACCTTGCCTGATTATCTCTGGTGCCAAATAATATAAAGTGGTTTCATTACTTCTTCAGGCTTGGGCAATTCATAAGGGAAAGTTTCAAGAAGGAGCCAAGGAAAACCCTTCAGTTTGGAAGACAAGATTCCGAAGTGCCCTGAACAAAAGCCCAGACTTTAAGGAGGTCACAGATAGCGACCAAGACTTTAAACACTACAAAATCTATTCTGTTGTGTCAGATCCTCCACAGAAAACCTGTAAGTCTTCTTTTTTGGACATATATTTTACAGAGATGACTCTGCTTTTGATTAGGAACTCTTGAACAATTTCTAAAGTTTACTCAATTTGGTATTACATTATTATTATTATTATCTAAACTTTTTAGAACTGATTGTGTTTCAGATGAGGTATCCAAAGAAGCCATCAAGAAACTGAGAGAAGAACCACCAAGAATGCCCATGATCA
Source organism: Ranitomeya imitator (assembly GCF_032444005.1). NCBI lineage: Eukaryota > Metazoa > Chordata > Amphibia > Anura > Dendrobatidae > Ranitomeya > Ranitomeya imitator. The sequence goes on along the minus strand of NC_091283.1, from coordinate 446,695,961 downwards.
AAGTAAATAAAGCTTACTACCCATCATGTTTAACCAGTCTCCACCTTTCAAAGTTCTTCACCTTCATCCTTGACTGCCCTGCCTAATAGAATATATGAGGTTTGGATGGAGATAGTAAGAGGTGGGGGCACAAGGATGTCTTGGGACCTTAAGGGCCAAATATCGACAATACTAAAAGGAGCAATATATAGCCCACCAACCCTTTAACTCCCTACATTTTGCTGTTTTTAGCTTTGGATCTTGTTCTTCATTCTTTTAAATATTTTTTTATATGTCTCATATATAGATGGAGAATCAAGGTCCTGATGGTTCCTCCAAAGTTCTGCAGTTAGAAACGTTTAACACCCCAATGGAAGAAGGTGAGGCAACCCCCACTTAGATAGAAGCCATCAGGGTCTGGTATTGCCAAGGAAAGCCACATCTGACTATACATATCCTCTTCATTAGCCAAATGAATGACCATCCATGTAAGGCACTGACAGATCGGGTTTGCCAAAGCAGCACCCCATTCTGATTCATAGAGCAGGGTTTGCAAGTGGGAGACCCCCATCTAGAACATCTCTATGTCTTTATAGGATATATGGACAGGTTTTGGTAATCATCCCATTATCACCTTCATCAGGTATTAAATGCCATTGATGTCAGTAGTTGGAGTATACATCTTATGGGTTTCATATGCGTTTTTTATATATAGGTATGGGTGTAGCTATGGGGGCTGCAGAATTAGCAAATTTCTTTAGCCCTGGTGCTTGAGATCCCAAAGGACCTATGGTCACATAAGAAGACGCCATTATATAAATGACACATGGTACCAAGATATAAATCTTTCCTGTATCAACATTGTAGGTGAGGAACTTGTTACTTATTCTTCATGGGGCCTAGGAGATTTCATTTACTCCTCTGTACATAGACCTCTTGTCAGGATTAGGATGGTTGGATGGAGGAGGGGATATCCCAAAACTGACTTTTCAATATAATCCAAACAGAACAAGGAAGCATGGACCAAAAAAGTAAAATTAAATCATCTTTATTAACAGATAATCTAAAATAGTGCGATAAAATAGAGTACAAATACAAAAGACACTGCCTGCTAGGGTTGTATACCAATACTTAAATAGACCAGTGTCATCATACAAAGCCTATCTGTTGACCACAGTGATCATAAATCTGCTAGGAAAATAATCCCAAACACAATAGCCTTTAAACCAAACGTTGAAATGCAGCCAAAATTACGTAATATTCTTTTAATGCATCGTTATTTTTTGCTCTATTTTAGATTATTTGTTAATAAAGATGATATAATTTTACTTTTTTGCTTCCTTGCTCTGTTTGGTTTAGTTTAAAATTTGTGAAGTACCATGAATCTAAGCCACTTGTTTGTAGGTTTGACTTTTCAATACGTTCTTGTTTTATTGCCACAGATTACTGGCTACATGTCCGCCTTTACTACCAAGGCAAACTGGTGAATGAAATGACCACACAGACAGTCGAGGGGTGCCGCATTGTTCCTCTGGCATCGCCTGGACATGAACATATCTTGGGCTCGCCGCACCATCTGGAGAATATTCTGCTTCCACCACCCCAGATACTGCCTGACATTCTATCCCCAGAGATGCAGAACGTCGTCAAGAAGTTATTGCTGAACCTGGACAAAGGGGTATTCCTGTGGGTGGCACCTGATGGGGTCTACATAAAGCGTCAATGCCAGGTGCGTGTCTACTGGAGTGGCCCCCTGGCTCCCTATACTGACCAGCCTAACAAGCTGGAGAGAGAGAAGACGTGCAAACTGTTGGACATAGAACACTTCATGCATGGTAAGAGCTTGTTCACACGTAGTGTTTCTGCTGCTTTTTCTGTGTATTTTTTTTGTATCGAAAAAAAGACAGCTTTATATAGTAGCGGAAAAATTTTCTAAAATCTCATTCAAGTGGTAATTTTTTTTCTTACGGTTTTTTTGACCTGGAGGTGATTTTTTTTTTAAAACACATCATGTCAAGTCTTTCTTAATTTGGTGTTTGAATCAAATAAAGTCCAGCTAATTCACCAGAAAATGCACGGATCACACAGTCTGTGTGCAACAATGATGACTCCAGCTCCAACCATACAATAAAATGCTGTAATGACTTTCTTTATTAAATATTCCACAAAAATTGGACAAGATGCAAGAGCAACGCATTTCGGATCACTTGTGATGAAACCTATGAAGAATGATCATAAGTGATCCGAAATGCGTTGCACTTGCGTCTTGTCTAATTTTTGTAGAATATTGAAATAAGCCATTACATAATGTGTTGTTTGAGCACTATGTCTTCTACAGCATATGTTTTACTCCAGTCGCATCCACAACTCTGCCTTATTTATCATGGTGTAGGAGACAAAAACAAGTCCCCGATCCTCCTTTCCCAGGACTAGAATAATGCGAGTTCTGTCTTTCACTTACGAGATTTCTCCCTTTAACCTCTCGTAGAGATTCAGATGTACGTCCTGTACAAAGGTCCTGAACCCCAGTATCAGATTCAGCTCTGCTTCGGAGAGGAATATCCAGGGTCAACGCCGAGCTCTAAAAAGTTAATAACCGCTCATGTGCGTATACAATATGGGGTATACATGGGGACAGGTCATGTATGTGCCCCCAGTCTGAATTTTTGGAACTTTCATATTCATAGGTGGAGCCGGTGTTTGCCCGAGAAATGCTTGTAATTGCAAAAAGGAAACGGCGGAAAGACCCCCTGGCTGACTAGTCTCCCTGCACGGAACGACTGATCATGATCGTTATGCTGAACCTTCATATTTCTTAGTTATCTTATTGTGGGAAAGCTGGGTGATAACCAGTATATCCGCCATTAAGGTCCTTATGTTGGACAGCTGGGCGCTCTGTAACGTTAGTCACCTAGGTGAAGTGAGTTCATTGGCTGTGAACTCCTATTGCCTGACAGATGGCACTGCTAGCACCATGGATATTACCCCTTCCCAGGCTATAAACATCTGCTCCCAGCCGTGAGCTTCCCCTCTGCTGGTTACAGAAATTGCGCAGGAGCCCACGCCACTTTTTTTCCGATAAATAATCTTTTAATAATTAAATACATGTCCAGTAATTTGCACATACAGTGTACTAATTGTATTTGTCACTGACATCTTTATATCTACCTATTCTATATGTATTTACTGTATGTAATACATCTCTTCTATCCTGTCGGCTCCTGCAGTGATGTTACAGAACACGGCTGATGAATTACTGTTTTTATCTTCTATCTATGTATATTAATATATACATGTAAATAATCGAGTATAAGCCAATGCACCTAATTTTGCCACAAAAAACTGGGAAAACTTATTGACTCGAATATAAGCCTAGGGTGGAAAATGCAGCAGCTACTGATAAATTTAAAAAATAAAAACAGATACCAATAAGAGTAAAATTAATTGAGACATCAGTAGGCTAAATGTTTTTGAATATTTATATTGAATCAGGAGCCCCATATAATGCTCCATATAGTTCATGATGGGCCCCATAAGATGCTCCATACAAAATACGCCCCATATAATGCTGCACAAAAGTTAATGATTGCCCCATACAAAAATATGCCCCATAAAATGCTGCACAAAGGTTAATGATGGCCCCATAATATGCTCCATATGAAAATATGCCCCGTATAATGCTGCGATTAAAAATTACATACTCGCCTCTTGTCGCTGCCCACTGCTCCTCAGCGTTGCCGGCTCTCTGCAGTGACTGTTCAGGCAGAGCGCGTTCCCTAGCCACGTCAACGCGCCCTCTCATCCCAGCCAGAGGATCCAGAAGACACAGTGCGGCAGTGGAACGGGGACAGGTGAATATCGCATGGCTCGCCCTCCCCCAGTCCTACTCACCCTCCTGGCGCTGCATATCAGTCCCTGTATCTCGGGCGCCGGCAACTCTCTTCCTGTCTTCCTTCCTGTGCTGAGTGGTCAGTGATACCGCTCATTAAAGTAATGAATATTTGCTCCACGCCTATGGGAGTGGAGATGCATGTATATTCATTACTTTAATGAGCGGTACCACGTGACTGCTCAGCCCAGGAAGGAAGAGAGATGCAGGGACTAATATGCAGCGATGACACCAGGAGGGCGAGTATGATGTCTTCTGCTCCCGCCAGCAATGACTCGTGTATAAGCAGAGAGTGGCGTTTTCAGCACAAAAAAATGTGCTGAAAATCTCGGCTTATACGCGAGTATATACGGTATATTTGTGTCACTATTTATATATCTGTGTATATTCTATGTGTATATATCTATTCTATTCTAACCTGTCAGTGTGATTCTACTGTACACGGCACATGAAGTGCCGGCTTTTCTTCTATCTTCTTTACACATTGTTTATATTTATTATAAGTGTGTGTTTTGACGAATATTTCCTTTGAAAAGATATGTAAATATATAAATAGCAATCACAAAGCACTTAGATAGGATGCTAGGTGTGAAAAATCGGATTGTACTCTCATTACACTCCTGCGACTCTCAGCAGGGAGACTTGGACCAATTTTTCATACGTTAAGTGTGACTCCAGCCTAAAAAGAAAACTTGCCCTTTAAACCTCCATCCTGGAATGTGTGAATATTAAAATGTTGTTAATCAAGTTGTTTTTTTGTGTTGCAAAGATTTTGGGTTGTCTTTTTTCAGTTTTTTTTTTTTTTTACCCCATGATGATGCCAGACTACACAGATACAGATCTCATTTATTACAGATCATACATTCCGCTTTCTTCACAGTAATTTGGCAACTAAGTTTCATCTACTCAGTAATTCTTGCAACTTTCGTTCCATATTGACTTGCAAAAGAAGGATGCAGGATGCAGAGATCCGTGGCTCTACAACGCTCAACAGCCACTGGGAGTTGTAGTTTGTCACAACTGCTGGAGGACCATGACCACAATGTATTACAGAACTGTTACCGTGTCAGGCCACGTTCACACACTCAGTATTTGGTCAGTATTTTTACATCCGTATGCACCACTTCTGCATTTATCACCCACTCCTGGTTGTGGCTCACAAATACTGATGTAAAATACTGACCAAATACTGCTAGTGTGACGGCAGCCTTATAAGTAGTGCTCGCCCAAAGGTGTGGTACATGTCAGAAGAATTCCCAGAGAATATCACTGCCATAACTCCACCCCTTATGTGCCTACATTAGGTATATAAGTGTATCAGTTTTTAGAGATTCTGTAACCAAATAAAACAATATTTGTCCTATAGCAGCCAATCAGATTATTCCTCTGCAGTTTTTAAAAAAAGTGAATGTTCTGATTGGCTAATCTAGATTTCCTAAATAGGTTTTATTAACAATATGCAATTTTGCAGTAAACCATATAGTGACTTATGATCACTAAAGTCCGATTGTTAATATAGCAGTGTTGGTGGGTATGATATCCCAGGGAAGGATGAGCAATGAGTGTAGGTTAATTCAGCACTCCACCAATTCTTAGGCTATGTGCACACGTTGCGGATTCTCTGCGGATCCGCAGCGTTTTTTGCAGTGCAGAAATGCTGCAGATCCGCAATTGATTTACAGTACAATGTAAATCAATGAGAAAAAAAAAATGCTGTGCACACTTGGCGGAAAATCCTCTGCGGTTTAAAAGAAGTAGCATGTCACTTCTTTTTTGTGAATCTGCAGCGTTTTTGTACCCATTCCATTATAGAAAACCGCAGGGGTAAAAAACACCGCAAATCCGCAAGAAACCCACAGCAAAAATGCACAAAAAAACACTGCGGAACCGCACAAAAAAAACGCTACAAATCCGCAGGTGCGTTTTCTGCCAGGTGAGGCAGAATCCGCACCAGAAATTCCTAAGCCTAATCTGCACATAGCCTTACTGCAGCATAGACTAAATATTCGTGTAGAAGATTTTGTGCATTCTATATACTGAGTCTCAATGTAAGAGATTTGATGAACCTCCCCTGCCTCCTGCTTGTGACAGCTTTCTCCACATCAGGTCTTACGAGGAGGACACGGCTAGGATATTTATGAATTGATTGAATAGGTGATGTCATCTTCTAGTTCACAGAAAGTCAGAGACTTTCTGCCTACATAGAAGAGCTTGGTGGTCAGGCTTGATATCATATGCCACTTTTGCTCATAATGAAAAGTTCAAAATGCATGGATGCAACAGAAGTGTGATGAAATAACACTGATAGAATATTGCTTTTGTGTTGTCATATAGGCAGGAGTGTTATTTAAAGTAATGGGGTGTGTTTACTTTTGCAACTACATCGGGAATATTTACCTGAGATATTAGGGTGAAAAGGAAGTAATCTGTAGATCGGGGGAAGAAGTGCTGTTGCCATATTGATTCAAGAGTTATATGTTCTTTAGGAGCAGCTGTATAGAGGGGGGGGAGGTCCAGATAGAGCAGGACTTTCCATATGCATGCCAGCATTGACAAACTGGGGAGGTGAGACCTTCCAAAGGGGTTATGCTGGTGTGAGAGATCTGCAGGGGTCTTGCTTGGGTTAAACATGTAGTGGTTTCAATCATTCGTTGACCCTTATATATGGATGTTCACATGCTATCTTAAAGCAAGAGCAAGCAGTAGCTGTATCAGCAGTCAGAAGTGACACACAATGCTAATTGTACAAAAATGGATCACACTAGAAGATGTAACAGGTCATACCACAATGCAGAGCCAAAGAGGTAAATGACAAGTTTGGTTCTTCTACTTCCCAATACAAATGGCTGCTTCATGTATGGCGCTCCTATACAGCTATGTCATTGCATATGTCAGTGTATGGCATCACAAGTGAATAGGTAGCAGGCGTTCTCCACTGCAAAAGAGCTACAATCAAAGCCTAAAGTCAAGCAAAAAAAACTATATAGCTCTACTGTCCAGCATAGGAGGAGCAGGTCCACAGGTTGTTCATGAGGTCTTCAACACCAGGAAGAAGTTATCCAATAGGTCCTTTTGTGGTAGTCCCCAAAGATGGCTTTTGGAGGTGGTAGGAGGACCACAATCTTTTTCAGGAACCAAAGTTTAACCATCCCCTTTATATTCATTCATCTAGAATATTCTAGATATTGGAGGCTCAAGAGGCTAGTGGTCAGTCGTTGTGGCTATAGACATATGGCTTGGCTTCCTTGGTTCTCTATCAGATCCTCATTCGCCCATTGAGGACAGAGATCCAAAGCTACTCATCCTCTTGAATCTGTTTGCAGCCGTCACAGCAAATACATTCTTCTGTTGAAAACAGAAAGAGACACTGAAAATCCATCAATCATATACTGTACATCCAGCTTAGGGGTACTGGACATTGGAAATAGGTCTTTGTATCATGGGAAAGCTTTAACTGACGAAGGAGGAGAAGTCAAGACCTTGTGGTCATTTTAATTATTGGGGCTATTGCTATGTTTGGATTTGTGGAGTTCACACTGGCTAATATCTAACCTTGAATGTAAAGTGTACATGAGAGAACACTAGAGTGAAGGACATCGAAAGCTGAATAAGCTCAACCCAAGTTACTGTTTACTCCTGTGCCAAGAAGATGTCGCCATCAAATCACCATGTTTGAAACGATAACTACAGAATTAAGACAGTTGTAAACACAAACCTTCCAGCGCCTCCTCATCATGTATTTCCTCAGCTCTATCTGTGATTTCAGGAGACGGTTGCAAAGCTTGGCTTTTCTAGCAAGATCATTGAGCCATGGGTGCTTGAGACACTCACCGGCAGTCATACGCCCACTGAGAAGAAAGCACACGTCATCCGAAGTTAATAAAAAAATCAATGGAAATTATTGCCCCTGCATGGAAAAATATAACTAGTATAATGCTTCCACATATCTACAAGAATATAACTACTATTATGCTGCCTTCTAGGCATAAGACTATAACTACTATAATACTGCCCCTATATACAAGAATATAACTACTATAATACTACCTTCTATGTACAAGAATATAACTACAGTGCTGGTACGAGGGACCAGGGAGACTCCATTTTGGATTTATTAATTCTGGCCCAATATATTATTCAGAAATCTTCAGCTCACAGAACTGTGGCCCCCACATATAGGATAAGTACACAAATTCTCAAAAGAACAGGAACATGCCATATGGCCAGAGAATTAGAGGTCACGTGTTAATTAAGGTGAGGAGGAACAGAGCTGGAACCCCCTTGCTGCCTTTTGTGCAAGGCAGCCAACATCAATCAGCGATCAATGGAAACCCTAGACAGTTGGGCAACACACTTAGAGATGAATTATGAGAGTACCATGCATCTCAGGATTAAGTCCAATATAGCACCAGAATCGTGGGAACCTTCCGCACACACACCTGTGTCTCATTGTTCTCTAGCTGTCCCAGATACCGAACTATTGAGACTGGCTCTCCTGAACCACTTAGCCGACCCAAGTTTGGACTCTTCATATCGGTCCAGCCCCAATGAGCATGTTGAGACGTCAGTCGTCCCGTTTGGACCTCCCACAAGGAAGTTATGACCCATCCTAGATATTGGGAATTATTTCAGCTAGGAGGTCAAAAAGGAGATTTCAGTCCAACCCAGAGGGGCGGTGGCAAATATGGGAGGGGCGTGCTAGGGGTTAAAACCTAGCTACACACCTTTAGCCAGTGTCATTGTTCTGCCATGGAAGACACATCACGTCACACATGGAGACGGACCAGAAACTAAGAAAGTACCTGTGGACTCGAGCGCTTCCCTGAGCCCACATGTTATAAGGAACGGTAACGTGACACAGCTTACTGCAATCCCATACCTGCACCCTACCTTTATCTGCACTTCTGGCTGTAATATCTGTATATTACTCTGTATATACCGTATATACTCGAGTATAAGCCGACCCGAGTATAAGCCGACCCCCCTAATTTTGCCACAAAAAACTGGGAAAACTTATTGACTCGAGTATAAGCCTAGGGTAGAAAATGCAGCAGCTACTCGTAAATTTCAAAAACAAAAATAGATGCTCCATACCGTTCATTATTGCCCCATAGATGCTCCATATAAAGCTGTGCCACATATAATGCTCTGCACCGTTCATTATGGCCTCATAGATGCTCCTTATAAAGCTGTGCCATATATATATATATATATATATATATATATATGCTCTGCACCGTTGATTATGGCCCCATAGATGCTCCTTATAAAGCTGTGCCCCATATATATTGCTCTGCACCGTTGATTATGGCCCCATAGATGCTGCAAATAAAGCTGTGCCCCATATACGGTATATTGCTCTGCACCATTCATTATTTCCCCATAGATGCTCCTTATAAAGCTGTGCCATATATAATGCTCTGCACCGTTCTTTATGGCCCCATAGATGTGCCATATAAAGCTGTGCCATATATAATGCTCTGCACCATTCTTTATGGCCCCATAGATGCTCCTTATACAATGCTGTGCCATATAGAATGCTGCTGGTGCTGCCATAAAAAAAAAATCACATACCTCTCTTGCTCAGGACGCCAGCGCTTTCAATATTTACCTGCTCCTCGAGCGAGGAGCAGGTAAATATAGCGCAGCGCTGCGCTCCCCTTACCTGCTCCGGCGCTGTCCCTGCAGTCCCTGGCTTCCCCGGCGCTGCAGCTTCTTCCTGTAATTGAGCGGTCACAGTTACCGATCATTTACAGCAATGAATATGCGGCTCCACCCCTATGGGAGGTGGAGCCGCCTATTCATTTCTGTAATGAGCGGTGCTGTATGACCGCTCAGTACAGGAAGGAAGAATCTGCAGCGCCGGGGAAGCCAGGGACCGCGCCGCAGCAGGTAAGTATGATTACACAGCCCCTGCTCTCCCTCACCCCCGGGTATATGACTCGAGTATAAGCCGAGAGGGGGACTTTCAGCCCAAAAAAGTGGGCTGAAAATCTCGGCTTATACTCGAGTATATACGGTATTTGTATTTTTTAGTGTGCCTTTCGGCAATTAAAATATCAATTTATTTGGGGCTGCTCTTTTATCTCGAATCCTGACTTCCCACATCCGTGAGTCCAGCTAGTACTTATACGTTACCTGGGTTGGTTTCTGACCCGATATAAGCTTGTTAATTGAGCTGACTTATACCTAATGAGGAACTGGTGGCAGCATACCATTCTTGTGTTATTGGGGGATCCTGGCGGTGATAGACCAGAGGTTTATATATTTTTATATGTGTGTATATATATATATATATATATATATATATATATATATAACCAGTATGTAACAGGGCAGCCTCTCCAGCGACTACTTAACCTAGGTGCAGTTCCCTGACTGACCTGAGGATAAGGAGGCGCCAGAGATCTGCAACTGTGTAAGCTCTTGCACAAGTGGTGACAGCGGTGGGATATCTGTATCCCCCCGGCTGTCGTTTTGTCACAAGTGGTGGAAGCAGTGGGATTTGAGATAATAGTGCGTGGGACCCCTACTCCCAGACACTAAGGACTACTAGCAGTAGCTTTTGCTGCTGGGGTCTTAAGATCAGCCCAGCACTAGACTGTCACAGTGCAAATAATATAAGGTGTGTGGGAGCACGGGTCGCAGCTCTGTGTCAGCAACCAAAGAGTGCAAGGATGGCCAGTGGCACCAGAGCCCAGGAAATGGCCAATGCTATGGTCGATGGGGAGGAGGTTGACGATTGTGTTGTTCAAGGCGATGGGGAGGCCAGCCAAGGCTCCCCATGGAGCCCGCCACCTGTGCTCAGTCCTGCAGTGGACTGCCCCAGCCAGGCAGGATCAAATGCCCTCCTGCAAGTGGCCTTCGCCAGTTTCAAGGCCAGAGACAAAGCCACCTACGATACTCTCATGGCAGAACGTTAGCGGCAGCGCGAACACCAGCAACAAATGCTTCAGCTCCAACTACAGTCCCCAGCCTGTCATGCGTTCCCTGAGATCCAAAACTATGGGCAGAGGACTTCCCTCTGCTGGACCAAGGAGGAGACTTGGTCACTTTCTTGCTGGCATTTTCAAAACTTGCCATCAGTACCATCTGCCTGAGGACCAGTGGGTCTGGTTCTTAACCCCTCACCTCAGGGGTAAAGCCCTGGAAATCTTTGGCTACCTGCCCAGCTAGATCACCCTGAGGACACCTAGCAGGCTCTGGTCTGGCAGTACAATTTAACCTCTGACACATACCGGAAGAAGCTCCAGAGAATGCATCGGGGTCCTGCAGACAGCTGGGCCGATCACATGTGGGTCTTACCGAGAGCAGTTGACCAATGGACCACATGACTAGAGCTCACCACCGTCCAGCAGCTGAAGGAGCTCATTGCAACTGAGCAGTTTTTGTGGACATGACAAGACTAATTGTAACGACATATCCACAATTAAAAAACGTGCATGTTAAAAGTTATGGTTTTGCTGAATTTGTAAAGATTTTTTTGCCAGCACTGTACTAAAATACTGCTCCTATGTACAAGCATGAAACTATAATATGCCCTATATACAAGAATATAACTACTATACTGCCACTATGTACAAAAATATAACCACTATAATACTGCCCCCATGTACAACAATATAACTACTATAATACTGCTTCCTATGTACAAGAATATAATTACTATAATACTTCCCCTATGTACAGAAATATAACTACTATAATACTGCTCCTATGCACAAGAATATAACTACTATAGTACTGCTCCCTATGTACAAGAATATAACTACTATAATACTGCCCCAATGTACAAGAATATAACTACTATAATACTGCCTCCTATGCACTAGAAAATAACTACTATAATACTTTCCCATGTACAAGAATATAGCTACTATAATACTGCCCCTATGTTCAAGAATATAACTACTATAATACTGCCTCCTATATACAAGAATATTACTGCTATAATACTACTCCTATGTACAAGAATATACCTACTATAATACTGCCCCAATGTTCAAGAATATAACTACTATAATACAGCCTCCTATTCACTACAGAATAACTACTATAATACTGTCCCATGTACAAGAATATACCTACTATAATACTGCGCCATGTACAAGAATATAACTACTATAATACTGCTCCCTATTTACAAGAATATAACTACTATAATACTGCCCCCTATGTACAAGTATATAACTACTATAATAATGCCCCATGTACAAGAATATAACTACTATCATACTGCGCCATGTACAAGAATATAACTACTATAATACTGCTCCCTATTTACAAGAATATAACTACTATAATACAGGCCCTATGTACAGGAATATAACTACTATAATACTGCTCCCTATTTACAAGAATATAGCTACTATAATACTGCCTCCTATGTACAAGAATATAACTACTATAATACTGCTCCTATGTACAGTATAAGAATATAACTACTATAATACTGCCCCTATGTATAAGAATATAACTACTATAATACTGCTCCTATGTACAGTATAAGAATATAACTACTATAATACTGCCCCTATGTATAAGAATATAGCTACTATAATACTGCTCCCTATTTACAAGAATATAACTACTACATCAGATAAGAATGAGACAACATTTCTCTCCGAAAACTCCAGCATTCGACTCCTCACTTCCCAGATGATTTCAAACCGTTGTAAAAAGAAGCATGAATGCCATACAGTAGATCAGTAGATATGGCCAGGGCACAACTTTTTTGAGAAGTGTTGCAGCCATCAATTTCTAGATCAGTAAATTGTATCAAATGAAATGGAAAAATATCTAATGTTCAACTTCTGATGTGTGTCCTATGTTCTGTTGTAAATAGAATATGTCTATAAGAGATTTACTGATCATTGCATTCTTGTTTTCTTTACATTGTACATGACTGCTTTAGCACTCACACCTGTATATTATACAGCACACTGTAATAATACCGCCCCCATGATTACATGCATTATCACACTCGTTGGATACTAGATCCTGTCTTCCATCGTACTCTATTTCTACATGAGATGTTTGCCTTCCAGTGCCATCGCATAGTGACAGCTATCTGAATAATGTGGCTGTCAGCACTTATCAGGGGTGCTGTTAAGAGATGATAGCGGAGGAATTGAAGAGATTAAATGCCCAAACATTGCCGGGTCACACATCAGGAGGTCTACACTAAATGGAACTATATTTTGGAAACCTTCTGACTAGAGTTGATACCATGCCTATATTGTCACAGGCAGCATCCCAACTGTATTTATAGCATTATTATGGGTGTAGTGATACATATACATTGATGAAATGTTCCTATCCAAATAGAAACATTATTATTATTTTTTTTAATTCGTTTATTTATTAAACATAGAATAAAATTACAGCATACATATTTGTCCTTGTCGTTAATCTGCGTGGTTACATTACAGGGATTGAAAAGGACAGAACATACATATGTCAATCATTTCACTTATAGAAAAACAGTCAGAACATAGGGTTCTTAAACTACAACCCAACTAAACCTCCAAAACTACTAAGCCGCCACCTAACCAAAGTCAAATACATTATTTATCTTGTTCTTTTCCCATTGCGCAATATTTGCAGATCAAAGGACCAGGTAAACCACATTTCTCCCATTTAGTCAGGTCACAGAGTGAGATGAGAGGCGTTCCATCTATCCCAAATTTTGCTGAACTTATACGGGCAGCCCCTATTTTGATAAAGAGTGCGCTCATAGGGGACGACTGTATTCACCAGTTCAATCCAGGACCTAACGGAGGGGGATGAAGTCCCCATCCACCGCATAGCTAGCAACTTCCTTGCCAAGAAAAGTGTTTCTCGTAGAAAAATCCCCGTATAGTGGTCCCAGGCCTCCTCGTCCCACACTCCGAACAGGCAAATTAAGGGTTCAAGAGGAATTGGAATTGATAGTATTGAAGCTAATAATGACGTCACCTCCCTCCAGTAATGAGAGACTATGGGGCACTGCCATATCATGTGTACAAAATCAGCGTCAGGTGAGTGGCAACGCAAACATTCCGACGTCGAGTATCGACCCATCCGACAAAGTCTCAACGGAGTCAAATATGACTGGTGGATAATATATAATTGGGTCATCTTATTATTGGCTGATGGGGAGACTCTGAGGGGTGATTCCAAAATATCCTCCCATTCCTCACCTTGCATATCAGGAAAAAGCCCCTCCCATTTGCCTCTCACCGAATCCACAACAGAGTTCGTTCCCGCTGATAACAGATATGTGTATAGGGACGAGATAAGACCTTGAGGGCCCTGGGACTTAAGAATACCTATCAGAGGTAAAGATGAGATGTTAAGGTTCATCCCCTCATTCCTGACAAATGACTGAATGGCAGATCTGAGTTGCAGGTATCGAAAAAATTGAGATCTTGGAAGGTCATATTTATCTTGTAATTGTTCAAAGGACATAAAAACCCCCTGGTCATATAAATCTCCCATCAAAAGAACCCCGTAGGAAACCCAAAATTTTGTAGATGGGTGATTTACTAACGTCGGAAAATAACGGTTATCCCACAGAGGCATCTCGGCTACAATGTCCTCAAATCCAGTGACTTTTCTAATTTTCTTCCAAGTGGATCTCGCCAATCGAATCATGGGCAGCAAACCAGGAGCACTTATTTTCCCCGATTCCAAAAGACCCAGCGGACACTTAGCACCAACAGAACTAACTAAATGATTTTCAGAATTAGGGAGATAGTTATGAGGCATCCATTTACATAATGCTTTAGCCTGTCCCGCCAAATAATATAAAAAAAAATCCGGCAGTGCCGCTCCACCCTCCTGTTTAGGTCTTTGCAGAGTAGTTAGTTTGAGCTTGGGCCTGCCCTTCCCCCACACAAATGAAGTAACGTGAGAATTTAAACTGGTAAAGAAGAATTTTGGTACAGTCACTGCACTATGTTGAAGGCAATAGTTGAATTTAGGGAGCAAAATCATTTTTATGAGATTAATGCGGCCTGCTACGGACAATGGAAGCTTACTCCAAGAAGCAAATTTCAGTTTAGTGTATTCCAACAGGGGGAGAACATTGAGCTGTAGGTCCAACCCACTGCATTGGGACATGTAGATACCCAGGTACTTAAATTTGGACACTATGGGCAGTAAAGAAAGAGTACTAAGACTGGGTGCTGAGATAAAGGTAATAGGGCAGATTTATCCCAATTAATATATAGGCCCGAGAACCCACTAAATTTATCTATGGCAGCAATTATTTTTGGCAACGTTTCTTCTGCCCTATCCATAAATATTATCATATCATCAGCATACAAACCAATGATGTCAGTGCGGTCCGCTATCTTAATACCATCAATACCAGGGGTTGAGCGCAAGCGCACAGCTAATGCCTCTATTGCTAAAGCAAATAGGGCCGGAGAGAGGGGGCACCCTTGACGGGTTCCCCTATATAGTGAA
The DNA here is from genome assembly GCF_032444005.1 of Ranitomeya imitator. Taxonomy (NCBI): domain Eukaryota; kingdom Metazoa; phylum Chordata; class Amphibia; order Anura; family Dendrobatidae; genus Ranitomeya; species Ranitomeya imitator. The sequence continues at coordinate 446,680,642 of NC_091283.1, read as the reverse complement.
AAAGGAAAAAGGTTCAGACATAGAGCCGTTGATAACTATATGGGCCTTGGGTTTCAGATATAACACACCAACCCATTTCAAAAATTTCTCCCCAAAGCCATATTTCTGCAGACAAGCGGACAAAAAGGGCCATTCAAGTGAGTCGAACGCCTTGGCTGCGTCCAGTCACGCCAATGCCCAGGCATTGTCTGGTAACAAAGAACTGTACTGAATCACCGACTGGACCCATCTAATATTTATAGAGGTGCTCTTACTGGGCATAAAGCCAGTTTGATCTGGATGTATAATATCCAGTATAATGGAGTTCAACCTGGTAGCCAGTATCTTGGCAAGGATCTTATAGTCCACATTTACCAAGGATATAGGACGATAGGACCCGCATTCCAAAGGATCTTTCCCCTCCTTCTTAAGTACAATAATATGTGCCTCATAAAAAGTATCTGGTAGACACCCTCCCCTCCATATCTCTTTAAATACTTTCAATAGAAGCGGAGCCAGTATCCCCCGGTATTTCCTATACAACTCTACAGGGAAGCCATCTGGCCCAGGAGCCTTTCCAGAGGCCATATCTGTTATAGCTTGCTCCACTTCCTCCAGGGTAAATTCAGCGTCCATAAAGGTCTGCTGGGCGGAACTCAGCACAGGGAGTGTTATATCGGACAAATATCCCAGGCAATCGGAAACATCAAAACCGCTCTTAGATTCATACAGCCCCTTATAATAGTTATAAAAACTTTGAAGTATTCCCTCAGTAGTGGAATTCAATGAGCCGTCCGGTGAGCGAATTTGCAATATCATGTTAGACGTATTATGTTGACGCACCAAGTAGACCAGAAATTTCCCCGCCTGGTTCCCCATTTCAAAGTACGATTGTAAAAAATAACTTACGCTTAGACTTGGGTGTATAATCTTTGCAGAGTCAACCACTCAACCCTATTATCATTAGTCTGGTCAGCTGTATATGTTGCCTCAGCATCTCTCAAACGTTGCTCAATCTCATCATCCTCCCTCGATGTTACCCTTTTAATATATGAGATTGTAGAAGACAGACAACCCCTCAGATATTCCTTAAGTGTATCCCAAAATAAGTTAATATTCTGAAGTTCTGAGTGGGACTGAATGAAGCAGTTCAGCTGGTCAACTGTCCTATCATCCGAATCTATTAGTTTAAGCCAAAAGGGATTCAATTTCCATACTCTACCATTATTTAACGTCCCAAACACAAGTTTAAGAATAATCGGACTATGATCCGAGGTCCCTCTATTACCGTGTTCCACACTATCCACCCACCGCACCAGGTCACCGGATCCGAAGATATAATCTATGCGAGAGAGGGAACTTCTAGTGGATGAGTGGCAGGTATATCCCCTCTCCCCGGGGTGATGCATCCTCCATAAATCTATCCAGCCGCTACCTTCCATGAACAATGTAAACTGAGTCGGGGTCGAAGAAGAGGAAGAAGACAAAGATTCCCCAGGCGACCCATCTCCCAATCGCATTCTATCTAAATTACTGTCCATAACTAAGTTGAAGTCACCCATACAAATAACATGTGCGTCCGGGTAGCTTAATGCAAAGCTCATTGCCATCTTAAGTACTGAAGTATTAGCCGGGGGGGGGTTATATATGCATAGTATGACGTATTCACGGGAATTAATTAATGCATGGACAAAAACAAAACGTCCCTCTAGATCTCGCCGAGTCGTCTGGGCCTCCCATTGGACGTCTTTGTGTACTAATAGTGATACCCCTCTCGAGTAGCTAGTGTGAAACGGGTGAGCATACCACTGTACCCATGGTTTCTGTACACCTCTGGCTGTATCTCTAGTTAGATGTGTCTCTACCAGGGCCACAATATGAGGATGATATCGTCTAATTTGAGAGAACACCTTGATTTTCTTCCGGGGTGATTTAATACCCCGAATGTTCCATGTCATACATATCAACTCAGACCCCATATCTAGCCATTAAAAACATGGTATGCATTGATGGTGAGAAAAGTCCGCTGATTACGCATGGGAAGTCATAATGGCTTTGGAGGCGGCTCTTACCCAAATACCTACTAAAACTAATTAAATCTAACAGAAAAAAAAACAACAATTTAACAAAAACTGAACAGTAGAGGAGTAAGATCCTGTACTCCTACAGTCAAATATAAAAAGGGATACCCTCACTGAATCCAGCGTCCGGTATTGTTAACAACCTTAGCACCCACTTAGAGAGCGCCGTTTATGTTACCAGTGGACAAGGAGCATAAATTAGGAGTCTTTCACATTAGACACCCTGTGAGACCGCAACCATTCGGCCGCCTCCGCTGGATCCGTGAAGAATAAGGTGGAACCATCATGAACAATGCGCAGTCGAGCCGGATAAAGCATGGAGTAAATGATACACTTATCTCTAAGTTGTTTCTTGATGTCCATGAACCGTGCTCGCTGTTTTTGGAGTTCCATGGAAAAATCCGGAAAAATCGATATGGTAGCATTGTTGAATTTAATAGGACCCTTCTGTCGCGCCAGACGAAGAACAGCATCTCTGTCTCTACAGTTGAGAAGACGTGCCAGGAAGGGTCGGGGTGGAGTTCCAGGGGGAAGAGGTCTTGTTGGGACCCTATGGGCCCTCTCCACTGCAAATGTTGAAGAAAATTCGTCCCCCAGGGAGGCCTTAAGCCAGTCCTCCAGAAATTGTTCGGGTTGCTGACCCTCCGAACGCTCCGGCAGGCCGATAATTCAGATATTATTGCGATGCAGTCTGTTTTCCAAGTCATCTGCCTTTTGTTTCCAGGCGTTTACAGAGCCAGCGGCTTTTGTCAACTTAGCCTCCATAGGGGTGATGGTATCCTCTATATGAGACACTCTTGCTTCAACCTCCGAAATACGCCCTCTCATAGCTTGCATATCATGCAGCAAACGACCCACCTCAGTATGCACGTCCTCTATTTTTTCCGTGAGAGATGATCTAGTGAGGGACATAGCCTGCATTAGCTGCTCTGACGCCTGTTTAAGAGTCAGTTCATCTTGTTCTCCCTCCTCATTACTATCAGAAAGACGATTTTTACGTTGGGTCTGTGCAGGGTTATTTCTGAGAGTGCGTGTACTATCAGTAGGATCCTCCCTGGCGTACTTCCTTAGTTTATCAGCAGCCCCTGTTCCCTTAGAGTGATGCATGGCAGGCAGCTAGAGGGCTCCACTGGTTAATTACAGTTATATGTGTATATAGTGCACTCTTCAGTTCCAGTCACAACAGAGTTAAATGTAGGATTGTATTCCAGAGAGACCACTAGATGGGCAGCTGGGATATTGAGAGTGATATAGGCAGCAGCTTTAATATGCACCCAGGCTCTGTATGTCAGAGCAGATCCACAGGCTCCACAGGGGGAACAGCAGAGCGAGGGGGGGGAGGAGGGGGGGTTAACCCCTCTGAGGTTATGGCGCTGGCAGGAGGAATGCTTGTATGGCAGGGGGCACGGGGCCCAATCTTTCAGGGCACACACACCGTGCCACCCCCTTGCTGTTTCAGGCTAATCTCTCACCTCCTGAGTTGCGCCGCAGATGTGGCTGAAAGCGCCGCTTCCCCACTGTCAGGGCGCGCGTTGTAGTGATGTGCCCCCCCACGGACACCGCCGTCCACCTCCGGTCCTCCTGCTCCCGCTCACCGGTACTCCCCAGCGACCACCGCTTGTGTCCGGGGATCGCCGATTCCAAGAGGGAGGGTGCCCGGCACCAAGAGAAGCCGGCGCTGTGTCTGGTCTCCTCAGCGCGTGCACTCACAAAATGGCCGCCGCTGCACGTGGAGTCTGCCGCCCGTCCAGGCCACCGCAGCTCCTTCGTCCCAGACCTTCACCGCAGCCGTCCGGAGGGCTCACCGGGTTCCTGAGACTGTGCGGTACCAGTACCAGCCGGTACAGTGTGTGAGTTAAGGGTCCAAGTGGCAGGATAGGTACAGGATTGTTGGAGCTCACAGAAGGTGCGTCTTTCCTCCTCCGTTACATAGCCACGCCCCCTCAGAAACATTATTATTTACATTTCCTATATAGCAAGATGTTATTATCCACAGCACTAGGCGACCTCATGTGTGCTATGTGGAGGGACTACGCATTGCACTTATCCCAAAAGCTGCAAGCTACAGTGTGCCTAATACAGATAGTAAAGGAAGCATGTGAACATTGGGGTTCTGACCTTATGTCTCTCACCAGTAGGTTGGATATAAAGCTTTTGGCTTCTTCTGATACCAGCTCAAAAGGGTCTTCATCAAAATCTGCATCTCCCAACAATACATTGTTCATCGTCTCTGGGTCATTAGCACCAAGAAATGGTGATAACCCACTTACCCTGCAAGAGTTCAAAAATTATTACTAACAAAGAGGTACAGAATTTATTAAATAACTACAAGAACACAGAAATATGTATTACTACCATAACTAGAATACTGCATCCTATGTACAAGAATATAACTACTATAATACTGCTCCTATGTACAAGAATGTAACTACTATAATACTTTCCCTATGTACAAGAATATAACTACTATAATACTGCTCATATGTACAAGAATATAACTACTATAATACTGCTCCTATGTATAGGAATATAACTACTATAATACTGCCCCCTATGTACAAGAATATAACTACTATAATACTGCCCCTATGTACAAAAATATAACTACTATAATACTGCTCCTATGTATAGGAATATAACTACTATAATACTGCCCCCTATGTACAAGAATACAACTACTATAATACTGCCCCTATGTACAAGAATATGACTACTATAATACTGTCCTATGTACAAGAATATAACTACTATAATACTGCCCCTATGTACAAGAATATGACTACTATAATACTGTCCTATGTACAAGAATATAACTACTATAATACTGCTCCTATATATAAGAATATAACTAACATAATACTGCTCCTATGTACGAGAATATAACTACTATAATGCTGTTCTATGTACAAGAATATAACTGCTATAATACTGCTCCTATGTATAAGAATATAACTACTATAATACCACCCATATATATAAGAATATAACTAACATAATACTGCTCCTATGTACGAGAATATAACTACTATAATACTGCCCCTATGTACAAGAATATAACTACTATAATACTGGTCCTATGTATAAGAATATAACTACTATAATACTGCCCCTATGTACAAGTATATAACTACTATAATACTGCCCCTATGTACAAGAATATAACTACTATAATACTGCCCCTATATATAAGAATATAACTACTATAATACTGCTCCTATGTACGAGAATATAACTACTATAATACTGCCCCTATGTACAAGAATATAACTGCTATAATACTGCCCCCTATGTACAAGAATATAACTACTATAATACTGCCCATATGTACAAGAATATAACTGCTATAATACTGCCTCTATGTATAAGAATATAACAAACTAATTCTATCCTCCAAAAAACATTTACCCTTACACATACTGTACAGTGCACAGACATGTCACACCATATAATATTACATCATGTACGTGATGACACCAACGCTCCACATGTCTGTCTGGAAAGAAACATGATCATAGTTGATGACCTCTGGTGACAGAAATTCAGCGGTCCCAAAAGAAACTTTCAATTTATTCTGTGGATTATACCTACGGGAACAAAGAAGGAGATTAGGAGTTAGGGGCGTCAAGATGTCATTTATTATAGAGAAGACTTCATACCATGCCAAGATATACTAAAGCCACAGAACTCACCTTCGGGCAAGGCCAAAGTCTATGATTTTCACCATGTGGCTGATAGGGGACACACAGACTATGTTTTCTGGCTGGAATAGTTTAAAAACAAGAGATTGAGGCAGTATCAGTGTATGTGTCACCCATTCTGTATATTTCTATGCCTCCATTCTTCTCTCTCAGGGCTTTTAGTGTCAGTCTACACTGCTGTCCTTGTATTCTATTCATGACCAAGAACAGAGCAGCAATGGCAAAACCTATAGCAGCATTGAATGCTGGGAGTTTGTATTAAAAGGTACCTGTCCGTACATGTCAAAATGAATTAATATTAATTACATCAAACTAAACAATCCCTTTAAAAGGTAACCTGCCAATACATTTTTAAATATAGGAGGTAGCAGTATGGCAATGTAGGCGCTTGTCCCCCAATAAAATGTATACTTTTTTTGTAAAATCCGATGTGCCATTCATAATTAATAAAGATTACAAGCTGTATGCAAATAAGGCTAGAAGTGCATTGTGGGTGTGTCCATGCACATGGAAGAAGTAGTGCCCACAATGGACACTTGCACATCTGATCTGTTAAAAAAAAAAAAGGTATAATTTTTATTGGGAAACCGCACCTTTACAGCAATCCCTCTACTTCTATATGTAAAAGTGTGCTGATAGATTCCATTTAAAGGGATTGTCCACCTCTGAGGACATTTTTATCAGTACATACATTTTGTACGTTCTACTTTTACCGGCTCTTTATTGCCACGCAGTTTCATCTTTGATGTTTGCTTTGGTCAAAGATTATGCAAAAGGAGGAAGGAAAGAAAAAAGGTAACTAGAATTGGAACCTCCTCCAGCCGGCCGTCAGAATGAGCTACTGACAGATTCTCAGTTCACTCGTTCTGCAGCCAGCCATAGAGAGTGCAACCCAATGGCTATAAAGAAAGCAAACGTTGCAAAATTTAAAAATGTCTTTTTATCCTAAAATCCATGCATTTTTTGCAATAAAATTATTACCCCCAAAAGGTAAGAATAACAACCCCTTTAAGCCATTCCATGATATTTCAGCAAGGAGCATCATTACTGTAGATAGGGCAGCTGCGTCTATACTGAGCCAGAATTATAAGTGGGGCTCACGGGCAGGTGGGCAGAAATCTCCCTAACCTAATATTACACAGGTGCTACTGTCACTCCTTACATGGGACTGCTGGGTGGACTTGGGAGGACGTTGATAACAAGAGCTTTCCAAGGACTGTGTGTGCAATAAACAGATCTCCCCCAGCAAATCCCATCCTGGACCTTGGTTACAGGGAAAGAACTTACTGTGAGTTTTTCCGCAAAGGTCACAGGTCATATCTGCAGTAAGCAAACGGATGGAGCCCTCCAGCTAATCCCTAGGATTGGGATCCTGGGCCTCTCATAGGTTCCTATTAATATGCCCAGACTCCTTCACCCTCAGCGACGCTTCATAAACAGGCCTGGGACCATATATCAATGAGAATCTGACAGGGGCAGGAACCTGAGCTGCAGCTAACTGAACGTTTGGATCCCAAGGGATCTCAAAATGGCAAAATTCTGCAGCGCGTGGGGTAAATGGGCCTATAATGGGAGAGTGTGTGGGTCATCAGGGGTGCAGGATGATGTGGGGGGATTATTTGGATCAAGTGTACTCTGTGGTACGTGCAGGACAGACATCCAAGGAGGCACAGGTTTGGCATTGTCGGATCTACAGTAGACGTAAAATACTCCAATCACATTCAAAGCTGCATGTAGGATTCTGCTGGTTTCGTGCTATGGTTTGTAGGGCCAAAAATCTCCCTGCTGTTACCTGCTAGGTGCAGAGTTGTAGTCACATGCAAGTTTTGGAGACTAAAGTGGTCCTCAATCAGTAGTGAACTGCTAAAGGTGACAGACCATGTGGCAGCTGGGGTCCCTGAGTATTTTATCATCCCCCCCCCCAGGCATCAGATCTGTGAGGGTCAGTGAAGCGAAGACGTCACTACATTGCACCTGCGGTGCGGAGCTTTAGCCCTCATGCTACAGATATCAGAGCAGCAAGGGAACAAGAGAGGTTAGCAGTTTTCTTTTTTTTTTATTTTATGGAGCTTTCATTCTGTGTGGGGGGATGTGGGGCCATCATAAAGTGTTAGAGCTTTGGAGTCCATCAACTCTATGTGGGGGAATGGTGGGATGCAATAATACTGCGTGGGGGACTGTGGAGGTGATCATAGTTTATGAAGGGTTGTTGGGACCATCATACTCTGGGGGCATTATACTGTATGAGGGGACCATCATACCGTGTAGGTGCTGTGGAGATGTTCACACTTTACTGAGGGCTGTTGGGGCTTTCATAGTGTGTAATGGAACTGTAGGGGCCTTTTACTGTGTGGGGGGGCCTGTAGGACCATCAAGGTTTGTAGGGGGACTCATAATGTGTGTAGAGGAACTCTAGGGGCATTATACTGTGTATGGGGCCTGTAGGATCCTCATACTTTGTGGGGGCCTCATAATGTGTGTGGAGGAACTGTAGGGGCATTATACTGTGTATTGGGAGCTTGAAGGATCTTCATACTTTGTAGGTAGACTCATAATGTGTGTGGAGGAACTGTAGGGGCATTATACTGTGTATTGAGACCTGTAGGAACATCATACTTTGTAGGTAGACTCATAATGTGTGTGGAGGAACTGTAGGGGCAATATACTTTGTATTGGGACCTGTAGGATCCTCATACTTTGTAGGTAGACTCATAATGTGTATGGAGGAACTGTAGAGGCATTATGTTGTGTATGGGGACCCGTAGGACCATCATACTTTGTAGGTAGACTCATAATGTGTGTGGAGGAACTGTAGGGGCAATATACTTTGTATTGGGACCTGTAGGAACATCATACTTTGTAGGTAGACTCATAATGTGTATGGAGGAACTGTAGAGGCATTATATTGTGTATGGGGAACCGTAGGACCATCATACTTTGTAGGTAGACTCATAATGTGTATGGAGGAACTGTAGAGGCATTATATTGTGTATGGGGAACCGTAGGACCATCATACTTTGTAGGTAGACTCATAATGTGTATGGAGGAACTGTAGAGGCATTATATTGTGTATGGGGAACCGTAGGACCATCATACTTTGTAGGTAGACTCATAATGTGTATGGAGGAACTGTAGAGGCATTATATTGTGTATGGGGAACCGTAGGACCATCATACTTTGTAGGTAGACTCATAATGTGTATGGAGGAACTGTAGAGGCATTATATTGTGTATGGGGAACCGTAGGACCATCATACTTTGTAGGTAGACTCATAATGTGTATGGAGGAACTGTAGAGGCATTATATTGTGTATGGGGAACTGTAGGAACATCATACTTTGTAGGTAGACTCATAATGTGTATGGAGGAACTGTAGAGGCATTATATTGTGTATGGGGAACCGTAGGACCATCATACTTTGTAGGTAGACTCATAATGTGTATGGAGGAACTGTAGGGGCATTATACTGTGTATTGGGACCTGTAGGATCCTCATACTTTGTAGGTAGACTCATAATGTGTGTGGAGGAACTGTAAGGGCATTATACTGTGTATTGAGACCTGTAGGAACATCATACTTTGTAAGTAGACTCATAATGTGTATGGAGGAACTGTAGGGGCATAATACTGTGTATTGGGACCGGTAAGAACATCATACTTTGTAGGTAGACTCATAATGTCTATGGAGGAACTGTAGGGGCATTATACTGTGTATTGGGACCTGTAGGATCCTCATACTTTGTAGGTAGACTCATAATGTGTATGGAGGAACTGTAGAGGCATTATACTGTGTATGGGGACCCGTAGGACCATCATACTTTGTAGGTAGACTCATAATGTGTGTGGAGGAACTGTGGGGACACCATACTTTGCTGGGGATATTGTGGGGGTATCATACTGTATGTGCAGAGTACCACCTGGACGCCCTATTGTGTCGGGGAGAGGTAATTACCTTGAAAATATAAACAAATGGATAGATTCTATCCTACAACCCCTAGTTGAAGAACTCCCCTCTTTTTTAAAAGATACGAATCAGTTGTTACGGAGGGTTGATGACTTGAAGTTGAGTGAGGATACAATCATGGGAGCAATGGATGTGGAATCGTTATACACCAGTATTCGTCATAGTGACGGCCTTGCAGCCACAGAATTTTTTCTATCCACATCCAGTTGCTCCCCTGATTTTCGTGTCTTCGTTTTGGAGGTACTGCATTTTACGCTTACCCACAATTTCTTTACCTTTAGGGGGTCCTTCTTCCTTCAGCTCCAGGGAACAGCCATGGGGGCGGCCTTTGTGCCGTCCTATGCTAATCTGTTCCTGGGGCTGTGGGAGAGGGACCTCCTACAGTCTGATGGTCTGTTGTCTATGGAGCGCGTCCTGCTTTGGACGCGCTACATAGACGACATTTTCATCGTCTGGCAGGGGAATAGTGAGACTTTCAACCGTTTTGTTGACGCTTTGAATGACAACAATAAAAACATTCGGTTGACAGCTGTTTGTGATGTCACAAATATTGAATTTTTGGATGTAAGACTCACTAAGGATAGGAGCGATACCATCCAAACTACCATCTATAGAAAACCGACTGCCACCAACATGCTCCTGCATGCTTCTTCCTCTCATCCAGCTCATATGATTTCCTCAGTCCCGGTTGGGCAATTTTTACGAATACGTCGTACCTGTTCCACTTTGGAGGAATTCGAAGTGCAAGCTAAAGAACTTAAGTCCCGTTTCAAAGAACGCGGGTATAGTAATCGTGCCATTAAAAGGGCCTATTTGCGGGCGAAGCATAGCGACAGGAATAGATTGCTATATGGGAGTAACTATAAAGTGGACAAATCTGACATTAGATTTGTAACTAATTATAATTCACGGGCAGGGGCCATACGAAATACACTTAAACGAGCCTGGCCGATACTAAGAACAGATTCTACTCTAGCTAAATTATTACCCCCTTGCCCTTTGATTACATATCGGAGGGCAAAAAATATACGCGATCATCTTGTACAGAGCCACTATAAAAGCGACCCACAGATGACATTTTTACACGCCCCGAGCAATAGATTACGAGGGGGGTGTCGCTCTTGTGGCCATTGTGTAGCCTGTAAGAACATACTGAGGGAGGACACGTTCGTGGACTCATCGGGACAGAAGACTTTTAAGATCATGAAGTCTATTACATGTACATCAACTAATGTAATATACTATGCTTCGTGCCCCTGTCCCTTGATTTACGTCGGGCTGACCACGCGTCAGCTTAATACGAGAGTGAGGGAGCACGTTCGGGGGATTGAGCGGGCAGCACAAGCAACAGATATACAAGCGCTAAAAATGATACCTCGGCACTTCAGGATTCATCACAATTGTGATGGCAGCCTGTTACGTGTCAAAGGTATCGATATGATTGAGGAAGATATAAGAGGTGGGAGGATTTCACAAAGGTTGGCACAGCTTGAAACTCGGTGGATGTGGACACTTAATAGTGTTCACCCACATGGGTTGAACGAGACAATTAGTTTTGCGTCATTTCTGTGATCATTGCTTATGCACGGGAGATGGTGGGATGTGCTGGGGATTGGACTGTTACGTGTTTTTAATTGTGTTTTTATACTTTTTCTAGTTATTAGTTACCACCTGAAGATGTCAGATGGTTGTGCGACAGGATTAATTGTCACCAGCATCTATGTCCTGAATACCATGGGAAGACACCGTCAGAAGATCATGCATCTTGATTGGACTAATCGGTCCGCATTTGGTTAACTGATATACTGTTTTAGCATATATGATGTTTCTGTGTTTTTTTTTTGTTTTTGTAGTTGCGCAACATATGTTTTGTTATGTGCTTCCTGGTTGAGTTATGTTGTCTTTGTTGCTGGGACTTAGATTTAATACTGTAGTCTTGTTTTGTCACATTGGTCCTAGACGGGGTTGCGTTTTTTGTGTACCGCCATTACATCAGGTTCCACCATTTGGGGTAAGTGCCCTTTTAGGTATCACATGGTGGTTCATTGTTAAGTGGGGTTTTGATTGCCGTATGCATATAGTATCCACCTGAAAGGGCAGGAGCCTTCAATATGTAATATGGTGATTCCCACTTGTATTTTTACCCATATTCTTTTCTTGGGCACACCTTTTCGTTCCCTCCCCCCCCCCCTATTCCTCCTCGGTCCTCCTCGGCATCACCTACACGCAGGCGCGCTGGGCGCTACTGCTCTGGGCGTCTCGAGGCGTCTCTATGTGTAGGTGGTTGCCATGACGCTGGCGGCACCTTCACATGACGCCACCGCCGCTGGGAGCTGTGGGTTGCCGCGGCAACGCCTGCGTCACTTCCGGTGCGCGCCGATGACGAAATCAGTGGAGGACGATATATACCCCGGCTTGGGCTCCATATGACATGCCCCTGACGAAGGAGTCTACCTCCGAAACGCGCGTCGGGCGACGTGCAGGACACCGATCTGGCAGCGAGTAGCTGGCCGCCCACTATCAGGTAAATACTATGGAGCAGCCATGGGCGTCTACTTTCATATGGGGAGTTGTTGTATAGTGTGGGAGCGGCCATAGAGGAGGCAGCATAGGTTTCACTTTTCATCAGCAGTTTGCCCACAATTAGGATTACATTAGGGAGCGGCCGAGTGCGCTCATTATATTTGTTTTGGGGGTATTGCGGTACTAGTATGGTAGCAACCATGGGGGAGTTATTTAGGCTTTTACCTATACCAGCTGTTTGTCCAGTGTGATCTATGGCACTTATGTTACCTTGTAGTTTTAGACTGGATGCTCACAATATGTACTTTTTGATACATTGTATTAACATGGTCCAGTGTTCTTTCTGACTGTATACTATGTGCTATATGGCCTGATGTCTAGATCTACCTAGAGACTTATGGTTTAGCCTCCACACATTCCTTTGTAGCCTGCTGCTTCCTCTTGTTCCATTTTTGGATTATTTTTGTGAGCCAGTCCTTGTCCTGCAGGTCATATTCCTGCACAGTTACGGTCCCTCTGTGTGTCACATTGTTTCCTTACTGTGTCCTATGTCATGTTTTATAGTCTCTTATTTATATTGTTAATAAAGATTACTAGTTTTATATTTTTGCTCTTTGGTCGTATTTTTTGTGGTTTCCACATTCCTCCCCTTTTCTTGTGATATGATGTAGTTACGACTGAGTTTGCTACTAGTCCGGCTCGTGTGTAACATTGGGTGTGTATATTTTTTCTTTTCACGCAATGTTGCCAACTAATACCATCATTTTGTTGTTATACTTTGTAGGTAGACTCATAATGTGTGTGGAGGAACTGTAGGGGCATTATACTGTGTATTGGGACCTGTAGGAACATCATACTTTGTAGGTAGACTCATAATGTGTATGGAGGAACTGTAGAGGCATTATATTGTGTATGGGGAACCGTAGGACCATCATACTTTGTAGGTAGACTCATAATGTGTATGGAGGAACTGTAGGGGCATTATACTGTGTATTGGGACCTGTAGGATCCTCATACTTTGTAGGTAGACTCATAATGTGTGTGGAGGAACTGTAGGGGCATTATACTGTGTATTGGGACCTGTAGGATCCTCATACTTTGTAGGTAGACTCATAATGTGTGTGGAGGAACTGTAGGGGCATTATACTGTGTATTGAGACCTGTAGGAACATCATACTTTGTAGGTAGACTCATAATGTGTGTGGAGGAACTGTAGGGGCATTATACTGTGTATTGGGACCTGTAGGATCCTCATACTTTGTAGGTAGACTCATAATGTGTGTGGAGGAACTGTAGGGGCATTATACTGTGTATTGGGACTTGTAGGATCCTCATACTTTGTAGGTAGACTCATAATGTGTGTGGAGGAACTGTAGGGGCATTATACTGTGTATTGAGACCTGTAGGAACATCATACTTTGTAGGTAGACTCATAATGTGTGTGGAGGAACTGTGGGGACACCATACTTTGCTGGGGATATTGTGGGGGTATCATACTGTATGTGCAGAGTACTGTGGGGGAAGTCACTCAGGGCGCATCATACTATGATTGGGGAGCATTTTTTTTACATCATACTTTATGGGGGCCATGTAAGGGCAATATTTGTCACTCTCACTGTCTTCAAAATTAAGGAGATACGCCCTTCTATGACCGCACCTAATCCTTTTTGTGGATCAGAGGTGGGGGTTTGGAATTAGGGCTTCTCATATTGGGCTCTATGATTTTTGTGTATGCCCCTGGCCTCAATATTAAAGCTGTGATAGTTGGGGGGTCTCCATTACAGATTTATAGCATCAGGGCCCAGGATTCCACTGTCACAACACATGATATACCTTCAGATCCAGGTGAAGCACGTACATCTGATGCATATAGAAGATCCCCTCGCAGATCTGGCGCACAAACACCATGGCGTCCACCTCCATCAGCTGGTAGCTGTCATCAATAATCCTCTCAAAGAGCTCCCCGCCCCCCACACTGAGCAGCATGGGTGTAATGTGGAGTGATACCAGAGAGAAATAGAATGAAAGAATTAGGAAATGAAATAGAAAATGATGCAGTTTGTTGCATCTTCATGGGATAGGTGACAACATTGATCTGTGGAGGTCCGACTGCTGGGACCCACATTGACCACTGATTCCCGATGGGGTTGCAAAACATTGCATTCAGCCTCACAAAGAATATATTAATGGGGGACAGGTATCCATCCCACCTCGCAATTTTGTAACAGGATCGAAAGTTCCCTGTGGGTTCCAGGAGTGGAAGGCACACCCACCAATCAGCATTTGTCCCTTTCCCAAATCAGCTCCATCTCTGCTAGGACTCATAGCCTATATGACATATGTCAATGCTTCCCTAGGCACCTAGACATAATGGGAAGAGAAGTTAGCTACTTCCAGCTACTGATGGCTTCACGTGACTCATGTATTATACTCTACAAGCAGAAAGTCACGTGGAGGTGACTTTTTTCCCAATAACTGAGACCCAGGATGAAGCAAGAAGTGTTAGATCCTGTGTGTGACTGGGTGACAGATAAAGCAGCCTCATGAGCGCTAGTATGGCTACTTCCTGAAAGTGGGAACATTCTGGAGCACAGACTACTGCGCATTTCAGTAGAGATGAACCTTTTTTAAAACATTTTATTTGGGATTTAGCATGGGATACATTACACTGCGATAAGAAAACCATACATGGTTATTGATCGGGGGTCCCCCTTTTTAATAACGTTATATTTGCACATTGCATTTTGTTTTCTAATGACTTACTATTCTAAAAGCAGGAAAATCTCGGTTGGATTTTCCACGGCGTCAAACATCTGGATGAGGTTGGGATGATTCAACTGGTTCATGACATTGACCTCATTCAGAGCCATTTCCTGCAAGACATAGGCAATAAACACCAATATAAGAATGTAGAAAAAGTGACGGAACAAGAGCAGAAGGCTAGAGAAATCATCGATGGAGGTAATCTGAGATGGGATCTATGTGACAGCTCGTATCATGGCAGAGTAGTGGAATATGCTACTGCTGGTGGCGGAGACGGGCTGCAGCCTTATAGTGAAGGCTTAAGTCTCTTATTACCCGATCTTTCTCACTCTGAACTTTCAATACTTTGGACACGAGTTGGAGGCCGCTGGACTTCTCTGTGCACACGTGAACTTCGCCAAACTTACCGCTGCACAAAAGTGAAAGTTCAAATTAGCCCAGATTTTAATGGCATAAAAAATGTGACCATGTTAATTATACATCATGTTAATCATACATACACCCCTTCGATTAACCCACCCAAAAATATAAAAGACAATGCGACACCCTCTGGCATCTAGCGCCTTCCTCCATAACATGTTACTATGTGGACTAAGTCGTACACTGAGAATATAAAAAATGGCTATTATGTTACCATCCGGCAACGTCAGCACAATAATAAAAAACTCAATGGAATTTTCCTTAATTTCCTAAAACCATATTTTTATAACTTTTGGGTAGAGTTTGCCTTTAGTTTTTCCCGCACTGTGTACCTGCATAAACTATCTCACCCTCCAAGAATCTCGTCCATGTTCAGATCATATAGGTCATTGACATTTCCAGTTCGGAGAGTTACTAAGCGGTGGGGGAAGGGAGCTGGAGGCGGAGGGCAGTCATCTGTCAAAAAAAATATATATATATTTTGTTTATGCAAATTGCCTCTTCTGAGAAAAGAGGAAATATTTGATTTCTTCATTTATTTTACTGACTTATACAGCGCCATTCATTCCACTGCACTTTACAAAAACTTCTTTAACCCGTTAATACCTATTTGTTAGAAGGGTCCCTTGACACTAAGCTAATCACAGGGTGCACTGATGCTAGGCTTTTCAAGTGATCAGCTGTTGTCTGCAGTTACATTTTTAACAAGTGCTAAATTCTTCTGCAGTGCCCCCGCAGGAGAAATAAAGTATTACACAGTTTGCATTGAAATCGATGATCTATCCTTCAGAGAATTGCTCAATTAACCCAGCCTTTGCATACCACTTTAAAGAGAACCTTTCATCAATTTTTTAATATTGAACTGGACACTTGATGTAATAGTGACTGCAGAGCGGAATAAAACATTTTTTTTTTTTTAGAATATTGCTTCTCCGTTGCCAAGATATTAGCAAAAGTATTTGACACTTAAAGAGTTAAGTGGGTGTTATCAGATAGTTTTCACTGTGGGGATGTTCTTTTTCTTCCAGTATGATACTGACCAATCATAAGCAGGTAGAAGTGCTTGGGGGAAAGAGAAGTATACCCCAACCATAGCTTAGAGTAGGTTTCTCAGTGTGTGAGATGTATAATGCCAGACAGCCCTGATTCTCCTGGTCTAACCTCCTGCACGATTAGAAAGCACAGTTGACTAAAACTGGACATTAACCGGAATTTTGTCTTTGAGTTTGTTTTATTCTTGTAAAATTTCAATTAAAAAAAATCACAGTGTAAAAAAAAAAAGCACAGATGACTAACACCTTTCAGATGAGGTCACGGTGGAGGGAAGGGGCTGTACGGCTGACTTTAGTTGTATCACATTTTAAACACTTCTATCAGTTCTCCATCTCTCATAGCACTGCCAACTGTGCTGTACTGCTTGTCCCCAAACACTGCCTGTTTGTAGATATGTCAGTAATCACACAAATGTCTGTTGTGCTCAAGCAGAACTCCCTCTGCAGTAAAAGCAAAGGAGTAGTACGGAACAGGCAGGCTGCTCATGTGTCAGATGTAATGACAGGTCCTGTGCTCACCGCAGAGCGATTACAAGTTGCTTGAGCACAGTGTGATTACTGACGCACTCAGTAATCAGTGGCGTTGAAGGAAGGATTTGTAATGTGACACAGCCAAACTCAGTTGTGCAGGCCTTCCAACCACGCTTACTCATGCCGGAGCTTAGATGAGGAGATCAGGGCTGTATCATTACATCTCACAGTCTATGAAGTCTGCTTTAAGCTATGGTGGAGGCGAGTTCGTCTATCGAGTGCTGCTGCCTACTTATGATTGGTCAGCATCATACAGGGAGAAGAAGTACACGCCCCCCCGTGAAAACAAGCTGATCCTTTTTTAATTCCAAGTCAGTTTATACTCATTAGATGCCAAAAATAAAATAAAGATAAATAAAAAGAAGAAAAAATGTTGTATTCCACTCTGCAGTCACTATTACATCCGGTTTCCAAGTCAACACAAAAAAATTGGTGAAAAGTCCTCTTTAAGTAGCCATTGAAATTCCTGTCCTCACCTATAATTTGGAACACGTCTTGTCCAATGATGATCACTGGGCTCTGCGATTCTCTCTCCAACGCTGCAGGACTTAGTGGAACTCCAAATTTAATACCTTTCGTCACCATAGACAGGTCAGCAGCCCCCTTTTCCAGAGGTGCCCCGTCTGTGAGGCTGGATACTACATTGTTTTCAGTTGCCAAATTTAGATTAGATTTCCGTGTTGAGACATCTTTTGGATGCTCAGCATCTTCTGCGCGAGAACCTTCATGACTGCTTTTTATCATCTCTGACCTATCAGAAAAGATGGTAAGTATCAACTCGCAGAATACCCAGGGGTCTTAAAAACCAAGTGACAACTCGCATAGGAGCTGCAAAATTAGCCATAGTTAGTTTTCCAGTTAAATCTGAGTTACAACCATTATGACTTACATTACCATGCGCAGCTGTCCTAGATTCCTGGAAAATTATGTCTAAATACGCCATGATATATTCCCTCTCCTAACGCTGCCATTCAGGACAACCCTTGCAAATGCAGTAATGGCAGCTATATTGGTTGTCACTGAGGTTTCCCCAAAAGCAGATATAATAATGAAGGCATAAAACAGTACTAAAACAGTACATGACATAATACAAAAAATGGTCAGAGGTTCATATTTACAAGTATTTTTTGTATGAGGAAGGGTGGATAATTTTTATTATTGATACAGTTGTAAGAAAATTAAGGAAGACAGGATTTCAGATTGGAAAGGTAGTAATAGCTCCTATTGTGCTGGCAGAGTGCAAAGGAACAGGTACCACCAACTCACAAAAAGAGTAAATAGAAAAATACAGAGTATGAGAATTGGGAAGCTTCTTGGACATATTATACAGATTATTAAATTCAAGAGTTCACTTACTTTCTCCCATTGTGAATGATAACGAAATGTGCTCAATAAAAGACATTTATCCAAAATAACATGTGAGGTCAGGCTCTGATGGTAGGGGAGAGGACGGGCTCAGAATCTCTATTCTAGTTCATCCCAAGGGTGTTGGATGGGGTTGCGGTCTGGGCTCTGTGCAGCTGGTTGGGATTTTCCACACCAGACTGCCCCAAATATGTCTTTATAGACCTTCCTTTTTGCACTAGGCACAGTCACGAGGACCAGAAAACGGCCTTCCCCAAACTGTTCCCACAAAGTTGGAAGCTACAATTGTCCACAGTGTCTTAGTATTCTGAACCATTGAGATTTTACAGCAGGCACAACACAGTCAAGCAGGTAATGTTCTCCTGACATTCACCAAACACAGACTTGTCCATCACCTGCCAGTGTGATGCATCACTGCTTCTCTATAATGTGGTGGTGGCTTTACTCCACTCCATCTGACACATGGCATTGTGGTTGGTGATGTCAGGCTACATGCAATGAAGCTCCTGGTGCACAGTAACTTGTGGCGGGCTAGTTGCTGGATTTTATACAGCAGTGACACTGGGATTGAATGAAAATCCTGTGTCTAGTGCTTAAAGGGAATCTGTCCGTAGGATCAACCCTCCTAAGTCGTCTATATGGTCATGTAGGTCATAGGAAGCTGAATAAATTGATACTTTGGAATAAGACATTGGGTTGCAGATATCAGAGAAATCCACATTTTTTTTTTATTGTATATAAATGAGCTGTTAAGATCTATGGGCCGGACATAGATCTTCCAAGAATCTGCCTCCAGAGCTTATTTTAAATGAAAGGAGACATGTAATGACTAACAGTCTGCTGCCAGGAGGCTCTGCAGTAAGATCAGAACTAACAGTATAACAGAGCTAACAGTACAACCAACCAGTAGCACAGCTACTTGGGGAGCAGAGGGGGTGGTTGCCCCAGGCCCCGTGCTCTGAGGGGCCCACTCGGAGCTACACTACTATAGCTTTACAGTAGTATTGCAGCACACCGATACAGTTACAATCTGCAGGGAGACTTGATCTCTCCGCACTGCCATGCAGTCCGTCATCGCAAGTTCAACTGTATCGGCTGGATGATGATAAAGTTGAAAGCAATGATGAGAGAGGGAGCGACAATCTCAGTGCAGGTGCTTAGTGGAGAGGGGGAGTTAGTAGGAGAGATGAGTATTGTACTTGTTTATGGGGAGTGCATTATTCTGTATGGAGGCCTACGGGGAGTGCATTATACTATATGGATGCCTATGGGGAGTGCATTATACTATATGGAGACCTATGGGGAGTGCATTATACTATATGGAGGCCTATGGAGAGTGCATTATACTGTATATGACTGCCTATGTGGAGTGGATTACACTATACAGAGACCTTTGGGGAGTGCATTACACTATATGGAGGCTTATGGGGAGTGCATTATACTATATGGATGCCTATGGGGAGTGCATTATACTATATGGATGCCTATGGGGAGTGCATTATACTATATGGAGGCCTGTGGAGAGTGCATTATGCTATATATGGCTGCCTATGTGGAGTGGATTACACTATACAGAGACCTTTGGGGAGTGCATTACATTATACAGAGTACCTACAAATAAACTGAAGCATATGCCAAGTAAAAATTAAAAAAAAAAATTATTTAACAAATATTGACTCACAACTGTTTAAAAAGATGAAGTGGATGAATGCACACATATGGACCTGAGAACACAGGGATTACTATACCCATGCCATAAACATATTTAAAAAAATTGAAAAATAGCCAGAGCTGTTATGAAAGGCAATTCAGTACTACAATGGACATAGCGGTCAGAGCACATACAGTGATCTGACAATAACCCAAAATCATAGAACGAGCTCTGAGACATGGGAACTCTGCAGACCGCAATCCCTAATCCTCTCCAAACAACACTAGAGGCAGCCATGGATTGCGCCTAACTCTGCCTAGGCAACTCGGCACAGCCTGAGAAACTAACTAGCCTGAAGATAGAAAATAAGCCTACCTTGCCTCAGAGAAATACCCCAAAGGAAAAGGCAGCCCCCCACATATAATGACTGTGAGTTAAGATGAAAAGACAAACGTAGAGATGAAATAGATTCAGCAAAGTGAGGCCCGACTTTCTTAACAGATCGAGGATAGAAAAGGTAACTTTGCGGTCTACACAAAACCCTAAAGAAAACCACGCAAAGGGGGCAAAAAGACCCTCCGTACCGAACTAACGGCACGGAGGTATACCCTTTGCGTCCCAGAGCTTCCAGCAACAAATTAGACAAGCTGGACAGAAAAAATAGCAAACAAATAGCAAAGAAGAACTTAGCTATGCAGAGCAGCAGGCCACAGGAATGATCCAGGGAAAAGCAAGTCCAACACTGGAACATTGACAGTAAGTAGAGAAGCACCTAACGACCTCACCAGATCACCTGAGGGAGGAAACTCAGAAGCCGCAGTACCACTTCCCTCCACCAACAGAAGCTCACAGAGAGAATCAGCCGAAGTACCACTTGTGACCACAGGAGGGAGCTCTGCCACAGAATTCACAACAGTACCCCCCCTTGAGGAGGGGTCACCGAGCCCTCACCAGAGCCCCCAGGCCGACCAGGATGAGCCACATGAAAGGCACGAACAAGATCGGGAGCATGGACATCAGAGGCAAAAACCCAGGAATTATCTTCCTGAGCATAACCCTTCCATTTAACCAGATACTGGAGTTTCCGTCTAGAAACACGAGAATCCAAAATCTTCTCCACAATATACTCCAATTCCCCCTCCACCAAAACCGGGGCAGGAGGATCAACAGATGGAACCATAGGTGCCACGTATCTCCGCAACAATGACCTATGGAATACGTTATGTATGGAAAAAGAATCTGGAAGGGTCAGACGAAAAGACACAGGATTAAGAACCTCAGAAATCCTATACGGACCAATGAAACGAGGTTTAAACTTAGGAGAGGAAACCTTCATAGGAATATGACGAGAAGATAACCAAACCAGATCCCCAACACGAAGTCGGGGACCCACACGGCGTCTGCGATTAGCGAAACGTTGAGCCTTCTCCTGGGACAAGGTCAAATTGTCCACTACATGAGTCCAAATCTGCTGCAACCTGTCCACCACAGCATCCACACCAGGACAGTCCGAAGACTCAACCTGTCCTGAAGAGAAACGAGGATGGAACCCAGAATTGCAGAAAAATGGCGAAACCAAGGTAGCCGAGCTGGCCCGATTATTAAGGGCGAACTCAGCCAAAGGCAAAAAGGACACCCAGTCATCCTGATCGGCAGAAACAAAGCATCTCAGATATGTTTCCAAGGTCTGATTGGTTCGTTCGGTCTGGCCATTAGTCTGAGGATGGAAAGCCGAGGAAAAAGACAAGTCAATGCCCATCCTACCACAAAAGGCTCGCCAAAACCTTGAAACAAACTGGGAACCTCTGTCAGAAACGATGTTCTCTGGAATGCCATGTAAACGAACCACATGCTGGAAGAACAATGGCACCAAATCAGAGGAGGAAGGCAATTTAGACAAGGGTACCAGATGGACCATCTTAGAAAAGCGATCACAGACCACCCAAATGACTGACATCTTTTGAGAAACGGGAAGATCAGAAATAAAATCCATAGAGATATGTGTCCAAGGCCTCTTCGGGACCGGCAAGGGCAAAAGCAACCCACTGGCACGAGAACAGCAGGGCTTAGCCCGAGCACAAATCCCACAGGACTGCACAAAAGCACGCACATCCCGCAACAGAGACGGCCACCAAAAGGATCTAGCCACTAACTCTCTGGTACCAAAGATTCCAGGATGACCAGCCAACACCGAACAATGAACCTCAGAGATAACTTTATTGGTCCACCTATCAGGGACAAACAGTCTCTCCGCTGGACAACGATCAGGTTTATTAGCCTGAAATTTTTGCAGCACCCGCCGCAAATCAGGGGAGATGGCAGACACAATTACTCCTTCCTTGAGGATACCCGCCGGCTCAGACAAACCCGGAGAGTCGGGCACAAAACTCCTAGACAGAGCATCCGCCTTCACATTTTTAGAGCCCGGAAGGTACGAAATCACAAAGTCAAAACGGGCAAAAAACAGCGACCAACGAGCCTGTCTAGGATTCAACCGCTTAGCAGACTCAAGATAAGTCAAGTTCTTATGATCAGTCAATACCACCACGCGATGCTTAGCTCCTTCAAGCCAATGACGCCACTCCTCGAATGCCCACTTCATGGCCAGCAACTCTCGGTTGCCCACATCATAATTTCGCTCAGCAGGCGAAAACTTCCTGGAAAAAAAAGCGCATGGTTTCATCACTGAGCAATCAGAACCTCTCTGCGACAAAACAGCCCCTGCTCCAATCTCAGAAGCATCAACCTCGACCTGGAACGGAAGAGAAACATCTGGTTGACACAACACAGGGGCAGAAGAAAAACGACGCTTCAACTCTTGAAAAGCTTCCACAGCAGCAGAAGACCAATTGACCAAATCAGCACCCTTCTTGGTCAAATCGGTCAATGGTTTGGCAATACTAGAAAAATTGCAGATGAAGCGACGATAAAAATTAGCAAAGCCCAGGAACTTTTGCAGACTTTTCAGAGATGTCGGCTGAATCCAATCCTGGATGGCTTGGACCTTAACTGGATCCATCTCGATAGTAGAAGGGGAAAAGATGAACCCCAAAAATGAAACCTTCTGCACACCAAAGAGACACTTTGATCCCTTCACAAACAAAGAATTAGCACGCAGGACCTGAAAAACTGTTCTGACCTGCTTCACATGAGACTCCCAATCATCCGAGAAGATCAAAATGTCATCCAAGTACACAATCAGGAATTTATCCAGGTACTCTCGGAAGATGTCATGCATAAAGGACTGAAACACTGATGGAGCATTGGCAAGTCCGAATGGCATCACTAGATACTCAAAATGACCCTCGGGCGTATTAAATGCAGTTTTCCATTCATCTCCTCGCCTGATTCGCACCAGATTATACGCACCACGAAGATCTATCTTGGTGAACCAACTAGCCCCCTTAATCCGAGCAAACAAATCAGATAACAATGGCAAGGGGTACTGAAATTTAACCGTGATCTTATTTAGAAGGCGGTAATCTATACAAGGTCTCAGCGAACCATCCTTCTTGGCTACAAAAAAGAACCCTGCTCCCAATGGTGACGATGACGGGCGAATATGCCCCTTCTCCAGGGATTCCTTCACATAACTGCGCATAGCGGCGTGCTCAGGCACGGATAAATAAAACAGTCGACCTTTTGGGAATTTACTACCAGGAATCAAATTGATAGCACAATCACAATCCCTATGCGGAGGTAGGGCATCGGACTTGGGCTCATCAAATACATCCCGGTAATCAGACAAGAACTCTGGAACCTCAGAAGGGGTGGATGACGAAATTGACAGAAATGGAACATCACCATGTACCCCCTGACAACCCCAGCTGGACACCGACATGGATTTCCAATCTAATACTGGATTATGGGCTTGTAGCCATGGCAACCCCAACACGACCACATCATGCAGATTATGCAACACCAGAAAGCGAATAACCTCCTGATGTGCAGGAGCCATGCACATGGTCAGCTGGGTCCAGTATTGAGGCTTATTCTTGGCCAAAGGCGTGGCATCAATTCCTCTCAATGGAATAAGACACTGCAAGGGCTCTAAGAGAAACCCACAACGCTTAGCATACTCCAAGTCCATCAAATTCAGGGCAGCGCCTGAATCCACAAATGCCATGACAGAATACGATGACAAAGAGCAGATCAAGGTAACGGACAGAAGAAATTTTGACTGTACCGTACCAATGGTGGCAGACCTAGCGAACCGCTTAGTGCGCTTAGGACAATCAGAGATAGCATGAGTGGAATCACCACAGTAGAAACACAGCCCATTCAGACGTCTGTGTTCTTGCCGTTCAACTCTGGTCAAAGTCCTATCGCACTGCATAGGCTCAGGTTTAAGCCCAGGCAATACCGCCAAATGGTGCACAGATCTACGCTCACGCAAGCGTCGACCGATCTGAATGGCCAAAGACATAGACTCATTCAAACCAGCAGGCATAGGAGATCCCACCATGACATCCTTAAGGGCTTCAGAGAGACCCTTTCTGAACATAGCTGCCAGCGCAGATTCATTCCATTGAGTGAGCACGGACCACTTTCTAAATTTCTGACAATATACCTCTATCTCATCCTGACCCTGACAAAGAGCCAGCAAATTTTTCTCTGCCTGATCCACTGAATTAGGTTCATCGTACAGCAATCCGAGCGCCAGGAAAAACGCATCGATATTACTCAATGCAGGATCTCCTGGCGCAAGAGAAAATGCCCAGTCCTGAGGGTCGCCGCGCAAAAAAGAAATAACAATCAAAACCTGTTGAACTGGATCACCAGAGGAGCGAGGTTTCAAGGCCAGAAACAATTTACAATTATTTTTGAAACTCAGAAACTTAGTTCTATCTCCAAAAAACAAATCAGGAATAGGAATTCTTGGTTCTAACATAGCTTTCTGATCAATAGTGTCTTGAATCTTTTGCACTCTTGCCGAGAGCTGATCCACAAATGAAGACAGACTTCTAATGTCCATCGCTACACCTGTGTACTGAACCACCCAAATGTCTAGGGGGAAAAAAGGCAAAACACAGTGCAAAGAAAAAAAAATGGTCTCAGAACTTCTTTTTTCCCTCTGTTGAGAATCATTAGTACTTTGGGCTTCCTGTACTGTTATGAAAGGCAATTCAGTACTACAATGGACATAGCGGTCAGAGCACATACAGTGATCTGACAATAACCCAAAATCATAGAACGAGCTCTGAGACATGGGAACTCTGCAGACCGCAATCCCTAATCCTCTCCAAACAACACTAGAGGCAGCCGTGGATTGCGCCTAACTCTGCCTAGGCAACTCGGCACAGCCTGAGAAACTAACTAGCCTGAAGATAGAAAATAAGCCTACCTTGCCTCAGAGAAATACCCCAAAGGAAAAGGCAGCCCCCCACATATAATGACTGTGAGTTAAGATGAAAAGACAAACGTAGAGATGAAATAGATTCAGCAAAGTGAGGCCCGACTTTCTTAACAGATCGAGGATAGAAAAGGTAACTTTGCGGTCTACACAAAACCCTAAAGAAAACCACGCAAAGGGGGCAAAAAGACCCTCCGTACCGAACTAACGGCACGGAGGTATACCCTTTGCGTCCCAGAGCTTCCAGCAACAAATTAGACAAGCTGGACAGAAAAAATAGCAAACAAATAGCAAAGAAGAACTTAGCTATGCAGAGCAGCAGGCAACAGGAATGATCCAGGGAAAAGCAAGTCCAACACTGGAACATTGACAAGAAGCCAAGATCAAAGCATTAGGTGGAGTTAAGTAGAGAAGCACCTAACGACCTCACCAGATCACCTGAGGGAGGAAACTCAGAAGCCGCAGTACCACTTCCCTCCACCAACAGAAGCTCACAGAGAGAATCAGCCGAAGTACCACTTGTGACCACAGGAGGGAGCTCTGCCACAGAATTCACAACACAGAGCATATAAGAAAACATTTTTTTTCTCTAGGGTTCCTCAGAAAGGGTTACCTTATATATGGAGCAAAGCTTTCTTGAATGTTAATCAATGTTATATATAATTCAATATATTTCTCTTTGCAAACAGTGCTTTTGGACTCATGTCAGCCAAATTTGGTATTCAATATAACATACGTAAAGCATAGACACATAAATAAGGAAAAGAGTTTTCCCATACAGCTCTATTTAGATGCCCATATAGCGTATGGCTCTATGTAAAAACCTTTGTGGCTCCTCACAGCAAAATTGTCTACAAATATCTCTTATATATCTCATATATACCTCATATATCTCTTGCTATCTCTACATCCAAACACCATAAATAACATTAAAGTACATAGTGCTAAATAATGTTCAATATTAGTGCAAAACATGCTTTAGAATACTTGCAGAGACAAAACCATATTGTAAGGTGCAAAAACAAGCTACTAAATATGGCAGCAATCAAATAAGGATGACATAAAATGAGGTTAAGGTGCAGTTGTTAAAGTGTAAGCATGCTACTGAAGGTTTGTAATAGTCAGCTAGACATGAAGGAGGAAGCAAATCAGCTAAATTAAAGGGGTATATATGACCTGGTTAGCAGGGAGCGTCCAGACGCGCATTTCTTCTGATGGGGATGTGATGGGGATATTTATCCATTTTTTGAATATGTTTATGGCATGGGTATAGTAATCCCTGTGTTCTCAGGTCCATGTGTGTATTCATCCACTGAATCTTTTTAAACAGTTGTGTGTCATTATTTGTTAAATAAAAAATTTTAAATTTTTTTTACTTGGCATATGCTTCAGTTTATTTATAGGTAGTATGTTATTTTGGAAGCGCCATTTGTGACTAGGTCATTTCTTCTTGGTTATATTATACAGAGGCCTATGGGGACTGCATTATACTTTAGGGAGGCCTATGAGGAGTGCATTATACTATATAGAGGCCTCTATGGAGTGCATTATACTGTATAGAGGCATATGGGGAGTGCATGATACTATATAGAGGTCTAAAGGGAGTGCACTATACTATGTGGAGTCCTACGGGGTATGCATTATACTATATGGAGGCCTATGGTGAGTGCATTATGCTATATTGAGGCCTATGGGAAGTGCATTATATTTCTTGGATACCTGTGGGGTGTGGGGAGTACATTATACTATATGGACGCCTATGGTGAGCTAACCAACCGTTGCACTGATGCCACTACCTTGTGCCAGTTATGACACTGATTACCCATCCACTCCAGAATTCAGTATAAACTTATTACCCTCACCCACAAAGCACTCCATGGCTCAGCACCACCCTACATCTCCTCTCTGGTCTCAGTCTACCACCCTACCCGTGCCCTCCGTTCTGCAAATGACCTGAGGTTAACATCCTCAATAATCAGAACCTCCCACTTCCGTCTCCCAAGACTTTTCACGTGCTGCGCCAATTCTCTGGAATGCACTAGCCAGGTTAATTCGACTAATCCCCAACACGCACAGTTTTAAGCGTGCATTAAAACCGCATTTCTTCAGACTGGCCTACCGTCTCAAGGCATTAACCTAACTATCCCTGTGTTGCCCATTCAATATTTCTACCATAACCAGATTTTTTGTATCATGTTCTCATACACTTTATGCATTTAAAAGCCCTCTGTGTCTGTACTTTTACATATTCTGGCTGATAACCGGTTCATTCAGCATTACAAGAACACCCAATTTCCTACATTATGGCTGGTCCGAACAACGAAAGCAAATGTTACCATCCACCTTTCATGTCTCCCCTATTTCCTCATAGATTGTAAGCTTGCGAGCAGGGACCTCATTCCTTGGTATCTGTTAATCTATGTGTTTATTGTTATTCTGTAATGTCTATTGTCTGTACAAGTCCCCTCTAAAATGTAAAGTGCTGCAGAATATGTTGGCGCTATAGAAGCAAAATAATAATTATTATTAGTGCATTACACTGTATAGAGGCATATGGGGCGTGAATAATACAACCCCTGGCAAAAAATATGGAATCACCGGCCTTGGAGGATGTTCAATCAGTTGTTTAATTTTGTTAAAAAAAGGCAAATCACAGACATGGCACAAAACTAAAGTAATTTCAAATGGCAACTTTCTGGCTTTAAGAAACACAAAAAGAAATCAAGAACAAAAAATGTGGTAGTCAATAATGGTTACTTTTTTTTTAGCCAAGCATAGGGTAAAAATTTGGGAATCACTCAGTTCTGAGGAAAAAAATTATGGAATCATGAAAAAACAAACAAAAAAAAAAAAACACTCCAAAACATCACAAGTATTTTGTTGCACCACCTCTGGCTTTTATAACCGCTTGTAGTCTCTGAGGCATGGACTTAATGAGTGTTAAACCGGACTCTTCATCAGTCTGGCTCCAACTTTCTCTGATTGCTGTTGCCAGATCAGCTTTGCAGGTTGGAGCCTTGTCATGGACCATTTCTTTCAACTTCCACCAAAGATTTTCAATTGGATTGAGATCCGGACTATTTGCAGACCATGACATTGACCTTATGTGTCTTTTTTCAAGGAATGTTTTCACAGTTTTTGCTCTATGGCAGGATGCATTATCATCTTGAAAAATGATTTCATCATCCCAAAACATCCTTTCGATTGATGGTATAAGAAAAGTGTCCAAAATATCAAGATAAACTTGTGCATTTATTGAAGATGTAATGACAGCCATCTCCCCAGTGCCTTCACCTGACATGCAGCCCCATACCATCAATGACTGTGGCAATTTGCATGTTCTCTTCAGGCAGTCATCTTTATAAATTTCATTGGAACAGCACCAAGCAAAAGTTCCAGCATTATCACCGTGCCCAAAGCAGATTCGCGATTCATTACTGAATATGACTTTCATCCAATCATCCACAGTTCATGATTGCTTTTCCTTAGCCCATTGTAACCTTGTTTTTTTCTGTTTAGGTGGTAATGATGGCTTTCGTTTAGCTTTTCTGTATGTAAATCCCATTTCCTTTAGGGTGTTTCTTACAGTTCGACCACAGACGTTGACTCCAGTTTCCACCCATTCGTTCCTCATTTGTCTTGTTGTGCATTTCTTGTTTTGGAGACATATTGCTTGAAGTTTCCGGTCTTGACGCTTTGAGGTCTTCCTTGGTCTACCAGTATGTTTGCCTTTAACAACCTTCCCATGTTTATTGTATTTGGTCCAGATTTTAGACACAGCTGACAATGAACAACAAATATCTTTTGCAACATTACATGTGATTTACCCTCTTTTAAGAGTTTAATAATCCTCTCCTTTGTTTCAATTTACATCTTTCGTGTTGGAGCCATGATTCATGTCAGTCCACTTGGTGCAACAGCTCTCCAAGGTGTGATCACTCCTATTTAGATGCAGACTAACGAGCAGACCTAATTTGATGTAGGTGTTATTTTGGGTATGAAAATTTACAGGGTGATTCCATCATTTTTTCCTCAGAATTGAGTGATTCCATAATTTTTCCCCTATGCTTGGTTAAAAAAGTAACTATTACTGACTACCATATTTTTTGTTCTTGATTTCTTTTAGTGTTTCTTAAAGCCAGAAAGTTGCCATTTGAAATGACTTTAGTTTTGTGCCATTTCTGTGATCTGCTTTTTTTCAACAAAATTAAACAACTGAATGAACATTCTCCAAGGCCAGTGATTCCATAATTTTTGCCAGGGGTTGTACTATATGGAGAGTGCATTATACTATATACAGGCCTATGGGGAGTTTATTATACTGTATGGCGGTCTATGGGGAGTGCATTATACTGTATAGGGGCCTAAGGGGAGTGTGTGATACTATATGAAGGCCTATGGGGAATGCATTATACTATATAGAGGCCTATAGGGAGTGCATAATAATATAAGAAGGACTATGAGGAGTGCATCACACTGTATGGAGGCCTATGGTGAGTTAATTATACTATAATGAGGCCTATGGGGAGTGCATTATATTTCATGGAGGCCTATGGGGAGTACATTATACTATATACACGCCTATGGTGAGTGCATTACATTGTATAGAGGCACATGGGGAGTGAATTATACTATCTGGAGGCCTATGGCCCATTACACTATATATGGCAGACTATGGAGAGTGCATTATACTACACAGAGATGTTTGGAGAGTGCATTATACTATATAGAGGTCTAAGGGGAGTTCATTATACTGTATGGAGGCCTATGGGGAGTGCATGATACTATACATAGGCCTATATGGAGTGCATAATACCGCTTGGAGGCCTATGGGGAGTGTATGATACTATATAGATGACTAAGGGCAGTGCATTATATTATATGGAGGCCTATGGGGAGTGCATTATACTGTATGGAGGCCTATGGTGAGTGCATTATGCTATATTGAGGCCTATGGGGAGTGCATTATATTTCATGGAGGCATATGGGGAGTACATTATACTATATGGATGCCAATGGTGAGTGCATTACCTGTATAGAGGCATATGGGAGTGAATTATACTATAAGGAGGCCTATGGAGAGTGCATTACACTATATATGACTGCCTATGGGGAGTGCATTATACTATACAGAAATGTTTGGGGAGTGCATTATATTATATAGAGGCCTATGATGAGTGCATAATACTATATGAAGGACTATGAGAAGTGCATTATACTGTATGGAGGCCTATGGTGAGTGCATTATACTATATTGAGGCCTATGGGGAAGTGCATTATTTTTCATGGAGGCCTATGGGGAGTACATTAAACTTTATGGATGCCTACGGTGAGTGCACTAGACTGTATAGAGGGATATGGGGAGTGAATTATACTATATGGAGGCCTATTATACTATATATGGCTGTTTATGGGGAGTGCATTATACTATATAGAGGCCTATGGGAAGTTCATTATACTGTATGGAGTCCTATGGCCTATTATACAATATATGGCTTCCTATGGGGAGTGCATTATACTATATAGAGGCCTATGGGGAGTTCATTATACTGCATGGAGGCCTATGGGGATTGCATGATACTATATACAAGCCTATATGGGGTGCATTATACTGTATGGAGGCCTATGGGGAGTGAATTATACTGTAGAGGCCCATGGGTAGTGTATGATACTATATGGAGGCCTATGGGGAGTGCATTATACTATATAGATGCCTATGGAGAGTGTAATATACTATATGAAAGACTATGGAGATTGCATTATACGGTATGGAGGCCTATGGGGAGTGTGTTATACTGTATAGAGGCCTATAGGAAGTACATAATACTATATGAAGGCCTATGGGGAATGCATTATTCTATATGGAGGCCAATGGTGAGTGCATTATACTATTTAGATGACTATGGGGAGTGCAATATACTGTATGAAGGGCTATGGGGAGTGAATTATACTGTATGGAGGCCTATGGGCAGTGGATTATACTATATGGAGGCCTACAGGGAGTACATTATACTATATGGAGGCATATGGGAAGTGCATTATACTATATGGAGGCCTATGGAGGAGTGCATTATACTATATAAAGGCCTTTGGTGACTGCATTATACTACATGGTGGCCTATAGGGAGTGCATTATACTATATAAAGGCCTTTGGGGAGTGCATTATACTATATGGATGCCTCTGAGGAGTGCATTATACTGTATGGAAGCCTTTGGGGCAGTGCATAATACTATATAGGAGTTTATGGGGGAGTGCATAATACTATATGAAGGACTATGAAGAGTGCATTATACTGTATACAGGCCTACGGTGAGTGCATTATACTGTATAGAGGCCTATGGTGAGTGCATTATACTATATTGAGGCCTATGGGAAGTACATTATACTATATGGACGCCTATGATGAGTTCATTATATTTTATAGAAGCCTATGGGAAGTGAATTATACTATATGAAGGCCTATGGAAAGTGCATTATACTATATATGACTGCCTATGGGGAATGCATTATACTATAGAGAGACATTTGGGGAGTGCATTATATTATATAGAGGTCTATAGGAGTGCATTATAATATATGGAGGCTTATGAGTACATTATACTATGTGGAGTTCTAGGAGTGCATTATACTATATGGAGGCCTAGGGGAGTGCATTATACTATATATTGTGGCTTATGGGGAGTGCATTATACTATATGGAGGCCTATAGGGAGTGCATTATGCTACACTGCTCAAAAAAATGGAGAACACTAAAATACCACATCCTAGATATCACTGAATTAAATATTTCAGTTGCAAAGTCTTTATTCTTTACATAGTGCAATGCGTTGAGAACAATAAAACATAAAAGTTATCAATGTAAATCAAAATTAATATCCCATGGAGGTCTGGATTTGGAATGATACTCAAAATCAAAGTGGAAAATTAAATTACAGGCTGACCTTCAGTGGAAATGCCTCAAGACAAGGAAATGATGTTCAGTTGTGTGTGTGTTGCCTCCATGTGCCTGTATGACCTCACTACAACGCCTGGGCATGCTCCTGATGAGGCGGCAGAAGGTCTCCTGAGGGATCTCCTCCCAGACCTGGACTAAAGCATCCGCCAACTCCTGAACAGTCTGTGGTGCAACGTGACGGTGTTGGATAGTGTGAGACATAATGTCCCAGATGTGTTCAATCGGATTCAGGTCTGGGGAACAGGCGTGCCAGTCCATAGCTTCAATGCCTTAATATTGCAGGAACTGCTGACACACTCCAGCCACATGAGGTCTGGCATTGTCCTGCATTAGGAGGAACCCAGGGCCAACCGCACCAGCATATGTCTCACAAGGGTTCTGAGGATCTCATCTCGGACCTAATGGCAGTCAGGCTACCTCTGGCGAGCACATGGAGGGCTGTGTGGACCTCCAAAGAAATGCTACCCCACACCATTACTGACCCACTGCCAAACCGATCATGCTGAAGGATGTTGCAGGCAGCCGATCGCTCTCCACAGCGTCTCCAGACTTTGTCACATGTGCTCAGTGTGAACCTGCTTTCATCTGTGAAGAGCACAGGGCGCCAGTGGCAATTTGCTAATGCTGGTGTTCTGTGGCAAATTATTATTATACATTTTTACAGCACTATTTATTCCATGGCGCTTTACATGTGAATGGGGCAAATATAGACAATTACAATAAACATGAGTAAAACAAGGCACACACAAATACATGAGGAAAGAGGACCCTGCCCGCGAGGGCTCACAGTCTACAGGGATGGGTGAGGATACACTAAGCTTTGAACGGTTACATCTGGGCAATAGGAAGCCAATGAAAGGCCTGGCAGAGAGGAGAGGCTGGGGAATAATGGGGAGATGGTGGATTAGTCGGGTAGCAGAGTTTAGGATGGATTGGAGGGGTGACAGAGTGTTAGAAGGGAGGCCAGAGAGTAGGAGGTTGCAGTAGTCAAGGCCCCCCTCACACATAGCAAAACTCGTACAATCAACAGACAGCCCTGGCTGACCAGCCTGACCAAAGAACTGAGACAGGCTTCCAGGGTCGCTGAGCGGAGATGGAAGAGATCTCATTCTGCTGAGCACTTTATCGCATAAAGCAGTCCCTCACCAGCTTCAAGTCCACTCTTACCGCAAAACAAACCTACTTCTCATCTCTCATATCCTCCCTGACTCACAACCCACAACCCTAAACATCTCTTCAACACTTTTAATTCTCTACTCCTTCCCCTAGCACCTCCTCCCACTCCTCTCATTTCTGTTGAAGACTTTGCCTCTTTCTTGAAGCAGAAGATCGATTACATCAGACAAAGCTTTGGCCCGCAGCCCCCAATGCCTCTCCTCTTGACTGCTCAGCCGTTCTTCCAAAGCCAGCTTTTCCACCATGACAGACGATCAGCTCTCCACCCTTCTGTCAAGCTGACATCTCATCACTTGCACGCTTGACCCCCTCCCATCCCACCTCATACTTAACCTCGCCAAAGTCTTTATCCCAATCCTAACACAACTCTTCAACCTCTCACTTACAATCGGTGTCTTCCCTTCATCCTTCAAATATGCATCAATCACACATATCCTCAAAATACCCTCCCTCGACCTATCCTGTTTCCAGCTATTGCCCAATATCCCTTCTCCCTTATGCCTCAAAACTACTGGAACAGCATGTCCATCTTGAACTGTCCTCCCACCGCTCCTCCTGCTCCCTCTTTGACCGGTTACAATCTGGCTTCCGACCACATCACTCAACTGAAACTGTCCTAACTAAAGTGACCAATGCCCGACTAACCGCCAAGAACAAGCGACACTACTCTGTCCTCCTCCTCCTGGACCTGTCTTCTGCCTTCGATACTGTGGACCATTCCCTCCTGTTACAGATTCTCTCATCTCTTGACATCACAGACTTGGCCCTATCCTGGATCTCATCATATCTAACAGATTGGACATTCAGTGTCTACCTCTCCCAAACCACCTCCTCATCTCGCCCCGATTGTCTGTGTCCCCCAAGGCTCAGTTCTAGGACCCCTACTCTTCTCCATCTACACCTTCAGCCTGGGACAGCTCATAGAATCCCACGGCTTGCAATATGATCTCAACGCTGATAACACGCAGATCTACCTATCTGGACCTGACCTCACTTCCTTACTGACCAAAATCCCACAATGTCTGTCTGCTATTTAATTTTTCTTTTCTGCTTGCTTTCTAAAACTGAACGTGGGCAAAACATAATTCATCATCTTTCCCCCACCTCACTCTACTCCTCCACCCGACCTAGCCATCAATGTCAATGGCTGCTCACTTTCCCCAGTCCCGCACGCTCGGTTCCTCGGGGTGATCCTTGACTCTGCCCTCTATTTCAAGCCATATATCCAAGCCCTTGCCTCCTCCTGCCAATTCAAACTAAAAAACCTTTCCCGGATCCGTGCATTCCTTGACCATGAAACCACAAAAACACTAGTGCATGCCCTTATCTCCCACCTCGACTACTGCAACCTTCTACTCTCCTGCCTCCCCTCTAGCACAACTCCAATCCATCCTAAACTCTGCTGCCTGACTAATCCACCTGTCTCCCCGTTATTGCCCAGCCTCTCCTCTCTGCCAGGCCCTTCACTGGCTTCCTATTGCCCAGAGGCTACAGTTCAAAACACTAACAATGACATATAAAGCTTTAATAATAAAGCCATTCACAACCTGTCTCCTCCATACATGGTCTCCCAGTACCTACCTACATGCAACCTTCTTTCCCCTCATGATCTTCTTCTCCTCTCTCATCTCTTCCTCCCATAACCTCATCCAAGAACTCTCCCATGCTTCCCCTATACTATGGAAATCTCTACCCCAACACATCAGGCTCTCGCCTACCACAGAAACCTTCAAAAGGAACCTGAAGACCCACCTCTTCCGACAAGCCTACAACCTGCAGCGATCCTCTGTCTGCTGAACCGCCGCATGACTAACTCTACCCTCTCCTAGTGTATCCTCACCCATCCTTTGTAGACTGTGAGCCCTCGCGGGCAGGGTCCTCTCTCCTCCTGTACTTGTGTGTGCCTTGTTTTACTCATGTTTATTGTACTTGTCTATTTGTCTATTTTTGCCCCGCTCACATGTAAAGCGCAATGGAATAAATGGCACTATAAAAATGTATAATAATAATAAACGATTCCTGTAACTGTCAATGAGACTTCTGCACTAGTGATGAGCGAGTATACTCCTGGCTCGTATTTTCCCGAGCACGCTCGAGTGATCTCCGAGTATTTGTTAGTGCTCGGAGATTTAGTTTTCTTCACCTCAGCTGCATGGTTTACGGCTGCTGGACAGCCTGAATACATTAAATAAAAAACCCAGAAATAAATCAATAAAAATGCACTGTTAAAAACAGACTAAAATACTCCAAAATACAATAATATACAAAAAGAAAAACGGAGTACAGAACTGCCCATGTATAAAAAAAATATATCAAATATTTATTAATTACCAATATAATCATAAAATCACCACATACATAATTGTAAAGAGATTTTTTCAAGGACAAAAAATATATATAGTGAAGGACACAAAACAGAAAGAGGTCCGACACAATTGCATATATCACAGGACCGGAAAATCAGAGATCATAATATATATTACATATTACAATGCTGTCAAACCACCATGAGTATAATTAAAGTGAAAGAAGCATAATGCCAGCTGTGCTGTGCCCCCTGAGGAAGCCCACGCGAAACGCGTGTTGGGGCTGCGTGGTCTGACCTATTGCCTTGACAAAATTGGGTGAGATTTTATGTTGATATAAGGATTTGCACTGTCTACACCTTAGTTACGTGTACAGGGAGATAGAACCATAATGCCAGTATGGCTTTCATTTTAATTATACTCATGGTGGTTAGACAGCATTGTAATATGTAATATATATTATGATCTCTGATTTCCCGGTCCTGTGATATATGCAATTGTGTCGGACCTCTTTCTGTTTTGTGTCCTTCACTATATTTTTTTGTCCTTGAAAAAATCTTTTTATAATTATGTATGTGGTGATTTTATGATTATATTGGTAATTAATAAATATTTGACATACATATTTTTATACTTGGGCAGTTCTGTACTCCTTTTTTCTTTTTGTATATTACAGCCTGAATGCATGTTGGAATTCTCTAACAAATAGGCTGACTACATATGAGGAATGCCTAACAGCCGTAAATCATGCAGCTGTGGCAACGAAAACTAAATCTCTGAGCACTAACAAATAATCGGAGATCACCAGAGTGTGCTCGAGAAAACCCAAGCAACGAGTATACTCGTTCTTCGCTATTCTGCACCTCTCGACAGGTATTTTGACCCACTCAAGAGTAAACTGCTCCAGTTGTCTCGTGTTTGAAGGTTGCCTTTTTCAGATGGCATGTTTCAGCTCTTTCCAAAGATGCTCAATAGGATTTAGGTCAGGGCTCATAGAAGGCCACTTCAGAATAGGCCAGTGGTTTCCTCTTAGCCATTCTTGGGTGTTTTTAGCTGTGCGTTTTGGGTCATTATCCCGTTACAAGACCCATGACCTGCAACCGAGACCAAGCTTTCTGACACTGGGCAGCACATTTTTCTCTAGAATCTCTTGATAGTCTTGAGATTTCATTGTACCCTGCACAGATTCTAGACACCCTGTGCCAGATGCAGCAAAGCAGC
Organism: Ranitomeya imitator; assembly: GCF_032444005.1. Classification (NCBI taxonomy): domain Eukaryota; kingdom Metazoa; phylum Chordata; class Amphibia; order Anura; family Dendrobatidae; genus Ranitomeya; species Ranitomeya imitator. The sequence goes on along the minus strand of NC_091283.1, from coordinate 446,643,604 downwards.
CCCAGAACATAACAGAGCCTCCTCCATGTTTCACTGTAGGGACAGTGTCCTTTTCTTGACATCCTTCATTTTTCCGTCTGTGAACATAGAGCTGATGTGCCTTGCCAAAAAATTCAATTTTTGTCCCATCTGTCCATAGGACATTCTCCCAGAAGCTTTGTGGCTTGTCAACATGTAGTTTGGCAAATTTCAGTCTGGCTATTTGATGATTTTTTTTTTTTCAACAATGGCATCCTCCTTGGTCGTCTCCCATGAAGTCCTCTTTGGCTCATACAATGATACTGATGTTCCTTGAGCTTGAAGTTCACCTTTAATCGGTTTAGAAGATTTTCTGGGCTCTTTTATTACCATTCGTATTATCCGTCTCTTTGATTTGTCATCAATTTTCCTCCTGTGGCCACATCCCAAGAGGTTGGCTACAGTCCCATGGATCTTACATTTCTGAATAATATGTGCAACTGTAGTCACAGGAACATCAAGCTTCTTGGAGATAAACATATTAAAAGTTATAAGACTATCATTTTCCTTCTAATCTCCTGATACAACTCTTTCCTTCGCTTCCTCTGGTTCATGTTGAGTGTGATACACACCATGTCACCAAACAGCACAGTGAGTATCTGTAGCCCTATATACAGGCCCACTCACTGATTCCAAGATTGCAGACATCTGTGATGCAAGTTAGTGGAGACACCTTGATTTAACATGTCCCTTTTGTCACACTATTTTCAGGGGTACCATCATTTCTGTACAGGCCTATTTCATGAGTTTTATTTTTAAGCTATGTGCACACGTTGCGGATTAGGCTTAGGAATTTCTCGTGCGGATTCTGCCTCTCCTGGCAGAAAACGCACCTGTGGATTTTGTCGCTTTTTTTGTGCGGTTCCGCAGCGTTTTTTACCCCTGCGGTTTTCTATAATGGAATGGGTACAAAAACGCTGTAGCTTCACAAAAAAAGAAGTGACATGCTACTTCTTTTAAACCGCAGCGTTTCCGCAGCGGATTTTCCGCAAAGTGTGCACAGCACAGCATTTTTTTTTCTCATTGATTTACATTGCCTTGCGCAGGCGTGTACTACGGAGGACATAGAATGAATTTCAATCCAATATTGCGGCCAGCATGCAGCCAGCGGGTAAGGAAAGGGTGAATCAAACACCCGAAAACTCCGTCCATATGACCGAAAACCGGTCCCACCAAATTCAGCTGACAGGTTCCCTTTAAAACTGAAGCACTGTGAGAGAACTGCAGCTGTAGCGGTCTTTGTAATGAGACAGGCAAATTCTCAGCGAGATCAATGTCCTGGCCATAGTTCTTAACAACTCATTTACATATTAAGAAAAACATGGATTTTCTGGAATAAGACATTAGAGAGCCGATGTAAAGGTACCACTTTATTCAACATTTTATGACCTACATGCCCATATAGACGGCTTAGGAGGGTTGATCTTACTGACAGATTCCCTTAAAGACGGGTGTCTCTCTATTTTGGTCATATACTGTATTTGTAATTTCACAGGGTTCACTTACTTTTTCTTGCAACTCTAGGCTAGAACTAAACAAGTAAGGTGTAGACTGACCATTAAGGTAATAGGGTTATGGCCGAGGTCTTATTGCTATAAATGGCGGATGACTTTTTATTTGCCACATATCATCTTACATATTTGGTAACATAGTAACATAGTTAGTAAGGCCGAAAAAAGACATTTGTCCATCCAGTTCAGCCTATATTCCATCATAATAAATCCCCAGATCTACGTCCTTCTACAGAACCTAATAATTGTATGATACAATATTGTTCTGCTCCAGGAAGACATCCAGGCCTCTCTTGAACCCCTTGACTGAGTTCGCCATCACCACCTCCTCAGGCAAGCAATTCCAGATTCTCACTGCCCCAACAGTAAAGAATCCTCTTCTATGTTGGTGGAAAAACCTTCTCTCCTCCAGACGCAAAGAATGCCCCCTTGTGCCCGTCACCTTCCTTGGTATAAACAGATCCTCAGCGAGATATTTGTATTGTCCCCTTATATACTTATACATGGTTATTAGATCGCCCCTCAGTCGTCTTTTTTCTAGACTAAATAATCCTAATTTCGCTAATCTATCTGGGTATTGTAGTTCTCCCATCCCCTTTATTAATTTTGTTGCCCTCCTTTGTACTCTCTCTAGTTCCATTATATCCTTCCTGAGCACCGGTGCCCAAAACTGGACACAGTACTCCATGTGCGGTCTAACTAGGGATTTGTACAGAGGCAGTATAATGCTCTCATCATGTGTATCCAGACCTCTTTTAATGCACCCCATGATCCTGTTTGCCTTGGCAGCTGCTGCCTGGCACTGGCTGCTCCACGTAAGTTTATCATTAACTAGGATCCCCAAGTCCTTCTCCCTGTCAGATTTACCCAGTGGTTTCCCATTCAGTGTGTAATGGTGATATTGATTCCTTCTTCCCATGTGTATAACCTTACATTTATCATTGTTAAACCTCATCTGCCACCTTTCAGCCCAAGTTTCCAACTTATCCAGATCCATCTGTAGCAGAATACTATCTTCTCTTGTATTAACTGCTTTACATAGTTTTGTATCATCTGCAAATATCGATATTTTACTGTGTAAACCTTCTACCAGATCATTAATGAATATGTTGAAGAGAACAGGTCCCAATACTGACCCCTGCGGTACCCCACTGGTCACAGCGACCCAGTTAGAGACTATACCATTTATAAACACCCTCTGCTTTCTATCACTAAGCCAGTTACTAACCCATTTACACACATTTTCCCCCAGACCAAGCATTCTCATTTTGTGTACCAACTTCTTGTGCGGCACGGTATCAAACGCTTTGGAAAAATCGAGATATACCACGTCCAATGACTCACCGTGGTCCAGCCTATAGCTTACCTCTTCATAAAAACTGATTAGATTGGTTTGACAGGAGCTATTTCTCATAAACCCATGCTGATATGGAGTTAAACAGTTATTCTCATTGAGATAATCCAGAATAACATCCCTCAGAAACCCTTCAAATATTTTACCAACAATAGAGGTTAGACTTACTGGCCTATAATTTCCAGGTTCACTTTTAGAGCCCTTTTTGAATATTGGCACCACATTTGCTATGCGCCAGTCCTGCGGAACAGACCCTGTCGCTATAGAGTCCCTAAAAATAAGAAATAATGGTTTATCTATTACATTACTTAGTTCTCTTAGTACTCGTGGTACATTTTAAGCTCTGCCTCTGATCCAGAGAAACACACATTTCTTGATGCCTATTTTATGAGAAAATTCTATAAAAACTAATTAGTTGGGAGGCATTGGCCCATATCCATGACTACCCAGTGACACAGATCACTCTCAGTATTACCATCTAAAATATTACCTGTCTTCTTCGGTGGGGTGTACATTATTTTCTTTACTCGTCTCCTCTTCATCCTGTAGAATACTTGAAGATGGATCCATACAAAGTTCAGGTGAATCTTCGGATGGTGCAGGCTCTGGACTCTGTTCTGGAATTTTGACATCCATCACAGCTTTTGGCTACTTATTTGCTTTGCCTGTGTCCGAGGACACCCCCAGAGACCCTCTCTGATCCTCAGCTGTTCTGGTGGATTAGAGTATTGTGCAGAGTTGTCACAAGCTTAATTCTGCCTCCTGAAAGAACCATGTGCAAATTGTAGGGTATGCATAGGTATATGATTTGTTTATATGCAACTACTACATATAGGAGTAGCAAGCAGATGCCATGCAAACTAAAGGACAAGGATGAGAAAAAGTCAGGAGCATCTGTGGCCTATCTAGCCTTCCTGCACGCATCCAAAAGCTTTTACATCAACATACAGTGGCATGTAAAAGTTTGGGCACCCCTGGTCAAAATTGCTGTTGTGAAAAGGTAAGGAAGTTGAAAGGATCTCTAAAAGGCATAAAGTTAAAGATGACACATTTCCTTTGTACAGTATTTTAGGTTAAAAATCTTTTTATTTTTTACATTCTACAAATTACAAAAAGGAAAATGGGCAGATGCAATAGTATGGGCACCCTTGGTGATTTTTTTGCACAGATAACTTTGACCAAGGTTTCAGACCTTAATTAGCCTGTTGAGGTTATGGCTTGTTCACTATCATAGTTAGGAAAAGCCAGATGATGAAAATTTCCCAGCATTATTAAAACCAAGGCTCCTCTAACCTTGTTAAAAAAATAGAAACCATGGGTTCTTCTCAGCAGCTGCCTAGCACAGGGTGGTGGCCCACATTGCAGGAGAAGGCTATAAGAAGATAGCAAAGTGTTTTCAAGTTGCCCTTTCCTAAGGGTACCGTCACACATAGCGACGCTGCAGCGATACCGACAACGATCCGGATCGCTGCAGCGTCGCTGTTTGTCACACAGACAGCTCTCCAGCGACCAACGATCCCGAGGTCCCCGGTAACCAGGGTAAACATCGGGTAACTAAGCGCAGGGCCGCGCTTAGTAACCCGATGTTTACCCTGGTTACCATCCTAAAAAGTAAAAAAACAAACGCTACATACTTACCTACAGCCGTCTGTCCTCGGCGCTCTGCTTCTCTGGTCTGGCTGTGAGCGCCGGGCAGCCAGAAAGCAGAGCGGTGACGTCACCGCTCTGCTTTCCGGCTGACCGACGCTCACAGCCAGAGCAGGAGAAGTGCAGAGCACAGCGCTGGAGGACAGACGGCTGTAGGTAAGTATGTACTGTTTGTTTTTTTACTTTTAGGATGGTAACCAGGGTAAACATCGGGCTACTAAGCGCGGCCCTGCGCTTAGTTACCCGATGTTTACCCTGGTTACCAGCAAAGACATCGCTGAATCGGTGTCACACACGCCGATTCAGCGATGTCTACGGGGAGTCCAGCGACGAAATAAAGTTCTGGACTTTCTTCCCCGACCAGCGATCTCCCAGCAGGGGCCTGATCGCTGCTGCGTGTCACACTGGACGATATCGCTAGCGAGGACGCTGCAACGTCACGGATCGCTAGCGATATCGTCTAGTGTGACAGTATCTTTAGTTTGAAATGCAATTAAGAAACTACAGTTAACAGGAACAGTGGAGGTCAAGATAAGATCTGGCATACCAAGCAAAATTTCAGTGAGAGCTGCTCATGGGATTGCTAGAGAGGCAAATCGGAACTCCTGCTCGACTGCAAAAGACCTTCAGAAAGATTTAGCAGACTCTGGAGTTGTGGTACATTGTTCTAATATTCAGAGACACCTGCACACATATAGCTTTCATGGAAGTCATCAGAAGAAAACCTCTCCTTCGTCTTCACCATAAAATTCAGCATCAGAAGTATGCAAAAGTACATCTAAACAAGCCTGATGCATTTTGGAAGCAAGTCCTGTGGACTGAAATGAGGTTAAAATAGAACTCTTAGGCCACAGTTATCAAAGGTGTATGGAGAAAACCACAACCATTAAGCATGGGGGTGGATCAATCATGCTTTGGGGTTGTGCTGCAGCCAATTGCACAGAGAATATTTCACGAGTAGATGGAAGAATGGATTCAATGATATTTCAACAAATTATTAATGCAAACATAACACCATCTGTAAAAAAAAAAAAGCCGATGGTGAAAAGCGGATAGTTTCTACAAATGGATGATCCGAAACACACATCAAAATCCACAATAGTCCTCAAAAGGAGCAAGCTGAAGGTTTTACAATGGCCCTTACAGTCTCCTGATCATCATTGAAAATCTGTGGCTAGACCTCAAAATAGCAGTGCATGCAAGACGACCCAGGAATCTCACAGAACTTGAAGAATTCACCAAGGAAGAATGGATGAAAATCCCTCACACAAGAAATGAAAGACTCTTGGCTGGCTACAAAAAGTGTTTACAACCTGTGATACTTACAAAAGGGGGTGCTACTAGGTACTAACTATGCAGGATGCCCAAAATTTTGCACCAGTCCATTTTCTTTTTTGTTATTTTTAAAATGTAAAAGATGAACAAACTTTTTTGCCTAAAATACAAAGTAAATGTGTCAACTTTAGCCCTTTTACAGATCATTTCACCTTCAACTTGCTTAACTTTTACATGCCACTGTAAGTGATGAGAGTAGTAACATGGTCTCACCAGTTAATGATCCAAAACGCTTTGTGACATTAGAATAATTATAAAACATAGGTAAACAAAACTATATAGCTTAAAGGGAACCTGTCTGCAGTTTTTTGCTGTGTAACCTGGAGGCAGCATGATGTATGGATAGACAGCCAGTGATGTGTCACTTATTGGCTGCTTAATGCAGCTTTGATATACAGCAGAGAAAACAGATTCTATGTTGTAGTGCTCAGAATGGTGAGCCCTGTATAACCCTGCCCACACCACTGATTGGCAACTTCCTGTATATACTGTGCATTGTCAGCAAGTTGCCAATCAGTGGTGTTGATGGAGTTACACACATTAGCAAGATTGCTCTGCACCTGAGACCTAGTCAGGTAGTAATCTCCTGCTGATAAAACACTGAATGTATTGAAACTACATCACAGACTAATAAGTGACACATCCATGTAATCAGGCTCTCTTGTCCTATATTATGCTGTTCTCAGATTGACGAGAACCTGGCAAGGTTATACATACATTAAACTAAATGCATTGCCATAATGGTGCTGGTATACTGATTTAATACATACTTTCAGTAGCCTGACTTTTATAAAATCATCATTAGAAGTTTTGGTCTCCCCATACATTGGGGCCTGCCTGTGGGTAGGGTCTTCGGTTCTGCCATTGCCCCTTTGCTGTCTATCTTCTTCCTTATTTAAATTCCACATCAGCACGGTCAAAGACGAGGGAAGTGCTTGCGCAGATTGATCTGTTGATGGACTTCAACAAAATGACACTGATAACGGGAGATGGGCATACAACAGCATATGTGGTGTGGGGCAGTAGCCGCAGGCGAGATATTCGTCCTCAGCACATAACATGAAAGTGGAGACGTTGTTGGGTGTGTGAACTTGAGCTGTGGGGGCATTACGGCCATGCAGGCCACATATAACCAATGTTGCTGCTTTGCCAGGACCAGACGTTTCACAGTTCAATGAGGGAGACCACTGTTCAAAAATTAAACTCTTTACTGAACGGTAACTTGCTAAGGATTATATACAAGGGATAGCGGGTGCAAAGTCTTATGAACATTTCCTTTGCAACATGAAGCATTTTCCATACAGTATCCTTCCTCTGTAGAATACTTCAGGGATCTCTATGTGGGCTGTTTCTCTCTAGTTCATCACCACTCAGCTTTAACGCTAGTCTTGATCAACAAGTCTCCTCTATTTGTTCAGCGGTTCCACGTCCTATTTCTTCCAGTATTGGTGCCCTGGAACATCTGCTCTGGGACCCTTCATTAGTCCCCTGTAATCAGTCCTATTTAAGCCTGTTACCGCCCATTGTCACAAGCCCAAGGCCTCGTGGCTAGGCGTTCTCTCCTAGGACCCGTCTCTGTAAGGCCACTTATCTACAGTATCTCACTATTCCTCCTGTTTGGTCTCCTCTCACTTAGGGTCACCCTCATAAGTGGCACTGCTCACTCAGCACTCCAGACCCCATCTGCCTTCCTAGCAGGAAGCAGTCACTCTTCCTCACACTAGCCCTTCCCACAGTGGGCTAGTCCTAAACATTAGCTCTCCCTATAGTCAACTACACATATTACACTATACAGGCACACATCACAATAGAATTCACATGACGCAATATTTACAAAAAACGTAAGACACTATTCACATTGCAATACATTGACGCGATTGAGGTCTTCAGGGGTATGAACGAGACTGCAGCCGTCCACCACCCTTACACACATTTTGATCTTCTGGCAGTGTTTGGGAAAATGGCACCACTGGGCGCATGCACAGACTGAGGTCTCAGCTGGTCATTGAGCCGAGATCTCAAGCTGCGCAGGCGCCGCCATTTTCCCAAAGACTGCCAGGAGACCACTCTGCACCTGTGCCCTTATCACCGCCATTTTACTGAAGCCCATCTTGAGATCAATCTGCATAAGTGTGCCCGTGGCTAGGACGGAGACGTGAGGAATTTAAATAAGATAGACAGCAGTGGGGCCATGACAAAGCTGAAGACCCTACCCACAGTCCCATGTTGATGCACGAAGACCAAAACTTCAAATAATGATTTTATAAAAGCTGATTTATTCACTGAAAGTATGTATTAAATCAGTATACCAACACCATTATGGCAATGTCTTTAGTTTATTATGTATAACACTGATGACCGGTTCTCTTTAAATAGCAAAAACTGAAGAAGTTTTCCACCTCTGACTTTTTATTTAGATGGATGTACTAGAGGCTAAAAATATTATTTTATGTAATTTAATCCAATTAAAAACATTGCACAGCTTGGCATTTATTGGCCTTTTGTTTCCCAGCACATTCAACTTTGAGGTGTTCTGTGGTCGCAAATCAGCTGAGGAGCTCAAAAAAAAAAAAAAAAAAAAATAGGTAAGATTTAGGACCCATGCACACAATCCTTAAAAGTCGGATCAGTGCTATCTGTGGTTTTGTCTCCAAGTTATTCTATGGCGCTGTGCCCAAGTACGATTGATGTCTATGGCATCTGGATGTGGTCAGATTTTTATGGACATGTTGAAGGGAGAAAAGGGAGAATTATTATTTTTTGAATTCTCCACATCTGAGAAAATCAGATCACATTGTGATCACACTCTGGTGAGAATGATTAGCAAGGACGGATTTTCTTGGATAAAAGAAAAATGGTTCTGTGACCCTAGCCTTGGAATGGCTCAGAATTAGCTCACTGATGGATTTTCAGGTAATCCACTGTGCGGCCAGCCATTAGACTATGCAACACAAAAGCTATAGAAGGCAAAAAATGCAAAAAGATTAAATGAAACCTAAATGAACAAAAACCTACATTTTCAGCAAAAAAAAAAAAAAAAAAAAAAAAAAAAAAAGCATTTACATAGGGAAAACAGGGATTTTTGTGTTACTCACCGTAAAATCCTTTTCTCCGAGTCGTTCATTGGGGGACACAGGACTGTGGGTGTATGCTACTGCCGCCAGGAGGCTGACACTAAGTAGGTATAAAAAAAAAAAGTTAGCTCCTCCTCCATAGTATACACCTTGCCACTGGCCCTGACAGCTCCAGTTTGGTGCACAAGCAGTAGGAGATAGAGAAAACAAAACAGCATTAGAGCAAAGACAACATGTCTATAATAATACTACAGTCTGAACAACCCCATAGACAAATAAAATGAATAGGGAGGGAGCTGTGTCCCCAAATGAACGACTCGGAGAAAAGGATTTTACGGTAATACAAAAATCCCTGTTTCTCCATCGTCTCATTGGGGGACACAGGACTGTGGGATGTCCCAAAGCAGTCCCAGGGTGGGAAGAAGACTCACTGGAAGAAAACCCCTAGGCACTTACCGCCTATAGGTGTGATACCGCAGCCTGAAGAATTTTCCTTCCCAAACTTGCATCAGCAGAGGCCTGAGTGTGGATATTATAATGTTTAGAGAAAGTGTGCAGGCTGGACCAAGTGGCCGCTTTGCAAACCTGCTCTGCTGAAGCTTGGTGCCGAAGCGCCCAGGAGGCCCCTACCGCCCGAGTAGAGAGTGCCCTGATCCCAGCCGGGATGGTTGCACCCTTGATACGGTAGGCCTCCTGAATAGTGGTTCTTATCCATCTGGCTAAGGTCGATCTAGAGGCTGCGAGTCCCTTTTATGACCCGCAGGAAGAACGAACAGAACATCCGTCTTTCGAAAAGAAGCGGTCCGAGAAACGTATCTTCTCAGAGCTCTCACCAAATCTAGAGTATGGAGAGCTTTATCCACCCGGTGTGTAGGCGCAGGACAAAAAGAAGGCAAGACAATGTCCTCATTAATGTGGAATAAGGAGACTACTTTTGGCAGGAAAGAAGGAGCTGGTCTCAGCACCACCTTATCCTGATGAAATTGTAGAAACGGCGCCTGACAGGACAAGGCCGCTAATTCCGATACCTGCCTAATGGAAGTTATAGCTACCAGAAACAAAACCTTCCAAGAAAGGTACCTTAAAGGAACGTCTTGGAGGGGCTCAAATGGAGGTTCCTGAAGAGCACTCAAGACCAAATTAAGGTCCCAAGCTTCTATCGGAGCTTTGTAAGGAGGGACTATATGAGAGACTCCCTGCAAAAAAGTTTTTACTTGCAGATTGGTAGCGATCCTGCGCTGGAAAAGAACCGATAAGGCTGATATTTGCCTCCTAAAGGTACTTGGAGCGAGACCTGAGTCTAGACCAGATTGGAGAAAAGCTAGGACATTAGGAATGGAAAACCGAAGAGGAGGAAGACCCTTCTTCCTGCACCATGAGAGAAAGACTTTCCAGGTGTGGTGGTAAATGCGTGCTGAAGCTGTCTTTCGAGCATTAACCATAGTTGAGGCTTTCTGAGAAAAACCGGCCTGGGTCAGAATCCAAGATTCAACGGCCAAGCCGTCAAACGCAGGGCCTCTAAGTTCTGGTGGAATATCGGCCCCTGCGACAGAAGATCTGGCTGCATTGGTAGCTGCCAAGGAACCCCGACGATCAGCTGAACTAGGTCTGCGTACCATGACCTCCGAGGCCAATCTGGGGCGACTAGAATTGCTGGAACTCCCTCTAACTTGATCTTCCTGACGACCTTTGGAAGCAGCGCCAGAGGGGTAAACATATGGAAGACGAAATTGGTTCCAAGATAGGACTAGTGCGTCTACGGCAATTGCTCCTGGATCTCGAAACCGTGCAACGAACCTGGGTACTTTGGCATTCGACCCGGTGGCCATTAGATCCACGTCCGGGATTCCCCAGCGTAGACATATCTGCTGAAAAACATCAGGGTGAAGAGACCATTCCCCGGGCGCAAGACCCTGTCGGCTCAGAAAGTCTGCTGCCCAGTTCTCCTTGCCCGGGATGTAAACTGCCGAGATCACAGAGTGATTGTTCTCGGCCCAGCGGAGGACTTGCCCTACCTCGCGCATGGCTGATCTGCTGTGAGTGCCCCCCTGATGATTTACGTAGGCCACGGCCGTGGCATTGTCCGATTGGATCCGCACCGGGCGACCCGCCAGAAGATGGTGAAAGTGCTGCAAGGCCAGCCAAATTGCCCTTATCTCCAACATATTGATTGGAAGGGTTGATTCCCTTGGGGACCAATGACCCTGAGCCGTGTGCTGGAGAAACACTGCTCCCCAACCGAGAAGACTGGCGTCCGTAGTGACTACCAGCCAATGAACTGGAGGAAAGGCTTTCCCCTGAAGTAGGGAGGAACTCCTCATCCACCATATCAGGGATTGCCTGACCCCAGGAGACAGACGACACCTGAGGTTGAGAGACAAAGGACTCCTGTCCCAGGCTGACAGAAGTGCCTGTTGGAGTGGACGAAGATGGAATTGGGCGAATGGAACCACTTCTATAGCTGCTACCATCCTGCCCAAGACCTTCATGCAGAACCGGATTGAATGGAAACTCGGCTGCCGAAGAATTTTTACCTCTTGCCGGAGGCAAAGCACCTTGTCCTGGGGTAAAATAGTTAGCCCCCGAGAGGTGTCGAAGATCATCCCTAAGAAAGATCTTCCGAGATGGTACTAGAGATGACTTCTTTAAATTGACCAGCCACCCTAGACGAGCTAGGGTGTCCAAAGAGATGTTGACGTTGTCCCTGCATGCCTGAAAAGTTGATCCTTTGACTAAGAGATCGTCTAAGTAAGGCAGAATGACTATGCCTCGAGAGTGCAGGATTGACACCACTGTTGCCATCACCTTCGTGAACACCCTGGGAGCAGTGGCGAGCCCGAAAGGTAATGCAGTGAATTGGAAGTGTCGCTCACCTATGGAAAACCGTAGAAATTTTTGATGTGGAAGAAATATAGGAACGTGCAGATAGGCGTCTTGAATATCTATGGAAGCCAGGAATTCTCCCCTTTCCATAGCCGCAATGACCGAGCGGAGAGATTCCATACGGAAGCGACGAGTGCTGATGAATTTGTTTAGACACTTTAGGTCCAGAATGGGTCTCACGGTCCCATTCTTTTTGGGAACCGTAAACAGATTTGAATAAAACCCTTTCAACCCTTCTTCCTTTGGAACAGGGACAATGACCCCGTTGGACTGAAGAGACTCGACTGCTCTGAATAAAGCTCTTAGACGGGTTTTTGAACTGGGAAGACTGGACGGAAAAAACTGGCCTGGAGGGAGATAGGAAAACTATTTTGTACCCTGAAACCACCAGGTCTCTTACCCATCTGTCGTGAACAACTGACAGCCAGGACTGATGGAACAGTAGTAGGCGACCGCCTACTCTGTTGGAAGCGACGAGAGGCTGCCTCCAGTCATTTAGCCGAAGATCTAGGGGATCTAGATCCCCTAGATCTTGACGGTTGATACCGCATTCTTGCCAATGGATTGGCCCTATAGGAGACCTGGTGCTCCCTGTCTTGGACAGGCCGACTTGGGGGACCTGCGCTTGGTGCCGCAGACCACCGGGAGTTACGAAAGGATTTAAATCTTGCTTGAAATTGGTGACGAAAAAGTTGCTTAACCTTTTGTTGAGGAAGGAAATTACTTTTACCTCCCATGGTATCAGATATAAGCGGATCCAATTTTTTGCCAAAAAGACAGACACCTTGATAAGGGAGGGATGTAAGGGACTTTTTTGAAGTAGAGTCCGCCCGCCAATTTCTTAGCCATAGGGCCCTTCTGATAGCAATAGCATTTGCCGCAGCCAATGCTGAACAATTTGCTGCATCCAAGGATGCATTAATCAGATAATTTCCTGCTAAAGATATCCGATTTGACATCTCTATCACCTCTACAGGAAACCCCTTATCCTGAAGAGCCTTAGTTACGGACTCGGACCAAGCTATCATAGCTTTGGCAACCCATGTGGCCGCAAAAGACGGTGCGAGGGCTGACCCTGAAGCCTCAAACAGAGACCGAGCTAGACTCTCTAGGAGCCGATCAGTCGGATCCTTAATAGACGACCCATTAGGAAGAGACAGCAACGTACTAGAGGCCAAACGGGACACGGGAGGATCCACTGAAGGGGATTCTGCCTTCTGGCCTAAGAAACGTTTATCTGGTCGCTCCATGTGACGTTGGACTAAATCCTCAAACTCAGGATGAGTAGAAAACACCTTACGAGGTTGCTTGAATTTCTTAAAGGACACCTTATGACCAGAAGGTAAGGTGGCCACATCCTCTACTCCCAAAGTCTGGTTAACGGCCTCAATGAGACTGTCAACAGATTCCTGATAACCAGGAGCTTCTAAATCAAAAGACCCCTCTGAGTCATAGTCCGAACCATGCTCACTCAATTCCGCAGGAGAGGGAGATCGAGAGACAGGATTCAAAGATGCTGATGCACCTGACGGACCGGGAGACGCTGTGTGGGATCGTTTCCCCTGTGTCTGCCTAGAGGGAGTACGGCCCTGCAGGCCGGAGGATCCTGAAAATCGGAGGATCTTTCCAAAACAGGCGGATGAATGTCCCCGACAGGGGCTTGAAGGGACTCAACCGCCTTTGTTAGAGACGCCATAGACTGCGTTAATGATATGACCCACTCAGGAGGAGACACTGCAGACCAGGTACAGGCACACCCGGCAGGATAGCCGGCGGGGTAGCAGACAGGGGCTCCTGCACGCGCTCGGAATCACAAGCCTCACAGAGATGGTTACTTTGCGCATGCGGAAAAGCAGACCGATAGGTAATGCATGAGGAATACAGAACTGAGTGAGTCTTAGGGTTTCTAGACATGATGACTCTAAAGCCGCTATGCTCTGTATCTCCTTATGAGCTACTAGGTCTAGAACAAATACTGTTGTCAGGCTGAGGGAAGTAGCACTCACCCCATTCCTGTGTCCCCGTATGCTCTCAAACACTGAACCATGTCTCCTGTGCAAACCACACATATAAACTAAATTACAGGGCGGATGCCTAAAAAAGTGGGAGGAGTTACTGCGCATGGACCCGGTTTAGGCCGAAGCAGGGAACTAGATTTTACTCCTTCCCCTGCTCTCCCGGGAACGCTGGGTGCTCGAAACCGGAAGTAAACCGCCGCCGATGGAGGCGGGACTTCCCCCAGACTACAAGACCCATAATGCCACAGGCCGTACAGAAAACCGGAAGCCGCCGAAAAAGGGGCGGGACTTCCGCCCATGCTCAGACTACAAGATCCATAATGCCTCAGGCTGCCTAGAGAACAGGAAACCGCCGAAAAAAAGGGGCGGGACTTCCACCCATGCCCCTGCTGAAATTTGCTTGTGGGGAATAACGCTGGAACCCAGCACAGCACCGGATGATAGTCGCCACCTGTGCAGTACCAGCAGAACGCGCGATGAAGCAGGAGCCCCCCCTGTGCAGCCCTCTGACAGCGCATGAGGTTAGACAAAAAAAATCCACATATAAATATATATACATATATAAATATTAAAAGACGGTGCAGGCACCCTAACTCCTTACACCCTTCAGAAGGCGAGGAGAGGGACCGTCTGCCTCCTTTAAACACCGTAGCCGTGCATTGGTGATGAAGTGGAGGCTGCACGGACAAGGAATGAATGCCTGTACAACCTAGGGTTCCGTTACCTCAGGGTGGTCAGGTTCTTAGTCCGGCAAAAAAATCCCACGTCGCGGGAGAGGATACGTGGAGGCGACACTCCACGTGCTCGCCCGTTGTTGGTTTGGGGAGATCGGACCCCTTCAAAAGGGTCCGTCGCCCCTGTCTTATCTTCAGAGGAAAAAAAAAAAAAAAAAAGCATCTGGGAGAACCCAGAGATGTGCCTCCTACGGACACTAAGCATAAACTGGAGCTGTCAGGGCCAGTGGCAAGGTGTATACTATGGAGGAGGAGCTAACTTTTTTTTTTTCCCTACTTAGTGTCAGCCTCCTTGCGGCAGTAGCATACACCCACAGTCCTGTGTCCCCCAATGAGACGATGGAGAAAAAAAAAAAATATTGTCCGAGAAGGTGGAAAACCCATCAACTGCCCCCCAAATGAGGCCTAACAACTAGGCAACGCCTTACTGGCAAGGTTAGCTTTAAAGTTTGAGAAGCACTGGTCTAAATTAATCAACAAATAAGATGTGGCTGCAAGATGACATTTCTTATCATGGTTCATGGGGATGCAACAGGCAACACCCACATGTACTTATGCTGGCTATCAGATGTAAATCATTCAGCTGCGGCAAGAAAAACAATCTCCGAGCACTAAAAAAAAAAAAAAAAATACTCGGAGGACCCCCGAGCAACGAGTATATTCGCTCATCACTACCTACTACACATTTGGTCTTTTCATGGAACATTGAGATGCCTTAGATACAAACTTAATTTTAAAGCAATCAGCCAACAAGAACCCTCCTCTATACCGATGAGGGGTAAGAATTCTGAAACAGTGCAGTCTACTGCTGATCTCGTTTGGCTGGTAGGAGTTACTTCACATACAGTACATCCTGTCATAGAAGTAAAAAGATAGAAAAGTGATGTGCAAAGAATTTTCCAAGTCTAAAAATTGTCAATTAAATTTATTTACTATCCATACACTGAGTTTTATTAAGAGCCCTAACTTCCAATAATGTTGTAAAATACCATATGTAATTTACACCATTAGTTTTCTGTTATCACCCAGTTTACGCATTGATCGTCTTATAGAACTTTCCAGTTACACCACGATAAAAGATTCACTCTTACAATATTATGCAGCTTGCATCTATTCTAGAAATATCTCATACCTCTGCAGTCAGATTGTCTACTAAATGTATACTTAAGCTGAAATCTCCATAATGAAATTCCAAAAACACAGACATAACCATACTCTGAGCCTATGTTTAGAACATCAGGATTTTCGCCTTCTTTATGTTGGCATTAGTCCAGACATTCCTCTTTGGACTTGGCATTAATTGTATTGATTCCACATAGAGCTGAGAGATGGGACTCCCTGAACCTACAAATAGGACACCAAGGAAATGAGAGGAATGTCAGAGGGGTTTCCTACTTGAGAAGGGCACAATGACATTTTCTTTTAATCAGCGTCCTTATTTGAGTCATGATTAGAAGTTATTCACCATTTAGAACCATATGTTTAGTACAAGTAACCGAATGAAACGGGACAGCTATGGGGTTTCACGTCACCCCAGATGTGTCATTTGTAGCAGAAACACAAATTACGGTACATGGTTTTTACTATTCATTTTTAAAATGGCGAGAGCTATATTAGCACTTTTCTTGCTAATGTCATCCTTAAAGTCCAGCCAAGGCAAAGCATGATTTATACATGTTATGTCACTAAAGTATAGTTGTCATCATTTAGTAATATTCCACTTACCTTTCGCATTTCATTTTTACATAACTTAGTGTACATAAATACTAAAAGTTAATCTATTTTATAACTGTCTGAAAAGCATATATTTTTCTATTGTATCCATTTATCTATCTGCTCATAACCAGGAATATTACAACCCCTATCATTATGCATGCATTCCACAGCTTACTATTTCATATGTACCCATCTTACTTGTATAGACAGGATAACAAACCCTATAATTACACATATGATACAGTTGACAGATCTATTCCATATTTATCCATCTATATCTAGTTATGTGCCTGTTGATACAAATACAGCATTACAATGTGTGGTGTGTCTGTATAAACAGATAGATATCTATCACACAAATACAGGGCACATATTTCTACTGCATATTTTCCAATGCTAAAAACAACAGGTCCTTCTCCATTATTGATTGGCTCATCCCATGCTATTACCTTTATTTAGAGCAGTCCATTTAGGTTCTCCATGGAAGAGGTGCAGGATGCATCTCCCTGGTCCACTATGTTGTTGATCTGATTTTGAGAGGACATTTCTGCGCTTGGAATACAATGCTGTGTGGGTGGGCAGAGTATCCTTTACACTTCGTGTTGCGTTATTACCACAGATTGCACCTGTCACACTTGGATGCAATTCAACGGATACGTCCCATTCTTCCAGCGCCGGAATGTAACGATACACAGACACGGTGTTGTCCTAAAATGCTGTCCTCATCCACCCTGTCGTGTTCCCATGCCAGGCTGTTCTACTGTCCACCCACATGCTGCTGCAATCACCCATTCTCCCTCTGGCAGATTTCATAATAGAGTGGCATTTTAAGGGTTAATGCACTGGCCCAGTACACCAAGTCCTGTCCACAACCCCACTCCTCGGGCCAGCGACCCTGCCCATGGATTACTGGGACAAACTGCAGCAGCTGTGAGGGGTCATTAGCGCCCATCAGTCACCTCCAGAGCTTCCTGGCTAGGTGTGGGTTAGATTGGCAGAAGCTGACATCCTGATCTACCCCTGGCTGATGAGCAGTAAAGGGGGTCGGATCACGCTCGCTGTGATAATAATAATAATAATCTTTATTTTTATATAGCGCTAACATATTCCGCAGCGCTTTACAGGTTGCACACATTATCATCACTGTCCCCGATGGGGCTCACAATCTAGAAATATGTTGGCACTAAAAGGCTGGATATTATTACTGAAATTTCATAAGATGAAGCAAGATGGTGTATCTCAGCCCATCATATGTGATACTGTCTACCGAAGATGCAAGTACTAAATATTATCAGCAGAGCTGTGTATCTAAACCAAATCATTAATGATCACGCCTGCTGTCTCATTTCAACAATCATTACTATATAATGTTAATACTCCATTAATGTAAAGATGGGAATAAGGCAGGAAGCTCAATGTAGCGTTAAACAGAAAAATGGTTGGGCAACTCTACACTCCTTTTTCTCCTATAGATTTTTTTTTTAACATTTTAGTATTTTTAATGCCCCCTCTTTCATGGGCACATATTTAAGATTTCAATCATGGCAGCTATAATTGAAGTTCAAGCATGGACATTACTTCATTTGTGCATTAGCAATAAAGACCAAACCTGAAGAAGGGTGAAGAATAATGGAGGTGGGAACCAGAAGACCGAGCTCCAGCATTTAGCAAGGATTCTGACAACACAACAGTGATGTGATTATTATTCCTGTGCTCTCCGATGCAATAATATTTTTATTTTAGAGAGAACATGTAAAGAAAATAAAGCCGTTACAGAACAATAATAAATCAGATACCAAGAGGAGTAAGGGCCTTGCTCACAAGCTTACAATCTATGAGGAAATAGGGGGGACGGTAACAATAGCTTGCATTTTACGGTCCAGCCACAATATACTAAATCAGGTATGTACATAACGCTGCATGAACCAGTCACAAGCCAGGATCTGTACAGTACACATACAGAGGGCCATTAAGTGCATGGAGGGTGTGTGAACTGATGCTATGAGGTCATAATTACGAAGAAAATTGTGTATGGGACCAAACCAGGACAGTTAGATAAGTGAGGCAATAGGCCAGTCTAAAGAAAAACACTTTTTAGGCCATGCTTAAAACTGTGCGTATTGGGAATTAATCGAATTGTCCTTCGTAGTGCATTCCAAAGAATTGGCGCAGCACGTGAGAAGTCTTCTAGACTGTAGAGGAAGGTTTGAATTATTGAGGATGTTAATCTTAGGTCATTAGCAGAATAGAGGGGGACAGGTAGGGTGGTAGACTGAAAAGAGATGTAAGGTGGTAGAGAAACATGTCACATTTTGTTGGAGAGAGTGATAAGTTTATATAGAACTATGTATTGGATAGGCAACCAGTGCAATGACTGGCACAGAGTAAAGGTATCAGCATAGCAGTTGGCAAGGAATACGATACTGGCTGCTGCATTCAGGACGGATTGGAGTGGGGCGAGTTTAGTGAGACCAATTAGTAGAGAGTTGCAATAGTCCAGATGAGAATGAATAAAGGGCAACAGTAAGTTTTTGACAAGTTCAAAGAAAGAAAAGGACAAGTTCTAGGGATGTTTTGAGGTGTATGTGACATGAGTGAGCGAGTGATCAGATGTGGGGAGTGAAGGAAAGATCTGACTCAAATATGACACCAAGACAGATTTGTTGGGGAGTAATGATGGAACCACCCACAGAAATGGCAAGATCAGATAACAGGTAGGTTAGTGGAGGGAGGAAACACAAAGAGTTCAGTTTTTGACAGATCCAGTTTCAGGTAGAGGGAGGACATGATGTTAGAGACAGCGGTAAGACAATCACTGGTATTTTGTAGTAGTGGAGGGGTGATGTCAGGAATAGAGGTGTATAATTAAATGTCCTCAGCGTAGAGATGGTACCAAAAAAAACAAAACAAAAAAAAAAAAAAAACAGAACACTGCTGCTGACCATTAGGTGTGAGCAGTATGTGAGCCGAATAAGCCGAGAGAGACATGAAGGTCACCAATACTGTGCTGCGTGGAGGGGCTTGGCGTACTTTAAAAAAAAAAAACACCAATAAAGTAACTGCGTGTCCTCACCTCATTACACTGTGTATTCTAATTATTAGACCATGAATGCACAGGAGATGCCAATGCAAGCGCAGCGCTTTATATCACAGCTATGCGCTTATCCATAGAACCCAAAATGAAGGGGAGTCGAATAGTGGTCAGGAGAAATTTGACAGCTGAAGTCATACTGGACTTCCCATCTACACCTGAGCCCGAGTACTGGACTTATTGTCAATACTTGAGATTATGTAACTGCCTATAACGAAGTGCGTGGGGGAGAAATGTATAGATATAACAAGTGGGAAGACATTAAAATGGCAAGCACATATACTCACCAACTATGTGCAAAAAATAAAACAAACTGCTGGGATGCTTCTTAAACAGCCAAGGACAGAGGAGCAAGGAGAATCCACAAGGTCCAGCCTCTTGGACTCAAAACCCACAGAATTTCAGAGTAAAAGATGTCTGGCTGAGAGGACAACTAGAGTTATGCTTGCTGCCCGTGATTCAAGAAGCATAACTTAGCTGTCAGGTTCCCTTTAATATTAAAAAACAAACAAACAAACAAAAAAAAACACCCCAAACAACCAACAACTGTTGCACTGTGAGCCACGATCGTAAAGGAACGCTTTATAGACAGCTGGCAGTGAGGCACCAGATGACAGCACACTAGCTGTATACGCTCTTGCGGTCATAACATGTTGGGAGTTGTTGCTTTAGGCCGGGATCACACATACGGGCCAAGTCTCGCAGGTGAAATCCCTCATCTGGCGCCGGCACTTGGGAGCGGAGCGTGCAGATCCATGTGTTTCTGTGCGGCTGCACGCTCTGGAGTGCTGGCGCCAGAGGAGGGATTTCACCTGCGAGACTCGGCCGTATCTCGCGTATGTGTGATCCCGGCCTTACCCGACTCTTTCCAGCCCCAATTATTGAAACAGAGACACGTTCTTGCTTTATAAATAATCCATATATTTATAGCACTAAGTGGGGAAAAAACAAAACATACGAAACAAAAACAAATAAAAAAAAAAAAACCCTGACAGATTACTTCACTAAAAAGGTCACACGAGAGCAAATTTCAGACACTGCGACCTGAATGAAGATCTGTAAAAGGAGAATTCGATCTGCCTGGTATTAATGTCTGCAATACCACACACAGCCAATGGACAAGAATGGTGGGGGTCCAGGGAGGAAGCAGACAAGTTTTCAGCCCCTTCCCTGACATGATTATTGGAGGTAAAGACGACAAGGGTGACTAAGATTTGGTTAATGGTGGTGAAACTGCATGAACAGTCACAGGATGATGTTTATTACAAAAATTACATCGTACACTAATCCCCACTCCTCCCACAAGAAAATAAGCATTAAAACAAGAAAAAAAATCCTAAAAATAGGTTAGAAAGTATTTACAGAGACTTTACATCACCCTCCAGCACATTCCCCATGTATAGTACACAAGTAGGTTTTTTCTTTTTTGCTCTACCCACAAGTTGTGTTTTGTTTTTTTTGTTTTGTTTCTTTTTTTTACCATTGGCATTCGGGCATGTAAGAATGCAAAATACTTAAAAAATGTGAGCTACCAGGCATGGACATCACTGTAGCAGCTAAAACTTAAAGCGGTCTGAGAACTTAGGAGTTTTGGGCACCGTCAAGGGAACGTCGCTCGTCTTAACATCAACATGCTTGAATTTTTTGACTGGTTGAGCTTTGTGAACCTAAAAAAAAATAAATAAAATAATAAAGTTACATCCTGATGGGGAACACTCAATACCTACCAAGTTACTGTATGCACAGAGTTCCACCTAGTGTTCAGCCATCATTTCATTACTTGCTCAAGTAGAAGCACTGACATTAAAGGGAACCTGTCACCCCGTTTTTTGAGATTGAGCTATAAATACTGTTAAATAGGGCCTGCGCTGTGTGTTCCTATAGTGTATGTAGTGTACCCCGATTCCCCATGTATGCTGAGAAATAACTTACCAAAGTCGCCGTTTTCGCCTGTCAATCAGGCTGGTCAGGTCGGGAGGGCGTGGTGACAACGCTGGTTCTTCCTCAGTTTTACGTTGGTGGCGTAGTGGTGAAGACACAGCGCGCGATCTGCGCTGTCATCCCTTTCGTCGGTGGGGGCGGCCATCTTCCTGGGGCCGCGCGTGTGCAGATCGAGTGCTCTGCTGCACGGGGCTTCAGGAAAATGGCTGCGGGATGCCGCGCGTGCGCATTAGAGATCGCGGCGGCCATTTTCCCAAAGCCGAGTTTGCATCTCGGCTTTGGGAAAATGGCCGCCGCGATCTCTAATGCGCACGCGCGGCATCCCGCGGCCATTTTCCTGAAGCCCCGTGCAGCAGAGCACTCGATCTGCGCACGCGCGGCCCCAGGAAGATGGCCGCCCCCACCGACGAAAGGGATGACAGCGCAGATCGCGCGCTGTGTCTTCACCACTACGCCACCAACGTAAAGCTGAGGAAGAACCAGCGATGTCACCACGCCCTCCCGACCTGACCAGCCTGATTGACAGGCGAAAACGGCGACTTTGGTAAGTTATTTCTCAGCATACATGGGGAATCGGGGTACACTACATACACTATAGGAACACACAGCGCAGGCCCTATTTAACAGTATTTATAGCTCAATCTCAAAAAACGGGGTGACAGGTTCCCTTTAAGTTTTACTGGGGCTAAAGATTGCCTGCAGCAGTATCAGACCAGAGATTGCCTGCAGTGGACACATGTTCCCTAAGACATCAATACTGTAGCAAGTAAACAACTGTCAGGAATATGCCTGCCTAAGCTACTTTATTTAGGAGGCCACATACCAGTTCATGCCTTAGTCTGTTGAGCTCTTCCTTTTCCCGCTCTTCTTGCAGCCGACGTTCTTCCTCTTCCATGAGGCATTTCTCAGTCTCCTTTTCTGCTAAGTGCTTTTCAAATTCCTGCCGTTCCCTAGCACGTCTCTCTGTAGCAAGCTCAAAGTTTTCTTGAACTATGGAACCAGAAAGGCTCTCTAAGTTTGGAAACAAAGGAGAGAATTGGTGCAAAAAGGAGAAAGGTGAAGGGAGAATTGGTTGGAGGGTCAGGGGCTTCAGGACACATTCAGTTCCAAGCTTGGCCTTCCAGTGGTGCCCAGTGATAGTACCAAGAGCTTGGGTGCAACTGTGGAGAAGATATTTAGGACATCTTGACGGTAGTTTCTTTGACATTTTTCCCCTCAATTTGACAAGTCTTAACAATACACTGTGTGCAGAATTATTAGGCAAGTTGGATTTTGATCACATGATACTTTTTATACATGTTGTCCTACTCCAAGCTGTTCAGGCTTGAGAGCCAACTACCAATTAAGTAAATCATGTGATGTGCATCTCTAATGAGGAGGGGTGTTGTCTAATGACATCAAAACCCTATACAAGGTGTGCTTAATCATTAGGCAACTTCCTTTCCTTTGGGTCAGAAGACAGATTTGATGGGCCCTGAAAAGTCCAAAATTGTGAGATGTCTTGCTAAGGGATGCAGCGGTCTTGAAATTGCCAAACTTTTGAAGCGTGATCACCGAACAATCAAGCGTTTCATGGCAAATAGCCAACAGGGTCACAAGAAGCGTGTTGGGCAAAATAACTGTCCATGAATTGAGGAAAATTAAGCGTGAAGCTGCCAAGATGCCATTTGCCACCAGTTGTGCCATATTTCAGAGCTGCAATGTTACTGGAGTAACAAAAAGTACAAGGTGTGCGATACTCAGGGACATGGCCAAGGTAAGGAAGGCTGAAAAACGACCACCTTTGAACAAGAAACATAAGATAAAACGTGAAGACTGAGCCAAGAAATATCTTAAGACTGACTTTTCAATGGTTTTATGGACTGATGAAATGAGAGTGACCCTTGATGGGCCAGAGGCTGGATCAGTAAAGGGCAGAGAGCTCCACTCTGACTCAGACACCAGCAAGGTGGAGGTGGGGTACTGGTATGGGCTGGTATCAAAGATGAACTTGTGGGACCTTTTCGGGTTGAGGATGTAGTGAAGCTCAACTCCCAGACCTACTGCCAGTTTCTGGAAGACAACTTCTTCAAGCAGTGGTACAAGAAGAAGTCGGTATCGTTCAATAAAAACATGATTTTCATGCAGGACAATGCTCCATCAGATGCATCCAACTACTCCACAGCGTGGCTGGCCAGTAGAGGTCTCAAAGAAGAAGAAATAATGACATGGCCCCCTTGTTCACCTGATCTGAACCCATAGAGAACCTGTGGTCCCTCATAAAATGTGAGATCTACAGGGAGGGAAAACAGTCCACCTCTCGGAACAGTGTCTGGGAGGCTGTGGTGGCTGCTGCACGCAATGTTGATCGTAAACTGATCAAGCAACTGACAATCTATGGAGGGAAGGATGTTAGTGTCATCATAAAGAAAGGTGGCTATATTAGTCACTAATTTTTTGGGGTTTTGTTTTTGCATGTCAGAAATGTTTATTTCTAAATTTTGTGCAGTGATATTGGTTTACCTGGTGAAAAACAAGAGAGATGGGGATATATTTGGTTTTTATTAAGTTGCCTAATAATTCTGCACAGCAATAGTTACCTGCACAAACAGATATCCTCCTAAGGCTACGTTCACATTTGCGTTGCGTCGGGCGCTACTGCGGCGACGCATGCGTCATGCGCCCCTATATTTAACATGGGGGGGCGCATGGACATGCGTTGTGCTGCGTTTTGTGACGCATGCGTTTATGTTTGCCGCAAGCGTAGGGCACAGAGTACACAGCAAGTTACATTTTTTTTTGCGTCCAAAATTCGGCAAAAAAGGACGCATGCGTCGCAAAACGCTGCGTTTTGCGTGCGTTTTTGTTTGCGTTGCGACGCAACATCGCACAACGCAAATGTGAAAGTAGCCTAAGATAGCCAAATCTAAAAAAAAACAACAATCCAACTTCCAAAAATATTAAGCTTTGATATTTATGAGTCTTTTGGGTTCATTGAGAACATAGTTGTTGATCAATAATGAAAATAATCCTCTAAAACACAACTTGCCTAATTCTGCACACAGTGTACACTAGACTTCAAGAAAACGTTTGTGTACCCCAATCTGAATAGAATTGTCGTGATGGCCAGATAAATTACCTGCAACAACTAATTTTACGGACACATTTAAATGAATGGATGAAAGTTCTCCACAAGTTGCTTCCCACGCTGGCTTATAGTGAAGAGCTAGAGCCACCCATTTGATAATGTACATATAGACAGAGGGTTGTGCATTTTCCCATTACCAGTGACCATACCTGACAACATCCGGCTGTCTTTCTTGGGCACAAATGGCTCCTGGTTAGTCACAGTGTTGGGCCGAGCCTTAAAAGCAGTCATTTCCTTTTGCTGCTTCTGCTCTTCTTTTATCTGGAAACGGGAGAAAACATTATGCAAAATCGAAACTAAGGCAAGTCTATGGGATACGGAGGAGATTCTCACCTGCTGCTTCCACCTCTGCAACTTCTGCTCCCCACGTTTATCTATCTGCAAATTAAAGGGTTCTTGTGACGTCACCTCCTTCACCTTCTTCTCAGGAAGGGCAATGTGGTCAAATTGAGGCAGGGGCTGAGCTTTGAATTTTGGAATCTTGGCAGATTACAAGACAAAAAGGCTTAGCACAGGATCAGACCATGGTGCAATGATCTCACAGGGTCCACACTTACATCTGGATTTCTGAGCTGGTCTAGCTTCTTCTCCTTGTCTTCCATCCTTTGCCGGTCACGCTCATTGAAAGAGAAAGGGCAAACCTCCACTTGTTTCTGCTCAACCAACTTGGGCTTAAAGGGCACCCCGTAATGCGGCATTGGGTTGGCTTTTATGATAGGTGGAGGTTCATCCTACAAATGGCAACATGTTTGGTTATTACAAGGCTTACTTATGTGCGTCAATAGATTTTTGCACCGAATATGTCCTGCAGTGGTGTGTACGCTTTTTAGAATTTCTTTTTATAGCCGTTGTTGGATAACAACCTGTGGGATGACACCACTTGCTTCACTTAGGCTGCTAGTGTTGCATCATTGTCTGTGGTTATTACTATAAACAATTTGATGACAAAATAGAATCCACACGGCTTCTACAAGTAAATGGTTTATGGGATACACAAGTGATCACTTGCCTTCATTTCCTCCCAGGTTTGTACACGCACTCTGTTCTTAAGTGCAAAAGCTGGAGACTGCGGCACAGTTGGTGGCAGCGCCTTTTTATCGGGAACCCCCTGGGGGAAAAAAAAAAAAGGTATTATAAGTTAAAAAAAAAAAAAAAAAAAAAAGCAGCTACAAGATAATCAAGCAAAGCCTGGCAGCTGAAGACTACTGACCACTACGTCTGCTAGGATCCTGCTGGGGCAAGGTTTGGAATGGAAGGTGAATGGCTCTTCTTCCTCGCCATTTTTCTTCTCCCGCTGCTGAAGTCGCTTTTCAATTTCTAGATTGAAGCCTACGGGTTTGGTGGGTTCTTTGACAGGGGGCTTCTTTGGAAGAAGAGGGCCACCTTCCAAGATCTTTGTATTGAGCTCTTGGGCTTTAAATTTATATCTTCACAAGAAAAATATATTAATATATATTAATATTTGATGGCATCCTACAAACCAATACTACGGATTTCGAATAACGACCGCTTTCTAGGACAAGCCATCAATATTAGACTGGGAGATACAGGGAGCCTAGAGTCTTGTCACATTTTCCAAACAGCTATTTGAAGGTGCAATGTTATTGTTGTGCCGTCTACTTAGTTGGAGCAGTGCAGAATATTGCAGCATTATTATATTGAAGTGAATAGGACAATGTTGCAATATCTCATTTCCTGGAGTTCAGGTGGATCCCAAATATTTTATTTTTGCGTCTCCGTCACCATCCCTTTAGCGAACCATTAACATTAAAACGCTTTATGACATACCGTATATACTCGAGTATAAGCCGAGATTTTCAGCCCATTTGTTTGGGCTGAAAGTCCCCCTCTCGGCTTATACTCGAGTCATACCCAGGGGTTGGCAGGGGAAGGGGGGCTGTCTAATTATACTCACCTACTCCTGGAGCAGTCCCTGCAGTTCCCTGGCTCCCGGCCCCCAGCTTCTTCCTGTACTGAGCGGTCACATGGTACCGCTCATTACAGTAATGAATATGCGGCTCCAACTCCCATAGGGGTGGAGCCGCATATTCATTACTGTAATAAGCGGTAACATGTGACCACTCAGTACAGGAAGAAGCAGCAGCGCCGGGGAAGCAGGGAATGCACAGCGCCAGGAGCAGGTGAGTATAACGGGGAGGGGAGCGCAGCGCTGCGCAATATTCACCTGCTCCTTGTTCCGGCGCCACTCAGTCTTCAACATCTCCTGGTGACGTGGTTAGTGCGCGCCCTCTGCCTGAACATCAGTGCAGAAGACGCTGAAGATCGATCTGCACCGGAACGAAGTCAGGTCAATATTGAAAGTGCCGGGAGCCTGAGCGACGGAGAGGTGAGTATGTGATTTTTTTTTTTTTCTTTTTTTTAATATCGCAGCAACAGCAAATGGAGCAAGTGTCTGTATGAAGCATCTTATGGGGCAATAACGTTTGTGCAGCACTATATGGGGCAAGTGTCTGTCTGGGGCCATAATTAACGTTTGTGGAGAATTACGGTATATGGGGCAAGTGTCTGTATGGAGTATCTTATAGGGCCATAATCAAGGTTTGTGCAGCACTATATGGGGCAAATATCTTTATGGAGCATCTTATGGAGCCATAATCAACATTTGTGCAGCATTATATTGGGCAAATGTGTCTATGGAGCATCTTATGGGGCCATTATTAACCTTTATGCAGGATTATATGCGGCATATTTTAATATGGAGCATCTTATGGGGCCATCATAAACTTTATGGAGCATTATATGGGGCTCCTGATTCAATATGGATATTCAAAAACACAACCTACTGATGTCTCAATTTTACTTTTATTGGTATACTTTTGACATTTACAGGTAGCTACTGCATTTCCCACCCTAGGCTTATACTCGAGTCATTAAGTTTTCCCAGTTTTTGTGGCAAAATTAGGGGGGGGGGGGGGGGGGGATCGGCTTATACTTGAGTATATAGGGTAAATGCAAGTTTTGACGTATCTTCAAGATGGGTGGTAATTAGAACCTTCTGATCGTGGGGGATCTGGATTGCCCCATTTCAATGGAGCGATTGCGTACATTTGGGACAATTATTGTATTCAAACATGGCATTGCAGAGGCTCATTCCTGGAATTGCTGGTGGTCCTGGGGAGAAGTAATATGCTACATTTGTGGACCAATTCTCTTCTTAAAGAGTTTGCGTTTAGTTTGTAAGTTATGCAAAGATAAGGATAAGAAATAAATTCCAAAATCGTGGTGTGTCCGAAGCTCAGTGAATGCTTGACTGCCAATTGAGTCAGACTCGTTCTTGGGATTGCTAGGGGTCCCAGCAAATCGATCCACAACTATTGGGAAGTTATCCCATATACATAGCATTGGGAGCAACTTCCAAATATAGCACAAAACCTTTCACCATCACCCCAACTTCTTTCAATTAACCACTTAACCTCCAGAGATTTTTTCGATTTTGCGTTTTTCGCTCCCCTCCTTCCCAGAGCCATGACTTTATTTTTGGCCATATGAGGGCTTATTTTTTTTGATGGACGAGTTGTACTTTTCAATGACACCATTGGTTTTACCATGCCGTGTACTAGAAAACGGGAAAAAAAACAAGTTTGGTGAAATTGCAAAAAAGTGCAATCCCACACTTGTTTTTTGCTAGGTTCACTAAATGCTAAAACTGACCTGCCATTATGATTCTCCAGGTCATTACAAGTTCATAGACAACAAACATGTCTAGGTTCATTTATATCTAAGTGGTAAAAAAATAAATAAATTTACACAATTTTCCGCTACCTGTACAGTCTCCATTTTTTGTAATCTAGGGTTGGGTAAGGGCTTATTTTTTTTGCGTGCCGAGCTGACGTTTTTAATGATACCATTTCGGTGCAGATACGTTCTTTTGATCGCCCAGTATTGCATTTTAATGCAATGTTGCGGCGACCAAAGAAACACAATTCTGGCATTTCGATTTTTTTTCCTCACTACGCCGTTTAGCAATCAGGACAATTCTTTGTTTTATTGATAGTGCGATTTTTTGTGTTTTATTTTTAAAGGGGGGGGGTGTAATTTGAACTTTTTTTTAATATATATTTTTAAAACTTTCTTCTTTTGCCATGCTTCAATAGACTCCATGGGAGGATAGAAGCTGGCATAGCTTGATCGGCTCTGCTACATAGAGGCAATGCTCAGATCGCTCCTATGTAGCTGAATTACAGCATTGCTATGAGTGCCAACCACAGGGTAGCGCTCACAGCAATCTGGCATCAACCACCATAGAGGTCTCCAGGAGACTCTGGTTCTCATGCAGATGCACCGCTGACCCCCGATCACGTGACGGGGGTCAGCGGTGCACAGCACGCATTTCTGGCCGGAGGCGCTTGTTAAAAGTCGCTGTAAAGAGTTTGACAGCGGCATTTAACTAGTTAATAGGCACGGGCAGATTGCGCCTATTGCGGGCACATGTCAGCTGTTCAAAACAGCTGACATGTCCTGGCTTTGATGCCGGCTCACCGCCAGAGCCCACATCAAAGCGGGGGTTCTGCCATCGGACGTACTATTCCATCCAATGGCAGAAAGTGGTTAATTTATACAGATATTGGAGACGGCAGGATAAGTTTTACGTCATATTTGAAGTGGGCAGAACATCCTCCAGATTACTCACTGCTGCAGTTTTGCCAACTCCTCTGCTTCCACTTCTGCAGAACTCTTGCAGGTGACTGGTCTATGCCGCTGCCTGGTCGTTAATATAGGGGTCATCGGGTTTGTAATCTTTAATTTCACATTTTTAATAGGTGACGGACCTGAAACAACATTCTCATGAAAGAAGCCACAAAAGACAGTAAAAGGTTATTCAAACCAACTTGATCGTTTGATAGTCTACCAACCTTCCATCTCCTTCTGCCGGCTGCGCAGGTGGAAGCGTTGCGGTGTCTTTCTGCAGAAAGCCAGGACTTGCTCAGCTGTAGAAACATACTCCCCGGTGGTCTCCTCATGCTTCCTTTTGTTACTTTGAGACAGGTTGAAAGGTTTGGGAATGGTGCGACCGCCTTTTGGTATATGGGCCTAAAACAACAGATATTGTTCCAGTTATCTAAGCCATAGTGAATATCGGGAGTTTTTGTTCATGAGTGGTTTATTTTGTCGGATGATATTAGTGATGGGAGTCTGTGGATAGGGACATTCAAAGGAAGGCAATTATAGAAGAACCAATTTACTAATGATCAAATTGTCTAACCTGAGCAATCATCTCACAGAAAATTCCCTGAAAAGGAAATTTTCCTTTCCCAACACTGGTAATAGCAGCAGGCAGCCGCTGTTTCCCCATAAAACGGCCACTATATGAGCAATATATAGCACGTAGGGCAAGTGGGGAATAATTCTTCAGACGAGTCATTTCATTTAATGTGAAACCTCTGATTAAGCCGGTTTGCTTTTACTGACCTTATATGCATGCCAAGTCCAATGCCATGGACAAAATAAATGCGTTTGTAAAGATTGGCTTGTACCCATATTTCCTGTGAATACTTACTGGAGAAGGAGGGTGCTTGCGGAGCTCAGAGGTAAAGTCCACTTGTTTGTACTGCTCCCCACTTGACTCCTCTTGATGTCGTTTCATACGGTCATCAGTGTGAAAGTGAATGTCTACAGGCTTGGTGGACTGAACAGGAATCTTCTTCAAGGGCTGACCTATAAAGGAGTAAGTGAAGAACTTTAATACAACAATTATTTCGTGCTCTTAGATTTTGTGATGTGGATAACAGTAGGCCCATCTTAGAGCTACTACAAGTTCATTCCTGTACCTGCTCCAGCCAAGGCTGCCTTCAGAGACTCCTCATTCTTCTTAAGTTTCTGTGCAAGCTCCTGTTGAAGCTGCTGCATCTTCTCCAGTTCTTGTTCCTCTGAGTTCTTTACTCTTAAGGGCATATTTCTCCTCCTACAAGGATGAGATGAGATCCAAAGTTAGAAAGCAGAGCTTCTTAAGAATACTACAATGTCCTGATCCAGACTGAACAGATTGCCCAAATTTAAAAGGTCAGGGCTTCAGTAGCTCAATATTTACCTTGAAGATCTGGACAGGTCTCCTCACCCTGATACTACACATTACCACACAATATGAGACAGCTGACCTATCTATACCCATCAATCAAGAGATTGTTCTGACATACTTGAGAACTGTGGGGGTTAATGGCAATTTCCGCTTGGACGATGTGTCAGACACGCTGCTGGACAGTCCTTTGTTGATGGTGGAGTCTGCAGATTTGCATTTCACAGCATTCCTGGAAGAAAGATCACACGTTATAGGCCCGGGGAGAATATTCTTACTTGGTCCCAGGTTTCTGATGGTGGCTAGACACTTACAACCTCTGTCGTTTATTGGGCGGGTGCTCCTCCTGTTTAGGAGTGACCTTCTTCCTTTCGGCTCTGATCTTTGCCATTTGCTTATTCCTCTGTTGTGCAGATAGGCGTTTCGATGACCTTCTGAAAAACATAAAATATATATTGAGACCGTTAAAGTGATGAAAGCACTGGCACATAAGCACCACGTGGCTGCCCCCCCTCCCCCCCGCTCGATATCACCGCTGTCTGCATACTCAGAAAGCAAATAGCAGGGAATATAATGGAGGATGGAGCCACCAGCTGCTCCTTCCACCACTCAGTGTTCGACTGAGACAGCAGACTTCAGTGTATTACATCTGCTGTGCGGAGAGTCAGTGTGCACAGCAAAGTCCGGAGCGCTGGTGGAATGGGAGCAAGGTATGCATTTTTATTTAATGTGTTACTGGACATGGAGGTCAACATAGCAGATTTACTAGACCCCAACTGAATTTCCTGCTGAATATTTAGGAAAACTACAGCAATTAGCCCAGCAAGTGATACCACTGGAATCCAGGTCTCTGCCTCCATAATGCCATTTTCAAGTTAGGTGACAAATCTGATGACAGATTCAGGCTATATTCACACTTTGTGGATTTTGCTGCGGATCCGCAGCGGATTTGACCGCTGCGGATCCGAAGCAGTTTCCCATGAGTTTACAGTACAATGTCGGAACCTGAAAACTCATCTCTTCAGGAAAGCCTACAGCCTGCACTGACACCGCTGCCGCCTCATCACTATCGAAGCTACCGCCTCACCAACACCAGAGCTCCTGCAACCCTCAGCCCGCAAGGGCAGGGTCCTCGCCCCTCTGTATCAGTCCGTCATTGTTAGTTTGTTTACTGTATGTGATATCTGTAACTTGTATGTAACCCCTTCTCATGTACAGCACCATGGAATCAATGGTGCTATATAAATAAATAATAATAATAATAATAATAATAATCTAAACCTATGGGAAACAAACGCTGTGCACATGCTGCGGAAAAAAACTCGCGGAAACGCAGCGGATTAAATCCCATAGCATGTCACTTCTTTACTGCGGATTTTCACCTGCTCCAATAGGAAAAATGCAGATGCAAATCCGCATAAGAAACCGTAGTAAAAACCGCGATAAATCCGCAGTAAAAACCGCGACGGGTTTTCACTGCAGATTTTGGAATTCCGCTGCGGAAAATTCCGCAGTGGAATCCGCAAAGTGTGCACATAGCCTAACAATATTGACGAGAGCCCACTTAGGCCATGTTCACACTTTGCGGTTTTTACCGTGGAACCGCGGCGATTTTGCTGCTGCGGGTCTGCTGCAGTTTCCATTGTGTTTACAATAACATGTAAACCCTATGGAAACCGCAAACCGCTGTGCACATGCTGCGGGAAAAAAACGCGCGGGAACGCAGCGGTTTACAACCCGCAGCATGTCACTTCTTTGTGCAGAATCGCAGCGGTTCTGCACCCATAGAAATGCATTGATCCGCTTACTTCCCGCATGGGGCTGTGCCCTCCATGCGGGAAGTAAGCGGATAATGTGCGGTTGCTACCCGTGGTGGAGGAGAGGAGACTCTCCTCCAGGCCCCGGGAACCGTATTTGTGTAAAAAAAAAATCAAAAAAAAAAAAATCATGATATACTCACCTCTCAGCGCTGCATGCGGCCGTCCGGTCTCAGGTTTGCTATGCGACCAGGACCTGCGGTGACGTCGCGGTCACATGACCGTGACGTCACGAAGGTCCTTCTCGCACAGCATCTTTGGAACCGGACCGCCGCCTGCAGCACCGAGGAGATCGGGACGTCAGAGGGTGAGTATATCATTTTTAACATCACTTTGATGCTGCATATTGCTGCATATGCAGCATCAATAGTAGGAGTAAATCCCGCAACACAAACCGCGATAAATCTGCAGGGATAACCGCAGCGGGTTTGCCCTGCAGATTTATCAAATCCACTGCGGGAAAACCCGCAGCCCCCTTCCTAGGTGTGAACATACCCTTAGGCTATGTGCACACGATGCAGATTTAGTGCAGAATTGGTGCAGAACTGCAGCAGATTTTTCTCCTGCAGAAACGCTGCAGAACTGCACTGTGATTTACAGTACAATGTAAATCAATGTGAAAAAAAAAAAAAGCTGTGCACATGGTGCAGAAAAATCTGCGCAGAAACGCTGCAGATTTCAAAGTGCACGTCGCTTCTTTTGTGCAGTTCTGCAGCGTTTCTGTGCAGATTTTTCTGCACCATGTGCACAGCTTTTTTTTTTTTACATTGATTTACCAGAGACTGCACAGAGACTGCACAGAGACTGCACAGAGACTGCACAGAGACTGCACAGAGACTGCACAGAGACTGCACAGAGACTGCACAGAGACTGCACAGAGACTGCACAGAGACTGCACAGAAACTGCACATGCAGCAGTTTCCCATGAGTTTACAGTACAATGTAAACCTATGGGAAACAAAAAACGCTGTGCACATGCTGCGGAAAAAAACGCGCAGAAACGCAGCGGATTACATTCCGCAGCATGTCACTTCTTTTCTGCGGATTTTCACCTGCTCCAAAAGGAAACTGCAGATGAAAATCCACAGAAGAAACCGCAGTAAAAACCGCAACGGGTTTTCACTGCGGATTTTGGAATTCTGCTGCGGAAAAATCCGCAAAGTGTGAACTTAGCCTTACAGTGGAATTCATACATGACATGGCATTGTGCAGTCCTTGCAAATACACAGCGATGCGTTCACGCACAACCACAGGGCGTAATAAAAGACTATGGAGTGCACCACACAATAGAATAGAAAGGGATACACCTGTAGTCCACATTAACACATGACGAATCTGGACAAAAGAACTATGACTTTATGCAGTGGTCATGTCATATTGCAGTAAAGTGATATCCTTTTAGTATCATTGAAGCTCCTAGCATGTGTTTAGGCCAGTGTTTTCGGCATTTAATATAATTTCTTTGGGCTTATTATCTTTCTCTAATTATTTTGCATGCATTTGTGTCTGTGTCACTTCTTGTGTATACTGCTTATTTGTGCAATATCTTGAAGACCTCAGCATCTTATTCATGTGACACTGTTTAGCCAATTGTGTTTACATGTATGCATTTTTATTTGCTATTTCTTAGCCTTGTATGTACCTTCATATTTGGGCATATGGGAGAGGGGCCTTTTGGCTTTATTAAAAGCCACTTGAGTTGTTGTTATGTCATGTCAGTGACGTTTTTAATGTTTTTATGGTGTTGGTTTGTTCTGTATTTTGCTAAATAAAATTTCTATATATTAGGCTACTTTCACACTAGCGTTAACTGCAATCCGTCACAATGCGTCGTTTTGCAGAAAAAACGCATCCTGCAAAAGTGCAAAAGTGCTTGCAGGATGCGTTTTTTCCCCATAGACATGTATTGACGACGCATTGCCACACGTCGCATCCGTCGTGCGACGGATGCGTCGTGCTTTGGCGGACCGTCGGGAGCAAAAAACGCTACATGTAACGTTTTTTGCCCCTGACGGACCGCTTTTTCCGACCGCGCATGCGCGGCCGGAACTCCGCCCCCACCTCCCCGCACCTCACAATGGGGCAGCGGATGCGCCGGAGAAATGAATCCGCTGCCTCAGTTGTGCAGTGTGTTAAACGCTAGCGTCGGAATCTCTGCCCGACGCATTGCGACGGGGAGATTCCGACGCTAGTGTGAAAGAAGCCTAAGTGGTGATCCCTGGTATTGGTCCGCAGCTTTTTCTTTTGTCTAGACACGCACAACGACAGCACACACTGAACGCATTTTTCCAGTCATTACCTTCTGGTCTGTGGAGTCTTCTGCTGTTTCTTAGCGTCTCTTGGGTAACTGCTGCTGTCAGAACTCTGCTCTAAGAAAGAAAAAAGAAAAAATGATTATGATACAAGAAGTACAAATTGATTATGACTGGCTAGCAACCTCTTTTATCATATACTTTTAGGGCAATCTCAGTAGGGCACAATCTAGCTGCACTTGTGATCTGAAAGGTCATCTACAGTACCCAAAATTCCAAATCAACCTCTCATATAGGGTACCTCAACCACATGGTATCTATTGAAGTGTGCGCCAATTAGGTATATATTATTAGAACATTAAACTACAACGAGCAGGTCCTGTACTGGCCGACTACATTCATATGGACACTAACTACAACTGGAGGTGCTGTCACTATGCAGGCTCTGTACTCATCCAACATAGGGAAAACTAGTTGTCCCCTGTATTACAGCAGTTAGGCCGGGCTACTAGGCAGTCTGGCAACAAGCTTGCTAACAGTTTTGATTAAAAGCAGTTGAATTGTGGCTGCAGTTTTGGCAAGTAGTAAATGTAGTCAGCAAGACCTTCAGCAGAATAGTGAGTACAGCTCTGGGGTATAATACAGGATATAACTCAGGATCAGTACAGGATAAATCAAAATAGCTAGGGAGGATATCCCACTGTTCAAAACATAACCTTTAATGTAATAAAGTTAAAATATCTTGGATCCCAACAAAACACAAACATAGAACAAAAAGAAAATGTGCTCAGGTGAACCAGTGCTCAAGAATAAAAATTGGAAGTTCGAACTCTGCTTCAGGAAAATGGCCGCCGCGATGTCCATCTGCGCACGCGCGGCATCCCGCGGCCATTTTCCTGAAGCCCCGGGAAGCAGGAGACTCCATCTGCGCACGTGCGGCCTCAGGAAGATGGCCGCGCCCACCGAGAAACCGCTGAATAGCGGCGAGTGCGCTCTTTTTCTACAACTGCGCAGTGCATTTGGCACTTGCGCATGCGAGAAGCACTACGCCACCAACGGGAACATAAGCAAGATGTGGGGGAGAAACAGCGCTGTGACCACGCCCATCTGACCAGACCAGCCTGATTGACAGGCGAAAAAGGCCACTTTTGTAAGGTATTTCGGCAGCATAGGTAGGGAATCAGGGGACAAAAAATACCCTATTGTAAAGCACAGCTCAGGCCCTATTTAACAGTATTTTTATCTCCTACTGGAAAAACGGGGTGACAGGTTCCCTTTAACCCCTTCATGACCCAGCCTATATTG
Organism: Ranitomeya imitator; assembly: GCF_032444005.1. NCBI lineage: Eukaryota > Metazoa > Chordata > Amphibia > Anura > Dendrobatidae > Ranitomeya > Ranitomeya imitator. Next base: position 446,607,747 of record NC_091283.1, on the reverse strand, counting down.
ACCTTAAAGACCTTGCCGTTTTTTGCAATTCTGACCAGTGTCCCTTTATGAGGTAATAACTCAGGAACGCTTCAATGGATCCTAGCGGTTCGGAGATTGTTTTTTCGTGACATATTGGGCTTCATGTTAGTGGTAAATTTAGGTCAATAAATTCTGTGTTTATTTGTGATAAAAACGGAAATTTGGCGAAAATTTCGCAATTTTCACATTTTGAATTTTTATTCTGTTAAACCAGAGAGTTATGTGACACAAAATAGTTAATAAATAACATTTCCCACACGTCTACTTTACATCAGCACAATTTTGGAAACAAAATTTTTTTTTGCTAGGAAGTTATAAGGGTTAAAATTTGACCAGCGATTTCTCATTTTTACAACGAAATTTACAAAACCATTTTTTTTTAGGGACCACCTCACATTTGAAGTCAGTTTGAGGGGTCTATATGGCTGAAAATACCCAAAAGTGACACCATTCTAAAAACTGCACCCCTCAAGGTGCACAAAACCACATTCAAGAAGTTTATTAACCCTTCAGGTGCTTCACAGCAGCAGAAGCAACATGGAAGGAAAAAATGAACATTTAACTTTTTAGTCACAAAAATGATTTTTCAGCAACAATTTTTTTATTTTCCCAATGGTAAAAGGAGAAACTGAACCAGGAAAGTTGTTGTCCAATTTGTCCTGAGTACGCTGATACCTCATATGTGGGGGTAAACCACTGTTTGGGCGCACGGCAGGGCTTGGAAGGGAAGGAGCGCCATTTGACTTTTTGAATGAAAAATTATCTCCATCGTTAGCGGACACCATGTCGCGTTTGGAGAGACCCTGTGTGCTTAAACATTGGAGCTCCCCCACAAGTGACCCCATTTTGGAAACTGGACCCCCCAAGGAACTTATCTAGATGCCTAGTGAGCACTTTAAACCCTCAGGTGCTTCACAAATTGATCCGTAAAAATGAAAAAGTACTTTTTTTTCACAAAAAATTTATTTTCGCCTTAATTTTTTCATTTTCACATGGGCAATAGGATAAAATGGATCCTAAAATTTGTTGAGCAATTTCTCCCGAGTACGCCGATACCTCATATGTGGGGGTAAACCACTGTTTGGGCACACGGCAGGGCTCGGAAGGGAAGGCGCGCCTTTTAACTTTTTGAATGGAAAATTAGCTCCAATTGTTAGCGGACACCATGTCGCATTTGGAGAGCCCGTGTGCCTATGCAATGGAGCTCCCCCACAAGTGACCCCATTTTGGAAACTAGACCCCCCAAGGAACTTATCTAGATGCATACTGAGCACTTTAAACCCCCAGGTGCTTCACAGAAGTTTATAATGCAGAGCCATGAAAATAAAAAATAGTTTTTCTTTTCTCAAAAATGATTTTTTAGCCTGGAATTTCCTATTTTGCCAATGGTAATAGGAGAAATTGGACCACAAATGTTGTTGTCCAGTTTGTCCTGAGTATGCAGATACCCCATATGTGGGGGTAAACCACTGTTTGGGCGCACGGCAGGGCTCAGAAGGGAAGGCACGCCATTTGGCTTTTTAAATGGAAAATTATCTCCAATCATTAGCGGACACCATGTCGCGTTTGGAGAGCCCCTGTGTGCCTAAACATTGGAGATCCCCCACAAATTACCCCATTTTGGAAACTAGACCCCCAAAGGAACTAATCTAGATGTGTAGTGAGCACTTTGAACCCTCAAGTGCTTCACAGAAGTTTATAACGCAGAGCCATGAAAATAAAAAAAATAAATTATTTTCTCAAAAATGAATTTTAGCCCGCAATTTTTTATTTTCCCAAGGGTAACAGGAGAAATTTGACCCCAAAAGTTGTTGTCCAGTTTCTCCTGAGTACGCTGATACCCCATATGTGGGGGTAAACCACTGTTTAGGCACATGCTGGGGCTCGGAAGTGAAGTAGTGACGTTTTGAAATGCAGACTTTGATGGAATGCTCTGTGGGCGTCACGTTGCGTTTGCAGAGCCCCTGATGTGGCTAAACAGTAGAAAAACCCCACAAGTGACCCCATTTTGGAAACTAGACCCCGAAAGGAACTTATCTAGATGTGAGGTGAGCACTTTGAACCCCCAAGTGCTTCACAGAAGTTCATAACACAGAGCAGTGAAAATAATAAATACGTTTTCTTTCCTCAAAAATAATTTTTTAGCCCAGAATTTTTTATTTTCCCAAGGGTTACAGGAGAAATTGGACCACAAAAGTTGTTGTCCAGTTTCTCCTGAGTACGCTGATACCCCATGTGTGGGGGTAAACCACTGTTTGGGCACACGTGGGGGCTCAGAAGGGAAGTAGTGACTTTTGAAATGCAGACTTTGATGGAATGGTCTGCGGGCGTCACATTGCGTTTGCAGAGCCCCTGGTGTGCCTAAACAGTAGAAACCCCCCACAAGTGACCCCAGAGCCGTGAAAATAAAAAATCATTTTTCTTTCCTCAAAAATGATGTTTTAGCAAGCAATTTTTTATTTTCTCAAGGGTAACAGGAGAAATTGGACCCCAGTAATTGTTGCGCAGTTTGTCCCGAGTATGCTGGTACCCCATATGTCGGGGTAAACCACTGTTTGGGCACACGTCGGGGTTCGGAAGTGAGGGAGCACCATTTGAATTTTTGAATACAAGATTGGCTGGAATCAATGGTGGCGCCATGTTGCGTTTGGAGACCCCCTGAAGTGCCTAAACAGTGGAAACCCCTCAATTCTACCTCCAACACACCCCTAACCCTTATCCCAACTGTAGCCGTAACCCTAATCACAACCCTAACCCCAACACACCCCTAACCACAACCCTAACCCCAACACACCCGTAACCCTAACCACAACCCTAATTCCAACCCAACCCTAAGGCTATGTGCCAACGTTGCGGATTCGTATGAGATTTTTCAGCATCATTTTTGAAAAATCCGCGGGTAAAAGGCACTGCGTTTTACCTGTGGATTTACCGTGGATTTCCAGTGTTTTTTGTGCGGATTTCACCTGTGGATTCCTATTGAGGAACAGGTGTAAAACGCTGCGGAATCCGCACAAAGAATTGGCATGCTGCGGAAAATACAACGCAGCGTTCCCGCGCGGTATTTTCTGCACCATGGGCACAGCGGATTTGGTTTTCCATATGTTTACATGGTACTGTAAACCTGATGGAACACTGCTGCGGATCCTCAGCCAAATCCGCACCGTGTGCACATAGCCTAATTCTAAAGGTATGTGCACACGCTGCAGAAAATGCTGCGGATCCGCAGCAGTTTCCCATGAGTTTACAGTTCAATGTGAACCTATGGGAACCAAAAATCGCTGTACACATGCTGCGGAAAAACTGCACGGAAACGCAGCGGTTTACATTCCGCAGCATGTCACTTCTTTCTGCGGATTCCGCAGCGGTTTTACAACTGCTCCAATAGAAAATCGCAGTTGTAAAACCGCAGTGAAATGCGCAGAAAAACCGCGGTAAATCCACGATAAATCGGCAGCGGTTTAGCACTGTGGATTTTTCAAATCCGCTGCGGAAAAATCCGCATAGGACCAGAATACGTGTGCACATACCGAAACCCTAACCCTACCCCTACCCCTAGTTCTTACCCCAACCTTAGTGGGAAAAAAAAAAATTCTTTTTTTTTTTTTTATTGTCCCTATCTATGGGGGTGACAAAGGGGGGGGGTCATTTACTATTTTTTTTATTTTGATCACTGAGATATAACCTATCTCAGTGATCAAAATTCACTCTGGAACGAATCTGCACTGCACATGCGCCCGCCATTTTGGAAGATGGCAGCGCCCAGGAAAGAAGACGGACGGACCTCGGGCGGCTAGGTAAGTATAAGGGGGGGGGAGATCAGGGCACGGGGGGGGGGCGTCGGAGCACGGGGGGGGGGGTGGATCGGAGCATGGGGGGGGTGGATCGGAACACGGGAGGGAGGATTGGAGCACGGGGGAGGATTGGAGCACGGGGTGAGGGATCGCTGTGCGGGGGGGTGGATCGGAGCACGGGGGGGGTCGCTGTGTGCGGGGGGGGATCGGAGTGCCGGGGGGTTTGATTGGAGCGCGGGGGGGGTTTGATTGGAGCGCGGGGGGTGTGATTGGTGCACGGGGGAAGCGGACAGGAGGACGGGGGAGCGGAGCACAGGACGGAGGAAAGCGGACCACAGATCGGGGGGCTGGGGGGGGCGATCGGAGGGGTGGGGTGGGTGCACATAAGTGTTTCCAGCCATGGCCGAAGATATGGCAGCATCGGCCATGGCTGGATTGTAATATTTCACCAGTTTTTTAGGTGAAATATTACAAATCGCTCTGATTGGCAGTTTCACTTTCAACAGCCAATCAGAGCGATCGTAGCCACGAGGGGGTGAAGCCACCCCCCCTGGGCTAAACTACCACTCCCCCTGTCCCTGCAGATCGGGTGAAATGGGAGTTAACCCTTTCACCCGGCCTGCAGGGACGCGATCTTTCCATGACGCATATGCTGCGTCATGGGTCGGAATGGCACCGACTTTCATGACGCAGCGTATGCGTCAAAGGTCGGGAAGGGGTTAAGGGCAGAGGGTGGGGGTGGGTATGCTTCCACTATCTTCCCTGTAACACTCCTGTAGAACTCCTGTCCTGAGAAGGACAGGCCCCAAGTGAGCCCTACTATGGGCACCCACCCTCGAGGACTTACCTTAAGCTGCAGACACAGCTAGCCTTGCTGACTTGTGGGTGCCTAGCCACTGCGGGACCCATATTATATGGACTTTTATGGACTTTATTGCTGGATTTGTGATTGGGCCCATTGGCCCCTATTTATATTAAAACTCCCCTGATTCTCCTGTACTGGAGTTGAAACGCGTAGGGAGAAGAGAGCCATCTGTGTTCATATACTGGATGGTGGGTGCCCATAGTAGGGCTCACTTGGGGCCTGTGCTTGTAAGGACAGAAGTTCTACAGGGGTGTTACAGGGAAGATAGTTGAAGCATACCCACCCCCACCCTCTGCCCTTAATTCTGGGACCACCATTCTCAGCTCTTGGAGAGAGAGGCAATTTATTGATACGTCCATCCAGATTGGTAAGACTGATCCAATTTTTATTCTTGAGCACTGGTTCACCTGAGTACGTTTTCTTTTTGTTCTATGTTTGTGTTTTGTTGAGATCCAAGATATTTTAACTTGATTACATTAAAGGTTATGTTTTAAACAGTGGGATATCCTCTCTAGCTATTTTGATTCATTAGCCCTGAGGGTACAGTAACGACGAAGCCTATTGCACGCCACAGCTATTTATCAGTGCAGGATAAGTAATGTACAGGTCCTTCTCAAAAAATTAGCATATAGTGTTAAATTTCATTATTTACCATAATGTAATGATTACAATTAAACTTTCATATATTATAGATTCATTATCCACCAACTGAAATTTGTCAGGTCTTTTATTGTTTTAATACTGATGATTTTGGCATACAACTCCTGATAACCCAAAAAACCTGTCTCAATAAATTAGCATATTTCACCCATCCAATCAAATAAAAGTGTTTTTTAATAACAAACAAAAAAACCAACAAATAATAATGTTCAGTTATGCACTCAATACTTGGTCGGGAATCCTTTGGCAGAAATGACTGCTTCAATGCGGCGTGGCATGGAGGCAATCAGCCTGTGACACTGCTGAGATGTTATGGAGGCCCAGGATGCTTCAATAGCGGCCTTAAGCTCATCCAGAGTGTTGGGTCTTGCGTCTCTCAACTTTCTCTTCACAATATCCCACAGATTCTCTATGGGGTTCAGGTCAGGAGAGTTGGCAGGCCAATTGAGCACAGTAATACCATGGTCAGTAAACCATTTACCAGTGGTTTTGGCACTGTGAGCAGGTGCCAGGTCGTGCTGAAAAATGAAATCTTCATCTCCATAAAGCATTTCAGCCAATGGAAGCATGAAGTGCTCCAAAATCTCCTGATAGCTAGCTGCATTGACCCTGCCCTTGATGAAACACAGTGGACCAACACCAGCAGCTGACATGGCACCCCACACCATCACTGACTGTCGGTACTTGACACTGGACTTCAGGCATTTTGGCATTTCCTTCTCCCCAGTCTTCCTCCAGACTCTACATTTCAAAAACCTGACCTGCACATCCAAACATAGACTGAGTGTGAACAGGTGCTGAACCCAGAGTCGCCAACTCGTATATAGTTAAGTAAAAAGGGCAGCACACTGCAGCGCCAAAACATGCAAACTTGAAAACACGAAATTTGAACTGCATTACTGCACTAGAAATATGAAAAATGAGAGCTTTTAGCGCATAAAAATGGCCATATTTATGTGTACCTCGTAGCCACTTTACGGCATCTCTCTTATACGAGGTCCTACGCTTGACCTACCTCGCTGAGAATAAACGTCTCCATCTGAATGGGTACATGTGAAACCTCTTCTTGGACTCAAATTCTCACTCTCTGTGGAGGGGTATTAGACCTACTATAATTAAAGTGGCTACGAGGTACACATAAATATGGCCATTTTTATGCGCTAAAAGCTCTCATTTTTCATATTTCTAGTGCAGTAATGCAGTTCAAATTTCGTGTTTTCAAGTTTGCATGTTTTGGCGCTGCAGTGTGCTGCCCTTTTTACTTAACTATATACGAGTTGGCGACTCTGGGTTCAGCACCTGTTCACACTCAGTCTATGTTTGGATGTGCAGGTCAGGTTTTTTGAAATGTATTCTCTAGCCTTCTGATCGTGCACTCCCGCCTCCTAGCCACAGGTGTTTTAATTATAGTAGGTCTAATACCCCTCCACAGAGAGTGAGAATTTGAGTCCAAGAAGAGGTTTCACATGTACCCATTCAGATGGAGACGTTTATTCTCAGCGAGGTAGGTCAAGCGTAGGACCTCGTATAAGAGAGATGCCGTAAAGTGGCTACGAGGTACACATAAATATGGCCATTTTTATGCGCTAAAAGCTCTCATTTTTCATATTTCTAGTGCAGTAATGCAGTTCAAATTTCGTGTTTTCAAGTTTGCATGTTTTGGCGCTGCAGTGTGCTGCCCCTTTTTAACTTAACTTTCCTCCAGACTCTGGCACCTTGATTTCCGAATGACATGCAAAATTTGCTTTCATCAGAAAAAAGTACTTGGGACCACTTAGCAACAGTCCAGTGCTGCTTCTCTGTAGCTCAAAAGTGGCTTTACCTGGGGAATGCGGCACCTGTAGCCCATTTCCTGCACACGCCTGTGCACGGTGGCTCTGGATGTTTTCACACCAGACTCAGTCCACTGCTTCCTCAGGTTCCCCAAGGTCTGGAATCGGTCCTTCTCCACAATCTTCCTCAGGGTCCGGTCTCCTCTTCTCGTTGTACAGCGTTTTCTGCCACATTGTTTCCTTCCAACAGACTTACCATTGAGGTGCCTTGATACAGCACTCTGGGAACAGCCTATTTGTTGAGAAATTTCTTTCTGGGTCTTACCCTCTTGCTTGAGGGTGTCAATGATGGCCTTCTTGACATCTGTCAGGTCGCTAGTCTTACCCATGATGGGGGTTTTGAGTAATGAACCAGGCAGGGAGTTTATAAAAGCCTCAGGTATCTTTTGCATGTGTTTAGAGTTAATTAGTTGATTCAGAAGATTAGAGTAATAGGTCGTTTAGAGAACCTTTTCTTGATATGCTAATTTATTGAGACAGGTTTTTTGGGTTATCAGGAGTTGTATGCCAAAATCATCAGTATTAAAACAATAAAAGACCTGACAAATTTCAGTTGGTGGATAATGAATCTATAATATATGAAAGTTTAATTGTAATCATTACATTATGGTAAATAATGAAATTTAACACTATATGCTAATTTTTTGAGAAGGACCTGTATGTACACAGTGACTCCACCAGCACAATAGCGAGTGCAGCTCTGGAGTATAATACAGGATGTAACTCAGGATCACTACAGGATAAGTAATGTAATGTATGTACACAGTGACTGCATCAGCAGAATAGTGAGTGCAGCTCTGGAGTATAATACAGGATGTAACTCAGGATCACTACAGGATAAGGCTACTTTCACACTAGCGTTTTTTGAAATACGTCGCAATGCGTCGTTTATGGCAAAAAAACGCATCCTGCAAAGTTGTTTGCAGGATGCGTTTTTGCCCCATAGATTAACATTAGCGACGCATTGCCACACGTCGCAACCGTCGTGCAACGGTTGCTCCGTGTTGTGGCGGACCGCCGGGAGCAAAAAACGTTAAATGCAACGTTTTTTTGCTGCCGACGGACCGCTTTTTCCGCCCGCGCATGCGCCGGAGAAATGCATCCGCTGCACCCGTTGTGCGGCGCATCAAACGCTAGCGTCGGAATCTCAGCCCGTCGCATTGCGACGGGGAGATTCCGACGCTAGTGTGAAAGTAGCCTAAGTAATGTAATGTATGTACACAGTGACTGCACCAGCATAATAGTGAGTGCAGCTCTGGAGTATAACACAGGATGTAACTCAGGACCAGTACAGGATAAGTAATGTAATGTATGTACACAGTGACTCCACCAGCAGAATAGTGAGTGCAGCTCTGAAGTATAACACAGGATGTAACTCAGGATCAGTACAGGATAAGTAATGTAGTGTATTTACACAGTGACTCCACCAGCAGAATAGTGAGTGCAGCTCTGGGGTATAATACAGGATGTAACTCAGGATCCGTACAGGATAAGTAATGTAATGTATGTACACAGTGACTGCACCAGCAGAATAGTGAGTGCAGCTCTGGAGTATAATACAGAATGTAACTCAGGATCAGTACAGGATAAGTAATGTAATGTATGTACACAGTGACTCCACCAGCAGAATAGTGAGTGCAGCTCTGGAGTATAACACAGGATGTAACTCAGGATCAGTACAGGATAAGTAATGTAATGTATGTACACAGTGACTGAATTCTCAGCGTAAATATTTACACTAACTGTAATATGCTCAAAATGCAGACACTTTCCATGATTACCTGCTGCTGTGTCCCCAGTGGCAGAAGTCACTGTATTCTGATCTGATGCTGGGGGCACGTTCTCGCCATCAGTCACTTGATCTGCAGCACAATAAAAATTTGCAGTTACAGTCAATTCAGCTTTAGGAGATCAGCAATTAAAACTGGGACTATTAAACTGGGGAGAAGGCTGGAATTCAGTGAAGCGATTTTCGACACTCACCAAACCAGGAATCTGCATTATGATCATCATCATGGATGGTACCAAAGTTGATATATGTTGATGGAGCATCATAAGAGTAGCTTTCCGGTAAGCCAGCCATGACCTGCTCCTCCCTTGTTAACACGTCTTCTTGGAATCAGTAGTGCTGTATTAGACTATTACCCTGGGTGGTAAAGAGGGGGGAAATTTTTTTTTTATAAAATGCAATACTAAACACCCATATGATGGTCTCTCCATGGGGTCTAGAGTGACAGAAAAGCATCCAGATACTTTCCAATAAGAGACACCCCTACAGCCAGTCACTTCCGGTGAATTCTGCATCTCAAACCCACAATGAGCCCCACTCAAGTTACCTTTAAAGTACCTCACCCCACATCACCAATTCACATGCATAGCCAGCACTCACCCTATTCCTTATCCTTTGCTGGTGCACTCATGTATCCCATCTCACCCCTACACGGTCTTCATTTCATTCCTTTTAATACGTCATTTTGTGAGTCCCCACATCTATGTCATCCCAAATACTAGTCTGAATACAGCACCACAAGTATGTCCCCAGGTTTATACCACCAGATACCAGCCCAAATGCAGAATTCCATCATGCCGCCCTAAAATCTAGCATAGCACCTGACTCAGAGTATAACACAATACAGTACTTTCCCTGATAAGCCTCCAGGATCTTTACTGAAGAGATCCATTGCAAGCACCTGATGGACCCATGCAGATGCTGTGGCCCTCAGGAGCCCATACTGCCCAGTTTTCAATGTGCAACATTCCCCATACATACACAGCAGATGTGTGCACTTTATAAATGGAACCGAGCTTGTGCCATACAGTTTGGATACAGACTTGTCTACTTAGCGCCATCCTCAGCAGTTTAGCCTCTTAGATTCTACAGTCAATCGGGGTAGTGGCATGTAAAAAGTTGGACATTGAGGATCGGAAGGTCTTTTTCTGTAGCTATCACCCTTCCGCCGCAATAGGACTGAAGGCTGCCAATGGCATTATGTTGTGGAAGATGATAAGAAGTTGGTGGAGTGGGCGACTGGAGGACCCTCATGTCTGTAAACCAATAAAGCCCAATCTGTGCTTCATAGGAGATCAGCAAGTTAAAGAGGTTGTCCACTTTCAGACAACGTTTTGCTCTGGCTGAGGTTTGTTAAACCACAAACTACACTTTACTCACCTTCCAGGGTCCACCGGCAATTCTCAGCCACTGCTCCAGGTGTCCGGCATTGGCTGCGGCGCTCAAGTCAATGGCACGGCAGTCAATGAGTGAGCTCAGCGGCTCTGCCAGTGTAGACGGATAGTCCCCTTCAGAGCTGCGGAGCACACTGGAAAAAAAAAATATATTATTTGTGGTGTATGCATATTTATTTTAAGTTATAGATTTTGGAAGGCGAGAAAAGAAAAAAAAAAAAAAAGCGAAGGAGGGGGAACCACTGAGACCCTCTAACCCAAGTGCACGCATGCACCTGGAGCAGGTCCTACTATGTAAAGCACCACTGTAGTGAGTGGTTTTTTTTTGTTTGTTTTTTTTTTTTTGGGGGGGGGGGGTTTGAGGGGTAACAGAGTAGTGTTTCTAACCTAAGGTCCCTGTTCCTACTCATAGGGCTCATAGTCACTTGGAGAAACTCGGATGAGTCTCGCACATCAATACCCGGCACTCCGGAGCGGAGGGTGCAGCTGCATGTATTGCTATGCGGCAACACGCTCCGATCCGAGTGCAGTGCCGGGTATTGACGTGCGAGACTCATCCACGTTTCTCGCAAGTGAGTATGAACCCTTTTACACCGCCGACTTCACCTTTTTTAGACACCGCTCTGGTCCCGTAGCGCCATCTTGTGACCATAACTTCTGACTCGTTGGAAGTCAGAAGCAATGGTGACAAGCTCTCAATGCAAACCTATGAGAGCCAAAACAAGGCCAGAACCAGGCTCTTATAAGCTGGCATTGAAAAGTGACCTCCGGCTCATTACAGCAAACACTGGAGCCATCCGGTAGGTCATAAACTGTTGGAGACCAAAAAGAGCGGCAGTGACAGAAGGTGAAGACGGCAGCAGGAGAGTATAATACCAGAGTCAGGTACCTTCGATTAAAAAGCACCACTCCAGCGCTGCATTAAAAAATAAAAATAAAAAAACAAACAAACGCTGGAGTGGTGCTTTAAAGGGATTGTCCACTACTAGAATCCCTTCTGAATCTGAATGTTTGCCCCCATTAAAATAAAAATACTAAGGGTACCGTCAAACTATAACATTTCGATCGCTATGACGGTACGATTCGTGACGTTCCAGCGATATCGTTACGATATCGCTGTGTCTGACACGCAGCAGCGATCAAGGATCATGCTGAGAATCGTACGTCGTAGCAGATCGTTTGGAACTTTCTTTCATCGCTGGATCTCCCGCTGTCATCGCTAGATCGGTGTGTGTGACACCGATCTAGCGATGCGATCCAGCGATGCGTTCGCTTGTAACCAGGGTAAACATCGGGTAACTAAGCGCAGGACCGCGCTTAGTTACCCGATGTTTACCCTGGTTACAAGCGTTAAACTAAAAAAAAACAAACAGCACATACTTACATTCTGGTGTCCGTCAGGTCCCTTGCAGTCTGCTTCCAGCACTGTGACTGCCGGCCGTAAAGTGAAAGCAGAGCACAGCGGCTGTGCTTTCACTTTCACTTTACGGCCGGCAGTCACAGTGCGGGAAGCAGAGACTGCAAGGGACCCGACGGACACCAGAATGTAAGTATGTGCTGTTTGTTTTTTTTTAGTTTAACGCTTGTAACCAGGTTAAACATCGGGTAACTAAGCGCGGTCCTGCGCTTAGTTACCCGATGTTTACCCTGGTTACCCAGGGACCTCGGCATCGTTGGTCGCTGGAGAGCTGTCTGTGTAACAGCTCCCCAGCGACCACACTACGATTTACCTACGATCACGGCCAGGTCATATCGCTGGTCGTGATCGTAGGTAAATCGTATAGTGTGACGGTACCCTTAGGCTATGTGCACAGGTTGCGGATTCTCTGCGGATCCGCAACATTTTTTGCGGTGCAGAACCGCTGCAGATCCGCAATTGACTTACAGTACAATGTAAATCAATGAGAAAAAAAAAATGCTGTGCACACTTTGTGGAAAATCCGCTGGGGGAAACGCTGCGGTTTAAAAGAAGTAGCATGTCACTTATTTTTTGCGAATCTGCAGCGTTTTTGTACCCATTCCATTATAGAAAACCGCAGGGGTAAAAAACGCAGCAAATCCGCCCAAAAAAAAAAAAAAAACGCAGAAAAAATGCACAAAAAAACGCAACAAATCCGCAGGTGCGTTTTCTGCCAGGAGAGGCAGAATCCGCACCAGAAATTCCTAAGGCTAATCCACAACGTGTGCACATAGTCTTATACTCACCTCCGGTGTTGTTCCTGCGATGTCAGCACTCCCCAGGGCTCACGTGCGGTTGTCAACCCCTTTCCGACATCGGGCGTAATAGTACGCCGATGTCAGACTCCCTCCCTTTGATGTAGGCTCCGGTGGTGAGCCACATCATTCCCGGCACATGTCAGCTGACCCGCAATAGCCGCGACTGGAATCATGATCCACTCGCGGCTATTAAGCAGTTAAATGCCGCTGTCAACAGCGGCATTTAAATTGCGTTTCCGGCAATCACGTCGGAATGGTATCATTAAAAACATCAGCTCAGCTCGCAAAAAAATAAGCCCTCACCCAACCCGAGATCACGAAAAATTGGGAAGCTACAGGTACCGGAAAATGGAACCATTTTTTTTTTTTAACAAAGTTTGGATTTTTTTTTTTCACCACTTAGATAACAAAGAACCTAGATATGTTTGGTGTCTATGAACTCATAATGACCTGGAGAATCATAGCACATTAGTTTTATCATTTAGTGAAAAGAGTAAAAAAAAAAAGTGTGGGATTGCACTTTTTTTGCAATTTCACCGCACTTGGAAATTTTTCCCGCTTTCTAGTACACGACATGGTAAAACCAATGGTGTCGTTCAAAAGTACCACTCGTCTTGCAAAAAATAAGCCCTCACATGGCCATATTGACGGGGGGGAAATTATGGCTCTGGGAAGGAGGGGAACGAAAATGCAAAACTGAAAAAAGCTCCAGGGGTTAAGTCACGCGAGCCCTATGCCCAATCAGCGTTGGCATCAATGTCCATGAATTCAGATGTATTGAACATTAACAGGAAGACAGGACTGCGGCTGCTCTCCGATTTCCTATTCGTGTTTGATTTGTCCGAATGTGGGGACCGTGACATAGGCGCTGATTGGGCACAGGGCTCCCATGAGATACCAACCACACATGAGCCCCAGTACCGCAAGTGGAAAACATTCAAATCGAGAAGGGGATTGTCCTAGTAGTGGACAACCTCTTCAACTTCGCTCGGCCTTACAGAATCTTTCCCTCACTGTTTTGCGGTCAAGTTTGACACAGAATTTTCCTAGAATCCCTATATCGCTCGCGTTCCCTGCATCTTAAAAACATCTCCAGAATCCGGCCTTTTCTCACCTTTTAAACTGCAAAAACTCTTCCGGTATGTGTCCACGTTCAGTATTACATCCGGATTAGCTGCGGATTGAACGCTGTGTACAGTCGCAGCGTTCAATCTGCAGCATCCAGATTTTACAGCATAGTGGAGAGTATTTTATGAAATCCCGTCTCCACTATGCGTGAAGACACGTATCCGGCGGCCCTGCGTTTACGGACATGCGGAGAGTCTTTTTAGAACACATGTCTGTTTACCTTGCGGCGACGCTCTGTCTCCACAAGGTAAATCACAGGGTCCTATGTATGGGGTGCGGAGATTCCAGATGTATTCACTGAACACATCCGGAATCACCGCGGGTACAGAAGGGGGCGGCGGCGCTTTGGGTGGAGCGGGTTCTCTGCTCCGTCCAAAGCGCCGCCATTACGGATCGTGGACACGCACCCTTACTGTTGCCCTTTATTCATTCTCATCTGGACTATTGCAACTCTCTACTGATTAGTCTCCCTCTTCGTATACACTCCCCTCTCAAATACATCCTGAATGCTGCAGACAGCATCAAGTCTAGCAGCTTCACCGATGCCTCTACCTTGTGCCAGTCATTTCACTGGCTACCCATCCGCTATAGAATAAAATACAAACTTATCACTGCTACCGCCAAAGCTCTCCACAGTTCTGCACCACTGTACGTCTCCTCCCTCATTTCTGTCCATTACCCTACCCTGGTTCTCCATTCTGCAACTGATCCAAGACCAACATCCTCCATAATCCGAACCTACAAATTCCATCCAAGACTTCTCTTGTGCTGCAGCAGTTTACTGGAATGCACTACCCCAGACAAGCCGACTGATACACAGCCCCACATTCTTATGCATGCTCTTAAAACAAGTCTCTTTAAAGGGAACCTGTCAAGTCCCCCATGTCCTACAACCTACGTATGACTAAATTCCCTAACTAACCAGCCGTGTAAAACTTTTTAGGTAAAAATTAAGTTTAAAAAAAGCATTTATTGTCCTTGTTTCCTATGCTAATGAGGGCTTTGACTAGTCGATAGGGTATTAGTTGCCCCAGACTAGTCAGACCTCTTTTCATGTTATCGTGCCCCTGTGGGTGTCATCACTGCTCATGAAAACCGGGCACATGTGCCACTGAAGCCAGGTGTGCGCTTTCCGGCTTTAGTGGTGCGCACTGCCCATGACCAGTGGCCATTTCTGAAGCCAGGAAGCGTATACCCAGCTTATGAGGCGCACTGCGCATGACAGGGAATTCAGGAGATGGCCGTCGCTCATGCGCAGTGCGCCTCTGAAGCTAGGAAGCGTACACTTGGCTGCAGAGGAGCTGCTGAAACGTCCGCGAGATTTACAGGGGGTGGCGATAACGACAAATCCTGCAAATTATGCCCTGAGGAGAGTGATGACATGGAAAGAGGGCTGAATAGCATGGGGCAACTAACGCCCCATCGACTAGCCAAAGCCCTCATTAGCGCAGGGAAAGGGCACATTACAAATGGTTTTTTTCAAACCTAATTCGTACAGAAAAACATTATACAGGGCTGGTTAGGCAGGAAATGTACTCATACATAGGTGAACGCCGCTGGGTTGGGAGGCAGAGGGGAGCGGACAGGTTTCCTTTAAACAGGCCCTTCGCCTCATTTATCCATCTCTTCCCTTTCCCTAAGTTTCGGGTAGAATCCGGTCCTACTCACCTATCTCCACATCCTCCTTGCACTTAGATACTGGCTGGTGACCGGATCATGCAGCTTATTAATACCGCCGTGTTTATCGCAATGATGAGCACGCAGGACAAGCACTTTTTACCTATTACGCCCCCCCTTTTCCGTAGACTGTAGCTTGTGAGCGGGACCCTCTCTCCTCCTCTCAATTGTAAAGTGCTGTGGATTATTATCATTGTGACCCCCTTTATACATCACTCCCCTCCTCCCATGACACCATTCTATCCCCCTACCCACCAGGACCACTCAATAACCCAGCAGACCGCCCCACATGGGCATCATACTTACTGTTTACACCTTGTACCCCCCCCCCCCTCTCAATTCGCCCCCTCACCCTATTCATACACGCACATCAATTATTCAGTCACCCCCAAAGTAGAGCGACGATGCCTTCTCCCCCCTTACATCAGCGCCTTCCCATAATGTCGCACCGTGCGTCTGTAACAACGTCCTCCCGGACCCTGATAGCCCCGGTACTGCCCCAGTGCCGTTACACACTTCCCAGGCCCTGTTACCCACCGGCTCCGGCGCTTGCCCGGTCTCAGCAGCTCCACAACGCCCCAGCTGCCGTCGGTGACGAGCCCGCACGTTATCAATTTGAAACTACTCGCACATTCCAAACTGACCAATCAGAGCGTCCTACGTCGGGCCTGTGGAATCCTGGGAAGTGTAGTAATTGGGTAAATGTACAGTAGCTGCTGAGACCCAGTAAGAAACTACACATCCCATAATGCACTGTGATCGTGTCGCGGCGCTTTTAGTATGAGGCTACGCATTATGTAAGACGCATCATGTACAAAGGACACAAACACACCTCAGCTGCTGCAGAACCTCTACATAAAGAGCATTTGAGTATTTACGGCAGATCTTTCTACACCAAAAAAACAGACTTTAGGCAGGAAAAACGAATACAATACACTGTTTTGTGCATAGTTAATAAGAGCGTTTTACTTGTGTGAAAGAAGTGACATGGTAGAAATGCTTTGATGGTTCAAATCCGCCAGAAACCAAAAGCACGTGCAGATTTCAGAAATCGTAGGGTATGTTCACACGTTCCTGATTTCCATCCTTTTTTTTTCAGGACTGTTTTTTAAAAAAACTGCGGCTCTTGGCAGAAAACGCAGGTCCTTTTTTTGGTCCTTTTTTGATGCGTTTTTTGATGCGTTTTTTGATGCAGTTTTCTAGCCAGAGTCTGTGTGTTTTCTAGGAATTTTTTTAGGGTTAAAATGGCTGAAAATACCCTAACCCTAACCCTACCCCTAACCCTAACCCTAACCCTATTCTAACCTTAGTGAAAAAAAAAAAAAAAAATCTTTATTTTTTTATTGTCCCTACCTATGGGGGTGACAAAGGGGGGGGGGGTCATTTACTATTTTTTTTATTTTGATCACTGAGATAGGTTATATCTCAGTGATCAAAATGCACTTTGTAACGAATCTGCCGGCCGGCATATTCGGCGGGCGCACTGCGCATGCGCCCGCCATTTTGCAAGATGGCGGCGCCCAGGGAGAAGACGGCCGGACGGACAACGGGACCGGGTAAGTATAAGGGGGGGAGATGGGGGGAGATGGGGGCACGGGGGGGGGGGGGGGCGTCGGAGCACGGGGGGGTGGCATCGGAGCATGGGGGGGTGGGATTGGGGCACGGGGGGGCAGCCACACTGCAGCGGTTCTGCACCACAAACCGCAGTAAAACCCGCAGATATTTTTTTCATCTGCGGGTTTTACTGCGGCTTTCACCTCACAATGGAGGTCAATGGGTGCAGAACCGCTGCTGTTTTACAATAAGAAGTGACATGGTACTTCTTTTTTACCGCAGCTAATCAGTGCGTTTTTTTTTTTTCAATTCAGGACCATGTGCACAGTGGGTCCTGTTTTCCATAGGGTACAGTGTACTGTACCCTGCATGGAAAACAGCCGCGGAACCGCAGCGGCAAAACCGCTGCGTTTCCGCGGTAAAAAACGCACTGTGTGAACATGGCCTTACACTTTGCTGGTACTGGACAGTGCAGCGGTTTCAGAAAAGAGCACTGAAAAAAAAAGTACGAAAATTGCAGTGTGTGAACAATCCCCGAGGAGAATCATCCCAATGTCTTCTGATGTGTGTACCATAAGGTTCTGCAGCATCAGATGTGTATATTATGAGGTTCTTTAGCAGCCGCGAGAATTAAGATGTTCTGCAGCAGCCAAAGTGCAAGTTCTGAGGTTTTCCAACAGCTATGCTGTGCGTTATGCGGTTCTGCAGCAGCTAAGGTGCAGGTTCTCCGGCTTTTCAGCAGCTCAGCTGTGGTGTTCGTTATGAGGTTCTGCAGCAGCCAGTGTGCGAGTACTGAGGTCCTTCAACAGCTGTCGTGTGTATTATGTGGTTCTGCAGCAGCTGAGGTGCAAGTTTTCAGGTTTTGCAGCAGCTGTTGTGTTTGTTATGAGGTTCTTCAGCAGCTGATGTGTTTGTTATGAGGTTCTGCAGCAGCTGTGTTTGTTAAGAAGTTCTGCAGTAGCTGTGGTGTTTTTTTTATAAACAAAGTTCTGCAGCAGCTGTGGTGCGCGTTATGAGGTTCTGCCGTAGTTGTGTGCGTTATGAAGTTCTGCAGCAGCTGTGGTGTGTGTTATGAGGTTCTGCAGCAGCTCAGGTGCAAGTTTTCAGGCTCTGCAGCAGCTGATGTGTTTGTTATGAGGTTCTTAAGCAGCTGACGTGTTTGTTATGAGGTTCTGCAGTACCTGTGGTGTCTGTTATAAGGTTTTGCAGCATCCAAGGTGCAAGTTCTGGGGTTCTGCAGCAGCTGAGGTGCTCGGTATGAGGTTCTGCAGTAGCTGTGGTGTTTTTTATAAACAAAGTTCTGCAGCAGTTGTGGTGTGCATTATGAGGTTCTGCAGCAGCTGTGGTGCGCGCTATGAGGTTCTGCAGTAGTTGTGTTCATTATGAGATTCTGCAGCAGCTGTGGTGTATGTTATGAGGTTCTGTAGCAGCTGTGGTGTGCGTTATGAGGTTCTGCAGCAGCTGTGGTGCGCGTTATGAGGTTCTGCAGTAGTTGTGTTCATTATGAGATTCTGCAGCAGCTGTGGTGTGTGTTATGAGGTTCTGCAGCAGCTGTGGTGTGCGTTATGAGGTTCTGCAGTAGTTGTGGTGTTCATTATGAGAGCCTGCAGCAGCTGTGGTGTGTGTTATGAGGTTCTGCAGCAGCTGTGGTGTGTGTTATGAGGTTCTGCAGCAGCTGTGGTGTTTGTTAAGAGGTTCTGCAGCAGCCGTTTTGTGCGACATGAGGTTCTACAGTTCAAGAGAATGATGAACTTCCTGCAATAGTGATCTTTTTCCATCAACTTGTGCATGAAGAGATAAGCGGTGCCCTTCCACTCCGCTCTCTGCATAATTCCCAACATTGGATGCTTGGACAGTTATTTGTTGGGGTCTATTACAATGTTCTGTACACACAGGGGGCGACGAGCGTGTGTCTGCACTGTCGCTCTGTATGTGCCATGTAACCAATCAGATTTCATGTTTTTCTTTTCTACGGCAGGTTACAAGATCAAAACTGACTTCTGATTGGTTGCTACAGCTGTCAGTCTGTACCGCACTCACCTCTCGGCACGTTCCCAGCAGCCGCAGCACATCACGGCAACTTTCTGTCTGAAACAGCCGCGCTGATTCAGACAGGAAGATCCAGGCAGGAAGGAGGACGGTGTGGATCCCTGTAGCTCCGCTCTGGTCCCAAGCTGCACGGATCGCAATCAAGGATCGCTGCCCGTTAGGGGCCCACCTCCGGGGCCCGCCATTCAGCAGCAGCGGTGGGCAGTGTTAGCCTCAGCCTGCGGCTAACGCTGCCCGCCATTAAGGTGAAATGGTATTCACGCCTCTCCACGCCCATGGGGGCATGGGGAAGCGTGAATATTCATTTCTCTTTAGCAGCGGGGACAGGCTCCTGTTCATCTGCTGCTCTCTGGCACCAGAAGGGCCCCCCTTCACTCAGGGGCCCCATAGCAGCTGGGTGTGCCGCTATTAGCGACACTCCACTGGCTGGGGGGCCCCTGGAGCAGTGGGGGCCCTAGGCAGCTGCTGGCCAATATGCCAACAGATGTCAGTGCCTGGGCCCACCGGAGAATCCTCCGATTCTCTGGTGGGCCAGTCCGACACTGGTGAAGGCACCCAGTGCCAGAGGCAGCAAAATAACCTTTGAACCTCCAAAATATTTGACTGTAGGCAGGCACGAACTGGCCCATAGGGGTACAGGGGAATCCCCCGGTGGGCCCCTGTGCAAATCAGGGCCCCCCAACCTTACTGTATGAGCAGTACTTGTCATAATTCACTTGATTCACTCTTTTCACAAAAAAAGCAGCATCTCATCATTCATTATCCAAACTACCCAGTTTATTATTATATATTTGTTAACCAGGGTCGTGTAATATTTGTATACAGGTGAAAAGTAGGCCCCCAAAGTCAATGTTACTGGTGGGCCCTTGGCACCCCAGTCCGACATTGACTGTAGGTACTGTGTTCTTTTATTTGTACGCCTCATTATTTTTTAGGTAAACAGTAGAATTGTCACGACTCTGCTGTCTTGCCCTGTTCCCCGGGTTACTTCTGATGGTGTAGACCCTTAGCTCCTGAATCCGCCCTCAGACTGTATGCTTCCCCCAGACCAGGGAAGAGGGGAGTAGTAGTGTATTGTAATATACTAACCAGACTAACACAAACAAGGGTAATGAAAAATACCAAACATACAAATATACACACATTAACAACTGAGGAATGCATCGGGGACTGGAGGATGGGGTTAAACCAAAGTAGTAGAAGAAAGGGAATTATCACACACTCAAAACCTAGCAACAGTCACAGATAAATCTAGCATATGCCTTTCTTCAATAGCCGCCAACTACAACATCCAGCTATGCAGCAAAAGCTAACTCTGAGGCTGGCGTCACACTCAGCGTATGAAAATACGGTCCTTTTTTACGGCCGTAATACGCAGAAATGTCCCCAAAATAGTGATCCGTATGTCATCCGTAGGCAGGGTGTGTCAGCGTATTTTGTGCATGTCATCCTCCGTACGCAATCCGTATGCCATCCGTACTGCAAGATTTTCACGCAGGCTTGCAAAACCGACATACAAAGGATCCATAGACTCAAATGTTCATTAAAACATATATACAGTCTCTCTCTCTCTCTCTCTCTTTATATATATATATATATATATATATATACAGTACAGACTGTTATGAATAGGTAATTCAGAACCACAATGGACCTTGAAGTTCAGAGCACACAAGTGACCTAACAAAAACCACAAAACATAGGACGAGCTCTGAGACGTGGGAACTCTGCTGACCGCAATCCCTAAACCTATCAAACCACACTAGAGGTAGCCGTGGATTGCGCCTAACGCTCCCTATGCAACTCGGCACAGCCTGGGAAACTAGCTAGCCTGAAGATAGAAAAATAAGCCTACCTTGCCTCAGAGAAATTCCCCAAAGGAAAAGGCAGCCCCCCACATATAATGACTGTGAGTTAAGATGAAAATACAAACACAGAGATGAAATAGATTTAGCAAAGTGAGGCCCGGCTTACTGAATAGACCGAGGATAGGAAAGATAGCTTTGCGGTCAACACAAAAACCTACAAACAACCACGCAGAGGGGCAAAAAGACCCTCCGCACCGACTAACGGTACGGAGGAGCTCCCTCTGCGTCTCAGAGCTTCCAGCAAGCAAGCAAAACCAAAAAAGCCAGCTGGACAGAAAATATAGCAACAAAAGTAACACAAGCAGAACTTAGCTTATGCTGAGCAGACAGGCCACAGGAACGATCCAGGAGGAAGCAAGACCAATACTAGAACATTGACTGGAGGCCAGGATCAAAGCACTAGGTGGAGTTAAATAGAGCAGCACCTAACGACTTAACCTCATCACCTGAGGAAGGAAACTCAGAAGCCGCAGTACCACTCGTGACCACAGGAGGGAGCTTGATCACAGAATTCACAACAGTACCCCCCCCCCTTGAGGAGGGGTCACCGAACCCTCACCAGAGCCCCCAGGCCGACCAGGATGAGCCATATGAAAGGCACGAACAAGATCGGCAGCATGGACATCAGAGGCAAAGACCCAGGAATTATCTTCCTGACCATAACCCTTCCACTTAACCAGATACTGGAGTTTCCGTCTCGAAACACGAGAATCCAAAATCTTCTCCACTATATACTCCAACTCCCCCTCCACCAAAACCGGGGCAGGAGGATCAACAGATGGAACCACAGGCGCCACGTATCTCCGCAACAATGACCTATGGAACACGTTATGGATGGAAAAAGAATCTGGAAGGGTCAAACGAAAAGACACAGGATTAAGAACCTCAGAAATCCTATACGGACCAATGAAACGAGGCTTAAACTTAGGAGAGGAAACCTTCATAGGAATATAACGAGATGACAACCAAACTAAATCCCCAACACGAAGTCGGGGACCCACACAGCGTCTGCGATTAGCGAAACGTTGAGCCTTCTCCTGGGACAAGGTCAAATTGTCCACTACATGAGTCCAAATCCGCTGCAACCTGTCCACCACAGTATCCACACCAGGACAGTCCGAAGACTCAACCTGCCCTGAAGAGAAACGAGGATGGAACCCAGAATTGCAGAAAAATGGTGAAACCAAGGTAGCCGAGCTGGCCCGATTATTAAGAGCGAACTCAGCCAATGGCAAAAAGGACACCCAATCATCCTGATCAGCAGAAACAAAACATCTCAGATATGTTTCCAAGGTCTGATTGGTTCGTTCAGTCTGGCCATTTGTCTGAGGATGGAAAGCCGAGGAAAAAGACAAATCAATGCCCATCCTAGCACAAAAGGCTCGCCAAAACCTTGAAACAAACTGGGAACCTCTGTCAGAAACGATGTTCTCTGGAATGCCATGTAAACGAACCACATGCTGGAAGAACAATGGCACCAAATCAGAGGAGGAAGGTAATTTAGACAAGGGTACCAAATGGATCATCTTAGAGAAGCGATCACAAACTACCCAAATGACCGACATTTTTTGAGAGACGGGGAGATCCGAAATAAAATCCATAGAGATATGTGTCCAAGGCCTCTTCGGGATCGGCAAGGGCAAAAGCAACCCACTGGCACGAGAACAGCAGGGCTTAGCCCGAGCACAAATCCCACAGGACTGCACAAAAGAACGCACATCCCGCGACAGAGACGGCCACCAAAAGGATCTAGCCACCAAATCTCTGGTACCAAAGATTCCAGGATGACCAGCCAACACCGAACAATGAACCTCAGAGATAACTTTATTCGTCCACCTATCAGGGACAAACAGTTTCTCTGCTGGGCAACATTCAGGTTTATTAGCCTGAAATTTTTGCAGCACCCGCCGCAAATCAGGGGAGATGGCAGACACAATTACTCCCTCTTTGAGAATACCCGCCGGCTCAGGCAAACCCGGAGAGTCGGGCACAAAACTCCTAGACAGGGCATCCGCCTTCACATTTTTAGAGCCCGGAAGGTGCGAAACCACAAAGTCAAAACGGGAGAAAAACAGCGACCAACGAGCCTGTCTAGGATTCAACCGTTTGGCAGACTCGAGATAAGTCAAGTTCTTGTGATCAGTCAAGACCACCACGCGATGCTTAGCTCCTTCAAGCCAATGACGCCACTCCTCGAATGCCCACTTCATGGCCAGCAACTCTCGATTGCCAACATCATAATTTCACTCAGCAGGCGAAAACTTCCTGGAAAAGAAGGCGCATGGCTTCATCACCGAGCAATCAGCACCTCTTTGCGACAAAACAGCCCCCGCTCCAATTTCAGAAGCATCAACCTCAACCTGGAACGGAGGCGAAACATCTGGTTGACACAACACAGGGGCAGAAGAAAAACGACGCTTTAACTCTTGAAAAGCTTCCACAGCAGCAGAAGACCAATTGACCACATCAGCACCCTTCTTGGTCAAATCGGTCAATGGTTTAGCAATACTAGAAAAATTACAGATGAAGCGACGATAAAAATTAGCAAAGCCAAGGAACTTTTGCAGACTCTTCAGAGATGTCGGCTGAGTCCAATCATAAATGGCCTGGACCTTAACGGGGTCCATCTCGGTGGTAGAAGGGGAAAAAATGAACCCCAAAAATGAAACCTTCTGAACACCAAAGAGACACTTTGATCCCTTCACAAACAAAGAATTAGCACGCAGGACCTGGAACACCATTCTGACCTGCTTCACATGAGACTCCCAATCATCCGAGAAGACGAAAATATCATCCAAGTATACAATCAGGAATTTATCCAGGTACTCTCAGAAGATGTCATGCATAAAGGACTGAAATACTGATGGAGCATTGGCAAGTCCGAATGGCATAACTAGGTATTCAAAATGGCCTTCGGGCGTATTAAATGCAGTTTTCCATTCATCGCCCCGTTTAATACGCACAAGATTATATGCACCACGAAGTTCTATCTTGGTGAACCAACTAGCCCCCTTAATCCGAGCAAACAAATCAGACAGCAGCGGCAAGGGGTACTGAAATTTGACCGTGATTTTATTTAGAAGGCGGTAATCAATACAAGGTCTCAGCGAACCATCCTTCTTGGCCACAAAAAAGAACCCTGCTCCAAATGGCGATGACGACGGCCGAATATGACCCTTCTCCAAGGATTCTTTTACGTAACTCCGCATAGCGGCGTGGTCAGGTACAGATAAATTAAACAGTCGACCCTTAGGAAACTTACTACCAGGAATCAACTCGATGGCACAATCACAATCCCTATGCGGAGGTAGGGCATTGGACTTGGGCTCATCGAATACATCCTGGTAATCAGACAAGAACTCTGGGACCTCAGAAGGGGTGGATGTTGAGATAGACAGAAATGGAACATCACCATGTACCCCCTGACAACCCCAGCTGGACACAGACATTGATTTCCAATCTAATACTGGGTTATGGACCTGTAGCCATGGCAACCCCAACACAACCACATCATGCAGATTTTGCAACACCAGAAAGCGAATATCCTCCTGATGTGCAGGAGCCATGCACATGGTCAGCTGGGTCCAATACTGAGGCTTATTCTTGGCCAAAGGCGTAGCATCAATTCCTCTCAATGGAATAAGACACTGCAAGGGCTCCAAGACAAACCCACAGCGCCTAGCAAACTCCAAGTCCATCAAATTCAGGGCAGCGCCTGAATCCACAAATACCATGACAGAATAGGAAGACAAAGAGCAGATCAAAGTAACGGACAAAAGAAATTTCGACTGTACCGTAGCAATGGTGGCAGACTTAGCGAACCGCTTAGTGCGCTTAGGACAATCGGAGATAGCATGAGTGGAATCACCACAGTAGAAACACAGCCCATTCTGACGTCTGTGTTCTTGCCTTTCAGCTCTGGTCAAAGTCCTATCGCACTGCATAGGCTCAGGTTTATGCTCAGTAGGCTCAGATAATACCGCCAAATGGTGCACAGATTTACGCTCACGCAAGCGTCGACCGATCTGAATGGCCAAAGACACAGACTCATTCAGACCAGCAGGCATAGGAAATCCCACCATGACATCCTTAAGGGCTTCAGAGAGACCCTTTCTGAAGATTGCTGCCAAAGCACATTCATTCCATTGAGTGAGCACAGACCACTTTCTAAACTTCTGACAATAAATCTCTATCTCATCCTGACCCTGACACAGAGCCAGCAAATTTTTCTCTGCCTGATCCACTGAATTAGGTTCATCGTACAGTAATCCGAGCGCCAGAAAAAACGCATCAATATTACATAATGCAGGATCTCCTGGCGCAAGGGAAAATGCCCAGTCTTGAGGGTCGCCACGTAATAAATAAATAATGATCTTAACTTGTTGAACTGGGTCACCAGAGGAGCGAGGTTTCAACACCAGAAACAGTTTGCAATTATTTTTGAAACTCAGAAATTTAGCTCTATCTCCAGAAAACAAATCAGGAATAGGAATTCTTGGTTCTAACATAGAATTCTGAGCCACAAAGTCTTAAATATTTTGTACTCTTGCAGTGAGAAGATCCACACATGAAGACAGACCTTTAATGTCCATCACCACACCTGTGTCCTGAACCACCCAAATGTCTAGGGGAAAAAAAAGGCAAAACACAGTGCAAAGAAAAAAAATGGTCTCAGAACTTCTTTTTTCCCTCTATTGAGAAGCATAGTACTTTGGGCCTCCAGTACTGTTATGAATAGGTAATTCAGAACCACAATGGACCTTGAAGTTCAGAGCACACAAGTGACCTGACAAAAACCACAAAACATAGGACGAGCTCTGAGACTTGGGAACTCTGCTGACCGCAATCCCTAAACCTATCAAACCACACTAGAGGTAGTCGTGGATTGCGCCTAACGCTCCCTATGCAACTCGGCACAGCCTGGGAAACTAGCTAGCCTGAAGATAGAAAAATAAGCCTACCTTGCCTCAGAGAAATTCCCCAAAGGAAAAGGCAGCCCCCCACATATAATGACTGTGAGTTAAGATGAAAATACAAACACAGAGATGAAATAGATTTAGCAAAGTGAGGCCCGGCTTACTGAATAGACCGAGGATAGGAAAGATAGCTTTGCGGTCAACACAAAAACCTACAAACAACCACGCAGAGGGGCAAAAAGACCCTCCGCACCGACTAACGGTACAGAGGTGCTCCCTCTGCGTCTCAGAGCTTCCAGCAAGCAAGCAAAACCAAAAAAGCCAGCTGGACAGAAAATATAGCAACAAAAGTAACACAAGCAGAACTTAGCTTATGCTGAGCAGACAGGCCACAGGAACGATCCAGGAGGAAGCAAGACCAATACTAGAACATTGACTGGAGGCCAGGATCAAAGCACTAGGTGGAGTTAAATAGAGCAGCACCTAACGACTTAACCTCATCACCTGAGGAAGGAAACTCAGAAGCCGCAGTACCACTCGTGACCACAGGAGGGAGCTTGATCACAGAATTCACAACAACAGACCAAAAGTTTGTACACGCCTCATTTAATGATTTTTCCATATTTTCATGACTATGAAAATTGTAAATTCACACTGAAGGCATCAAAACTATGAATTAACACATGTGGAATTATATACTTAACAAAAAAAATGTGAAACAACTGAAAATATGTCTTATTTTCTAGGTTCTTCAAAATAGCCACCTTTTGCTTTGATGACTGCTTTGCACACTCTTGGTATTCTCTTGATGAGCTTCAAAAGGGAGTCACCGGAAATGGTTTTCACTTCACAGGTGTGCCCTGTCAGGTTTAATAAGTGGGATTTCTTGCCTTATACATGGGCTTGGGACCATCATTTGTTGAGCAGAAGTCTGGTGGATACGCAGCTGATATTCCTTCTGAATAGACTGTTAGAATTTGTATTATGGCAAGAAAAAAGCAGCTAAGTAAAGAAAAACGAGTGGCCATCATTACTTTAAGAAATGAAGATCAGTCAGTCCAAAAAATTGGGAAAACCTTTGAAAGTGTCCTCAAGTGCAGTTGCAAAAAACATCAAGCGCTACAAAGAACCTGACTCACATGAGGACCGCCCCAGGAAAGGAAGACCAAGAGTCACCTCTGCTTCTGAGGATAAGTTTATCCAAGTCACCAGCCTCAGAAATCGCAGGTTAACAGCAGCTCAGATTAGAGACCAGGACAATGCCACACAGAGTTCTAGCAGCAGACACATCTCTACAACAACTGTTAAGAGGAGACTTTGTGCAGCAGGCCTTCATGGTAAAATAGCTGCTAGGAAACCACTGCTAAGGACAGGCAAGAAGCAGAAGAGACTTGTTTGGACTAAAGAACACAAGGAATGGACATTAGACCAGTGGAAATCTGTGCTTTGGTCTGATGAGTCCAAATTTGAGATCTTTGGTTCCAATCACCGTGTCTTTGTGCGATGCAGAAAAGGTGAGCGGATGGACTCTACATGCCTGGTTCCCACCGTGAAGCATGGAGGAGGAGGTGTGATGGTGTGGGGGTGTTTTGCTGGTGACACTGTTGGGCATTTATTCAAAATTGAAGGCATACTGAACCAGAATGGTTACCAAAGCATCTTGCAGTGGCATGCTATTCCATCCGGTTTGCGTTTAGTTGGACCATCATTTGTTTTTCAACAGGACAATGACCCCAAACACACCTCCAGGCTGTGTAAGGGCTATCTGACCAAGAAGGAGAGTGATGGGGTGCTACGCCAGATGATCTGATGGTTTGGGGTGAGCTGGACCGCAGAGTGAAGGCAAAAAGGGCCAACAAGTGCTAAGCATCTCTGGGAACTCCTTCAAGATTGTTGAAAGACCATTTCCGGTGACTACCTCTTGAAGCTCATCAAGAGAATGCCAAGCGTGTGCAAAGCAGTCATCAAAGCAAAAGGTGGCCACTTTGAAGAACCTAGAATATAAGACATATTTTCAGGTGTTTCACACGTTTTTGTTAAGTATATAATTCCACATGTGTTAATTTATAGTTTTGATGCCTTCAGTGTGAATGTACAATTTTCATAGTCATGAAAATACAGAAAAATCTTTAAATGAGAAGGTGTGTCCAAACTTTTGGTCTGTACTGTATATATATATATGTTATTGAGACATATATATATATATTATACTGTATTTATATTTAATTCAGCGAGAGATAGCAGAAAAGCCGGTAATTCAATTGCCGGCTTTTCCTATCTCCTTCACAAACCCGATATGATATGGGACATGGTTTACATACAGTAGACCATCTCATATCCCCTTTTTTTGCATATTCCACACTACTACACACACTACACTGTGTATGTGCAAAATTTGGGCACTCTAGCTATTAAATTAAAGGGTTAAAAGCGGAAAAAATTGGCATGGGCTCCCGCACAATTTTCTCCGCCAGAGTGGTAAAGAAGCCAGTGACTGATGGCAGATATTAATAGCCTGGAGAAGGTCCCTGGTTATTGCCCCCCCTGGCTAAAAACATCTGCCCCCATCCACCCCAGAAAAGGCACATCTGGAAGATGCGCTTATTCTGGCACTTGGCCACTCTCTTCCCATTCCCGTGTAGCGGTGGGATATGGGGTAATGAAGGGTTAATGTCACCTTGCTATTGTAAGGTGACATTAAGCCAGATTAAAAATGGAGAGGCGTCAATTATGACACCTATGAATTATTAATCCAATAGTACGAAATGGTTAATAAAAAACACACATTATTACAAAGTATTTTAATGAAATAAAGACACGGGGTGTTTTAATATTTTATTATACTCTTAATCCACCTGAAGACCTTCGTTCTGTAAAAAAGGAAAAATAAAAAAACAACAATATCCCATACCTTTCGTCGTTCTGTCACGTCCCACGATGTAAATCCATCTGAAGGGGTTAACTAATTTTACAAGCAGAAGCCTGTTAATTTAACCCTTTAATTTAATAGCTAGAGCGCCCAAATTTTGCACATACACACTACTAACATTATTAGTATGGAATATGCAAAAAATAAGGGGGGATATGAGATGGTTTACTGTATGTAAACCAGGTCTCATATCATGTCGGGTTTGTGAAGGAGATAGGAAAAGCCGGCAATTGAATTACCGGCTTTTCTATAGAACACCGCTGCGTATTTCTCGCAAGTCACACTGCTGGTCCGTGTGTAATCCGTAATTTTCTCGCCCCCATAGACTTTCATTGGCGATTTTTTTGCGCAATACGGTGACAAACACAGCATGCTGCGATTTTCTACGGCCGTAGAAGATTGTATAATACGGATCAGTAAAATACGGCAGATAGGAGCTGGGGCATAGAGAATAATTGGGCCGTGTGCAATCTGTATTTTCTGCACCTCTCAGGCCGGCGTCACACACAGCGTAAAACAATACGGTCCGTATATTACGGCCGTAATACGCTGAAAAGTCCCGAAAAAAGTGGTCCGTAGCTCCTCCGTAGGCAGGGTGTGTCAGCGTTTTTTGCGCATGGCATCCTCCGTATGTAATCCGTATGGCATCCGTACTGCGTGGTTTTCTCGCAGGCTAGCAAAACCAACATACCGCTATAGAAGTGATCCATGTGTCCCAAAAAGAAAAGAAAATATATATATACTGTCTATATATATATATATATATATATATATATATATATATATATATATATGTCAGTAGACACATATATTAGAGAGAAAAGCCGGTAATTCAGTGCGGTGTACAGTAAAATCACACTGACAGCTTACAGTAGAATAGGTAGAATAAATGTGTACACATAGAATAGGTATATATATATATATATGTCAGTGAGACACATATATGTATATATATTAATATTTATTCCAGCGCTAGACAGCTTGAAAGCCGGTAATTCAATTACCGGCTTTTTCCTTCTCCTTCCTAAAACCCGACATGATTTGAGACATGGTTTACATACAGTAAACCATGTCTTCTCTCCATTTTTTTTGCAGATTCCACACTACTAATGTCAGTAGTGTGTATCTGCAAAATTTGGCCGTTCTAGCTCTTAAAATAAAGGGTTAAATGGCGGAAAAAATTGGCGTGGGCTCCCGCGCAATTTTCTCCGCCAGAGTAGTAAAGCCAGTGACTGAGGGCAGATATTAATAGCCTGGAGAGGGTCCACGGTTATTGGCCCCCCCCTGGCTAAAAATATCTGCCCCCAGCCACCCCAGAAAAGGCACATCTGGAAGATGCGCCTATTCTGGCACTTGGCCACTCTCTTCCCATTCCCGTGTAGCGGTGGGATATGGGGTAATGAAGGGTTAATGCCACCTTGCTATTGTAAGGTGACATTAAGCCTAATTAATAATGGAGAGGCGTCAATTATGACACCTATCCATTATTAATCCAATACTAGTAAAGGGTTAAATAAAACACAAACACGTTTTTTAAAATTATTTTAATGAAATAAAAACAATGGTTGTTGCAGTATTTTATTCAACGCCCAATCCAGTCACTGAAGACCCTCGTTCTGTGAGTAAAAAAACATAATAAACCAACAATATACTTACCCTCCGCAGATCTGTAACGTCCAACGATGTAAATCCTTCTGAAGGGGTTAAAACATTTTGCAGCAATGAGCTGTGCTAATGCAGGCTGCTCCTCGCTGCAAAACCCCAGGGAATGAGGCTAAAAATAGATCAATGATCTATATTTAGCTTCATTTGCGGTGAGGCGCCCTCTGCTGGCTGTTCATAGATCGTGGGAAATTACCTAGAAAGCTCCCAGGCTTTCTAGGTAATTTCCCACGATCTATGAACAGCCAGCAGAGGGCGCCTCACCGCAAATGAAGCTAAATATAGATCATTGATCTATTTTTAGCCTCATTCCCTGGGGTTTTGCAGCGAGGAGCAGCCTGCATTAGCACAGCTCATTGCTGCAAAATGTTTTAACCCCTTCAGAAGGATTTACATCGTTGGACGTTACAGATCTGCGGAGGGTAAGTATATTGTTGGTTTATTATGTTTTTTTACTCACAGAACGAGGGTCTTCAGTGACTGGATTGGGCGTTGAATAAAATACTGCAACAACCATTGTTTTTATTTCATTAAAATAATTTTAAAAAACGTGTTTGTGTTTTATTTAACCCTTTACTAGTATTGGATTAATAATGGATAGGTGTCATAATTGACGCCTCTCCATTATTAATTAGGCTTAATGTCACCTTACAATAGCAAGGTGGCATTAACCCTTCATTACCCCATATCCCACCGCTACACGGGAATGGGAAGAGAGTGGCCAAGTGCCAGAATAGGCGCATCTTCCAGATGTGCCTTTTCTGGGGTGGCTGGGGGCAGATATTTTTAGCCAGGGGGGGGCCAATAACCGTGGACCCTCTCCAGGCTATTAATATCTGCCCTCAGTCACTGGCTTTACTACTCTGGCGGAGAAAATTGCGCGGGAGCCCACGCCAATTTTTTCCGCCATTTAACCCTTTATTTTAAGAGCTAGAACGGCCAAATTTTGCAGATACACACTACTGACATTAGTAGTGTGGAATCTGCAAAAAAAATGGAGAGAAGACATGGTTTACTGTATGTAAACCATGTCTCAAATCATGTCGGGTTTTAGGAAGGAGAAGGAAAAAGCCGGTAATTGAATTACCGGCTTTCAAGCTGTATAGCGCTGGAATAAATATTAATATATATACATATATGTGTCTCACTGACATATATATATATATATACCTATTCTATGTGTACACATTTATTCTACCTATTCTACTGTAAGCTGTCAGTGTGATTTTACTGTACACCGCACTGAATTACCGGCTTTTCTCTCTAACAGCGCTGCGTATTTCTCGCAAGTCACACTGCTTGTCCGTGTGTAATCCGTATTTTTCACGCTTCCATAGACTTTCATTGGCGTATTTCTTGCGCAGTACGGTGACAAACGCAGCATGCTGCGATTTTGTACGGCCGTAGAAAGCCGTATAATACTGATCAGTAAAATACGGCAAATAGGAGCAGGGGCATAGAGAATAATTGTGCCGTATTTTTTGCGAGTTTTACGGACGTAGATTCTGCGCTCTTACGTCCGTAAAACTCGCATGTGTGACGGCGGCCTCATACGTTCGTAAAACTCGCTAGTGTGATGCCGGCCTGACAATGACTGCTAGCCAGGGCCCATATTAGAGAGGAGACGGGATGGCTATTAGTGCACAGCTGAGATCTTTAGCTCCAGTAGCTCTCAACTGAGCAGATTAACCCCTGATCTGCCCAAAGAAATTTACCCCATTTAATAAGAAGGTGAAGTGCTTCTAATCAGTGCAGGAGTAGGAGAAATCAGAGGCTGCAGTCTTCTGGCTCCTCTCTGTCACGGAAAACCTGTGACTAAAATGATTTTTTTTCAAACAGCTCTATCTGCAATCTAGCTTTTGTTGTGTCTCATGTCAGCAGTGGGGAACTCCTAGTTCTCCTACCATAGCATTTCATTTAATTCAAATGTTGACGGATAGTTCGCGCTGATATTGATGCACGCTGATATTGATGCGCGCTGAATTTCTTTGGAACTTGATTGGGGCTGCTTATCCACCAATCGTACTATTCTGCATTGCAACCTTTCATCAATTTTTCTTTGTGGTCCATGTTAGCTACAGTGCCATAGGTTGTAAACTGCTTGTATCACTCTGCAGTACTGCAGGTAAATGCAAAGTAACACTAACTCCACTAGATGGCAGCAGAGTGAATAGTGCTGAATATCCTGCTAAGAGCAAACCAGCAGTACTGCAGCAAGGCTACCACTAGGTGGCAGCAGAATAGTCAGAGAGTAGCGTATTACAATGGGAAAAATCCAAAACACAGAGTCAGAGGAGCGCAAAAGGTCAGTACCGGTTCAAAGCAGGGGTATCAGAAAGAAGAGACAATCAGGTCAGAACCAAAGCAGAGTCGAGTACGGGGGAATCAAAACACACAGGGACACACTGAGCCGGGACGGCTAGGGAAAGGTAAACAAACATGGGTAGGGTCAGCTAAACGCAGCAGGACAAGGCAAGAAATATAACTGACACTGCAAGCAGGATGCAGCGCAAAGATATAGTAGACCAGACACATAAGCAAAGCAGAAAATGTTAACCCCTGACATGACCAGTCCGGGAAAGGAAAGACAAGACCAAAACCTGATCTGGATCATGACAGTACCCTCCTCTCAAGGGGGAGCCACAGGACCCCCAGGCTTTCCAGGATAACATGTATGAAAGGCACAAACCAACAGATCAGCATGGACAGATCGCACCGGGATCCAAGATCGATACTCAGGACCATAACCCCCTGAAGCGAACTGAGAGTCGACAATACGTTCAATTTCATACTCAGTTTGACCATCCACATAATCAGGAGATGGAGGAGGTGGAGACTCAGCAGAGGAAGGTACAAACGATTTAAGAAGCGACTTATGAAACACATTTGGAATACGAAGCAACGGAGTTAAGCGTAAGCAAAGGCAACTGGGTTGTCAACCTCAATGATCTCATAAGGACCAATAAACTTTAGACCCAGCTTGACGGAGGGAAGTTTCAGACGTATGTTCCTGGTAGACAACCACACTTTATCTCCCACCAGAAACTTAGGTCCTACAGATCATCGCTTATCCGCAAAATGTTTCTGTCTGCCCTGAGCCACCCCAATGTTCCTCTGAACCTCCCTCCAAACCTCCCCCAACGGTTGAACTGCCGAATCAGCCCCTGGACACCCCAAATCCAGCCTGGAAAATACACCAAAATGGTAGTGAAAACCATAGTTACAGAAAAATGGAGAGGTGCCAGTGGACTGATTGACCCGATTATTAAATGCGAACTCAGCCAGGGGCAGCAAGACACCACAAAATCTGTTCTACTGACTGATTGGTCCTCTCCATCTGACCATTGGTCTTGGGATGGTATGCAGAGGAGAAAGTCAAGCTAATACCCAATCTCTTGCAAAACGCCCTCCAAAATTTAGAAACGAGTTGCACCCCTCTGGCAGACACAAAGTTCAGAGGCACGCCATGCAACCATACAATGTGGTCAATAGACAATTTAGATAGTATTTCAGCATTATCTAGACCTGACAAGGGAACAAAATGTGCCTGTTTGCTAAATCTGTCAACCACTACCCAGACCACTGTCTTGCCATTTCAAAGAGGGAGATCAGTGATAAAATCCATGGACCAATGAGTCCAGAGTCTATACGGAATTGGCAATGGCACCAATTCCCTGGCCGGCCGGTTATGGGAGACTTTAGCACGAGCAAAAGTATCACAAGCAGACACAAACACAGTGATATTAGAAGTCATGAAGGGGCACCAAAATAGTCTAGCAACATTGGCTCTCCGGGTGGCCGAAACTCCAGGGTGCCCACTGAGAGCAGAGTCATGGAAATCACGGAGCACCCTCAACCGATACTGAACTGTGATGAAGAGCTTGTTATCAGGCAAAGACGGAGTAGCAAGAGACAGCCTTATGAATTTCAAGCTCCAATTCGGAGGACACCCCAGCAACGACAGCCCCGTGCTGATGAATGAAGGAGGGAGGTGATATCGGATCCAAGCTGCGAGATAAGGCATCGGCTTTGACATTCTTGGACCCTGGCCGAAAGAGGATAGAAAAATAAAAACGTGAAAAAAAGCGTCCACCTCGCCTGTCTGGGAGTTAAACATTTAGCAGACTCAATGTAAGACAGGTTCTTATGGTACATAATCACCGTTATCTGCTGAACAGCCCCCTCCAAAAAGTGCCTCCATTCTTCAAAAGCCAATTTTATGGCCAACAACTCCCGATTACCAACATCGTAATTTCTCTCAGTAGGACAAAATTTATTGGAGAAAAAGGCACAAGGTCTTAAATTAGTCAAAGTAACGGGTCCCTGAGACAGCACCGCCTCCACTCCCACCTCCGATGCATTCACCTCTACAATGAATGGTTCTGACGGATCGGGCTGGACCAACACAGGAGCAGACATAAAACATGTTTTCAATGTAGAAAATGCTTCAACTTCCGGAGACTACCAGTTTTTGATATGAGTGAGATCAGTGAGAAGATTGACCACCTGAGAAAACCTCTTAATAAATTTGCGATAATAATTGGTGAAACCCAAAAAACGCTGAAGACCTTTCAGGTCTCTGTGTTGCACCCAATTAACAATGGCCTGTACCTTTCCGGGGTCCATAAGAAATCCATTGGCAGAGAAGATGAACCCCAGAAAGGAAAGCTCTTGGACACAAAATAAACACTTCTCAGGTTTCGCGAACAGAGAGTTCTCCCTTTACCTATGAAGAACTGCGCGCAAATGACCCATGTGAAATTCTGTGTCAGATGAAAAAATAAGAATGTCATCCAGATATACACCCATAAAGCGCCCAATTAAGTTAGAAAATACATCATTAATGAAGTTTTTAAAAACTGCAGGTGCGTTCATGAGACCAAAGAGCATGACTAAATTTTCAAACAAACTCTCAGAGGTGATAAATGCCATTTTCCACTAGTCCCCTTCCTGAATACGGATAAGATTATATACTCCCCTGAGATCCAACTTGGAAAACCACTTAGCCCCAGATAATTGGTTGTAAACATCTGGAATAAGCGGGAGAGGGTAGGTATCTCTCACTGTAATTTTATTTCGTTCCCGAAAATCGAGGCAAGGGTGTAAACCACCATCTTTTTTTTTTAACAAAAAGAATCCAGCAGCCACAGGTGAGACGGAGGGATGGATGTGACCTTTGCGTAAACTTTCTGAGATATAATCTTTCATAGCGGTGCATTCCGGGCCGGAAAGATTGTACAAACGGGCCTTGGGCAATTTAGCACCCGGAATCAGATTAATAGTACAATCATAGGGGCGATGTGGTGGCAAGACCTCAGCCTCTTTTTCGGAAAACACGTCCCCAAAATCTTTCAGGTACCCCGGAATACCCTCCAGATTAACGGAAGACACCAGAACAGCAGAAAGGCAACCATTAGAATAATTGGGACCCCATTTCACAATATCACGGGATTCCCAGTCAATAACAGGATTATGCAACTGTAACCAGGGGAATCCCAACACCAGTCCCGCTGGAAGATTATCCAAAACAAAACATGAAATTCGTTCCTGGTGCAAGGAACGCACATTGAGGAGAAACTCCTCAGAAACAAACTTAACAATATTTTGAGCCTATGGTGTCTTATCAGTGGATCCTAAAATATAACGTTTAATAAATACTAATTAAAAAACTATACGACACAACACATAATGACAAACTCGTGCATTGACCACACAGGTCAATCGGACAAGGAACTGATAAACAGTCCAAAGAGGAAAAGTCAGTAGTCAACTTGGTACCCTACACAGCCTTCAGGGCTATTATCATAATATACACCCTGTCAAGCAAAGCAGGGGAACCAAAATTACAAATGTATGCTACTGTTAAAGAAGTATTTCTTAAGGCTCTCTATAAGGTGAAGAGACAACACCGCTATTTATCACCAATAAGAAGCCTCAAATACACGGGGACACACATAGATTCGAGTTCGAATCTCGGCTTCAGGAAAATGGCTGCCGCGATGTCCATCTGCGCACGCGCGGCACCCCGCGGCCATTTTCCTGAAGCCCCGGGAAGCAGGAGACTCCATCTGCGCACGCGCGGCCTCAGGAAGATGGCCGCGCCCACCGAGAAACCGCTGAATAGCGGCGAGCGCGCTCTTTTTCTACAGCTGCGCAGTGCATTCGGCACTTGCGCATGCGAGAAGCACTACGCCACCAACGGGAACATAAGCAAGATGTGGGGGAAGAAACAGCGCTGTGACCACGCCCATCCGACCTGAACAGCCTGATTGACAGGTGAAAAAGGCCACTTTTGTAAGGTATTTCGGCAGCATAGGTAGGGAATCGGGGGACAAAAAATACCCTATTGTAATGCACAGCTCAGGCCCTATTTAACGGTATTTTTATCTCCTACTGAAAAAACGGGGTGACAGGTTCCCTTTAAACATCCCAAGGAGCACTGTAGAAGTGATCATATTGAAATGGAAGGAGTATCATACCACTGCAAATCTATCAAGACCTGGCCGTCCCTCTAAGCTTTCATCTCAAACAAGGAGAAGATTGATCAGAGATGCAGCCAAGAGACCCATGATCACTCTGGATGAACTGCAGAGATCTACAGCTGAGTGGGACAGACTGTTCATAGGACAACAATCAGTCGTGCACTGCACAAATCTGGCCTTTATGGAAGAGTGGCAAGAAGAAAACCATTTCTCAAAGATATCCATCGTTTAAAGTTTGCAACAAGCC
This sequence comes from Ranitomeya imitator, assembly GCF_032444005.1. Lineage (NCBI taxonomy): Eukaryota > Metazoa > Chordata > Amphibia > Anura > Dendrobatidae > Ranitomeya > Ranitomeya imitator. The sequence goes on along the minus strand of NC_091283.1, from coordinate 446,570,663 downwards.
ACCTGGGAGACACACGAAACATGTGGAAGAAGGTGCTCTGGTCAGATGAATCCAAAATCGAACATTTTGCAACAATGCCAAACGATATGTTTGGCGTAAAGGCAACACAGCTCATCACCCTAAACACATCATCCCCACTGTCAAACATGGTGGTGGCAGCATCATGGTTTGGGACTGCTTTTCTTCAGCAGGGACAGGGAAGATAGTTAAAATTGATGGCAAGATGGATGGAGCCAAATACAGGACAATTCTTGAAGAAAACCTGTTGGAGTCTGCAAAAGACCTGAGACTGGGACGGAGATTTGCCTTCCAACAAGAGAATGATCCCAAACATAAAGCAAAATCTACAATGGAATGGTTCACAAATAAACGTATCCAGGTGTTAGAATGGCCAAGTCAAAGTCCAGACCTCAATCCAATCGAGAATCTGTGGAAAGAGCTGAAAACTGCTGTTCACAAACGATCTCCATCAAACCTCACTGAGCTCGAGCTGTTTGCCAAGGAAGAATGGGCAAGAATTTCAGTCTCTCGATGTACAAAACTGATAGAGACATACCCTAAGCGACTTGCAGCTGTAATCGCAGCAAAAGGTGGCGCAATAAAATATTAAGTTAAAGAGGCCGAATAATATTGCACGCCCCACTTTTCAGTTTTTGATTTTCCACAAAAATGTAAAATAACCAATAAATTTCGTTCAACTTCACAATTGTGTTCCACTTGTTGTTGATTACTCACCAAAAATTTACATTTGGTATCTTTATGTTTGAAGCATGATATGTGGGAAAAGGTTGAAATGTTCCAGGGAGCTGAATACTTTCGCAAGGCACTGTAATTATCCCTAGCTGTTGACTCTCATCTCCTGAGGATCTGGCTTCTTTTATACTTGCCGTATTTTTGCGGCCCCAATAGATTTCAAATAAGGCCGCAAAAACGGGCTGCCAAAAATTGCAGGAGCGCCGTATGGCTGTGAAGGCCATATTTACAGCCGTGAAAAAATATCAAGCTTGCGCGATATTTTTCACGGCTTACGGACACGGCTGCCATTGAAAATCAATGGGGCCGCAAAAACAAGGGAAGCTTGTTTTTGCGGTGCACCGTGACTTCCGGTTTTATGGAACGCCATTTTTTTTCCCAATACTATTTCCATAGTATTGGAAACCCAAAAAACGACGATCCGCAAGTTTTTTGCAGTCCGTTATTGAGGCAGACCGTGAAAATTGCAGTGATACGGCCCGCAAAAAAGGCCCTCAATAACGGGCCAAAAAAAACGGTACGTGTAAAAGAAGCCTTAGGGAGAAAAGTAACTTACAACTCTCTTTGAATGTATGGAACTTCTCATTTTCTTTGGAGAAAGTATCTGGGAGCCGGACCGTGGATTCATGAGAGTGTAAAGAGATATCAATGGGGTCCGACAGGCTGTGTGTCATAGAACCCTGAAAAGACTTAACCGTTTCAGTCAGTTCCCTCTGGAGTTGATTATGGGAAGTGGCCAGGGTTCTATATTCCACAGACAAATCCTGCATCATTTGGGTCAAATTTGACATCTGATCCGCAAGAGTACAAAGCGGATCCATAGAGAGAGGGAAAAGAAAAAAAATGTTTCTGGTCAATTATAATGTCACGCTGCAGAACTGCAGGTAAATGCAGAGTAACACGAACTCCACTACATGGCAGCAGAGTGAAGAGTGCTGAATATCCTGCTAAGAGCAAACCAGCAGTACTGCCGCGAGACTACCACTAGGTGGTAGCAGAATAGTCAGAGAGCCGAGTCGATACCAGAGCATAGCGCAGTAGAAAGGGAAAAATCCAAAACACCAAATCAGAGGAGCGCAAAAGGTCAATACCAGTCCGAAGCAGGGGTGTCAGAAGTAAGAGACAGAATCAGGTCAGAGCCAAAGCAGAGTCAAGTACCGGGGAAACAAAACACACAGGGACACACCAAGCCGGGACGGGTAGGGGAAAGGTAAACAGACACGTGTCGGGTCTGCTAAACTTAGCCGGACAAATCAGGAACTCACCAGAGCCGGCTACACAGGCCGAAGGCAAGAAATATAACTGACACTGCATGCAGGATGTAGCGCAAAGATATAGCAGACCGGACACAGAAACGAGGCAGAAAAAGTTAACCCCTGACATGACCAGACTGTGAAAGGAGAGACAAGACCAAAACCCGGTCTGGATCATGACAGCTTGATAATGTTGCGCACCATGGCAAAGGAACATCAAGATCTCTGGAGATTGTTGGTATTTTTCTATAGTTTGGGTTGTCAAGTCCTTAGACAGTTCTCTTCTCTTTTTATTCTCCATGCTTAGAGTGGCACACACAGACACACAATGCAACTGCTTCTCTTATTATCTGGTGTCAGGTGTGATTCTCATATTGACCACACCTGTTACTTGCCACAGGTTAGTTTGAATGGGTATTAAATGCTTGAAGCAAAGTGTTGTTTACCCTCAATTTTGAAAAGGTGGCAATAATTTTGCCCGGCCCATTTTGGAGTTTTGTGTGAAATTATGTCCAATTTCCATTTTTTTTCTCTTGTTCCAATACACATAAGAAAATAAATATGTAAATAAAACGTGTCATTGCAATAATTTTCTGGGAGAAATACTTCATTTTCTGGAAGAATTTCAAGGGTACCAACACTTTCGACCCTGACTGTATTTAGGAATCAGGTCTGTGGTGTCTTTGTTTAGGGGTCTGGTATGTGGGTCTCTATGGTTTAGGGAGCTAGACTGGGGGTCTATATTTGTTTAAGGGTCTGCTCAGTGGCCTGGAGATTGAATCTGAATTTGTTTTGAGGTCAGTATTTATTGTTCAATATATTTTTATTGAAGTTATAATTAACAATTGATGTTTCAACATACATCAAAATCAAATTCAGGTTGCACAACAGGTACAATCAACAAAATGTAAGTATGTAAGTATATTACCCAGCAAACACTTATTTAGAAAGGGATCGTATAGTGCATCAAATAGTATTGAAACGTTGTATCATGTTATGTGAATAAATTCTTGTATTCAAATGATGAGACATGATATGGAAGAATGGGGGGGAACACAAAGGCCAACAAAGGAGGAAGGTATAGGGAGGGGAATTTTGCATATTCTGAGTGTGATATCAATGGCTCAAAATCACTAGATTGGCAGTGTTAGCCAAGTGATAAATTGAGGTCTGTATTTAGAGGTTTGGTCAGGTGTCTGTATTTTGGGATCTGGTCTGCATTTAGGGGTCTAGTCTAGGGTCTAGATTTAAGAGTCTAGTCTACTGTATGGATTTATTTAGTAGGCTAGATTGAGAGGTCTGGGTTCTATATTTATTTAGGAGTCTGGTCTGCAGTGTCTTTTTGTTACAGGGGTATTACTATCTCCAAGATCCTATCCCAATATGTAGTAGGTGTAAGGCTATGTGCACACGTTGCGGATAGGGGTGCAGAATTTTCTGCACAAAATCCGCATCTCCTGGCAGAAAACGCAGGTGCGCGTTTTTTATGCGGATTTTGTGCGTTTTTGTTGCGGACTTTGTGTGGATTTCATGCGTTTCTTACCACTGCGGATTTCTATAATGGAAGGGTGCAGAAACGCTGCAGACCCGCACAAAAGAAGTGACATGCTACTTATTTTGATCTGCAGCGTTTTTGATGTGGAATTTTCCGCACCATTAGCACAGCATTTTTTTCCTATTGATTTACATTGTACTGTAGATCACTTTGCGGATCTGCGGCGTTTTTGCGTGGAAAAAACCGCTGTGGATCCGCACTAAATCCGCATCGTGTGCACATAGCCTAAAGCTATGTGCACACGTTCAGTATTTGATTGCAGAAATTTCTGCAACGTTTCTGCATCTCTAGAAATATAATGGCAGCAAAAACGCAATGGAAAAAGACGTAGTTTTTGGTGCCTTTTTGTACAGCAATTAATATTTTTTTAAATAATGATACAGACTCCTTTATTGACTCTTAACCCCTTCCCGACCCATGACGCCACGTAGGCATCATGAAAGTCGGTGCCAATCCGACCCATGACGACTATGTGGCGTCATGGAAAGATCGCGTCCCTGCAGGCCGGGTGAAAGGGTTAACTCCCATTTCACCCGATCTGCAGGGACAGGGCGAGTGGTAGTTTAGCCCAGGGGGGGTGGCTTCACCCCCCCCCCCCCCCCGTGGCTACGATCGCTCTGATTGGCTGTTGAAAGTGAAACTGCCAATCAGAGCGATTTGTAATATTTCACCTATTATAGCTGGTGAAATATTACAATCCAGCCATGGCCGATGCTGCAATATCATCGGCCATGGCTGGAAACAATAATGTGCCCCCACCCCACCCCACCGATCGCCCCCCCCCCCAGCCCTCCGATCTGGCCGGTACACTGCTCCGGCTCCCCTCTGTCCTGTGCTCCGGCTCCCCCAGTGCTTTTGTCCGCTCCCCCCGTGCTCCAATCACCCTCCCCGTGCTCCAATCACCCCCCCTGCACTCCGATCCACCCCCCCGTGCTCCGTTCCACCCCCCCGTGCTCCGTTCCACCCCCCGTACTCCGTTCCACCCCCCCGTGCTCCGTTCCACCCCTCCCGCACTCCGATCCACCCCCCCATGCTCCGATCCCCCCCCCCGTGCTCCCCCCCACCCCATCATACTTACCGATCCTGCCGGGGTCCGTCCCTCTTCTCCTCGGGCGCCGCCATCTTCCAAAATGGCGGGCGCATGCGCAGTGCGCCCGCCGAATCTGCCGGCCGGCATATTCGTTCCAAAGTGCATTTTGATCACTGAGATAGATTATATCTCAGTGATCAAAATAAAAAAAATAATAAATGACCCCCCCCCCCCCCCCCCCCCATAGGTAGGGACAATAAAAAATAAAGATTTTTTTTTTTCCCCACTAATGTTAGAATAGGGTTAGGGGTAGGGTTAGGGTTAGGGCTAGGGTTAGGGTTAGGGCTAGGGTTAGGGGTAGGGTTAGGGTTAGGGCTAGGGTTAGGGCTAGGGTTAGAGTTTCGGTATGTGCACACGTATTCTGGTCCTCTGCAGATTTTTCCGCTGCGGATTTGATAAATCCGCAGTGCTAAACCGCTGCGTATTTATGGCGGATTTACCGCGTTTTTTTCTGCGCATTTCACTGCGGTTTTACAACTGCGATTTTCTATTTGAGCAGTTGTAAAACCGCTGGGGAATCCGCACAAAGAAGTGACATGCTGCGGAATGTAAACCGCTGCGTTTCCATGCAGTTTTTCCGCAGCATGTGTACAGCGATTTTTGTTTCCCATAGGTTTACTTTGAACTGTAAACTCATGGGAAACTGTAGCGGATCCGCAGCGTTTTCCGCAGCGTGTGCACATACCTTTAGAATTAGGCTATGTGCACACGGTGCGGATTTGGCTGCGGATCCGCAGCAGTGTTCCATCAGGTTTACAGTTCCATGTAAACATATGGAAACCAAATCCGCTGTGCCCATGGTGCGGAAAATACCGCGCGGAAACGCTGCGTTGTATTTTCCGCAGCATGTCAATTCTTTGTGCGGATTCCGCAGCGTTTTACACCTATTCCTCAATAAGAATCCGCAGGTGAAATCCGCACAAAAAATACTGGAAATCCGCAGAAAATCCGCAGGTAAAACGCAGTGCCTTTTACCTGCGGATTTTTCAAAAATGATGCTGAAAAATCTCACACGAATCCGCAACGTGGGCACATAGCCTTAGGGTTAGGGTTGGAATTAGGGTTGTGGTTAGGGGTGTGATTAGGGTTATGGCTACAGTTGGGATTAGATTTAGGGGTGTGTTGGGGTTAGTGTGGGAGGTAGAATTGAGGGGTTACCACTGTTTAGGCACATCAGGGGTCTCCAAACGCAACATATCGCCACCATTGATTCCAGCCAATCTCGTATTCAAAAAGTCAAATGGTGCTCCCTCACTTCCGAGCCCCGACGTGTGCCCAAACAGTGGTTTACCCCCACATATGGGGTACCAGCATACTCAGGATAAACTGCTCAACAATTACTGGGGTCCAATTTCTCCTGTTACCCTTGTGAAAATAAAAAAATGCTTGCTAAAACATCATTTTTGAGGAAAGAAAAATGATTTTTTATTTTCACGGCTCTGCGTTGTAAACGTCTGTGAAGCACTTGGGGGTTCAAAATGCTCACCACATATCTAGAAAAGTTCCTTGGGGGTCTAGTTTCTAAAATGGGGTCACTTGTGGGGGGTTTCTACTGTTTAGGCACACCAGGGGCTCTGCAAACGCAACTTGACGCCCGCAGACCATTCCATCAAAGTCTGCATTTCAAAAGTCACTACTTCAATTCCGAGCCCCGGCATGTGCCCAAACAGTAGTTTACCCCCACATATGGGGTATCACCGTACTCAGGAGAAACTGGACAACAAATATTGGGGTCAAATTTCTCCTGTTACCCTTGGGAAAATTAAAAAATTCTGGGCTAAATAATTATTTTTGAGGAAAGAAAACGTATTTATTATTTTCACGGCTCTGCATTATAAACTTCTATGAAGCCCTTGGGGGTTCAAAGTGCTCACCACACATCTAGATAAGTTCCTTTCGGGGTCTAGTTTCCAAAATGGGGTCACTTGTGGGGGGTTTCTACTGTTAAGCCACATCAGGGGCTCTGCAAACACAACGTGACGCCCACAGAGCATTCCATCAAAGTCTGCATTTCAAAACGTCACTACTTCACTTCCGAGCCCCGACATGTGCCCAAACAGTGGTTTACCCCCACATATGGGGTATCAGCGTACTCAGGAGAAATTGGACAACAACTTTTGGGGTCAAATTTCTCCTGTTACCCTTGGGAAAATAAAAAATTGCAGGCTAAAAGATCATTTTTGAGAAAATAATTTTTTATTTTCATGGCTCTGCGTTATAAACTTCTGTGAAGCACTTGGGGGTTCAAAGTCCTCACCACACATCTAGATTAGTTCCTTTGGTGGACTAGTTTCCAAAATGGGGTCATTTCTGGGGGATCTCCAATGTTTAGGCACACAGGGGCTCTCCAAACGTGACATGGTGTCCGCTAATGATTGGAGCTAATTTTCCATTTAAAAAGCCAAATGGCGTGCCTTCCCTTCCGAGCCCTGCCGTGCGCCCAAACAGTGGTTTAGCCCCACATATGGGGTATCAGCGTACTCAGGACAAACTGGACAACAACATTTATGGTCCAATTTCTCCTATTACCCTTGGCAAAATAGGAAATTCCAGGCTAAAATATCATTTTTGAGGAAAGAAAAATTATTTTTTATTTTCATGGCTCTGCGTTATAAACTTCTGTGAAGCACCTGGGGGTTTAAAGTGCTCAATATGCATCTAGATAAGTTCCTTGGGGGGTCTAGTTTCCAAAATGGGGTCACTTGTGGGGGAGCTCCAATGTTTAGGCACACAGGGGCTCTCCAAACGCAACATGGTGTCCGCTAACAATTGAAGCTAATTTTCCATTCAAAAAGTCAAATGGTGCGCCTTCCCTTCCGAGCCCTGCCGAGTGCCCAAACAGTGGTTTATCCCCACATATGAGGTATCGGCGTACTCGGGAGAAATTGCCCAACAAATTTTATGATCCATTTTATCCTATTGCCCATGTGAAAATGAAAAAATTGAGGCGAAAAGAATTTTTTTGTGAAAAAAAAGTACTTTTTCATTTTTACAGATCAATTTGTGAAGCACCTGAGGGTTTAATGTGCTCACTAGGCATCTAAATAAGTTCCTTGGGGGGTCTAGTTTCCAAAATGGGGTCACTTGTGGGGGAGCGCCAATGTTTAGGCACACAGGAGCTCTCCAAACGCGACATGGTGTCCGCTAACGATGGAGATAATTTTTCATTCAAAAAGTCAAATGGTGCTCCTTCCCTTCCGAGCCTTACCATGTGCCCAAACAGTGGTTTACCCCCACATATGAGGTATCAGTGTACTCAGGAGAAATTGCCCAACAAATTTTAAGATCCATTTTATCCTGTTGCCCATGTGAAAATGAAAAAATTGAGGCTAAAAGAATTTTTTTGTGAAAAAAAAGTACTTTTTCATTTTTACGGATCAATTTGTGAAGCACCTGGGGGTTCAAAGTGCTCACTATGCATCTAGATAAGTTCCTTGGGGCGTCTAGTTTCCAAAATGGGGTCACTTGTGGGGGAGCTCCAATTTTTAGGCACACGGGGGCTCTCCAAACGTGACATGGTGTCCGCTAAAGAGTGGAGCCAATTTTTTGATTCAAAAAGTCAAGTGGCGCTCCTTCCCTTCCAAGCCCTGCCGTGCGCCCAAACAGTGGTTTACCCCCACATATGAGGTATCAGCGTACTCAGGACAAATTGGACAACAACTTTCGTGGTTCAGTTTCTCCTTTTACCATTGGGAAAATAAAAAAATTGTTGCTAAAAGATAATTTTTGTGACTAAAAAGTTAAATGTTCATTTTTTCCTTCCATGTTGCTTCTGCTGCTGTGAAGCACCTGAAGGGTTAATAAACTTCTTGAATGTGGTTTTGAGTACCTTGAGGGGTGCAGTTTTTAGAATGGTGTCACTTTTGGGTATTTTCAGCCATATAGACCCCTCAAACTGACTTCAAATGTGAGGTGGTCCCTAAAAAAAATGGTTTTGTAAATTTCGTTGTAAAAATGAGAAATCGCTGGTCAAATTTTAACCCTTATAACTTCCTAGCAAAAAAAAATTTTGTTTCCAAAATTGTGCTGATGTAATGTAAACATGTGGGAAATGTTATTTATTAACTATTTTGTGTCACATAACTCTCTGGTTTAACAGAATAAAAATTCAAAATGTGAAAATTGCGAAATTTTCAAAATTTTCGCCAAATTTCCGTTTTTATCACAAATAAACGCAGAATTTATTGACCTAAATTTATGACTAACATGAAGCCCAATATGTCACGAAAAAACAATCTCAGAACCGCTAGGATCCGTTGAAGCGTTCCTGAGTTATTACCTCATAAAGGGACACTGGTCAGAATTGCAAAAAACGGCAAGGTCTTTAAGGTCAAAATAGGCTGGGTCATGAAGGGGTTAGATAACCAAAAACATATATACTCACCTCAACGCCCAATCCACAAAAGCCAATGTCCCCTGTAAATAAATTAAAATAATAAGCAACCATATTCCTCACCTGACTGAAGTGAAAAGATAATCCATAATGTCCCACGATGATCCTGATGACTTTGAAAGCAGTCACTGATGTGACTGCTCTCAAGGACAAGCGCACATTGACACAGTAGGTAATCGCTCCTGCAGTGTGTAGCGCTGAGCGGTGAGAATGTTCACTGGAGTTAATCAGCTGATGAACCCTGATGAACTCACTGACCGCACCGCTGCTGCGTGAGTATGCACGCAGCGGTAGTGCTGTGAGGTCACAGGTTCTCATCAGCTGATGGACTCTGGTGAACTTTCTCACAGCAGCTCAGCAATACACACTGCAGGAGTGATTACACGCTGCAGCCGTATGCCGGGTAGAGCAGGCTTATCAGCTGATGTGACTGCTCAACAAGTGATCCGAATCATCGGCAAGTTACTTGCCACTTCAGGAACTTTTCTCTAATTCATCTTACCCTTCCATCCTCATATTCCCCCAATGAATCCTCTACATAGAGCAGGAAACACTTCGGTGTTTCCTATGGTGCAGGAGCAGGGAATAAACATAGGGACAGGAGTATAGTACATACAGATTTAGATTCTAGGCTTTTATATAGTGATATCAATAAATGTTATATTTTATTATAAGACTATGCACTCTCCTTACTGATTTTGACTGCTGACCACTAACAGCTAAATAACTGTCACTATATGAGTGGTCGTAACCATGGATACCCAAGCTATTGCAATGCCCTGCACATGTGGTAAGTGACATAGCAAATCAGAAAAACTACATTACATTTCTAATTGGAAGTATTTACTAATATTATTATTGTTATTATTATATCTACTACATATTGGAATAGGAACTTGGGGATGGGAATACCCCTCTAAGGGCTCCGACCTAGGGGGGTCAATATATGTTTAGGGGTCTGCTCTGAGGTCTACATTTATTTATGAGACTGAATCTGGATTTTTGTAGAGGTCTGTATTTAGGGGTCTGGTCTTGATTTAGGGATCTGTTCTGGGGTCTGGACTAAAGTCTGGATTTAGGGGTCTTGTCTAGGATCAGGATTTAGGGTTTTTATCTGGGGTCTGGATTTATTTAGGGGTCTGGTCTGGGGTCTATATATTTAGGAGTCTGGACTAGATTTATGTAGGGGTCTGGTTTAGGGTCAGGTAGCTGTTACACATGGCCTCAGATTAACACTTTATGGTAAATCCCCAGCAATGCTTCAGTATATCTGTGATGTATATCACTACTATTTTCAAGCGATGCTGAAATTGGATTCTTATTTGATGTGCCCTGATGTGAAAACATCTAAAATCAGTTACAAAACATATAAAACTGGCACAGAAGGGTGTTATTGAAAGAGCTAAATGCCTTTGATCACTCATATCACACCGCCATTACTCAGCTAGTGGCGGCCTGCATCAAATTCAGGTAACTCCATTCTGGTCAAAATGAGACCCGGGTATCAGAACTGGCATAAAAGTGGGCAATTCATTAATTTTCACAGTTTTGAATAAGATCCAGTGTTTTCAGGGATTAAATGACCTTGGGCCACTGATCTCACACCAGATTTACATACATAGTGAGGCCTCTCATCAAATTCAGGCCACTCCAGCCTGGCCCAAACAGGTTCTGGGCTTCAGAACTGGCATCACAGTGGGCAGTCAGCCAATTAGCTTTGTGCCAGGCTGGAGTGACCTGAAGGTGCTGAGGTCATCACTATCTGTGCGTCTGCAGTGTGACATCAGTGGCACAAGGTCATTTAACCCTTTCAGTGACACCCTTTGGAGCCCGTTTGTGCAGCTGCTGTTAGGTCACATCAAGGCACCTCGCTGAACTGCATTTGATTGTGAAATTGTTCGTTATTAAAACTGTAAAAAAATAAAATAAAACAGAAAGAAAAATTGCCGAATAAGAAACCAACTTCAGACCCAAATTAAAAAAATAAATAAATTCGACGAATAAGATATGGCCGTCGCTGAGCATGACGCAGCCCTTTTATCATCACTTAACCTCAGGAAGCAACGCATGTCGGGAAATGTAGTCCATTGACGCTGCGCATGCTCTGAGCTGTCGGGCGCTGCCAGGACAACGGTCCTCTCACTGCCGCGCCCCCCTGATTGGCTGTACTCGGTCACTAAGGGAAGGGGCGGAGCCTCAGTGGACGGAGCGTCTCTGGGGGCTGTGAGGGGGACAGAGAGGTGTAGGTGTCCCCGGAGGGACAGACGGACGGAGAGCCCAGCGGGCCCCCTGCTGTGTGAGTATCCGGGGCCCGCCTCCTTCCCTGTGTCCGGGGTGTGGACATATTTATAATGGGTGTGTGTCCTGTCAGAGATTTATAGCTGTTTATCCCAGGCTGTGCTGTGTGCGGTATGTACCCGTCTTCCTACCTGTGGCGTGCATGGCATTATCCATATTGTGGGGGGCCCTATTTCTTATGCCCCCCTTAATCTGCATTTAGCTCCTCAGCGTACATTCCCATAAAGCATTGCAGATTATCGCTCCCCCATTCATTTAAAGGGATGCTGCCTCTTCTCATAAGGGAGTGTTCCCCTTTAAATTCCCTATAGTGGCCTGTGGGGTAAGGTTACGCCCCCTGTGCCACATATCTGGATCATATTTCATTGCCCCATGCCAAGTGACAAGTGCCCACGTTTCACAAGTCCCATTTAATGTTTTGGGGGTCTTCCGTAAGAACAGCTGTTAGCAGGTGTGGGGCCACAAGTCCCAGCATGCCTTCAGATCCCTCCTGCACACTATATTTCTGCGCTGACTCATGGCTGGTTGTTGTAGGGTTTGTCCAATCTGTATCCCCTGTCCATTGATATCTCTAGAGCCCTTGATCATGTGCTCTCTGGCCGGTGTGTAATACGGTTATTACACTACAGCTCACCATATTGCAGTATTTCCTTCCATCATCACAGGATGTCCACTCTCTGAATCACTTTCCTGGAATATGACCTAAAACAACACCGCAAATCTACTCAGCGCCCTTCTGTGTGTGAACGATGCCCGATTGTCTGAGCTTTTCTCACACCGCGCGAAGCTCACTACAGATGAAGAACTCCAGCGTTACTCATGTGTATCGTTATATTCTGTACATAGGGGGCAGTACTATAGTAGTTATATTCTTGTACATAGGAGCAGTATTATAGTAGTTATATTCTTGTACATAGGGGGGGCAGTATTATAGTAGTTATATTCTTGTACATAAGAGCAGTATTATAGTAGTTATATTCTTGTACATAGGGAGCAGTATTATAGTAGTTATATTCTTGTACATAGGGGCAGTATTATAGTAGTTATATTCTTGTACATAGGAGGCAGTATTATAGTAGTTATATTCTTGTACATAGGGGGGGCAGTATTATAGTAGTTATATTCTTGTACATAGGAGGCAGTATTATAGTAGTTATATTCTTGTACATAGGAGGCAGTATTATAGTAGTTATATTCTTGTACATAGGGGGGCAGTATTATAGTAGTTATATTCTTGTATATAGGGGCAGTATTACAGTAGTTATATTCTTGTATATAGGGGCAGTGTTATAGTAGTTATATTCTTGTACATAGGAGGCAGTATTATAGTAGTTATATTCTTGTACATAGGAGGCAGTATTATAGTAGTTATATTCTTGTACATACGAGGAAGTATTATAGTAGTTATATTCTTGTACATAGGAGCAGTATTATAGTAGTTATATTCTTGTACATAGGGGCAGTATTATAGTAGTTATATTCTTGTACATAGGAGGCAGTATTATAGTAGTTATATTCTTGTACATAGGGGGGGGCAGTATTATAGTAGTTATATTCTTGTACATAGGAGGCAGTATTATAGTATTTATATTCTTGTACATAGGGGGCAGTATTATAGTAGTTATATTCTTGTACATAGGAGCAGTATTATAGTAGTTATATTCTTGTACGTAGGGGCAGTATTATAGCAGTTATATTCTTGTACGTAGGGGGCAGTATTATAGCAGTTATATTCTTGTACTTAGGGGGCAGTATTATAGCAGTTATATTCTTGTACTTAGGGGGCAGTATTATAGCAGTTATATTCTTGTACTTAGGGGGCAGTATTATAGCAGTTATATTCTTGTACGTAGGGGTAGTACTATAGTAGTTATATTCTTGTACATAGGAGGCAGTACTATAGTAGTTATATTCTTGTACATAGGAGCAGTATTATAGTAGTTATATTCTTGTACATAGGGGGGGCAGTATTATAGCAGTTATATTCTTGTACATAGGAGGCAGTATTATAGTAGCTATATTCTTGTACATAGGGGCAGTATTATAGTAGTTATATTCTTGTACATATGAGGCAGTATTATAGTAGTTATATTCTTGTATATAGGGGCAGTATTATAGTAGTTATATTCTTGTACATATGAGGCAGTATTATAGTAGTTATATTCTTGTACATAGGGAGCAGTATTATAGTAGTTATATTCTTGTACATAGGAGGCAGTATTATAGTAGTTATATTCTTGTATATAGGGGCAGTATTATAGTACGGTAGTTGTATTCTTGTACATAAGGGCGGTATTATAGTAGTTATATTCTTGTACATAGGAGCAGTATTATAGTAGTTCTATTCTTGTACATAGGAGGCAGTATTATAGTAGTTATATTCTTGTACATAGGGGGCAGTAGTAAACATAAGTGAGAGCCTCTATAGATGCGCAGCTCAGGTGCCACTTCTTTCCTCAGTTGTCTCACAGCTCATACATGGTGGAGTTACAGGATGATGCTCTGCTCAGGGTAGAGAATGACATTTGTGCTGTATCCTGAGGTCTGATGGGAGGAATATGTCACATAACAGCAGTTTTGCTATTGACAGGAGATTCTGATCGTTCCCTGCTTTCTATAAGCTGTTGGTCATTATGTTCCTATATTCACCTTTTTCATGCTCTTCCTTCTTTTGCAGATGATCTCCGTTTTCCCCTCACTCACCAGTCCATTTGGGATTATTTCCATCAGGCCTGAGTGATTCCCATGATGCCCATCATGCCCTTTCATTGGGAACTCTAGATCCACGTCTCCTACCGCCTCACATCGGTCTCTCTGCTTTCATGTGGTGCGGTGTTCAGCTGCGGCCTCTCTATCCCAGGACATGATATGTTCTCACTCCTGAAGATGGAGGGAGGCAATAAGAATCTTGTACATAACTTTATATGCCAAAAGCTTGAGCAGAAAGGCTTTAACCTGAGCTGCTGCAGTGATGGCGAGCCTGCAATACTGCTGAATGGATCCTCGCCCACTGCCCAGGCCGATGCCCACGCTGCTGCTCCCCTGCCAGACAGCGTGGCTGAAGAAGTGCTGCAGACGCTGCTGGACGCCTCGGTTGAGTTTGAGTTGAGGTATCGCAGGGCCTTCAGCGACCTCACCTGCCAGCTGCACATCACCCAAGACACTGCGTATCAGAGCTTCGAGCAGGTGGTGCACGAGCTGTTCAGAGACGGCATAAACTGGGGACGCATTGTAGCTTTTTTCTCTTTTGGGGGGGCGCTGTGCTTTGAAAGTGCAAACAAGGAAATGGAAGATCTGATACCTAGGATTATCGAGTGGATGGCCACCTTTCTGGACACGGCTCTAGGACCATGGATACAAACAAATGGAGGCTGGGTGAGCAGTGGGCTTGTGGGGTGGATGGGCTGTGGGTCCTAAGACTTTGAAAGCGGGTGAACAGCGGGTCACTAAGGGCTTGGCTAGTGGTTGAGCAGTTCAGGATGAGGAAGCGGCGAATTGGTAATAAGTGGTCATGGGATGTTGGTGGGCCGTGGATAAACATGGGTCATCGATGAAGGGCAAAAAAATAATGTTTGTCTTTTCAGTTTGATGCAAGTTCTCACCTCCTTGAAACGCGTGGGTTCTTAATGATTTTCACATGGGTTCTTAACGATAGTGATCGGTGGCCACCAGTTACTGCTTATAGGACATGTTGAATGTCATCCACCTAAGACCCCAGAATCAGGACCCCTGTGCCTTTTTTAATCACCAGGTCCCTTCATCAGTCCTGTGCTTTCTGCTCGGGGAATATTCCCTGACAAGGGGACATCTCGTTGCCACAGCTATTTACCTAGCTAGTATTGACTGAGAGTGTCCGCAGTTGCGTGGCTTAATGCAGAGAGTCCCTGCTTACTTGCAACAGTGCCAGCAACTTCATTTATTCATGTTCCTCATACCTGTGGGGATATTTTAGTGGAAGCGGGGAATTCCAGACATCCCATTCACTAAATATATGACGGTAATATACTGTGGTTATTGCTCTGAACAGAGCACCCCTCCGCAGCCTACGTTCCTGCATGCCACGTAGCTGAGCACTGTGGCCCTTCTGCTCCCTAAAAGTACACCCCTCCATCCCATCCACCATCTTTTCTCGGCAGCTTAGACCAAATTTATTGGGGGCGTGCATAATATGCAATAGTGTTCCAACCCAGAATACAAAATCTTAGGCACAGACCGCATAGTGCAAGCAGTGGTACTAGGCTAATTGCCCAAGCCACTCATCCCAATAGCTGTGGATATACTCCCACCAATTTATAAACATGCAAGAAAGAATAGAGTAATCCAGCCACCATGGAATAAATTATCACAAAATTTTATTAAAGTTAAAATAAAAAAAGGTGCTTACATAGTAATGGCATCAATACCAAGTGACAGAGTTACAGAAAGGGAAAGCAGGTGCAACACCACTTAAACAGCGTCATAGGCAAGAATATATTGTTTCAATCCATATCAAAATAAAGTGACTGTTCAGGATGGATCCAAAAACCCGGTGTGGTCATATCAGCATAGACAGTGTATCCTCAAGTGAGCTAATTGTACAAAGCTAGCCATATAGACCACAACCAGTCACATATCATTAATCCTCTTACCCATCACTGTAAAGGGTGTCTCACACGCCGCCCCGACGCACGTTTTGCGTGGGCTTCTTCCAGGATAGGCCATAAATTAGAAAAAAAAAGTAATGGTCAGTCCCTTTAAGACACTGAATCAGCAGGAGCAAAAATGGTAATGAGTTGACGTGCAGCCTGAGAGCTAACAGAAAATCAGCCCAGCTCTGTATGTGACTATGGGATAAGACCTGGTCTGGTCCGGTCCTCCACCGCAGCCAGTCTGTAATTCTGCACCTGGTATCCTGAGCCCCACTGGCACTTACTGTACTAGGCACACAGTGTCATGATTTCACCGGGCCTAGTAAGTGCAAAAGGTGTTCAGGATGTCGGGTGCAGACGTAAAGACTGGCTGCCATGGAGGACCGGACTGACGTCAATCAGGGCAGTGCAACTCGCATTGCTCATCTCTAGGAAGACATATTGTAACAAGATAAGTGAAGTGTTTGCAGAGTTGCTCAATAGGTAACATAATGTTGAAAGTCCTAAAGGTGCACCCGTCTGAGCTCATCAGGGTCGTGCTCACCTTTTCTACAGGCTAGTTACTAGGGGTGAGTTCATTGATGATGACTAGTCAGTGAGCAATGTCAAGAATGTTATTGTCTTCTCCTCACCTCCTACCGGGGACACTCCTGAGAACAGAACTGGGATTCATGCCTGGACTTAGCCGGCCTCTCCGCAGATTGCACTGTTCATTCTTCTGTAGCCGCATGTAAACATCTCGCTGATGCCCGAGACATTCCTGCACAGGGAGAGCTGGCCCGAAGATATGTGGCTTGTGACGAAATCCTCTGTCCTCTCACATAATGACTAGGACCTGTTCTGTAAAGGTGGTCACTGGTGTTACGGGCCGAGTGGGCAT
Source organism: Ranitomeya imitator (assembly GCF_032444005.1). Classification (NCBI taxonomy): domain Eukaryota; kingdom Metazoa; phylum Chordata; class Amphibia; order Anura; family Dendrobatidae; genus Ranitomeya; species Ranitomeya imitator. Next base: position 446,553,813 of record NC_091283.1, on the reverse strand, counting down.
CTGCCTGCAAGCATTATGGGGGCTCGCTCACCTGGGCAGAGAGATGGGGGTATCTGTGCTGGCTTAGGTGTGTTAGGGCCTGTGGGAGGCAGATTGATGCCCCCCGTGCACTCTTTAATGGCATTGGTGGCCACGGTGCATCCTCTCGCATGTATAGCAGTGATCCTGAGTGGACTGATGGGATTACTTTGGAGGGAGGAGGGTGAGCTTCTGTGTTCCCCTGATGTCAATGCCGGACATTTTGTTTTATTAACCTCCTTTTCCTTCCCCACAGGAAGCTTTTGTCAGCCTTTATGGGAGCGACGCCGCAGCCAAATCCAGAAAAAGCCAGGATCGCTTTGGGAAGTGGCTGCTCACTGGAGTGACGCTGGCCGGAGTCTTCATGTTGGCCTCCTACATGATCCGCAGATAGACCTCCGCCCGACGGACCCAGATAAATCGGAAAGGAGGAGAAGTTTTCACTGTTGACCCAGACAAAGAATGTTTTATCCCCTTCATCATACAGGATGCAAAAAAAAAAGTTTAATAAAAATACCGGGGATTCCCTGCAGCCGACACCAACTTTTTTTTTTTTTTTCACCTTTTGTTAGCTTGTTTTAAGTTTCTGTTCTGTGGATCAGATCCGTAAACTGTATCTGAATAAATAGGTTTTTCCTTTTACCCGTTTGTGCTGGATGTCACCTCATGTCCTCGTCCTTGTCCAGGATGTTTGTGACATCACTGTGAGATTGGTCCACAATGCAGTGCAAGTCCCAGGAGGGTCACGTACCTCTCTAAGTAATGACAAGGCCCTTATTGGAAATTAAAGGGGGCTTCCATCTTATCCACATCACCAGTGCATATGCAGCTGGCAGACGGGGGGGTTCTTCATTAGCCAGAGGACTCTGTGTCTCCTTCCAGTACAGGCGATGCCCATTCCTTTACGTGGCAGCTGCTCCAGTTGATGGCAAGAGGTCTGGACTGTTGAAGTCCCTAGTGATCAGCTGATATTGCTGCGTATATCTGCTAAGTAATTGGGTAGCCATATGATACCTGGACATTATTGTCCTCTACGACAAAGGGGATCCCAGGCAGCGGCACTATCATCAGGCACATGATTTTGGGGTTCATCTCACGCCGTCCCCAGCATCCTTTCTTGTAAGGCGGTGCGCTCCTCTCCAATGGCACTGGTGTATTCGTAAAGGCGAGAGCAGAACCCTCCTGAGCATCATATCCTGCCCTGGGATTGAAAAGCTCAAAATAAGTCAAGTCTATAGATACAGGGATAGTGCTGGTGGGATGAAGGTGCACTAGAAGAGCTCTCGGAACGCCATATTTAATCTCTACCAGTATCTTAAGGAACTGGATCATAAATTTGGATTTTACACTTAATAGCAGTAGTACTATTTGCTATCTTCTAGGGGGGATCTATAAGTAGATTTATCACCCCTATATAGAGCCTGATATGTGAGAACGGAATAAAGAAGATGTAAATAGAACTGTGTCCTCCAACCTGCGGCTGTTGGAGCATGCTGGGAGTTGTAGTTTCAAAATAGGTTGGAAACATTGAGGTATTTGAGGTAAAAGATGAAGGAGACGATAAATTGTATAACCATATTAGTGTGACTATAGTATGCCAAAAATAATATATAATATATTCAGTAATTCTGGCAAATTAATAATCCTTAAAGGGGTTATCTGGAGCTTTCCTTATTTTTTTGCTAAGATCCTACCTGCCTGTCATGCTTGATGCCATTTCAGAGTGGTCAGCTTCCAGTGACTACGTCGACAGTGCCGTCTTTTTTCACATTCTCTGACGGGGTGTGACTGCTGACTCCTTGCTGCCTAACTGCAGGGAGCAGGCTGTCAATCAGCATGACGCCCCATCGACAGAGCGAAAGAGCTGCTCTGTTGACGTGTCGACACCTGAAGCTGCAGAATGACTGGCACGAGATGTCTGCAACCACTTTGAGCCAGCAAACATAGGCAGGTCGCTAGCAACTCCATGCCTGTAAAATCTTAGCTCCATAATCTACAAATAATCAAAATCCCAGATAAGTCCTTTACCATTAAAGGGGTTACGATCTAAGCCCTAAAGTCATGCTTAAAGTGAATGTTCATCTTTTATCATAAGGTAATCATTTCTACTGATTCATTTGATCTATTTTTATAGAGATCGAAGTGCTATATACTTTTTTTTTTTTTTTTTTTTTTTACTGCAGAGCTCCAAATCTCCTGCATAGAGGTAAATCTTAGCATTGTGGCTTCCTGCAGCCATCACCTGGGGGATCCTACTCTTGCCTCACTAGTAAGTACTGTGTATGACCAGTGAGCAGGAGGCTCCCTCTAGTGGTGGGAGATGAGATGAGTGGTTGGAGACCTGTGTACACCTAATGATCACCTCTGTTACTTAGGTCGATTCAGCTTATTCGTCACTAGTGGAATAAAACGACTCTGCTCAACTTTGTGCATTTTACTGATCAATTTCACCTTTCAGATCTGAGTAACAATCTCCTGACACAAACAAATTCCATTGTGAAAATTAATAAATACATTTTCTGTAACAGATTACTCTTGTCTGGTTGTTTTTTTTTTTTTTTATTATTTTAATGATTTTATTATAAAGTTATTGTCCAGGGCCTTACTGTCATATTTCCACTTTATTGATTAGATATTTTCTTTATTTTCACAAATAACATGTTGCAGTAAAATAGCATTATACAATTTCTTGTTTCCTGAATATTTCACAAGCTGTGGGTATGGCTGTAAGCTGAGGGGTACGCCAATAGGGGAATTAATGAGATTCTCTAGAATGAGGGTTGGGTGTCTGGTGGTTTTAGGCTTTGTGCACACGATGCCGATTTTGCCGCGGATCCGCAGCGGATTTGACCGCTGCGGATCCGCAGCAGTTTTCCATGCGGTGTACAGTACAATGTAACCCTATGGAAAACAAAATCCACAGTGCACACGATGCAGAAAAATCCGCGCGGATTCTCTGCGGAAAAAAAGGAGCAGGTCACTTCTTTCTGCGGATTTCAACTTGCACCAATAGGAAAGTGCAGTTAAAACCCGCAGAGGAATCCGCAGAAGAAACTGCACACAAATCCGCAGCGGTTTTGCACTGCGGATTTTCCAAATCCGCGGCAAAATCCGCATCGTGTGCACATGGCCTTACAGGGTGGCCTAAAGGACCAGATGTTTCATTGGGATCCATGAAATTCCTAATTAATGGGGATGATGATCCATCGGCTGCTTCCCCTGAAGACAACAGGTGATTGAGGCTCCGTAATTGAGGCATCTTTTAATTAAATTTAGTTGGCTATATTAAACACCCACCCCTATTAAAGTGAATGTCCCCTTCTTAATCTTGTACTGATCCTCAGTTATAGGGCTCATTTCCACTTGCGAGGAAAACGGACGAGTGCAATCCGATAAAAAAATCGGATTGCACTCGGACAATGTTAATCAATAGGTGACATTCCATTTGCGATTTTTTTTTTTTTTTTTTTTTTTTTTTCTCAGCCGAAATTGGACTGAGAAAACTCTGTGTCGGCTGAGAAAAAAAAATCGCAGCATGCTGCGATTCTCGGACGAGACTCGCCAATGCAAGTCAATGGGTGCGAGAAAAAAAACGCACAGCACTCGCACCATGCGAGTGATGTCCGATTTTTACGCACCCGTGTCCTTAGAAAAGCCGGCAATTCAGCGTAGAGTGCAGTAAAATCACACTGACAGGTTAGATTAGAGTAGATATATACACATAGAATAGGTATATATACATACATACATATATATGTCAGGGAGACACATTATATATATATATATATATATATATTTATATTTAATGCAGCGTGAGATAGCTTTAAAGCTGGTAATTCAATTACCGGCTTTTGCTTTCTCCTTCCTAAACTCGACATGATATGAGACCTGGTTTACATACAGTAAACCATCTCATATCACCATTTTTTTTGCATATTCCACACTACTAATGTTAGTAGTGTGTATATGCAAAATTTGGCCGTTCTAGCTAGTAAAATAAGGGGTTAAATGACGGGAAAAATTGGCGTGGGCTCCCGCACAATTTTCTCCGCCAGAGTAGTAAAGCCAGTGACTGAGGGCAGATATTAATAGCCTGGAGAGGGTCCACGGTTATTGGCCCCCCCCCTGGCTAAAAACATCTGCCCCCAGCCACCGCAGAAAAGGCACATCTGGAAGATGCGCCTATTCTGGCACTTGGCCACTCTCTTCCCATTCCCGTGTAGCGGTGGGATATGGGGTAATGAAGGGTTAATGCCACCTTGCTATTGTAAGGTGACATTAAGCCTAATTAATAATGGAGAGGCGTCGATTATGACACCTATCCATTATTAATCCAATACTAGTAAAGGGTTAAAAAAAAACCCACATTATTAAAAATTAATTTATTGAAAAAAATCACAAAGGTTGTTGTATTAATTTATTCTACTCTCAATCCACTCACTGAAGACCCTCGATCTGTAACAAAAAAATAAAATAAACCAACAATATACATACCTTCCAAGGATCTGGCACGTCCAACGATGTAGATCCATCTGAAGGGGTTAAAATATTTTGCAGACACGAGCTCCGCTAATGCAGGATGCTCATTTCTGCAAAACCCCGGCGAATGAAGCTAAATATAGGTCAATGATCTATATTTAGCTTCATTTGCGGTGAGGCGCCCTCTGCTGGTTGTTCCTAGATCGTTGGAACTTTACTAGAAAGCTCCCTGGCTCGAATTCATATGAGGACAACCAGCAGAGGGCGCCCTCTTATGATCTCGAGCAAGGGAGCTTTCTAGGAAAGTTCCCACGATCTAGGAACAGCCAGCAGAGGGCGCCTCACCGCAAATGAAGCTAAATATAGATCATTGACCTATATTTAGCTTCATTCGCGGGGGTTTTGCAGAAATGAGCATCCTGCATTAGCGGAGCTCGTGTCTGCAAAATATTTTAACCCCTTCAGATGGATCTACATCGTTGGACGTGCCAGATCCTCGGAAGGTATGTATATTGTTGGTTTATTTTTATTTTTTTTGTTACAGATCGAGGGTCTTCAGTGAGTGGATTGAGAGTAGAATAAATTAATACAACAACCTTTGTGATTTTTTCAATAAATTAATTTTTAATAATGTGTGTTTTTTTTTAACCCTTTACTAGTATTGGATTAATAATGGATAGGTGTCATAATTGACGCCTCTCCATTAATTAGGCTTAATGTCACCTTACAATAGCAAGGTGGCATTAACCCTTCATTACCCCATATCCCACCGCTACACGGGAATGGGAAGAGAGTGGCCAAGTGCCAGAATAGGCGCATCTTCCAGATGTGCCTTTTCTGGGGTGGCTGGGGGCAGGTGTTTTTAGCCGGGGGGGGGGGGGGGCAATAACCATGGACCCTCTCCAGGCTATTAATATATGCCCTCAGTCACTGGCTTTACTACTCTGGCGGAGAAAATTGTGCGGGAGCCCACGCCAATTTTTTCCGTCATTTAACCCCTTATTTTACTAGCTAGAACGGCCAAATTTTGCATATACACACTACTGACAGTAGTGTGGAATATGCAAAAAAAATGGTGATATGAGATGGTTTACTGTATGTAAACCAGGTCTCCATATCATGTCGGGTTTGTGAAGGAGAAAGCAAAAGCCGGTAATTGAATTACCAGCTTTAAAGCTATCTCGCGCTGGAAGAAATATAAATATATATATATATATATATATATATATATATGTGTCTCCCTGACATATATATATATGTACATATACCTATTCTATGTGTATATATCTACTCTAATCTAACCTGTCAGTGTGATTTTACTGTACTCTGCGCTGAATTGCCGGTTTTTCTAAGGAGACCCGTGCGTAAAAATCGGACAGCAATACGGATGTCATACGGATGTTGCGATAAAAAAAAAATCGCATCACAATCGCATGACACTCGCATGGCACTCGCAGACGTTACATCAGTTTTTTCGGTCCGTAAATCGGACCGTTTTTTTCTCACACAAGTGGAGATGAGCCCTTAGCCTGACCCTCCAAATCTGCACTCACGATCTTGTAGACTTTAGAGGTCAAGCTGCCAGCAGCCCCTGCTTGTTATTTGTTTGCAGAAAACTTACCTTGGCAATTTGGCCTCGACCAGTTTTTGGCCATTACTGATATGTAAATGACAAAAGCAGGAGGAACAGCCCAGTGTGTACTGGGTGAGAGCCAGAACAGGATCTGCAGAAACTGGTGAGAGTTGAGTATTGATTATTAGCGACTAGATGGAGGCCCGCTGCTATCACATCGGGAGGGCGGTAATGTCATGACGGGGGCAGGCTTTGGAGCGTTGAGAATCCCCCCATGTGCTAACCCACCTATCCACTCTCTCTAGCTCCTGGGCAGGGGAGGAAGCAAAAGACAATACTGACATTACAGCAGGAGATCGCAGTGGATACATTTTGTGAGGTAAAATATTGTTTAAAAACAGTCAGTGAAATATTTTACCTCACAAAAGGAATCCTCTTTGATTCCCTGCTGTAATGTAAGGCTATGTGCACACGTATTTGTGAGGGCTGCGGATTTTTCCGCAGCGGATTTGATAAATCCGCAGGACAAAAACACTGCGTTTTTCCTGCGGATTTATCGCGTTTTTTGTGCGGATTCCACTGCGGGTTTCTATTATGGAGCAGGTCTAAAACTGCTGCGGAATCCGCACAAAGAATTAACATGCTGCGGAATGTATGCCGCTGCGTTTCCGCGCGTTTTTTTTTTTCACAGCATGGGCACAGCGTTTTCGGTTTCCCATAGGTTTACATTGTACTGTCTTTTGCTTCTTCCCCTGCCCAGGAGATGTGGTATGTTCTGTACACGGTCAGACACAATTTTTAAAATGAACTTTCGTTTGTGGGAAAACCCATTTAATGTGACCGGCTTCCTCTGCCTGTAGACACATCGCGCATCTGCCGCCGGGATCAGCTGAATGATTCACTGCACCTGCACAGATTTCATGCAGGCGCAGTAAATCAGACCACCGCCAGCTTTTTGCAGACAGATAGAGGCGGTCACATTAAAACTGCGCATACAAAGATGGCGGTGGTCAGTGAATCATTCGGCTGATACCAGCAGCGGCGTGTTCGCGACAGTCTTCTGCTTGTGGTACCACACAAGAGGCTGCGTACAAGGTAAACAGTGTGTGGTGCGTACAACATATACAGCGTGTGTGTGTGGTGCGACGGTGTTCCGCTGGAGGTACCGCGCAAGTGCCCGCTACCACCAGCAGTTTCCATATTGAGACACCCATCATCTGGGTGTCCCAATGTGGAAGTCGGTGAACTTCCACCACTTGGAATTCTGGGATCCGGACACATTTGGATGGAACAGGATATGAAGACATTACAAGGTATATATATATATATATATATATATATATATATATATATATGTGTATATATATATATATATATATATATATATATATATATATATGTGTATATATATATATATATATATATATATATATATATATATATATATATATATATATATATATATATATATATATGTATGTATGTATGTATATATATATATATATATATATATATATATATATATATATATATATATCTATCTTGTATATATATATATATGTGCTCAGATAAGGTGTTATCTGAGCATGCTCAGGTGCTGACTGACTTCGGTGTGCTCAAAACATATGTTCAAGTCTCCACGACTGCATGTCTCATGGCTATTTAACAGCTACTAAGTACTAAAGTAATGTATATATATGCAGTAACTCCACCAGCAGAATAGTGAGTGCAGCTCTGGAGTATAATACAGGATGTAACTCAGGATCAGTACAGGATAAGTAATGTAATGTATGTACACATTGACTCCACCAGCAGAATAGTGAGTGCAGCTCTGGAGTATAGTACAATATGTAACTCAGGATCAGTACAGGATCAGTAATGTAATGTATGTGCACAATGACTCCACCAGCAGAATAGTGAGTGCAGCTCTGGAGTATAATACAGGATGTAACTCAGGATCAGTACAGGATCAGAAATGTAATGTATGTGCACAGTGACTCCACCAGCAGAATAGTGAGTGCAGCTCTGGAGTATAATACAGGATGTAACTCAGGATCAGTAATGTAATGTATGTGAACAGTGACTGCACCAGCAGAATAGTGAGTGCAGCTCTGGAGTATAACACATAATGTAACTCAAGGCAAGCAGGCACAAGGTTGGTTGCAGTTTATCATTAGTTTTGGGACTACAATTATGGAATATAAATAGACCCTGATAGGATTGTCAGTAATAAGACACATGCACACCCGATCATGTGGATTGCTGACAGAGTTTATTTGCAGACTGTTGGTGAACTAGTACATGGCATACTGCAGTTAGCTGTTTACAGAGGGTTTGTGGTGGCTCCTATCTTGTCTTATTTTTTCCAGTCGTTCTTTTCGTAGTCCCATTTGGAGGAGAAGCCTTCAATGGGCCCCACACGCATGTCCAGCATTCTGCGAACCTGCATTGCTATCCAGTCTTCATGCAGGGTGTGTGGGAGAGGGGGGAAGACTACAGGGACAGAAAACATGGTGTCAGTGCCACTAAAAACAGGTCCCACAGAGCCCTGCCTCCCATATTATCCTCACCATGTACTCTCTGCCACCACACTATGAGTCCTGTTATCCCAAAGAAGAAGAAAATGGCACCAAATACAGTTTTCCACTCGTTGGATGGTTTATTCAACTCCGCGTACGTCAGGTTAAACTTGATGCGGTAAACTGTAGGGGGAAAGGAGAAAGAAAAGAGTAAAGGCAGCACCAAAAAAGGGTCAACTTTACCCTAATGGGGGTACCATAGCAAGGGTCAAAAAAGATCTTGGGCAGTTCATCATAATAAAAAGACTTTTCAAACCAAGCATAGAAACTATGTGCACCCTTGGTGCAGCCAGAAAAAGAAGTTCACTACATTGTCACACCTGCATATTTTCCATCTATCTCCATCCTTCTCTGATTCCCGTAAAGACAGAGCTGTCAATAAAGGAAGAGATGGATGCAAAACAAGTAGGTGCGAAGATGCACTGAGCTGCTCCGCCACACCGAGGGTGCACCGAGCGCCTGTGCTTGGTTTGAACAGTCATTTTGTGCTCATAGATTCCCTTTACATTCAACATTTAAATTTTGTGCCATTTCTGGCTTTAGTAATATAGATTGATTGATATTTTTCAACTGGAGCACCCTAATGGTGACCGTCAGGTATGTTAAGGCAAGTGCTTAAAGGGCAAATTCAACCAGTTATCGCCTCATATACCATAGAAGCATATCAGCAGATCAGAACCATAGCTATTGAGCTTGGACCGGAGCCTGTTTTTAAAGCTACAGATCATGTAAACCAAATTAGGGACACTCACAGATTTCCATCACTGGACCAATACAAATCAAATCAAGAGTCCCAGTAATGGGAACCAGTAGACAACTGATCCTGATCACACTGTACATTACGTGATATCTTGTCTTCTGGACTCAGCTGCTTCCAAGGTCCTTTCTCCTTTTCCTTAAGAGCCTTCTCCTGTGAGCTAAGACCATCAATGAAGGGAATATCAGGTAATGGTAGAGTTCGGTGGTCAAAGTATGCCGGCTTTGTGTAATATGGTACCGCATCTAATGACCGGAAAAAAATAATGCTATTAGTCCAAATACTGACACCATTGCATTCATACTGCCTCCAAAAAATATTATAGTAGTTGCATTATACAAAGTGGGCAGCATGCCACAATATTGTAGCAATGTTATAGCACTTATAGTCTTTTACATATAAGGCAGTAATACAGTAGTTCTATTCTTGTACATAAGAGCAGTATTATAGTGGTTATATTCTTGTACATAGGGAGCAGTAATATAGTACCGTAGTTATATTCTTGTACATATGAGCAGTATTATAGTGGTTATATTCTTGTACATAGGGAGCAGTAATATAGTAGTTATATTCTTGTACATATGGGCAGTATTATAGTAGTTATATTCTTGTACATAAGGGCAATATTATAGTGGTTATATTCTTGTACATAGGGCAGTATTATAGTAGTTATATTCTTGTACATAGGGCAGTATTATAGTAGTTATATTCTTGTACATAGGGCAGTATTATAGTAGTTATATTCTTGTACATAAGAGCAGTATTATAGTAGTTATATTCTTGTACATATGGGCAGTATTATAGTAGTTATATTCTTGTACATATGGGCAGTATTATAGTAGTTATATTCTTGTACATATGGGCAGTATTATAGTAGTTATATTCTTGTACATATGGGCAATATTATAGTGGTTATATTCTTGTACATAGGGAGCAGTATTATAGTAGTTATATTCTTGTACATAGGGGCAGTATTATAGTGGTTATATTCTTGTACATAGGGAGCAGTATTATAGTAGTTATATTCTTGTACATAGGGGCAGTATTATAGTGGTTATTTTCTTGTACATAGGGGCAGTATTATAGTAGTTATATTCTTGAACATAGAAGGCAGTATTATAGCAATTTTATTCTTGTACATAGGGGGCAGTATTATAGTAGTTATATTCTTGTACATATGGGCAATATTATAGTGGTTATATTTTTGTACATAGGGAGCAGTATTATAGTAGCTATATTCTTGTACATAGGGGCAGTATTATAGTGGTTATTTTCTTGTACATAGGGGCAGTATTATAGTAGTTATATTCTTGAACATAGAAGGCAGTATTATAGCAATTTTATTCTTGTACATGGGGGCAGTATTATAGTATTCATGTACATAGGGAGAGAAGTTTTATAGTAGTTTTATTCTTATATAGCGTGCAGTTTTATAATTGTAGTTTTTTTTCTTTCTTGTAAATGACTTGCCATTTCTGCTTTCTATCTTGTAGGCTGTAGCCTTGTTTAGATTTACCTATACAGACATGATTGTGAGCCTTTTTTGATATAGGATTTCCCAGGCAGTGTCAACACATGATGCTTTGCGTTGGTGTTTTTAGGGGGTTTTAATGGAGGAACTGTTGTCACTGGTAGTAACCTATAACTAGAGAAGCTCCTGAAAACCTCTTGGTTTGGTAACTGAGGTTCACACACTTCTACATGTCGTTTGTTAGTGACTCTTCGTACAGGAGCCTCATTCTGTGCTGTTCTCACTTCGGAAACTCATTACAGGCGCCTCATGGCTCATTTTGGGCCCTTCACAATTTTTCTCCTCAGTCTCAATATAATTTATGCATTATACTGGATGTACTTCATGCCTCATTCTGTATGATAAGCTGTTCCTTACTAGTTGCCTCACATTTGTGTCCTTGTTATTTACAGCTGTCTCATTGACAGATTTTTATTAAAGATGCCTGATTCTATGGGATAACCACAGGAGTTTCCCACCATTATTTCTGGTACCTCATGCCTCATTCCAGAGCTGTTATGGACTTTTATGTGGTTCATTCTATCAATTTGTCTGTCAGGTCTCCTTCACCCAGTGTGATATGATGTTATGACAAGCACTTACCACTGTCCCCATGGCCGTGGGCCGCCCTTACGCTGACAGCTCCTAATACTCTCATTTTAGCCAAAAGCGGCGACCTCTGTGCCAGAAGCGACAACATCTGTAATGGAAATGATCAGAAGTCAAGATCTGCACCATTATATGTACCCAACCCTCTCCTGCCCCCCTTTATTGGGAATGAGGGTCATGTCCTAAGAAGTACGAACATAGAGTGGCGCTGTGTGGATCACCCTGGCACTGCCACTGGGCACCTGTGTTGAGCATGCTTCTAACCTCTAGCAACTGGGAAAGGTCGAAACGTCTCTTTCTGTGTCCGTCTATGTGGATGCAATAAGATTGTCAGCTTTTTGGTACAAGCTACTACTTTGCTAGCTAGGAGAGAGATTTGGGGTCCTGCACGGAAAACAATATGAGGTTATTACATGCACTGGCATAGCCGGTAGATTAGCAGGGCCTTCTTGTCCTCGCTGCCCTGGCATCAGCAGCCGGTTTTCAATCCATTGCACAGAAATCGCTTTATCCCCCTCCCCCTATGTATCGAGCAGCACCCATATTTTGGGAGATGGCAGCACAGGCCTTTTGCAGTACTCACAGTGACGGGGTAGGGAGCCGAGCTGTAGACTCTGTAAAATGGAGAGAGACTGAGGGACAAGGTCTGGGATCACAGCCAAACAAAGATTTTGAGAAAAAGCCAGTAGCAGTGGATTCTGGGACAGAGAGCCTTAATCCACCCCCTCCCCAGCAGATTGTGGCAAGAAATCAGAAAAGGAGGGGCACACACTAGATCACCACCTTCTTCCCCGTCTCCTCCTCTCAATTTGAGTCTTTCCCTTTTTCATTGTGCCCCCAGCCATGAAAGACCCTACTGTTCACCACCTCCCCCGTTTCCTCCTCCGGCCTTTAAGGCTGCCGTCACACTAGCAGTATTTGGTCAGTATTTTACCTCAGTATTTGTAAGCCAAAACAGGAGTGGGTGATAAATGCAGAAGTGGTGCATATGTTTCTATTATACCTTTCCTCTAATTGTTCCACTCCTGGTTTTGGCTACAAATACTGATGTAAAATACTGACCAAATACTGCTAGTGTGACGGCAGCCTAAAGGCCCCGTCACACATAGCGAGATCGCTGCTGAGTCACAAGTTTTGTGACGCAACAGCGATCTCAGTAGCGATCTCGCTATGTGTGACACGTACCAGCGATCAGGCCCCTGCTGTGAGATCGCTGGTCGTGTCGGAATGGCCTGGGCCATTTTTTGATCGTTGAGGTCCCGCTGACATCGCTGAATCGGCGTGTGTGACGCCGATTCAGCGATGTCTTCGCTGGTAACCAGGGTAAACATCGGGTAACTAAGCGCAGGGCGGCGCTTAGTAACCCGATGTTTACCCTGGTTACCATCCTAAAAGTAAAAAAACAAACGCTACATACTTACCTATCGCTGTCTGTCCTCGGCGCTTTGCTTCTCTGGTCTGGCTGTGAGCGCCGGTCAGCCGGAAAGCAGAGCGGTGACGTCACCGCTCTGCTTTCCGGCCGCTGTGCTCACAGCCAGACCAGAGAAGCACAGCGCCGAGGACAGACAGCGATAGGTAAGTATGTAGCGTTTTTTTTTTTTTACTTTAACGATGGTAACCAGGGTAAACATCGGGTTACTAAGCGCGGCCCTGCGCTTAGTTACCCGATGTTTACCCTGGTTACCGGGGACCTCGGGATCGTTGGTCGCTGGAGAGCGGTCTGTGTGACAGCTCTCCAGCGACCAAACAGCGACGCTGCAGCGATCCGGATCGTTGTCGGTATCGCTGCAGCGTCGCTATGTGTGACGGGGCCTTAAGGCTTTTTTTTTTTTTTTTTTTTTTTAAAGGGGCCCAGCTACCAATTTATGTATCAACAAGGTCGCCATAGTAACTGACCCTATTATATAAAGGCCTACGGAAGGGGGAAATAGATCATATTCTGTCCCCTTAGCATCACTTTCTTTTCTACAAAGCCACCTTGATGTTAATTAATAACCAAAACTGGACCATGAGACCAATAAAAAAAAAATCTACTTTCAACTTCAGAACACTAAAACTTTCCATGGGGCCACAAAAACGGGGCCGCAATAATTCCACGGCGCGCCATGCACCGTATGGCCGTGATGGCCGTATTTACAGCTGCGACAAAAGATCGAGCTTGCTCGATCTTTTTCACGGCATACGGACACGGCCCCCATTGTAAATCAATGGAGCCGCAAAAACAATGGAAGGTTGTTTTTGTGGTGCGCCGTCACTTCCGGTTTTGCGGACCGCCAATTGTTTTTCCCAATACTTTTGCTATAGTATTGGGAACCTGGAAAACGGCGATCCGCAAGTTTTTTTGGGTCTATTATAGCGGCAGACCTTGAAAATTGCGGCAATACGACCCGCAAAAAAGACCCGCAATAACAGGCCACAAAAAAAAAAAACGGCAGGTGTAAAAGAAGCCTAAGGAGTACACCAAGAATTCTACAATATCCCACAAATTACTGTTCGGCCCCAAAAAATGAAATAAACTCTCAGCGTTTCAGACTACCAAAATTGAAAGTTTAGGCCGGCATCACACTCAGCGTATAAAAATACGGTCCGTAATTTACGGCCGTAATATGCAGAAAAGTCCCCAAAATAGTGGTCCGTATCTCCTCCGTAGGCAGGGTGCGTCAGCGTATTTTGCGCATGGCATCCTCCGTATGTAATCCGTATGGCATTCGTACTGCGAGACTTTCTCGCAGGCTTGCAAAACCGACATACGGACATACAAGGGATCCATGTGCTCCCAAAAACATAAAAACATATGCACTGTCTATCTATATATATATATATATATATATATATATATATATATCCGTGAGACACATATATATAATATATATATATTAATATTTCATCCAGCGCGAGATAGCTTTAAAGCCGGTAATTCAATTGCCGGCTTTTGCTATCTCCTTCCTAAACCCGACCTGATATGAGACATGGTTTACATACAGTAAACCATCTCATATCCCCATTTTTTTTGCATATTCCACACTACTAATGTTAGTAGTGTGTATGATGGGCTGTCTAGCTATTAAAGGGTTAAATGGCGGAAAAAATTGGCATGGGCTCCCGCGCAATTTTCTCCGCCAGAATGGTAAAGCCAGTGACTGAGGGCAGATATTAATAGCCTGGAGAGGGTCCATTGATACCCCCCCCCCCCCCGGCTAAAAACATCTGCCCCCAGCCTCCCCAGAAAAGGCACATCTGGAAGATGCGCCTATTCTGGCACTTGGCCACTCTCTTCCCATTCCCGTGTAGTGGTGGGATATGGGGTAATGAAGGGATAATGTCACCTTGCTATTGTAAGGTGACATTAAGCCAGATTAATAATGGAGAGGCGTCAATTATGACACCTATCCATTATTAATCCAATAGCATGAAATGGTTAAAAAAACACACACAATATTGCAAAGTATTTTAATGAAATAAACACACAGGTTGTTGTAATATTTTATTCCACTCTCAATCCACCTGAAGACCCTCGACCTGTAACAAATTAAAAATAATAAACCAACAATATCTCATACCTTCCGTCGATATCCAACTGAAGGGGTTAAATTATTTTACAGGCAGGAGCTCTGCTAGAATGCAGCTGTGCTTGTGCCTGTAAAACCCCAGCGAATGAATGGAAAGTAGGTCAATGACCTGTAGTTACCTTCATTCGCGGTGATGCGCCCTCTGCTGGATGTCCTCATATGAACTCGAGGCTGGGAAAACATTCAGAAAAGTTCCCACGCTCGAGTTCATATGAGGACATCCAGCAGAGGGCGCATCACCGCAAATGAAGGTAACTACAGGTCATTGACCTACTTTCCATTCATTCGCTGGGGTTTTACAGGCACGAGCATCATGTGTGACCATTATACAGTATGGAGCACTGTGTGGCCATTATACAGTATGGAGCATCATGTGTGGCCAATGGCCACAATGGCCACTGGCCATTATACAGTATGGAGCATTAAGTGTGCCCATTATACAGTATGGAGCACTGTGTGGCCATTATACACTATGGAGCATTATGTGTGGCCATTATACAGTATTGAGCATGATGTGTGGCCATTATACAGTATTGAGTTGAGCATCATGTGTGGCCATTATACAGTATGGAGCATCATGTGAGCATTATACAGTATGGAGCATCATGTGTGGCCATTATACAGTATGAAGCATCATGTGTGACCATTATACAGCATGGAGCAGTATGTGTGCCCATTATACAGTATGCAGCACTGTGTGGCCATTATACAGTATGGAGCATCATGTGAGGCCATTATACAGTATGGTGCATCATGTGTGACCATTATACAGTATGGAGCATTATGTGTTCCCATTATACAGTATGGAGCACTGTGTGGCCATTATACAGTATGGAGCATCATGTGTGGCCATTATACAGTATGGAGCTTTTGTGTAGCGACTTTTGTGTTTCGACTTTTATGTGGCGAGGTTGGTGTATGTGTGGTGAAATATGTGCTGAGGGTGGTATATGTGTTCAAGCACGTGGTAGTGTGTGGCACATTTTGTGTGTGTTCATATCCCCCTGTGTGGTGAGTATCCCATGTCGGGGCCCCACCTTAGCAACTGTACGGTATATACGCTTTGGCGCCATCGCTCTCACTCTTTAAGTCTCCTTGTTCACATCTGGTAGCTGTCAATTTGCCTCCAACACTTTTCTTTTCACTTTTTCCCCATTATGTAGATAGGGGCAAAATTGTTTGGTAAATTGGAACGCGCAGGGTTAAAATTTCGCCTCACAACATAGCCTATGACTCTCTCGGGGTCCAGACGTGTGACTGTGCAAAATTTTGTGGCTGTAGCTGCGACAGTGCAGATGCCAATCCCGGACACACACACACACACACACACACACACCTTTATATCTATATAGCTCTGGCAAAATTGAGAGACCACTGCAAAATGTTCAGTTTGTCTGATTTTCTCTTTGTAGGTATATTTTTGAGTAAAATTTAAATGATTCATTTATTCTATAAACTCCTGACAACATGTCTCCAAATCTCCAAGCAATAAATTTTGTAATTTTTTTCTGAAAAGGATAAATGGTCAAAATATAAAAAAAACAAAAAAAACAACAGTGCTTTCAGACCTCAAATAATGCAAAGTAAACAAGTTCATAATCATTTAGAAACAACAATACTAATGTTTTAACTCAGGAATAGTTCAGAAATCAATATTTTGTGGAATAACCATGATTTTTAATCACAGCTTTCATGCGTCTTGGCATGCTTTCCCCAAGTCTTTCACACTGCTTCTGGTGCAAAAATGTAAGCAGCTCTTCTTTGTTTGATGGCTTGTGACTATCCATCATCCTCTTGAGGTTTTCAATGGGGTTCAGGTCTGGAGATTGGGCTGCCCATGACAGGGTTTTGGTGTGGTGGTCTCTTCATTTTTGCTAGAGCTGTATATGTATATATACTGCACTCCTCTTCATGAAATTTACAGAAGTCCATTCACTCGATGCAAAATCAATCCCATCCAGATGAAAGGAACTTATCTCCATCATGTTTCAGGGTTAAACCATAATTCCGTAATGTACAGTTTCATCTGCTATGCGGCCTCCCAATATGTCAGAAACTGAAGAGAAAAAAAAAGGAGCTTATTTATTTTTGCCTGTTTTTTTAGGATATAAAAAATAATTTTTCAGTGACCGCAAAATAAATTTTACACCATGCATAGTTACATAGTTAAATAGGTTGAAAAAATACCTAGGTCCAACAAGTTCAATCTTTCTGCATCAAATACTTTTTTTTCTGCAGTTTTTATGCTGCGTATTTTTTATAAAATGCAAGTGACCTATTTCAATTACACAGATGGTGCAGAAAATCTGCAACACCAAAAACTCACCAAAAACTCACCAAAAGCTCATTGTGGTAACGTAACCCACTCTCCAATCAAAAGTCTTGAAGGTGAAGGTGCTATTCCTTTGAACTAGATCAAGTTTTTCGAACACTTAATAGGAGCAAAAGCCTGAACATGTGCACAGTAATGTTGCTTTTACATTGTGGTGCACCATGTTCACTTCTTGCTATGTGCTGTGTGTGTTGTGTGCGTTTTTTTTTTTTTTTTAAGGCAGGTTCCATACCAAATCCATCTGAAAAAGATGTTGTGTGCACATATTCTTAGGGCGTGCAGACAGTTTTTCTAAGGCACTTAAAAAAAAACAACTTTCTAGTTGAAACCACTTCAGGAAATGCTCCTTCTTTGGGGAGTTTTTTTTTTTTGTTAGGAGTTTATCATTTACCGAAGAGGTTTTAAAGATTTTTTTTTTTCTGAATCGTGCTTTTTGGGTTTGTTTGCTGCAGACGCCTGACAGTAACTTTCAGTTTTCTCACCATTTTTCACTACCTGAAGTAGAAAAAAGTGCTAAAATAAACTGAGCATATGACAAGAGGTTTTACAGCAAAAATAAATGAGTTTTTCAAGTGTATGTGAGGCAATATTTCAGTAATATTTCAGATTTTTAGCTGACTCACTTAAAGGGAACCTGTCACCAGGTTTGGCCGATATGAGATGTGGCCACCACCTTTCAGGACTTATACACATATCTGCCCCCAACCTGACCTGGAAGAACTGTAAAATAAGTTTGATTATACTCACCTGCGGGGCGGTCCGGCCCAATGGCTGTCGCTGGTCTTGGTCCGGCACCTCCCATCTTCTTATGATCGCCGCCCTCCTGTTGCTTCTTGTGAATGGCGCGCCCCTTTGTCATCCACACAGGCGTATTTCTCTGACCTGTTGAGGGCAGAGCAAAGTACTGTAGTGTGCATGCACCGGAAAAGGTCAGAGCAGACAGTTACTCCATCTGCATCATTACAATGGCCCTGTCAGTGCAAATGTCCAAATCCTATTTTCAAGAGCTCCAGTTGTAATCCCCAATGGAATCACTGATGAGTGGCTAGAATGCAATATGAACATAGACTTACTCAGCACCAAGATTGCCTTTGAGAGCGGTGGTGTGATATCGGTACCGGTAGCTGGGCATCTGGCTCGTAGCTCAATGTCGGGCAAATGCCTTCTGATGGTTTGTGTAGACAGTATTTGATGTCTTAATCTTGGTATTTCATAGATTAATCATGGAACCAGTGGTGCAGCCATTTCTCCAGTGTTCAAAAAGCCATTTTTCAGCATGACAACACCAGGCAGCATGCTAACATGAGCAACCTCCACGTCCAAAACGTGCTACCATGGCCTGCAGTGTTTCCAGACTTGTCTCCCATTGAACACATCTGCAATTGTAAAAGGAGCTGACAGCAGAGGATCTTGATGATTTGCCCAAGTGCATTCAGTGCGGCAGAACATTCCTCAGGCAACCATTAATAATCAAATGTAAGTAATGAAGCGAACACATTTATACTTTTTTTTTTAATGAGGAAAATTAATCATTATCACATGTCCGTGTGTAGCAAAAGTATGTAAACCTATGCCTTTAATATCAGGTGTCATTTCCCCCCAGTGCAGTGAGAACTGCCTCTAAACATTCAGTTATGAAGTTATACAGTTCAGGTATTGTTGATTAGTCAACTTGGAGGAATTTTAGCTCAATCCTCTCTACAAAACAGCTTCAGCTCTGTTTTTAATCACCTTTTGGTTGTTTGTGGTTACTCCCTTTTGGTTCTTGTTGGGTTTCAGCTCTGTTATGTTGGTGGGTTTGCTCCCATGAACTGCTCGCTTCAGGTCTTTTCCAAGATTTTTATAGGATTAAGATCAGGACTTTGCCAATCAAAACCTTTATTCTTCTTTAATCAGTCCTTTGTATAATGATTTGTGACTTTGGGTCGTTGTTTGCTGCATGAGCCATGTGCTCTTGAGATTCAGCTCATGGCTCAGATGCATCAATACTGGCCTAAACCATGATGATGTATCACCACCGTGTTTCACAAATAGTATAAGCTTTTTATGCTGTATGTAGGTTGTTTTTTTTTCTCCAAACATAACACTTCTCATTTAAAGGGAACCAATAAAGTAAAAAAAAACAACACTATTAGCTTGTAGATATGGGATTAATCTTTCAGGTTAATAGCGTTAGGAAGTCGTGCAGCTGCGGCACTGAAAGCTCTGCTGCCGGGAGGAAATGGACTCTATTCCTCCCGGCAGCCTTTGGCTTTCAGTCATAGAGGCTCGGCCAGCATGGCTTCAGTCACCGCTCAGAACATAGTGAGTGGCCGTTATAACCTCACCCCGGCACTGACTGACAGTCGGCTCACAGCGGTGCATCAATACAGATATAGCTGTCAGTCAGTGCCATAGCGTGGTTATACCAGCCATTCACTATGTACTGAGCGGTGACTGAAGCCGCGCCTTTATGACCGAAGCCCGATGCTGCCGAGGTAAATAAAGTTCATTTCCTATTGGTAGTTGCACTTTCAGTGCGGTGGTTGCAAGGATACAAAATGCTATTAACCTGGAGATTAACACCATATCTGAAGGTCAATACCATTTTTTCACATGACCGGTTCCCTTTAAATCAAAAGCTCTATTTTGGTCTCATTCATTCACAAGACATTGTTCCAATAGCCTTGGGGCTTGTCCAGGTGATCTTTAGAAAACTGCAGACAGATAACATTGTTCATTTTAGAAAGCAGTGGCATTCTCCTTCAGATTCTGCCATGAACACTATGGCAACCTCCTAATGGGGAACTTGTGAACAATTACATCAATGTGAGAGAGGCCTTTAGTTGCTTAGAGGTTATCTTGGGCTCGTTTTGTGATTTCACAGACTACTATACACCTTGCTCTTGGAGTGATCTATGTTGGTTGAACACTTCTGGGGAAGGTAATGATGAATTTCCTCCATTTGTGCACAAAATCTGACTGTGAATTGTTGAGGTCAAACTCTTTACATATGGTTTTGTACCCTTTTCCAGCCTGATGGGCATCAACATCTCTTCTTCTTAGCCTCTCAGAAATCGTTTTTTGTTTAATGCCATGATACACTTGCACAAATACAGTATGTGTTGTGTAAATGAGAAATTGATCGATCCCTGTTTTTTTTTTTTTAAATAAAACTGGTTGCACACTCACATCTGATTGTGATCCCATTGATTGATTGAAAACACTAGGCTCTAATCAGACCTGTACATAAAACTAATGAAACACCATAGAAAATGTTGTAATTGGGACCCCTTACCTCTTGAAATAAAATATATATATATTTGACTATTCAATGATGTACTTGTCCTGATGATGCAGATGTTGCTGAAATCATGATGACGGGTGGGGCAAGGGGCAGGTGCTAAGAAGCGCACTGCCCCCCTGGCTTACGCACCCATAGTGACGGCGTGGTCTGTCACTATAGGTGGAATGCCTCTGGCTCTAATTTTACCCTCAAATTTTATGCTTATTCTAAGGCTATGTTCACACTTTGCGGATTTTGCTGCGGATCCGCAGCAGATTTGACCGCTGCGGATCCGCAGCAGTTTCCCATGAGTTTACAGTACAATGTAAACCTATGGGAAACAAAAAACGCTGTGCACATGCTGTGGAAAAAAACGTGCGGAAACGCTGCGGATTACATTCCGCAGCATGTCACTTCTTTTCTGCGGATTTTCACCTGCTCCAATAGGAAAATGCAGATGAAAATCCGCAGTAAAAAAACGCGATAAATCCGCAGTAAAAACCGCGACGGGTTTTCACTGCGGATTTTGGAATTCTGCTGCGGAAAAATCCGCAGTGGAATCCGCAAAGTGTGCACATAGCCTAAAGGTTCACATACTTTTGCCACTCACAGACATGTGATATTGGATAATTTTTCTTCATTTAAAAAGATGACAAAGTATAATATTTTTGCCTCACTGGATTTGGTTCTTTTTCAGCTTTCAAACCTTTTTGAAAATGTGATAAATTTAGATAAAATTTATGTAGAAATATGAAAAATTCCTGAGGGTTCACAAACTTTCTCTCGTAACGGGTGCAAGTCAGCGTGGCTATGGATGATATGAGAGCGGCAGCCGCTCCTACCCGGGCTAGGCTGTAGTTTATTGATAGTCATAAACTGATAAAACCTCACATGATTGTAAGTAATAAACAGAACATAAAAGAGGCGATTATATCTGGTAATTTCCAGGCGGCTTTATTACAGTGAGCGATTTATCAATCAGGGTTATTTTTGGACACTTCTCAACTTTCTGCTTCAGCTTTGATAAATTGCATTCTATTATTTCCATAAAATTCACTTGGGACTACAGGAACCATGTTATAAATCTGCATGAGCAGGTTTGAAGAATTATAGGTAGTTTCCAAATATGTGCGGGATTCCTAAATCACTGATCCTGTCTGAGGATGAGGGTATGTGCACACATAGAATGGTCCACTGCGGATTTTTCCGCAGCGGATTTGATAAATCTGCAGGGCAAAACCGCTGCGGTATTTCCTGCGGATTTATCGCATTTTCTTTTGCGGATTCCGCTGCGGTTTTACATCTGCAGTTTTCTATTGGAGCAGATGTGAAAAGAATTGACATGCCGCGAAAAAATAGAATTATTCTTACCGTTAATTCGGTTTCTAGTAACCCACCACGACAGCACACCTGGAGGATGTTACCCCTTTCCTAATAGGGACAGGAAATGACAAGAGGTTAAATAACCCCTCCCTCCTCCTCCCCTCAGTGTTATTATAAAGGACCACAGGAGAATGAATGCTTCAAATTATATTTATTCTTTTCAGAACGTATATTAAGCAAAGGGAGGGATTACTCCTGCTGTCGTGGTGGGTTACTAGAAACCGAATTAACGGTAAGAATAATTCTATTTTCTCTAGTAACCCCCCACGACAGCACACCTGGAGCAGTACCCAAGAGTAATTTTAGGGAGGGACTACAGCACTAAGGACTTTTTCTCCGAAGGCTAAGTCTTCTTTTGACATCAGGTCAAGCCTGTAATGTTTGGAGAACGTATGGACCGAGGACCACGTAGCCGCTCTGCATATTTGCTCGATGGAAGCACTGGCTTTCTCGGCCCAGGAGACAGCTGTTGCTCTAGTAGAATGAGCTGTGAGCTTTTCTGGTGGTGGAAGGCCTTGAATTTGATAAGCCTCCAGGATTGCTCTTTTGATCCAATTTGCAATTGTGGATCTGGAAGTCTTCTTCCCCTTATTCTGGCCAAGAAGATGAATAAACAGATTTTGATCCTTTCTAATCTTCTCTGATGCATGAAGATAATAGAGTACCATTCTTCGAACATCCAAAGTATGGAAATGTTCCTCTTCCTCATTCTTTGGTTCTTGATAGAATGATGGAAGAATTATCTCCTGCGATTTGTGGAAATCGGAGACGACCTTTGGGAGAAAGGATGGGTCTAATCGCAGGATAAGCCTGTCCTGAAGAATCTTCATGTAGGGCTCATTGATTGACAGGGCTTGTAGTTCACCCACTCTTCTGGCTGTTGTTATGGCTACCAGGAAGGTGGTTTTCCAAGCGAGTTTATCCATGGTTATGGAAGATAAGGGTTCAAATGGTGGCAGTGTAAGTCCTTTCAGGACTATATTCAGGTCCCAGGATGGAACTATATTTATGGGTCTTGGAGATATGCGGGATGCCACCGTCATGAATCTTCTTACCCATCTATGGTCAGCTAAAGACTGGTCAAAATAAGAGCTCAAGGCTGCCACTTGTACCTTGAGGGTGCTGGGTCTGAGACCCTTCTCCAGCCCATCTTGTAAAAAATCCAGGATCTTGGCTAGGTTTGGTTTATCTGGGTTAGGTTGTTCAGGAGCACACCATGTGATGAAAGTCTTCCAGATTTTTTGGTAGATCGAATTAGTAACTGTTTTGCGGCTTTTTTGTAATGTTTTAATTACTCTCTTTGATAGTCCTCTAGTTCTCAGAATTGAGAATTCAGAAGCCAGGCATTTAGGTGTAGCCTCTCGGGATCTGGATGCAGTATTGGCCCCTGGTAGAGAAGATCTTTGACAGGTGGAAGTGCTATTGGCCCATCTATTTTTAGACTGATGAGGGCCCCAAACCAACCTCTTTTGGGCCAAAGTGGAGCCACTAGGATCACCTTGAGTTTTTCTGCCCTTATTTTCTGCAGGACTTTTGGTAGGACTGGCAATGGCGGGAAAGCGTATGCTAGCGTGAATGTCCATGGCTGGACCAATGCGTCCACAGCTAACCCTGGATTCATCGGATCTAGCAAGAAGAACTGGTCTACCTTTGCGTTCTGACTGTTCGCGAACAAGTCCACTTCTGGCTGTCCCCATCTTTTGACTAGTATCTGAAAGACTTCTGGGTTTAGGCTCCATTCTCCTGGATGGACCTCTGTTCTGCTCAGGAAGTCGGCTTGTACGTTTATCTCCCCTTTTATGTGTAGGGCGGATATGGAGAGAACATGTTCTTCGGCCCACGAAATTATTCTTGCTGATATTCTTTTTAGATCTTCGTGTCTTGTACTTCCCTGGTGGCGAAGGTGGGCAACTGTTGTCATGTTGTCTGAGTATATTTTTATGTGGGAATTTTGTACAAGAGTTACCGCCGCTTTGAGAACTTCTTCTACTGCTTTTAGCTCTTTGAAATTCGAGGATTGTTGTGCTATTTCGGCCGACCAGAATCCCTGGAATATGTGCTGGTCTACCGTAGCTCCCCAACCTTTTCCACTGGCATCTACTGTTATGGTCACTGCTGGGACCTGCAACCAGGGGACTCCTCTTATTAAGTTCTCTTTTTGTAGCCACCATGTTAATGAGGACTTTACGTGCGGTGGTATCTGGATCTTTTTGTCTAGAGATCTTGGGGATCCGTCCCAGCTTGACAGAATATGTGTCTGAAGTATCCTGGTGTGGGCTTGAGCCCATGCCACCATCTGAATGCAAGATGTCATGGTACCTAGAACTGACATGGCCCATCTTAGAGATACTCTCTTCTTGTCCCGCAACATTCTTATCTTTGATGTAAGCAGAGACCATTTTTGTTCGGGCAAGAAAGATGTTTGGCTGTGGGAGTCTAATAAGACCCCTAAAAAGATCTTCGTTGTGGACGGAACCATATCCGATTTTTTGGGGTTTATCACCCATCCCAAGGATGACAGGATCTGGACTGTTGTTTGAAGATGTTCCTGTAGAATTGGAACCGTGGGAGCCACTACCAAGAGGTCGTCGAGGTATGGGATTATGCATATCTGCCGACTTCTGATGTACGCCATCACCTCGGACATGACCTTTGTAAAGATCCTTGGAGCTGATGATAGTCCGAATGGGAGGACATTGAATTGGAAGTGATCTATAACTTCTCCTCTGGTGACTGCAAACCTTAGAAATTTTCGATAGGTTGGATGGACTGGGACGTGATAATATGCGTCCTGTAAGTCGATGGTTGCCATGACGAAGTCTTTCCCTATTAAGGGTACTGTCGATCTCACGGACTCCATTCTGAATCTTCTGTAGGTTACATATTGATTCAGCGGCTTCAGATTGATTATCATCCGATGGGATCCGTTTGGTTTCCTTATCAGAAAAAGGCTGGAATAATGGCCCTTGTTTCTTTCGTCTTTTGGGACTGTGGAGATCACATTGTTGATTAAGAGATCTTCTATCCCAGTTATCAGGGTGGACTGTAGCTTCGGTGTTGATAACGTTGTCGTTTTCATTCTTTTTTGGGGATATGATGTAAACTCTATTTTCATCCCCTCTTTGACCAATCTTAAGGTCCACTGATCCACACCGATCTCTTGCCAGACTGGGAGGAAGTTCGAAATCCGACCCCCCACTATGGCGGCGTCATTGCTTTCTCTGGTTTTGGGGTTGTGAAAGAAAAAGATTCCTGTCTTTCCCTCCTTTCGGATAGCTCCAGCGACCTGTCTTACCCTTTCCTCTGTATTGAGGAGTATGCTCCTGCTGAGCGCGGAAGGGTCTTTTCCTAGGGTTTCTAGGTTCTGGTAAGGTCTTTTTCTTGTCTGAAGCCTTTTCCAAAAGATCATCCAAGGCTGGTCCAAACATATACTTTCCTTTAAAAGGAATAGAACACAGCCTCATCTTGGAAGTCATATCCCCAGACCAGGATCTTAGCCAGAGTGCACGCCTTACCGAGTTTGACAGTGCAGATGATCTCGCCGTCACTCTCACGGATTCTGCGGAAGCATCTGCTAAAAAGCCTGTTGCCTTCTGGAAGATAGGCAAGGAGGCTAGAATATCTTCTCTCGGGGTACCTGAGGACAAGTGCTCCTCTAGCTGCCCCAACCAGCGATGCATCGATCTAGCCACGCAAGTGGATACTGAATTGATGTTCAGTAAAGACGCTGACGTTTCCCACGACTTCCTTAGTAGTCCGTCCATCTTACGTTCCAGAGGGTCTCTCAGTTGGGAGGCATCCTCGAATGGTAGCGTGGTCTTTTTGGCTACTCTGGCAATCTGGACGTCCACTTTTGGGACTTCTGACCAGCATGACACTGTCTCGGCATCCACAGGAAATCTGTCTTTAATTTCTGCTGGAGTAGTCAGCTTCTTTTCTGGGGATTCCCACTCGTCCAGAACTAAATCCCGGATGTTTTGGTGAATAGGAAACACCTGACGCTTCCTAGAACGAAGTCCTCCAAACATCTCTTCTTGCACTGACTGGGCCGTCTTCTCTTCCTCAACCTCCATAGTTTTCCTTACAGCCGTAAGGAGTTCTTCTATATCAGATGAAGAGAAGTAGTATCTCTCTTGCTGGACAGTTTCAGAGTCCAGGGATAATTCACCCTCCTCTGGGGGTTCGTCCGACATCTCTCCCTGAGAGTCCTCCTGCTCTTCCTCCTGTGGATTAGGTTTTCTTTTCTTAGCCTCAGGAGGGGCACTAGGAGATGGTGTAGGCTGGGAAAGAGTGGCCAGAGATGTTTTAATCTCCTGCTGGATTAAGGTTTTAATCTCCTCTATCAGGGATGGCTGTTCCTCTCTGATAATTTTGTCTGTGCATTCTTTGCACAATGATTTCTTGTATGAAGAGGACAGCTTCTTCATACAAACTGCGCATTTGCGGGTCGTTTTTGTTTTGCTTCCTGATGTGGGTTCCTTGTCCCCCTAAAAAGGAAGGGGAGAAGGAATCATAAGACTACAACCCACATCAGGGAATGGACACCCGGGGCCAGACTACTCACTGGGGCCGGGATGGTGCTGTGTTCTGCAGGTGCAGAGCGCGAGGAAGCAGACATCTCCATAGTCTTCACCACACAGTGGTCCTACCTGCGATGTCTTCCTGTCCAGGGCCTGAATATATAGGCGACCGGACGCAGCACCTGTCCTCCTGGATGAGGACCTCCTCCTCCGGTGTCCGGAAGTACATGGGGGGAGAACGCCGACGTCTTCCATGCTGTCTGCCTAGCGTTCCTGGCTGGAACGCACGAGGAACTTCCTGATTCAGAGAAGCTGGCCGGCGTCTGACGTCATATCCGGCCGCCGGCTTCAGACCGGAAGTACCCACACGCGCGCGCGGTGCGGAGGAGGAGAAGGGCTGGAGAGCTCCGAGAGGCCTCCAGCCGAAGAACGCCCCAGACCTTACCCGCAGGCACGGAATGGCGGCGGTGAAGAGTCCCGAGTCGGAGGAGACGGGAGCAGCGACAGGGAATGGACGTAAGTCTGATCCCCGCTGCCCGGCTAAACAATTCATATTCCCCCCGGTGACCGCTGCCGGCACAGTGCACCTGGGATGACCTCTTCATCCCTAGTAGGGACAGGAAAGAACACTGAGGGGAGGAGGAGGGAGGGGTTATTTAACCTCTTGTCATTTCCTGTCCCTATTAGGAAAGGGGTAACATCCTCCAGGTGTGCTGTCGTGGGCGGTTACTAGAGAAATAAAACGTTGCGTTTCCATGCGTTTTTTTCCGCAGCATGGGCACAGCGTTTTTTGTTTCCCATAGGTTTACATTGTACTGTAAACTCATGGGAAACGCTGCGGATCCGCAGCAAAATCAGCAACGCGTGCACATACCCTGAGACATGTACTGTCTGGATGAAGTGACCTGTCATGTAGGTATATTTTATTATCCAGTGGGACATCAGAACGTGCTAATTATACATTCACAGACAAATCAAAGGACAATAATTTTTCAAATTAATAGATTTATTACAATGTCCAAAAATCTGCATTATGCATAATTGTTCTCTGTCACCACCTGGCGGCCATTTGGCGTACTGCATTTATGAGCTAAATTTCATTTTCTCTGTCACTTTAAATACCTATCTCCACCAGTTCATGAAGATTTTGAGATTGTCTCTGTTGCCAGAGAGCCATTCCAACATACTAGGGTTCACTAAAAAGTTTCATAGTTCTAGGTACGTTGTTAATAATTGCTGGGGGTCCCAGCTTGACCCCCACAATTGTGAGAACATAGATCCAGATTTCCCTGATTTAAATAGCGGTCAAGCATGCACAATGCTGATTCATCATTAATTGTCCATGGGGCTGATGGAGTGCTGTATTTGGCTATCTCCATCACTCCCATAGTCTTTCAATGGAGTGGCATTGTCTATGCTCCCATGCAGTGCTAGTCAAATAAGAGATGAGCGACAAACAAACTACGATATTTCAAACTTTATGCCATACTGTTGGCAAAAACTGCTTAATGAATTCTCCCCATAAGGGTCTATGCACACGTTGCGGATTTGGCTGCGGATTCACTGCAGCTTTCCATGCATTGTACAGTACCATGTAAACCTATGGAAAACCAAATCCGCAGTGCACATGCTGCGGAAAATTCCGTGTGGAAGCACTGCGTTGTATTTTCTGCAGCATGTCAATTCTTTGTGCGGATTCCACAATGTTTTACACCTGCTCCATAATTGGAATCGGCAGGTGTAAAAATGCAGGTGAAATCCGCACAAAATCCGCAGGGGCGTTTTACCTGCAGATTATTCAGAACCTGTGCAGAAAAATCCGCAATGGAATCCGCAATGTGTGCACATACCCTAAGAAAGGCTTTATAGACCTAATGGTGTAGCACACTCTGCTAAACTGGCTGTATCAACAAAGGGGTAAATTTACTTCTGCCATCTAGTGGCAAAACGTGAAACTACATCACACCGCAGTTCTAACGGCAACGCGTTTGGAAAAACTAGGAAACCTTCTTTTATGTCCGACCTTGTATGAAGAACCTATGTAATCCACAGAACTGGAATTTTTTTTGCCGATGGATCCTGGACCCATTACAATGAGGCACCTTTTTTGTAGCCGATTGTTCGTAAAGAAAAAAAGAAAAAAAAAAAAAAATGGAGTCAAATCTCACTTTGGTCTGTGTCCTGGATCAAACTCATCACTGCAAATCAATGGCCCCATGAAAAGAGAAAAAGGGATAGCACATGGATGTCATCCGTATTTTACTATTTGACATTTTTTATTTTATATGAGAAAAACGGATTCAACAAAGATTGTAAAAAAAAAAAAAAAAAAACATTCACACGGATCAAAAATGGATCCAGCATTTGGCAACAAACCTGGCCGAGGGGGAAAAAAAGAACGGACCTTAGTTACACTGGATCTCTGACTGTCGATTCCTCGCTGTGTGATGGTCCAGGTAGCCGCGGAGCCAGCCACACATCACTGTGGTTCTGGGACGCGAGTCCTCCTCACCATTAGGCCACTCGCTTTCTTGGCCTCACATTAAAAATAATTGACACTTCTTCCTCGCCCTAAATGGTGGAGCCCCCAGCTGCGGACTCGGGTGTGGGACTGGACCTGAAGGGCAGTTTTATTATAATGGAGACGGTTTTCATATAATATTATTAGACAGCATCACAGATCGCAGTGCAAACCTCAGTTATGTGGCACACCATGCTTTGCACTGCGGCTCTGCTTGCTCATTTTGCGTTTCGAGAGGTGGTTTTCTTGACAACCAGCCATGACTGATAACGGAGAACAATAGATACAATTACAGTAGGCTTTTTCTGATGATCACATCGGATTCTGCGTTGATGTCACGTCTCCGTGGGTGAAGGCTGAGATCAGAGCACAGCGAGCGGCTCCCTGTAGGGCGGATACTCAGACTTCATAGTACGGTGAGAGGATGGAGTCAGTTGGAGATTAGTCATAATAATTAAATAGCCCTGAGGAGAGAGGAGAACCTGGTGGTCATCCACGGGGAAGAGCCGGGTATCTAAGCCCATCGTGTACCATACTGTATGATAAGACCTCATCCAATCATGTGTGATCACACATAAGCCTATTATGTGTGATACTATGCATCTAATTCTCCTCATTTGTTGTATATTGTCAGGGTATCTAAGCATTTCATGTGTCTACTACTGTACCTGTACCAATTATGTGTGATACGGTTTGCTGAGTTCCTGCATTCAAAACTATAATGGTCAATACTGACTGCTGAGATGGAATATGTTATCCTTTCAGTTTGCTGTATCTAAGCTTATTGTGTGATATTGTCTGCCGAGTTGGCGTATTTAAGCCTATTTTACAATATGGTCTTCGTTGCTTCTGTATCTAAGCCTATAATGTGTGATACAGACTACTGAACTGCTGTATTTATGCCATTTGTGTTATACCATCCGGTTAGCTGCTGTATCTAACTTTATTAAATGTGATAGTATCTACTGTGCTTATGTACCTAAGCCTATCATATGCAATACTTTTTGCCCGGCTAGTGACTTAATGGATGGGACTTCACCTGCAGCACACGAACGATGGGGTCTTGGAGCCGGACTAGAGGTGTTGGCAGTGGGAACATGTTCTTGAGTCGCTCTGCAGACAGATGACAGAGGTGAAAGACGCTGTAGTGTTCATCATGGGGGTTTATCACTAATAAATCCTCTGCCCCTGCGGGGAGCTATCGGGCTCCCTGGGCTATATCGTTTGTAGCTGGGTAGACACAAGATGACTGGTTAAACATAAGATGGTCTGGTCAATGGCTGTCTGAGGACCCTCTATGACCCACCGTAACATAACTCATATTAAAAGACCCTTACCATTCAGGAATGGGGTCATTATTTTCAGGCCTAAGTTAAGAGTTTTCTGCAGAGAGTCCATCTAATAGAAAAATACATGAAACATAGATCATAGAAGGTTCACATATTGTACATTCATAGTGAAGCAGCGCTGCAATGTAAAGTATGAAGGTGGGAGATGGACTCCAAACTATGTAAATAAGGTGAAGTCACTGATTACAGCTAAGGTCTAAAGAAGCAGAAATAAAAAGCAGCCGCATCCAAGGAATGGAGATATAAAAAGCAAATATAAAGTATGTAATCCACAAAGGCATTCAGTGCTAGGAATCTTTAGGGTATGTGGACACGTTGCGGATTTTGCTGCGGATCCGCAGCGGTTTTGACGCTGCGGATTTGCAGCTTTTTTTTCCATGAGTTTACAGTACCATGTAAACCTATGGAAAATAAAATCTGCAGTGCACATGCTGCGGAAAATAGGAATCCGCAGGTGTAAAACCACAGGTGGAATCCGCACAAAAACCGCATAAAATCTACGGTAAATCCGCAGTAAATCCACAGGTAAAATGCTTTTTTTTTTTCCTGCGGATTTCTCAAAACGGGTGCGGAAAAATCCGCAGAGGTTCCATCTACGTGTGCACATACCCTTAGACTTTGTGCTCCGCAACATTGAAATTACACCAAAAAGGAAACGTTGTGGAATTATGGAAATCACAGGACGGAGACGTTCCTGATCTGCAAATGATGGGAAAAAAAACATTTTTAAAACATCTTGATTTATTAAGTAATAAATCCCGACACTTACAGCCTCGGCTGGTATCAGTGAGGTTATTGATGGTTGTCTGAGGAAAGTTCTGCTGCGATGAATGCATTTGGAAAAATCATCAAGATCCGCTGCTGGCAGCTCCCTTTGCAATTGCTGAACAATGACATCCTATACACCATGTTTCAAATTATGCAAATGATATTTTTCTCAGAGTTTCCTAAATGGTCAGTGCAAATGACAGTAAGTCTAATAAAAGTCATCACCCGTTAGATTATATATCGAATTTTATTGAAGAAACCTCCCAATGATAACAGTATAATCGCCAAAATGAATAAAAACTCAAAATGCTCTGTTCCAAATTATTAGGCACAGTAGAATTTCTAAACATTTGATATGTTTTAAAGAACTGAAAATGCTCATTTGTGGAATTTGCAGCATTAGGCTGCCGTCACACTAGCAGTATTTGGTCAGTATTTTACATCAGTATTTGTAAGCCAAAACCAGGAGTGGAACAATTAGAGGAAAAGTATAATAGAAACATATGCACCACTTCTGTATTTATCTCCCACTCCTGGTTTTGGCTACAAATACTGATGTAAAATACTGACCAAATAATGCTAGTGTGACGGCAGCCTTAGGAGGTCACATTCACTGAACAAAAAAGCTATTTAACTTCAAAACATCCTAACAGGCCAAGTTACATGTTAACATAGGAACCCTTCTTTGATATCACCTTCACAATTCCTGCATCCATTGAACTTGTGAGCTTTTGGAGAGTTTCTGCTTGTATTTCTTTGCATGAAGTCAGAATAACTTGATTGTATACATCTGGTCCACTCTTAATTCTCTGACCAAGATGAGCAGAGACCACTCCTCTCTGCTTCACACCTGAATGCACTTAGTTGTACATATATTGCATAGCTCAAGTCTGCATAGACTTCAGTCTGCAGTGTGATTCCTATAAGTGTGTCCTAGAAGTGTGAAGATTATGTAGAATTAAAACCAGAATTGGACCAGAAGGGAACTGGCCAGTCACTGAAAACAATGTTTCTGTTTGTTTTCACTTTCACCCCTATAATCATTCACTTTCTGCTAACTCCCCTAATCCCTACACCAAGTAAGGAACTGTTCATCTCTTCTTCAATCCTCCCCATCCACCTCACCTCCTTCTCCAAACTGTTCCTTAACATACAATCCTCGGTCTCCAAACACAGACAGCCCCCTTATGCCCTCTCCTGCTCCCACCTGCTAACACTTTCTCTGCTCCTTCTCACTGCTGGTGATATCTCTCCAAATCCTGGTCCTTCTCACCACATTCCCACAGTTATTTCTACCTCCCATCCACGCTCTATCACAACCTTCCGTAACCTCTCTAACCTTATACCCATTCACCCAGCCCCTGCTTCCCCAGTCCCACTAACAGGAGCTCTGTGGAACGCTCGCTCTGTCTGCAACAAGCTTTCCTACATCCATGATCTTTTTGTTACTACCAAACTTTCCTTCCTCGCCATCACCGAAATCTGGCTCACCCCTTCTGACACAGCCTCGCTCCTGCTGCACTTTCGTATGGTGGCTTCCACCTTTCTCACCCTCTCCCCCCCCGCCCCAGCAGCAAACGTGGCGGAGGAGTTGGTTTTCTGTCAGATACCTGCTCCTTCACCCCAATCCCACTGCCACCCTCTGTTACCCTCCCTTTCTTTGAGGTGCACTCTGTGTGCATCTACTCTCCCTCCAACTGGCTGTCATCTACTGCCCCCCAGGGCCAGCCACCACCTTCTTTGACCACTTCACCACCTGGCTACTTCATTTCCTTTCTGCGGACATCCCCACTATCATCATGGGCGACTTTAACATCCCCATTGACACTTCCCTCTCAGCTGCCACTAAATTTCTATCTGTCACTTCCTCCTTTGGCCTCACTCAATGGTCTTCTACAGCCACCCACAAAGATGGCCACACACTGGACCTCATCTTCACCCGCCTCTGCTCCCTGTCTAACCTCTCTAACTCACCTCTTCCTCTCTCTGTCCACAACCTTCTCACATTCTCTTCCCTCCACTCCATGTCTACAATCCCCACCCCACAAACTTTCACACGCTCGCAGAAATCTTAAACACCTTGACCTACACTCATTCTCTGAATCCCTCCTCCCTCTTACAGATATAAGTTCCTTACAAAATGTGGATGACGCTGCCGCTCTATATAACACCACAATAGCTGTAGCTTTGGAATCTGCTGCCCCACTTACACATACCAAAGCTCGCAAAATCAACAGACAGCCCTGGAACACCAGCCTGACCAAAGAACTGAGGCGAGCTTCCAGGGCTGCTGAGCGGAGATGGAAAAGATCCCACGATCCAACGAGCACTTCATCACATTCAAACAGTCCCTCACTACTTTCAAGACCACACTCGCCACAGCTAAACAAACCTACTTCTCATCTCTCATATCCTCCCTGTCTCACAACCCTAAACAGTTATTCAATACCTTCAATTCTCTCCTCCGTCCCCCAGCACCTCCTCCCTTCCCACTCATCTCAGCTGAAGACTTTGACATCAGAGACAGTTTTGGTCAACAACCCCCAGAGCTCTTCCTCTCGACTTCCCAGCCCTCCACCTCCAAAACCAACTTCTCCACCATTACAGAAGATCGACTCTCCACTCTACTCTCAAGATCACATCTCACCACCTGTGCACTTGACCCGATCCCATCCCACTTCATCCCAAACCTCACCACAGTCTTCATCCCAAACCTAACTCATCTCTTCAACCTATCACTAACAACTGGTGTTTTCCCCTCAAGCTTTAAACATGCCTCAATCACACCTATCCTCAAAAAGCCCTCTCTTGACCCATCCTCTGTATCTAGCTATCGCCCTATATCACTTATCCCCTATGCCTCCAAGCTACTGGAACACCACGTCTACCTTGAACTGTTCTCCCATCTCTCTTCTTCCTCCCTCTTCGACCGCTTACAATCTGGCTTCTGGTCACACCACTCCACTGAAACTGCCCTAACTAAGGTCACCAATGACCTCTTAACCACCAAGAGCAAGCTACACTACTCTGTCCTCCTCCTCCTGGACCTGTCGGCTGCCTTTGAAGACACAAAAGCGCACAGAGAGGTCAAAAAATACTCTGTTGTAAAAAAGTCACAGTAAATAAGCAAGTGCTAGTCAAAAAATGAAAAAATACAGGGTATTTAGTTAATACGTTTTTTTGCAAAAAAAGTATGTTAAGCTGCTCCACCAATCGCCAAGGTATAACCATAATAGAGCAGTCCTATCTAATGTATATAATCCCTATCTGGTGTATTTAAAAACCTGATCATCTGTATAGTACCTGTATAAGCAGGGTTCAGAGAGAAAATATCCATGTGGAACTTGCAGGATGGAACAGCTACAATGAAAATGACCCACAGAGGAGTGGTGGACTCCCCAGTCTTGTAGAAACAAGAGAACAATTATAGAACCAAAAACACATGGGCTACTTGCACAGTGAACAAGTCTAAATACCCTGTATTTTTTCATTTTTTGACTAGCACTTGCTTATTTACTGTGACTTTTCTACAACAGAGTATTTTTTTACCTCTCTGTGCGCTTTTGTGTCTTCAAGTTCTTTGGTGGTGTGAACAGGTTTCTACAGACTTGTTCACTGTTTCTACAGACTTTGTGCGGATTCCGCAGCGGTTTACACCTGCTCCATAATAGGAATCCGCAGGTGGAATCCGCACAAATTCCGCATAAAAACCGCGGTGAATCCGCAGGTAAAACGCAGTGCATTTTACCTGCGGATTTATGAAATCAGCTGCGGAAAAATCCGCAGCCCTCAAAAATACGTGTGCACATACCCTTACAAGAAAAAATAATTTTTTTTTGTGTTTTTTTCCACCAAGGGTTATTTGGACATTTATACCATTCTTTGGGGCCGTACCAAATTATTAACTTGGATATTATCGTGCTATATTTGGTCAAACATTTAATTACCTCACCCCCAATGTGATGACAGAAACTGCTTTTCTTTGATGTGATGTATGATGCTCGGTGGTATGGATTATGTTGCTACTCGTAACTGCTTTTCCAGGTTTGCGCCAGTTAGTCTCGAGCACAGACGAATCTTTGCGATGATAAGTTTTGTTAAGAACTCGCAGCAGTAAGTCATACTGAACTCAGATGTATATTACACTGTAGGTCTTCTCACACGGGGAAATTCGTCATAGCTCACATTACACTTATAGAACTCAAGTAATGGGAGGTCTGCATAAACATCACATAAAGGATACAGAGACTGCTGTCTATACATTACCTAGAAGACACCAAGACTCCTGTCTATACATCACATGGGAGACACCGAGACTGCTCTCTATACATCACATGGGAGACACCGAGACTGCTGTATATACATCACATAGGGGATACAGAGACTGCTGTCTGTACATAACATAGGAGAAATCGAGACTGCTGTCTATCATCACATGGGAGAAACCGAGACTGCTCTCTATAAATCCCATAGGGGATACAGAGACTGTTGTCTATACATCACATAGGAGACACTGAGACTGCTGTCTATACATTACATGGGAGACACCAAGACTGCTGTCTGTACATCCAATAGGGGATACAGAGACTGCTGTCTATACATCCCATAGGGAATACAGAGATTGCTGTACATACATCACATGGGAGACACCGAGATTGCTCTTTATACATCACATGGGAGACACTGAGACTGCTCTTTATACATCACATGGGAGACACTGAGACTGCTCTTTATACATTACATGGGAGACAGAGACTGCTCTTTATACCTCACATGGGAGACACGAGACTGCTCTATATAAATCACATGGGAGACACCAAGACTGCTCTCTATACATCACATGGGGGACACAGAGACTGCTCTCTATACATCACATAGGGGATACACAGATTGCTGTCTGTACATCACATGGGAGACACTGAGTCTGCTCTCTATACATCACATGGGAGACACTGACACTGCAGTACAGAATGGATCAATGATGAAACCAGTAGTATGGTCATTTCACCAAAGTGTCCTAGGAGCAATTTTTTATCCCAAAAACACCAGACCGCATGTTGCTTGTGCTACCGGGAGCAGCCTGCGTGGCTTAAACATGCTACGATGGCCTCCAGCGTCTCCAGATTTGTCTTCCATAGATCACACTGCGGACATCATTAGTCGGCAACTGCCCAGGGAGCTGCCAGAAGCGGATCTTGAGGATTAGCCCAACTGCTGTCAACGCAGCAGAACACTCCTCAGACGATCAGTAATAACCTCACTGATAGCTTCGAAGGATGTAATGTAAGTGCTGGGATTTCTACCTGTGGCTAATACTGATGAAATTGAAGTGTTTTTAAAATGTTGATTCCATTTTTTTCACCTTTTGCCGATCAGTAACGTGTCTATCTATCCTGTGATTTCTATAATTTCACAACTTTTCCTTCAGTAGGGAGAGCTGTGGCCAATCCATGCATTAGCGGTCCGTGCTCCGGCCGGATTGCACGGATGTCTGATTGAGCATTTAGCGTTGCAATTAAAATGTTGATTATAGGGTACAAACTAAATTACCAGAAATGAGCAATAGGTGGCAGGCCTAAAGGAGCTTCATTACTAATAGATAATGGATAAGGCACTCACCTTCACAGGACCCACATCAGAATGTATCAGTGTCAGCGAAAAACTACAAAGAAAAACTGGAGTCATCTGCCAAAGAATGACACATCTCATCTGCACTTTGCTTCTGTAAAGCAGCAGTCTACAACCTATAGCCACTTTGTACATAAATTACTCTTGTACTGATGGTATGTGCTCAATCATTTCACCAGCAGAATAGCGAACGCAGCTCTGGGGTATAATACAGGATGTAACTTAGGATCAATACAGGATAAGTAATGTAATGTATGTACACAGTGACTCCACCAGCAGAATAGTGAGTGCAGCTCTGGAGTATAATACAGGATGTAACTCAGGATCAGTACAGGATAAGTAATGTAATGTATGTACACAGTGACTGCACCAGCAGAATAGTGAGTGCAGCTCAGCTGCTGCTCATTGTGTTGATTGTGGGTGCGGTCGCTGCTGAACCTGCTGTGTGCTCCTGAGCTCCAGAGAACCACCATCTCTCCACCCGGGGACCTGCTCTCTCTCTTACCCAGGGAGGGAGTGGGTTTCCTGGGATGAGTGAAGGAGCCAAGTCCCAGGCTTCTGCTTCCCGGACCAGGCTGGCGGGGGGCAGAAGGAACCAGCAACCAGCCTGCACATCAGAGGATTCGGGGGTGAGACGCTCAACCAGGAGTCGCAGCAATGTGGCTCCTACTCCCCCCAGGTCTGCAGAGACCCAGAGAAGCCGCAAGGCTTCCATGGAGGAGAAGCCTGCTAGCGTGCAAGATAGCGGCCCTTCCGGAGGAAAGCTGAGTGCTCAAGGAGGTGAGGCCGACCTCACTGAGGAGGGTTGGGCGCTGCAGAGACCCCGGGAGTCTGTGTCCACCTATGCCTCCCGGGTCATGAGCCACCTTCGTGAGTATGAAGATGCTAGCAAGACCTTGAGAAGGCTCCGGGAGGAGCTGCGCTGCACAAGCGCTAAAGCTGCAGGCGCCTCCAGACCCAGGAAGACGCAATTCCAGGCGGAGGTAAAGATTCTGAAGCTTGAAATTAATGACCTGGAGGTAAGAAAAGCATTTATTCG
The DNA here is from genome assembly GCF_032444005.1 of Ranitomeya imitator. NCBI lineage: Eukaryota > Metazoa > Chordata > Amphibia > Anura > Dendrobatidae > Ranitomeya > Ranitomeya imitator. The sequence goes on along the minus strand of NC_091283.1, from coordinate 446,515,914 downwards.
AGAAAAAAGTGGACCATTTAAAGAAAAGCTTATAAATGAAGACAGATTCAGAGAAATGGCTGATAACAGAGAGCAAAGGCAGATGGGGCTGCAGCCTGAGTGCCAGGTGGATGATGATGATGAGGAGGAGGAGGATGACCAGCAGAAAGCTCCACCTGGCAGCCCTCTTAATCACTCAGAGGCCACGTGCAGCGAGCTCCCTGCTGGACAGGCGACAATGACATCTCGTCGCAGTTCTGCTGGCTCTGGGGAGGACAGTGACATCGGCCAGGGAGGGGCGCTAATGGCAGAGATCAAGCTGCTGGAGTCCCCAGTGTGCCTTCAGAACTTCCATCTTGGTGATGATTTACCAGAGGAGGCACCTGGGGGCCAGAAGAAAAAGGCAAAGAAAACCACCAAGCCAAAGCTGCAGGAAGCGGTAAGCTATGTATATGCCCCCCTCCCTGTACCCCCTGAGTCGGCTGCAGGGTCAGCTCGCTGTATAAGCCCCGTTGCCCAGCCCAGCCCGGGTTCTGCTGTGGATCCGGTGCAAAGGCACGGGGAGATTACAGAGCACGGTAATGAGGCGCAGAGCTCCGTCTCTGCTTGTAGTAGCGGGGCCGTAGCAGCAGGTGCATCAGCCGAAAGGCTGGATAGTGAGGGCGGCCCGGCGGCGGGCATACGATCAGGCCACGATACTGTGGTCCGCTCCTCAGTGGGAGGGGGGAGCGGCCCGGTGTCGGGGGCAGCTCCGGTAGCCTCGGTGCCCCTGAATACTGTTGCCGCTGATCACTTAGTTGAGGGGCGGCGGCAGTGTGAGGGGGTTACCGGGGCTGGGAGTTCTGGTCTTCCCAAAGTCCTATTTTGTGTTGGTACCGCTGGTCAACAAGATCCTGATGCTAAGGATCAGCGGTGCCCCACAGCAGCTAAAGATCAACGACGCCTGGTAGCAACCATGAAGCAGCGGAAAATATTAACTAATGATGCGGAGGGCACACAAAAAACCAGGGGTGAGGTCACCTCCAGTTCTGTGGAGGAGACTCAGCCCCTTGTGCCTGATGATGCGGAGGCCAAAGTGTCACCCCCTGTTGTCACTGGTCCAGCAGGAGTGAATGTGGTGGTGGGTATGGATGCAGAAAACTCTTTGTCTAGTGGTGTGGTTGCAGGTTTGGTAGAGGGTGAGGGGGTTATGGAGGTGGGTAATGGTGATGCTGATGGTGTGGATGTGGTCACTGGTCCGGTTGCCCCCCCGGTGGTGGCAGCGCCTGTCAGGAGTTATGCCGCTGTCACCTCCGGGGGAAATAGGGCATCCTCCTCGTCTCCGGGCTCTGGGGACGGCATGTTGCAACGGCGTCTCCTGGAGGCTCTAAAGAGGGGGGAGAGATCACTAATAGTAGAGGGTCGAGAGGTTGATCTATCCTTCTGGATAGAGAGGCATGGCCTCGGGGCCTTCCGAGAGCAAAGAGGGGGGGATACAGTGTGGTCCCTCCCAACAGCCGGGCCGGGTAGTGTGCGTAGGAATGTGGTCCATCTTCAGTGGAGGGGCAATGATGCGTGTCCTCCAAGGTCTAAAGTTGTGGAGCTCCTGCTGAGGATGGGCTTCAGTGCGATTGACATCTACGCCTTGATACATCCCTATTCCACACCTAATTTTGATGTCAGCTTTGTTCGGCCGGAGGGGCTTGAGCTCTTCTGGTCGAACTATGAGTTGACAAAAAATGAGCCCGGCTGGCAAGACTTTGCCGTTCAGGTGGTGTCTCGTCAAAATCAAGTCAAGAAAGTGACCGTGATGACTTGTAACGAGTCACTTTCTTGTTATGACATCATGACGTGGCTTGGCCGGTATGGAGAGGTGGTAGAAATGCCAAAGAAAAACCGTGATGAGTTTGGTATCTGGTCAGGGGCCTGGACGTTTGTGGTAAAACTTAAGCGTTCAGGTGGTACGGTTGCCCACATACCATCATCTGCCTTCCTGGGTAGGGATCGTATCCTGGTCTTCTACCAGGGGCAACCGAAGCTCTGTCACAAGTGCGGCGACCCCACACACTTCAGCGCAAACTGCACTGTGCAGAAGTGTGCATTGTGTGGGGATATCGGCCATATTGCTGCATCTTGTGTGGAGATTAGGTGTCACCTGTGTGGTGAGTTAGGTCACCCATTCAGCCGTTGTCCTCGCTCCTTCGCTAACGCAGTCGTGACCCCGGTGGGAGAAAGCCGTGAGGCTGATTCTGCTGGGGAAGGGACTAGCAGGGGTGAGGGAGCTGAGGGGCCAAGGAAGAAAAGCAATAAAAAGACACCTGCACAGCTAAGGCGTCTAGACAAGCGCAGACAGGATAGGGAGCTGGGCGAGCCTCGTACTACTGGGGCGGCCCCTGTCCTGGATGCCAGTCTTGCTGCTGAGGCCCCGAGGGATGATGAGTTGGATGAGGAGGTCAGGAGGATCCACAGGGAGGAAAGTGCCACTGCCTTAGAGTCCTCCCATTATGAAAGTATGGATGAGGATAATAGGCAGTGGCTAGAGGACAAGCGTAAGCTCGGCACCAAAAAGAAGAGAAAGAAGGGAGATAAAACATCTTCTCCCGCTCTGACCAAGGTACCTAAGGAAGGAAAAACCGACTCCCCTCTGGTTGGTCTTTCTAACCGGTTCCAAGCCCTTGAAAACATCTCTTCCTCTGAGGAGGAAGCTGAGGGTGAGGTTCTGGCTTCGGCGGGGCTCACAGGGGACGCCGAGTCTCCTCCATCTGGGAATGTAAGATCCTTGGAGGGAGGGACTGGCCCAGAGTCCGGAGACGAGGACGAAAAAAATAAAAAACACGTGGGTATGGATACCTCATTGTCATTAAAGAGGGGGAAGGATTCCTCCTCTGAGGCAGAGGATAAGGGGAGTGGGAAAAAGAAAGCCATCTAACTCAATCACCAGTGATGGCGGTACCCACTCCGTTGACGCTGGAGTCCATTAATGTCGCCAGCATAAAGTCAAATACAGCTAGATTTGCGGCCTTTGATTTTCTCAGCCGGGTTGAAGCTGACATTTTCTTTTTGCAAGAGACCAGGCTGCCAAACATGGCAGATGTGTTTAAAGCTAAGAGGGAGTGGGGACTCGGGCCCTCCTATTGGTCTCTTGCGGCCGAGCCGTATAGCGGAGTGGCGGTCCTTTTTACCGCACCGGTGGAATGCCGACGGGTTATTGAGTTAGAAATGGGGAGGTGCCTGATCTTAGATGTCCTCATGAAGGGACAAGAGCTCCGGCTCATCAACATTTATGGTCCCCAATCTAAGTGGGACCGGAAGTGTCTCTTTATGAGGATCAAGCCCTACCTTTTTACAAGTCGGCAGGTTGTCTTTGGAGGGGACTTCAATGCTGTCACGAGGCCCCGAGATAGAGGAGGTTCCAGAGACAAGCTGACTTATGATAGCGTCGCCCTTAATAGTATAGCTAGTGAGGCTCGCCTGGTGGATGTCCACATTCGGCACACCCCAGGCCACGAGGGGTTCACCTATCATAGAGGTAACTGTAGGTCCAGAATAGATAGGTTTTATTTAAAGGAGGAAGCTGTCTCTTCAGCAGTGTCTGTTGTTGAGGTGGAGTTCTCCGACCACTGTTTAATTTTGTTTTCTCTGAATGTTACAGAGACCCTCCGGATGGGAAGAGGCTTTTGGAGGCTCAATTAATCTCTCTTGGAAGAAGCGGAGATAAGACAGTCCTTTGAGGAATTTCTTCAGGGCCAGGTACCATTACTGGATCTTTGTAGTAGTAAGTCAGAGTGGTGGGAGATGTTTAAGGAAAGGGTGGCGAGATTCTTCCGCCAGCTCTCGAGCCTCAGGAGTCTGAACAGGTACCGTCTGTATCAGGGTCTGAGGAGGAAACTCGAGCATCTTGTCTCAACTGGAGGTAGCCGCGAGGAGATCTCCAGAGTGAAATCTTTGCTTATGAGGTGTCAGTACGATAGACACGCATCTTTGGTTTTTGAGAGGGATTATGGGAAGTACCGCTCACCCGACCCTTACAGAAACTGCAGGATGTCAGTGAATAGTAAAGTGGTTACAGGACTGGTCGACACTGCGGGGTCCCTGAGACGATCCAGATCAGGGATCCTGGAGGTTGTCAGATCCTTCTACTCGCACCTCTTGGGGAAGAGGGATCTTGATTGGGATGAGATGTCGGCTTTCCTGGCTGAAGCTGTCCCCGAACCAGGGGTAGACCCCTCTCTTGACGTTTTGACAGAAATGATCAGTGAAGAGGAAGTTCAGTTGGCGATTGAAGGGCTTGCCCCCAAAAAATCGCCTGGTCCAGATGGCTTAACATCTGAATTCTATAAGACCTTTAAGGACGTTTTGGTTCCCCTCTTGACTGAGGTATTCAATGAGTGTCTTTCCTCGGGCACTCTGCCGAAGTCAATGAGGAGGTCTGCTCTGATCATCTTGTCAAAGGGTAAGGACCCGTCTTGCATTGGGAACTGGCGTTCCATAGCGCTTCTGAATGCAGACAGGAAGGTTCTGGCAAAGGTGCTGTTTAATCGGCTGGTGAAATTTGCACCCCGACTCCTTTCGGGGGCCCAGCATTGCTCTGTTCCAGGCCGCAGCACATTTAGTGCTGTGCTCAGTGTCCGAGAGGCAGTGGAGCAGGGTAGGGCTGGTCACTGGAAGGGGTACATGCTGTCACTGGACCAGGCAAAAGCGTTTGATCGGGTTAATCATGAGTACCTCTGGTCCGTCCTTCTGAGATATGGCCTGCCCGGGGGGTTTGTTGATTGGCTTAAGACCTTGTACAGTGGGGCAGAGAGTTTCCCGCTTGTGAATGGTTGGATTGGCAGCTCTTTTGAGGTTGGGTCCGGTGTTCGCCAGGGTTGTCCCTTGAGCCCGCTGCTGTACGTGTTTGCGATTGACCCTCTTCTTAGGAGGGTGGAGCGTAGACCGTTGGCCGGGATCGGGATGGACCGGGCAGCACCGGAAGCCACTCTGAGGGTGGTGGCGTATGCCGATGATGTCACTGTGTTTGTTTCCTCTCATGAGGAGGCAGGGTGGCTGATGTCAGAGGTAGATCGCTACTCGGAGGCATCCGGGTCCAAGATCAACCGGGATAAGTGTGAGAGTCTCTGGCTGGGAGGAGGAGATCCTGGTTTTGATCTCCCGGACACCCTTCCAGGACCCAAAGTCTCTGCAAAAGTCCTTGGCATCGAATTTGGCTAGGGGGATTACCCCAAACAAAATTGGGACAGCAGGCTAGAGATCGCCACTCAGAAGGTGAACCAATGGAAGGGTTGGTCTTTGACCCTAAGGGAAAGGGTAAACCTGATCAAAACTCGGGTCTACAGTTTGTTCTTCCAACTGTTATGGGGGAATAGACTGAACCTGGTCAAGAGGGAGGTTACTTACCGTACGAGGAGACTAGGAGGGTTGGGTATGGTCAACCCTGTGGTATTCCTTGTGGATACCTTCATTAAGATCAATATCACAAACCTCTGGAAAGAGGGCTCCTCCGTGGGTATTCTCCTGTAGGGGATGGTTTCAGCCTTTCTTCCAGGAATGGGAGACAGGAGGGCAAGTGAAGGATCTTCGCACACCACATGGACATCATCCGGCTTACGCTACCTTGGTTCTGAAGGTAATTCGTCGGTGGGGTCTGGGAATGTGGGAGATCAGGACTCTGCCAAGGAAACTCCTTGACAATAGGGTTCTGTTGACCCATTTCCAGAGGCCTCTGGCGCTCAGGGACTGCCCAAGTCGGGATCTTGGGATGGGTTTGCATCTTTTGAATTCTATCAGGATCCCCTCGAAGTTTTGGGACTTAGCTTGGCGCTGCTTCCATGGGAAACTGTGTGTGAGGGACAATCTGAAGTGTAGGAGCTCTGAGGACAGGAATTGTCCTCGGGAGCATTGTGGTACCTTGCTGGAAAGCATGGACCACTTCCTGCTTCATTGTCCCTTCAACACAGAGGTGTACAACAGGGTGGGTGCCTTCATTGGCTGGTCTCGGCTGGCCGGTCTCTCCTATGCAGAATGGGCCTATGGAGCATTCGGAGACCTTGGTGGTCGGGACCGCTGCACCTTATTTCTAGTTAGCGCAGTGGTTAGGTATCACACGTGGAACGCACGGTGCTTAGTATCGACGCAACGAAAAATCCTCCCAGTGGAAGATGTGTTTAGGACCATACTCTGTGACCTGGTGAAGGTGCGCTCTCTGGAGTATGGGAGACTGGGCGCACGGAGGGACACTCTCCTCTGGAAGGGTTTTTCTTTTAGTGTGCCCTAGTCTGGTCATCTCCTTTCCTGGTGGTGGGCTGCTGCTGACACTGTAGATTTTTGTTTTGTTTGATCATTATACACTGATGTAGGGCTGCAGGCGCCGAACTTGGGCTTCGTGATGTGTAATTATTGTGGTATGTGCTGCTGTATATAATGTACAGTTAGGGCCAGAAATATTTGGACAGTGACACAATTTTCGCGATTTGGGCTCTGCATGCCACCACATTGGATTTGAAATGAAACCTCTACAACAGAATTCAAGTGCAGATTGTAACGTTTAATTTGAAGGGTTGAACAAAAATATCTGATAGAAAATGTAGGAATTGTACACATTTCTTTACAATCACTCCACATTTTAGGAGGTCAAAAGTAATTGGACAAATAAACATAACCCAAACAAAATATTTTTATTTTCAATATTTTGTTGCAAATCCTTTGGAGGCAATCACTGCCTTAAGTCTGGAACCCATGGACATCACCAAACGCTGGGTTTCCTCCTTCTTAATGCTTTGCCAGGCCTTTACAGCCGCAGCCTTCAGGTCTTGCTTGTTTGTGGGTCTTTCCGTCTTAAGTTTGGATTTGAGCAAGTGAAATGCATGCTCAATTGGGTTTAGATCTGGAGATTGACTTGGCCATTGCAGAATGTTCCACTTTTTGGCACTCATGAACTCCTGGGTAGCTTTGGCTGTATGCTTGGGGTCATTGTCCATCTGTACTATGAAGCGCCGTCCAATCAACTTTGCAGCATTTGGCTGAATCTGGGCTGAAAGTATATCCCGGTACACTTCAGAATTCATCCGGCTACTCTTGTCTGCTCTTATGTCATCAATAAACACAAGTGACCCAGTGCCATTGAAAGCCATGTATGCCCATGCCATCACGTTGCCTCCACCATGTTTTACAGAGGATGTGGTGTGCCTTGGATCATATGCCGTTCCCTTTCTTCTCCAAACTTTTTTCTTCCCATCATTCTGGTACAGGTTGATCTTTGTCTCATCTGTCCATAGAATACTTTTCCAGAACTGAGCTGGCTTCTTGAGGTGTTTTTCTGCAAATTTAACTCTGGCCTGTCTATTTTTGTTATTGATGAATGGTTTGCATCTAGATGTGAACCCTTTGTATTTACTGTCATGGAGTCTTCTCTTTACTGTTGACTTAGGGACAGATACACCTACTTCACTGAGAGTGTTCTGGACTTCAGTTGATGTTGTGAACGGGTTCTTCTTCACCAAATTAAGTATGCGGCGATCATCCACCACTGTTGTCATCCGTGGACGCCCAGGCCTTTTTGAGTTCCCAAGCTCACCAGTCAATTCCTTTTTCTCAGAATGTACCCAACTGTTGATTTTGCTACTCCAAGCATGTCTGCTATCTCTCTGATGGATTTTTTCTTTTTTTTCAGCCTCAGGATGTTCTGCTTCACCTCAATTGAGAGTTCCTTTGACCGCATGTTGTCTGCTCACAGCAACAGCTTCCAAATGCAAAACCACACACCTGGAATCCACCCCTGACCTTTTAACTACTTCATTGATTACAGGTTAACGAGGGAGACGCCTTCAGAGTTAATTGCAGCCCTTAGAGTCCATTGTCCAATTACTTTTGGTCCCTTGAAAAAGAGGACGCTATGCATTACAGAGCTATGATTCCTAAACCCTTTCTCCGATTTGGATGTGGAAACTATCATATTGCAGCTGGGAGTGTGCACTTTCAGCCCATATTATATATATAATTGTATTTCTGAACATGTTTTTGTAAACAGCTAAAATAACAAAACTTGTGTCACTGTCCAAATATTTCTGGCCCTAACTGTATATATTGTATATAGGGATATAGATTTGGGTGTAGGTGTTACGTTGGGTGGTGGGAAAAGGGGGGAGGTGGGATTATCTTGTGGGACTATGGGACACTGGGTTGTTTGGGGGAAAACTGTCACTGCCTGATCTGGCCTATGGACGTTGGACATGGACTGAGGCATGAGACGCAGGACCAGCTCTCAGGTCAGTGCGGGGGGTTGGGAATGGAGGATATCTTAGCATTGTATATATTTGTAGTTATTTTATTTAAAAAAGAAAAAAAAAAAAGTTCATGTATATAGTTTGTTTGCCATTGTTTATTTTATTTGTTATTATTATTTTTGTTTGGTGACCGGACCAGAAGGTCAAAGTAGTTATTCTGTATATACTGTATATACTGTGTGAGAGGAGAGAATGAGCGGCTGGACCAGTGTTCAGTATACTGTTTATTTTCTGGCTAATATTTTTGTTATGTTTTCTGCTATTATTATTGTTATGTTTTTCATTTTTATAATAAAAGATCTACAGGATGTAACTCAGGATCAGTAATGTAATGTATGTACACAGTGACTGCACTAGCAGAATAGTGAGTGCAGCTCTGGAGTATAATACAGGATGTAACTCAGGATCAGTAATGTACTGTATGTACACAGTGACTGCACCAGCAGAATAGTGAGTGCAGCTCTGGAGTATAATACAGGATGTAACTCAGGATCAGTACAGGATAAGTAATGTAATGTATGTACACAGTGACTGCACCAGCAGAATAGTGAGTGCAGCTCTGGAGTATAATACAGGATGTAACTCAGGATCAGTAATGTAATGTATGTACACAGTGATTCCACCAGCAGAATAGTGAGTGCAGCTCTGGAGCATAATACAGGATGTAACTCAGGATCAGTACAGGATAAGTAATGTAATGTATGTACACAGTGATTCCACCAGCAGAATAGTGAGGGCAGCTCTGGAGTATAATACAGGATATAACTCAAGATCAGGACAGGACAAGTAATGTAATGTATGTACACAGTGACTGCACCAGCAGAATAGTGAGTGCAGCTCTGGAGTATAACAGAGGATGTAACTCAGGATCAGTACAGTATAAGTAATGTAATGTATGTACACAGTGACTGCAGCAGCAGAATAGTGAGTGCAGCTCTGGAGTATAATACCCGAGTATAAGCCGACCCCCTAATTTTGCCACAAAAAACTGGGAAAATTTAATGACTCGAGTATAAGCCTAGGGTGGAAAATGCAGCAGCGGTAAATTTCAAAAGTAAAAATAGATACCAATAAAAGTAAAATTAATTGAGACATCAGTAGGTTAAGTGTTTTTGAATATCCATATTGAATCAGGAGCCCCATATAATGCTCCACAAAGTTTGATGGGCCCCATTAGATGCTCCATATTAAAATATGCCCCATATAATCCTGCATAAAGGGTAATAAGGGCCCCATAAGATGCTCCATAGAGATATTTGCCCTATATAGTGCTGCACAAACGTTTTGGCCCCATAAAATGCGCCATACAGACACTTGCCCCATATAGTACTGCACAAGTGTTATGGCCCCATAAGATGCTCCATACAGTCACTTGCCCTATATAGTGCTGCACAAACGTTATGGCCCTATAAGCTGCTCCATACAGTCACTTGCCCCATATAGTGCTGCACAAACGTTATGGCCCCATAAGATCATCCATACAGTCACTTTCCCCTTATAGTGCTGCACAAACGTTATGGCCCCATAAGATCATCCATACAGTCACTTGCCCCTTATAGTGCTGCACAAGCGTTATGGCCCCATAAGATGCTCCATACAGTCCTTTGCCCCATATGCTTTTGCTGCGATAAAAAAAAATTTAAAAAATCACATACTCACCTCTCGTTGCTCAGGACCCCCGGCACTTTCAATAGTCACCTGCTCCTCGTTCCGGTACAGCTCCGTCTTCAGCACTGACGTTCACGCAGAGGGCGCGCACTGACCACGTCACCGCGCCCTCTGACCTGAGCGTCACAGCCAGAGGATGTTGAAGACGGGGCCGCACCGGAACGAGGAGTGGTGAATATCGCGCAACGCAGTGCTCCCCTCCCCGTATACTCACCTAATCCTGGCGCGGTCCCTGCACATCCCTGCTTCTTCCAGCACTGCATCTTCTTCCTGTATTGAGCGATCACAGTTACCGCTCATTACAGTAATCAATATGCGGCTCCACCTCTAAGGGAGGTGGAGCCACATATTCATTACTCTAATGAGCGGTACCATATGACCGCTCAGTACAGGAAGAAGCTGCAGCACTGGAAGAAGCAGGGACGTGCAGGGACCGCGCTTGGAGTAGGTGAGTATAATTACACAGATGCCGCTCCCCCTCCACTGCCGACCCCTGGGTATGACTTGAGTAAAAGCTGAGGCTGAAAATCTCGGCGTATACTCGAGTATATACGGTAACTCAGGATCAGGGACAAGTAATGTATGTACACAATGACTGCACCAGCAGAATAGTGAGTGCAGCTCTGGAGTACAATACAGGATATAACTGAGGATCGGTACAGGATAAGTAATGCAATGTATGTACACGGTGACTCCACCAGCAGAATAGTGAGTGCAGCTCTGGAGTATAATACAGGATGTAATGGATTTAAAAATAAAATTACATTTTTAAAGGTGTTTAAATGTAGGCTTACCCTTTAAGGAAGTTGGTAAATGAAATTTGCAATGTTAGAATTTGGTTATTGACTGACTAATATTGATTTTTGGCTACATACTTCATTATGGATATAGTTGCTCCCACTGTTTCTTCAGATAAGATCACATTTACTGCAGTCTCTGAGTCCTGTGCAAAGAATACTGGGATCATTACATGGATCATTAGTAAGACTCACATCATCTCTCCAAACAGCAACTCACGGCCTGCATCTGGAAAACCGGGAACCGCGTCTGGTTCGGATACACGGCAAATGCCTGGATCTCTGCAGACACCTGCACTGTTAGTGAGTCCGGCTGGCAGCTAACGGACGGGGCTGATCGGGCAGAGACCTGGAGGACAAGTGGCGGGGAGTCCGGGAAACATTTGGGGAGCTGTGGATGAAGGAGGAGACACTGTAGTTTAAAAGATTTTTGGGATCTCATACACTTTGTTGGTACTATCAACGCAGCATTTTAGCTGCCAAAAAAAACCCAGAAATACAAAAAACACTCTGTGTACATCCACTTAAACAATGTCATTTGGTTAGTAAGTCACAATCAATGATTTTCAGAGAATTGCCACATCCAATATTGAGCAGATTCACAGGAGACTCTTACCTCCGGCACAAACACGGTGAGACTCTTCACATTCAGGCGGAGAGGAGATTGCTTCGGGATCTAAAACCAGAGCAATAGTAATTAGTGATGAGCGAGTGTACTCGTTGCTCGGGTGACGTCCGAGTATTTTTTAGTGCTCGGAGATTTAGTTTTCATCGCGGCAGCTGAATGATTTACAGCTACTAGCCTGCTTGATTACACGTGGGAGTTCCCTATCAACCAGGCAACCCCAACATGTACTCAGCCTGGCTAGTAGCTGTAAATCATTCAGCTGCCACAATGAAAACTAAATCTCCGAGCAGTCATAAATACTCGCTCATCACTAATAGTAATCCTTATCACGTCGCAGACAATTCCCTCCCGAAACAAAACAGCCAAGTTTCTACAGAACTCTTCACCCATCTCCTGCCCTGTTAGATATTCTTCAAGAGTTGGAGACCACATCTGTTTAAGTGGTCTGGCCTAGAGTCTAATTCATTTATAGGAACTAGTCTGGGTCTGTATTAGTTTACGCGGTCTGTTCTGGATTCTAAATAATTTTAGGGGTTTCATCTGTCTAAATTTGTTTTTAGGGGAGAATTTATTCAGGGTGCCTGATTCAGTTAGGGGTCTGGTCTAGGGTCTGAATTTGTTTAGGACCTTAGGCTTAGAGAGTGTATTTATTTAGGTGATCTGGTTTGGGCTTTGCGCTTGTTTAGTAGTCCTGCACTTGGGTCTGTATTTGCTTCGGGGTGTAGTCTATATTTGGGTTAGGACATCTTGCTTGGGGTCATAATTTGCTTTGGAAGTCTCCTCTGAGGTATGTATTTGCTTATAGGGCCTAGTTTGGGTTTTATATTTGCTTATAAGGCCTCTTCTGAGGTGTGTATTTCTTTAGGGTGCCTGCCCGAAGTCTGATTCTGTTATGGGTCTGGTCTGGGGTCTGTATTTCTTTTGGAGCTCTGGTTTAGGGTCTGTATTTATTTAAGTGGTCTAGCAGGAGGTCTGTATTTATTTAGATGGTCTGGGATCTGAATTTATTTAGGGGTCCTGGATTGGGCTTTGTATTTGCTCAAGTTCTCAACTGGGGTCTCTATTTGCTTTAGGATCTGGTCTGGGGTCTGAATTTATTTTGTGATCTGGTCTACGGTCTATATTTGCTTAAGAGCTTGGGTCTGGGCTCAGTATTCAGGGGGCTTGGTTTGGGGTTTATATTTGCCTAGACGGTCTCATCTGGAGCCTATATTTATTAAGGGTGCCTGCCTAAAGTCCGATTTGGTTAGGGGTCTGGTCTTGGGGTCTGTATTTGCTTAGGGGTTTGGTCTTTCAGGAAATTGGACATCTGTTTCATAGTATGAGGCACCTCTGCTTACCATGTCATCAGTGATGTTAATCCCTAGTACCCCCGCCTTATAGTGCACAAATCCGGCAGAGTTTGCTGTGATCTCGGACAACGCCAGGAGCAGCATGCGGGAGTCGACATCTGGCAGAACAAGCTTCACCGGAGGAAACGGTAGATCCCAGTGCCGATACCGACCCTCAAATTCGCCCTAGTGGGAAAGACAAGTAATAATGGGGCCGTATGTTCACTGGCCACTGACCCATCCAACATATCACTTACTTTCACCAGGAGATCAAAGCTCTTTTCTGTGATGGGTGGAGGACCCAGCAATGAGACCTCAAATATGGAAACCTGGTCCACTGGTAAGGAAACTGCAGATATAAACAAGGTGGTATTATATTGTATTACTTTATTATATACTGTAAGATCTGTGTCAGTCTTCCATTTAGTTCTGCCGTTCTACCCATATAGAGGGCATGAGTACATAAAAATATGGGAGGATACAAGAGGACATCCCTCCCTGATGGGGCACATCAACTGGGGCAGTGGACTGTATAGGTGGGTGTCGTTGCAGACTGATTACCTGGTAATTTGCTCAGAATTTCCTCCATATATTGAACCGCTTTTGAAAACTCTGGACAGATCTAAAGGAAACAAACAAAGCAGTCATGAAGAATTCCTCATCTACCCTGACCCTGGCATGAGCATCCATGTTCTTACCTGTGTGTGTAGAGCATCATGAATGGGGCCCAATATTGAGTCTTTAAACATGTTAAGTAGCCACCTATGGATAGGTAGAGTTTCAAGAAACTAAGTGAACCCCATTGGAACTACCCATATTCATGCATTGATCACTACAAAAAAATTGGTCAGATTGTGTTTGTTTTTAATTGTGACTTAGATACAATCTATGTTACAGTCACAGCTCACGAAGAAAAAGTAAGTGAACCTGTCTGATATCAATTTCTTCTATAGTTAAATGGCAAAATGTATTTCAATTAAGGAGGTGAAATTACAAGCGCGGAATGGATTTTATAGATTCTTTGACCATTAAATTAAAGGCACAAAAACTCTGGTTACTGCTAAAAATCTGTTCTTTCAAGAAAATATAGGATGAACAATACCCCTAGTCAGACACTGTTAAAGAACGGTTTTATGAGCAGGCAATCCTTTATCATTCACAATAAATCTGTAGGGTAAATTGGTTGAGTGACCAAACGATATGTGCAAAAATGCTCGTTCATTGTGTATGAAATCGAAAAGGAGACCAAAAAAAATAATCGCTGCTCTAATTGTTTGTTCAATATTGTTGGTGCGCTCCAAATTATCTAAGAGGTTAAATGTTTGCATGATTTATTACATGATCCTTCTCCTAAGTAAATACTTGTCTCCCATCGTGTACAGGTCACTTATTTAGATTGTATCGTCAATAGCTTACAGGATTATGTTCTCGCGTTAATGGGCTCTTTGAACATCTTAAGGCTACATTCCCACAATGAGCTTTTTTATGTTGCAGATTTTCTGCACCTATTAAGTAAAATACCGTATGTTCTGGTGTATAAGATGACTGGGCGTATAAGACGACCCCCAACTTTTCCATATAAAATATGGAATTTGGGATATGCCCGCCGTATAAGACGCGGGTCATCTTATACACCCAGTCATCTTATACGGCGTGTGGTTCCCAGGGCCTGGAGGAGAGGAGACTCTCCTTCAGGCCCTGGGATTCATATTCATGTAAAAAATAAATAAAAAAAATAAAAAACATGGATATACTCACCCTCGGACGGCCCCTGGCTCACAGCGCTGCTAGCGTCTCCTTCCGTTCCTGAGAATGAAGAGAGTGAAGGACCTTCCATGACGTTGCGGTCACATGAGCGGTCAGGTGACCGCGACGTCATCGAAGGTCCTTCACTCTCTGCATTCTCAGGAACGGAGGGAGACACTAGCAGCGCTGTGAGCCAGGGGCCGTCCGAGGGTGAGTATATCCATGTTTTTTATTTTTATTCTTTATTTTTTACATGAATATGGATCCCAGGGCCTGAAGGAGAGTCTCCTCTCCTCCAGACCCTGGGAACCACACGCCGACATCCAGGATCGCTCCCTGCACACACCGTACCCGGTGTATAAGACGACCCCTGACTTTTGGGATAATTTTTAGGGGTCAAAAAGTCATCTTATACGCCGGAAAATACGGTAGGTTACTTGGACTTTTTAAAAAATATGCAGCATCAAAAACTCACCGTGGGAACGTAGCCCAAGAAGGAGTTAGGATATGTGCATACAATGACTTTTTCAGGCGGACTCTGCCTGGAACCCACTAAACCAACGCCAAACAGAATAAACAATTACGCTGCAATGTCAAAACAATTGCTGATAACTTTGTCTTTTTTTTTTACATCTTTTATCTTCTTCAGGCTTTGAGCCACAAAGCGGCTTAAAGTGACCTGACCATTCTTTAGAAGGTTTCCACTTGGAAGCCCCCACTTTATTATATCTACTATATAATTGTCTAAGGGTCACTTCCGTCTTTCTGTCTGTCACGGAAATCCCAAGTCGCTGATTGGTCGCGGCAATATGGCAAAATGGCAGAGGTGAGGTGAGATGTGTCTGTGTATGTATGCAGAGAGGTAAATGGTGCTGTGTGTGTGTGTGTATGTATGCAGAGAGGTGAATGGTGCTGTGTGTGTGTGTATGCAGAGAGGTGAATGGTGCTGTGTGTGTGTATGCAGAGGTGAATGGTGCTGTGTGTGTAGGTGAAAGAGAGAGCAATGATGGGGGTGATTGGGTAGAAGGCAATGATTGGGTTGACAGAGAGGGCATTGATGGGGCAGAGAGCATTGATTGGGTTGACAGAGGGCAATGATGGGGGTGATGGGGCAGAAGGCAACAATTGGATGGATGGAGAGGGCAATGATAGGGGTGGTGGGGGAGGAATAAATGATGGAGATGGTGAATGGGCAATAATGGGGGTCGTGGGGGAGGAGGAAATAATGGAATGGGTAATGATGGGGTGATGGGGAGGAGGCAATGATGGAGGTGGTGGAATGGGCAATAATGGGGTGGTGGGGAGAAAGCAATAGTGGAGGTGGTGAAGGCAATCATGGGGGTGGGGGAGAGGGATATAACGGGATGCGGAGGGAGGAGGACAATGAGGAGTGTGGGGGATTGGGATGGGAGGAAGGGGGATTTATAATGTATTTAGGAACAGGGGAAGGTGGAGGAAGACGTTATTGCCGATTATTCTGTCTAAGGCTTCTTTCACACTTGCGTCGGCCGCGCATGCGTGGTAGAAAATGGCGGACACGACGTATGGCCATATGTCACAATCCATTGGCAATACAAGTCTATGGGCAAAAAACACATCCTGCGGGCACATTTGCGGGATCCGTTTTTTGCCCAAAACGACGGATTGCGACGGATTAAAAAAAAGCTAGTGTGAAAGTAGCCTAACATAGTCCCTTAGTATAAAGTGTACTCACTTATGTATAGCACAGTCCCTGTGTGTGTATGTATGTATATATATGTATATATATATATATATATATATATATATATATATATATATATATATATATGTATATATATATACACACACACACACAGTACAGACCAAAAGTTTGGACACACACCTTCTCATTTAAAGATTTCTCTGTATTTTCATGACTATGAAAATTGTAAATTCACACTGAAGGCATCAAAACTATGAATTAACACATGTGGAATTATATACTTAACAGAAAAGTGTGAAGCAACTGAAAATATGTCTTATATTCTAGGTTCTTCAAAGTAGCCACCTTTTGCTTTGATGACTGCTTTGCACACTCTTTGCATTCTCTTGATGTGCTTCAAGAGGTAGTCATCGGAAATAGTCTTACAACAATCTTGAAGGAGTTCCCAGAGATGCTTAGCACTTGTTGCCCCTTTTGCCTTCACTCTGCGGTCCAGCTCACCCCAAACCATCTCGATTGGTTTCAGGTCTGGTGACTGTGGAGACCAGGTCATCTGGCGTAGCACCCCATCACTCTCCTTCTTGGTCAAATAGCCCTTACACAGCCTGGAGGTGTGTTTGGGGTCATTGTCCTGTTGAAAAATAAATGATGGTCCAACTAAGCGCAAACCGGATGGAATAGCATGCCACTGCAAGATGCTGTGGTAGCCATGCTGGTTCAGTATGCCTTCAATGTTAAAAAAAATCCCCAACAGTGTCACCAGTAAAGCACCCCCACACCATCACACCTCCTCCTCCATGTTTCACGGTGGGAACCAGGCATATAGAGTCCATCCGTTCACCTTTCCTGCGTCGCACAAAGACACGGTGGTTGGAACTAAAGATCTCAAATTTGAACTAATCAGACCAAAGCACAGATTTACACTGGTCTAATGTCCATTCCTTGTGTTCTTTAGCCCAAACAAGTCTTTTCTGCTTGCTGCCTGTCCTTAGCAGTGGTTTCCTAGCAGCTATTTTACCATGAAGGCCTGCTGCACAAAGTCTCCTCTTTACAGTTTTTGTAGAGATGTGTCTGCTGCTTGAACCCTGTGTGGCATTGACCTGGTCTCTAATCGGAGCTGCTGTTAACCTGCGATTTCTGAGGCTGGTGACTCAGATAAACTTATCCTTAGAAGCAGAGGTGACTCTTGGTATTCCTTTCCTGTGACGGTCCTCATGTGAGCCAGTTTCTTTGTAGTGCTTGATGGTTTTTGCAACTGCACTTGGGGACACTTTCAAAGTTTTCCCAATTTTTCGGACTGACTGACCTTCATTTCTTAAAGTAATGATGTGTACTCCTTTTTCTTTACTTAGCTGCTTTTTTCTTGCCATAATATAAATTCTATCAGTCTATTCAGTAGGACTATCAGCTGTGTATCCACCAGACTTCTGCTCAACACAACTGATGGTCCCAACCCCATTTATAAGGCAAGAAATCCCACTTATTAAACCTGACAGGGCACACCTGTGAAGTGAAAACCATTTCCAGTGACTACCTCTTGAAGCTCATCAAGAAAATGCCAAGAGTGTGCAAAGCAGTCATCAAAGCAAAAGGTGGCTACTTTGAAGAATCTAGAATATAAGACATATTTTCAGTTGTTTCAAACTTTTTTGTTACGTATATAATTCCACGTGTTAATTACAATTTTCATAGTCATGAAAATACCGAAAAATCTTTAAATGAGAAGGTGTGTCCGAACTTTTGGGCTGTACTGTGTATGTGTATATATATATATATATATATATGTGTATATATATATATGTGTATATATATATATATATATATATATATATATATATATATATATATATATACACACACACATATATAGCCTTGTTGCCTTAAAAGGAGGCCCCGACACATTTCCTGCACAGGGGCCCCAAGCTGTCTGTGTCCGCCCTGCATGAGATAGATAGACATGAGATAGGGATAGACAGATAGATTGATAGATAGATAGATCTTTTACTGACCCAGCTCCTCCATGAAACCACAGGTTGACATCTCTGGCACCGGAGGAGCACCCAGCGTTCCATACGGCTCCATGTCCATTATCATCACATGTGATCCCCAGAACTCCACTGAGAGTCAGACCTTTGACGCTGACCTCCAGGTGGGTGGATGCAGAGCTGCGGAGAAGAATATCCAGCTGTTTTGTCATTGGTTTCTTAGTTCTGTCTTTGGGAAAGCTATAATGGCGGCCATGTACTGTATTTTTTATTTATTTATTTTACTCACTTATATAGTACCATTAATTCCACAGCTCTTTTCAGACATTATCTTCACTGTCCCCATTGGGACCCTATCAGTAGGTCTTTGGAATGTGGGAGGAACTTGGAGAACCAGAAGACAACCAAGCAAAGCGGGGAGAACCTACAAACTCCTTGCAGATGTTGTCCTGGGTGGGATTTGAACCCAGGACCTCAGCGCACTACTGTGCTTGCCCAGCTTGTCATCCAAAATTTCCAGAATCAGGCATAATTAATATTATTATTATTATTATTATTATTATTATTATTTTTTTTAATAAAAGAGAAGCCACTGACTTCTATATTCTCCACCCCCTACATACCGGTACATGACAGTTCTCCCTTCCCCATAACACTTACAAGAGGACCGTTTTGATGTACAAGTATCCAGTCACGTGGAGTTGGCCATCATTAATGGAGACTTTGACTCCAGTGTCTGGAGAGAATGAGATATCTGAAGAGGAGAGATCCACGTCTTGTATCTTTAATCTGCAGAGGAAGCAATGACATACAGAATGTGAAACGTCACGTATGGTCAGCCGCATTACATGCTCTTCTCCAGTCACATCCAGAATTCTGTTTTCTCTTCATACATGAAACTGCTGTATTGTAAGGTACTGTTCACACCTGGCAGACAGCACCTTCATTGTAACACATGGGGTCATGTCACAGAGTTAAAGGACCATGGCCTATGGCTAGCTACAGTCCTGTATGACTGTTTATTATAGGAGCAGGAAAACAGAATTCATAGCTGTAACGGATCTGTCCCAGACCTAGGCAAAGTGCGGTCCGGGGCCACATGCGGCCCTTTAGGCGTTTCAGTGTGGCCTGAGGACATCCAGCAGTCTATATACAGATACGTGGCCGCCCTCCTTCCTGTGTATCACTTTCTATGATACTAGTGAATATAGGGATGGAACAGGAAGCTCTTACCTCCTTGTTCCATCATTGAGTCTGTGCATCTGAGAGAACCGCAGGCCCGATGGCGTCACTACATCGCACCAGCAGCGCCTCAGTACACAGTGCAGGCCAAAGGGGTTAGGGGAGTAGCTTTTTTTTTTTTTTTTTTTTTACATCACTCTTCATGGTGGTTCAGGGGCTGTATGGGGACATAATACTATGTAAGGGGACTGTATGGAGACATAATACTGTGTAAGGGGACTGTATGAGACATAACACTGTGTAAGGGGGCTGTATGGGGACATAATACTGTATAAGGAGGCTGTTTGGGGACATTATTCTGAGTGGGGGGCTGTATGGGGACATAATACTGTCTAACGGGGTAGTTTGGGGACATCATTCTTAGTGGGGGGCTGTGTAGGGACATACTTATTGTGGGGATATCATTGTATGTGCTGCATTGTGGGAATACCATATTGTGTGTGTGGGGGGGGGGCCTTTGTGGGGACATCATACTGTCTGAGGGGATATCATACTGTGTGGGAACTGTGTAGGCATGATATTGTACAGCAAGCTGTTGACCAAGGGATAACGAGAGCAGTATGATTTACTGCCTTTTATATGCTCTATAAAAAACAGTAAATTATATCGATTTTATTACAATGCAAGCTGCAATAAGCTATATCCTAATATGTATTAACAGTAGTAGCTAATCAACATCCTGCTCAATATTAAGTGATAGAATCTAATATAAAACAATAATAATAAGCAGAATTAAGGTCGCCATGATGGTTCAGCCCTCCACTACAGTTACCGTATCTCATGTGGCCCCTTGGGGAAAATTAATTGCCCACCTCTGCTCTAAAGGTACCGTCACACTAAGTGACGCTGCAGCGATACCGACAACGATCCGGATCGCTGCAGCGTCGCTGTTTGGTCGCTGGAGAGCTGTCACACAGACCGCTCTCCAGCGACCAATGATGCCGGTAACCAGGGTAAACATCGGGTTACTAAGCGCAGGGCCGCGCTTAGTAACCCGATGTTTACCCTGGTTACCATCGTTAAAGTAAAAAAAACAAAACACTACATACTTACCTACCGCTGTCTGTCCTCGGCGCTGGGCTTCTCTGCTCTGGCTGTGAGCACAGCGGCCGGAAAGCAGAGCGGTGACGTCACCGCTCTGCTTTCCGGCTGCCCGGCGCTCACAGCCAGAGCAGAGAAGCCCAGCGCCGGGGACAGACAGTGGTAGGTAAGTATGTAGTGTTTGTTTTTTTACTTTAACGATGGTAACCAGGGTAAACATCGGGTTACTAAGCACGGCCCTGCGCTTAGTAACCCGATGTTTACCCTGGTTACCAGTGAAGACATCGCTGAATCGGCGTCACACACACCGATTCAGCGATGTCAGCGGGAGAGCCAGCGACGAAACAAAGTTCTGGACTTTCTTCCCCGACCAGCGATGTCACAGCAGGGGCCTGATCGCTGCTGCCTGTCACACTGGACGATATCGCTAGCCAGGACGCTGCAACGTCACGGATCGCTAGCGATATCATCTAGTGTGACGGTACCTTAACAGTTACATGATAAAGTTATGACTACCTGCAGCCACCATTAGGGGGAGATTACTATGTACAATTGTACATAGAACTCAATAATAAGACATGGAGTGAGCTGCCTCTAGTGGTAGCTGCAAGGATACAGGAATTTATCATATAAAACTATGGGTATTTTGAGATCTGTACCAGAAAAAAAAATAGATACGACCAATTTTACGACGAAGAATGGTGCACACCTGAGGAAGCGGAGCATGGGATTCTCTATTCCTTTGCCATGCTCCGCCCGGTACCAGACACAGCCTGACTGCAGTGTTCCTATAAGGATGAGTGGTACTCTGTCCATCACACCAGAACTTACTCTGAGACATAATAGTAAATCCGACCAAGAACGGCAACAGAGACGGAGCCGCTGACATCAGGGATTTTAACGGTTTCGAGTCTCCTGTGCATCTCCTCTAACCCCACCTGCCAACCTGAGGAGCAAAAATAAGTACAAGAACCGCCATGAAACTCATTACTATTGCTGCCTTTTGTACCGGAAACATAGATAGAACAGCACCCTTTTATTTTATGGGTGGTTGGGTGACTATTCTACATTTCCAAGCTTTGTCCACCACGTTCAGTTAAAGGGGTTGGTGGGGCAAATACCTATTCCGAATCCTGGCAGCAAAAGAAAGGTATAGAGGCCAGGATTACCTAGACTGATACATTGTAACAAAACTCAGCAGGGTAAGCAATTTCCATTATGTAATGATTAAAGCGATATCAAAGCATAAAGGTGACTCTACGATGCAGAGGAGACGTGGTCCAGACTTTTCACAGCTCCCCATTCCTCCGCGGTGGCCATTTTGGAAATAAAGAAATTGAGGCAGCAGCAAAATGGAGGCAGTATGGTTTTTATAAATCAGAATGCACATTTCCGCCTTTCACCACTGGATATTTTTACATTTTTGCACTTTTGTTTTTAGAGCCATAACTTTTTTATTTTTCAGCCAACACAACCGCATGGTCTCGTTCAGACGAGCGTATTATCTGTACTTGTCTCGCCGTGTGTTGAAATCGGCCAGCGCCCAGACAGCACATGGACCAAGGGCTGCTCAGATGACAGGTTTTGTTTATACAGACCAAAGGTCAGCATGAAAATAATTGCAAGATGCACCAATTGCTCCCGTAATCCTTGAGGATAATCACCCATTCAAGTCTGTAGGTTCGCAAAAAACAAAAATTGGATCCCATCCAGATCATCTGTTTTGCATCTGATTTTTATGGCTATGTTCCAATTCTTAACATATTAAACTGTATTTCTTTTTGTACATTTTATTTACTGCTGATGTATAAAAAGGGATGTCACACGGATGTAAAATAAAGTACAAAAAGGATAACAATATGGGAGAGAATCAGATGATTTTCATACACTCGCCCTTGGAGGTCCTGTTATTTTTACGGGATGAGTTATCACCATTTATTTCTACCATATAATATACTGAAAAATTATAAATAAAATTCTAAATATGGCATAAACCCCCACAAAAAGTGCAGTGCTACTGTGAGAGGTAAATTTGCTGCTTTTTGTTATTAATATTATTTTATGTGGTACATTGGGGACAATGGTTGTTCAGTAGTGAACAATCCCTTTGAGGCCGGTTTCACACGTCAGTGGCTCTGGTACGTGAGGTGAGAGTTTCCTCACGTACCGGAGACACTGACTCACGTAGACACATTAAAATCAATGTGTCTTTGCACATGTCAGCGTGTTTTTACGGACCGTGTGTCCATTTGGAAAACACAGAGACATGTCAGTGTTCGTGGGAGCGCACGTATTACACGGACCCATTAAAGTCAATGGGTCCGTGTAAAACACGTACTGCACACGGATGTTGTCCGTGTGCAGTCCGTGTGCCGTGCAGGAGACAGCACTACTGTAAGCGCTGTCCCCCCGCGTGTGGCGCTTAAGCCCCATTCATTTCTTCTCTCCAGCAGGGTTCGCTGGAAAGAAGGAATGAATAATCTTTTTTTTTATGTATTTTTGTTTTTAAAATAAAGTTGCCGGTAACCAGCCCCCTCCCACCCCCTGTGCGCCCGCCCGCTGGCATTAAAATACTTACCCAGCTTCCTCGGCGCTTGCATCCTCTCAGTGGAGCGCCCCCAGACACAGGGCCACGCGTTTCGGTACCGGGCCTCTCTGGTTCGGTTCTGAGGCTGTCACGGTGGCTAGACCCGGTCCGCGACCCTGCTAAGGGGCGTCCAATGAAAGTGGTGAAACAGTCTGTCAGTGGTTCGTGACGCCACCTGTGGTGTTCGGTCAGGGTGACCGACGCTGCTATGGGGTCCACTGTGGTGATGGAATGGCAGCTGGATGGTATACCTTCCCACAGGTGAAGTAAGTCCCCAGGGCTTCCCAGTAAGGTGGATGATGATGGTGTGAGGTACAGTCAATAATGAGGACACAAGGTTGCAGTCTCTTTACCTCTTTACTGAAGGCTTCAGGATCCTCAATCCAGAGTACGTTTAACAGGGCTCTCAGAGACCGGCCGGTCCGATGGGCACATCCAGAGTTTCCTTCGCAGATGGAAATCGTTGCCTACCACTAGCGCCTGTGTGTTGTAGTCCTACCCTGCTGAGCACTCGGAATAGCCCTCACAACTGCTGTTCTCGTTCGTTCGTTCTCTACAGCTCTCTCTCTCTCGTTCTTTAGTTCCAGATGTTACTAGTTTCTAACGTCCCCCAGGTATATTATGGCTAGGACGCCACCCGTGTGACGGGAAGGCTTGGAGGTGTTCCGGGACCCTAGAGACGCCCCTCTCCCAATGTTGCCCCCTATGTCTTCGTAGGTGTAGTAAGGTAGACAGCCAACCTATGATTAACTGTCCAGCGGAGTTTGAAGTAAGGCCTGAAGTCAGTTACTCCTACGGTGTTCTGGCCACCAACTATGCGCCTCAGTAAGATGTTGCCTCTCTCTCTCTCGGCACGACTCTTACTGGCTCTCCTTTGTGCTTGATCTCGTTTACACGGTTCCACAATATCCTTCCCTTCGTGTCTCTTTCTTAGGATACCGCCGCAGGGTGTGCAGGCGCGGTTCCGTTACGTTCTGTTCTGTTCGCTAGGCACCTGCCAGGTTCCCACGCCTGACAGGGACCCCCCTGTGCCTTCTCCCTGCAACACCCCCTGCCACGGGATGTTGCCTGGATCCAACCCAGTCAGCTTCTGACTAACTTCCTCCCCAGCCCCTAGTTTTACCAGTGTGAGGAGTGGCCCAATAAATAAAGCCTTTTTCTCCCCCTAGTGGCCGGAGTGTGAAGTGTAATGTGTTCTGGTGATACCTGGTCAGGAGAACTCCTTAGTGCCATCAGACGTACCACTACTCCCCTTAGCGGCAGAGTGCCATACTGCAACGACCAGGTCTCTGGGGCGCTGCACTCCCCCCCCTTCCCGGTTAGATCCAGTACTCCTGGACTGGGAAGAAGAACAACAATACAAAACAGCAAAAGACATACAAAATTTTTGAAATGCTTAGAACAAGTAAATAGAAAAGGTGCTTCCCTTTATGGGAGGTAAGGACACTTGAACGTTACAAACAAAAACAAGGTTAAATATTTTTAAATAACATTTTTGACTATAAATAACTCTCAGTACCCAGCAGGGTATTCTACTAAGTGCAAACTCTGAACAATAAGTTAACTTTTCCTTTAAGGGCGTACACGCTGAACCCACTAAAGGCCTACCATAAAATGCTATATAACTCAGCTTCTTTTTCCGTTCCAACTTCACCAATGCAGGACCGCCTAGCTCCTTGGCTGGGCCTACTGCCATTGTGCCGACCATCTTTCTACATCTCTCAGGAGGACTCTCTAACCCTGGAAGCATCATCTTCGCAAAGTCTTCTCTCGCTTGTAAAACCAGTAGGGAGCACCTTTAAGAAGGTGCAAACTATATACAAAAACAGTTTTGAATCATTCACCGTCCATGATCCGGCAGTCTTTTAAACAGTGACAACTTGTGCAAACGTAGAAAAGAAATAGAAAACATTAGGGATCCCGGGTAAACAAAGGGATCCCTATGAGCTAACCCTGGTCGGGTTTAACCCCTTAGTGACCGAGCCAAATTTTTTAAATCTGACCAGTGTCACTTTATGTGGTAATAACTCTGCAACGCTTCAACAAATCCCAGTGATTTTGAGATTGTTTTTTCGTGACACATTCTACTTTATGATAATGGTAAATTTAGTTCAACATTTTTTGTGTTTATTTATAAAAAAAATCAAAAATTTGAGAAAAATGTTAAAAAATTAGCAATTTTCTAAATTTGAATGATTATCCCTTTAATCCAGATAGTCATATAACAGCAAACCATTAATAAATAACATTTCCCACATATCTGCTTTACATCAGGACCATTTGTAAAATGTTATTTTATTTTGTTAGCATTTTAGGAGGTTTAAAAATGTAGCAGCAATTTTTCATTTTTTCAAAGAAATTTACAAAATTTATTTTTTTAGGGACTTATCCATGTTTGAAGGGACTTTAGCGGTCCCATATATTGGGCAACCCCCAAACGTGATACCATTTTAAAAACAGCACCCCTAAACATATTGAAAACTGCTGTCAGGTAGTTTATTAACCCTTCAGGTGCTTTACAGGAATTAATGCAAAGTGGTATGACAGAAATGAAAATGTGTATTTTTACCACCTAAATGTTGCTAACTTCTAAACAGATTACTACAGCCGTCAGACTCTAAGGCCGCGATTTGGTCATGAACTGCCATGGCAAACATCAGGACAACAGAATCATGATCTGAGGGCACCAATTGGGATAAAGAGGAAGCCCCCACACTCTGTTAACCATTTATAATGATGTAGTCACTATTGACAGCAGCATCTAAGGGGTTAAACAGATTTAGAAGGTGCAAATACTGATCGTGGCTGGTGCAGCAAGTTGTCAGCTATAGTGTACAGCCGACAGATGATGGATTGTCATCTGTATGGGGAGGCTATTCTCTTATATCTCAGGTCAGTTAAAAGACGTATTGGCGGTCATTAAGGGGTTAAAGTAGCAGCAACAGCAGGAAACAGTTAAGTATATACATATTCGGGTCTCCGAGGTTTATTTCCTCGGCGTTAGTGGCTGCGAAAACTCCACCGGCAGCAGTGGGCAGGGTCACCCCGCCGGGTACTCACGGGCACTCGGTGTGGTCACAGGAGACCCTGGGCTCCAGTCAGGGGTCTGTGTGGCGATTGTCCTGGACCTCGCAACAACCCAGGCGCCAACCACTCCCGAGGTCGAGCTGTCCGCCACCACCGTAGTAACAGTGTCCACAGTACAAGTGGTGGTTTTCACAACAGTGCATGTAGGGGTCACCACCGTGGTCTTGGTGACGGTCGTGGTTCGGTCACAAGGGGGCACCCTCGCTATGGGGGATGGCTTCGCCGCCGCTTTGGTCGATGATGTCATGGGGCTGGTCGCTTGCACACATTCAGGGCGAACCAACCCCTCTCCCCGAAGTGCCGGGTGTAGGTGACTTCGTCCCCCTTGTACAAATCCCGGTCCGGGTGGCCTTCCTTGAGATGGGACTCCACATCCCTCCGGTTTACGAAAACCTCGGAATATAGGTCCGGCTCCTTGATGAAGCCCCTTCCTCCACGGAGCCGAAACTCAACAACGGTGCCCTGCCTGCGCGGGGCCTGGTGGGTGGTACGGTCCTTGCGGGCCCAGTCCTTCACTTCAAGGTCCCGCCGGTAGTGGGCTTCCCGCTGGGCCTGGTGCTGTCTCTCCATCTCCTCCCACTGCCGATCTAGCTGGGCCTGGTACTGCTCCCAGCTAAGGGCCTCCACCATCTCTCCCTCCTGTGTCTGCACCCCGGGGAACCCCATGATGTCCGACCCCGGGTTCACCCAGCGGCACACCGTACGCTCTGCGTAGACCTCGCCTGGCATGGTAAGCGGTGAGATCGGGGCCTTGAGGAAGTGCTCCACGCCCGTGGGTTGGTCCCATTGTGGAAGGCGCTGGAGTTTACGGGTCCCAGGGAGAGGGGGCGCCGCGACCGGGCCTATCAGCAGGTCTTCCGCGGCCGGGGTGGGATCGGCGGACTCACCGGTCGATGCGGCTTCCTCCGGTGCGACCGACTCCAACGGTGATGAAGATTCCAGAGTCAGGAGTTCCTCTGCGGGTATCTCTTTGCACGAGGCCTCGGTCTCAAGCCGCCACTGGAGAAGCTGCTCCACAAGATCCTCCATCTCGCCCTGTAGGAGACCGGTCCCGGATGTGAGGCCCTGGCTGTGATGCTCATCCGGGTAGCTGGGGGAACCCTCTGCTTCGACCCCACAGTCTGTGTCTGAGCGGTCAGCCAAGGCGTCCTCCACGTGGGTCGCTTCCTGGTCTCTTTCCCGCTCTCTCCTTCGTGGGCGGTTTCGTTTCTTGTTCCTCCGCCCCCATTGAGGATCAGGGGGCGGATCTCTGCTGCTGACGGACACGTCCTCAAGGTGCAGAAATATTTAGACTGGGCGGCCATTATCTTTCGCGCTCTCCAGCTTACTCACGCCCACTTCCACGCCCTTCTTCTCCTGCGCTCCTCGTGGCGCTACAATGGCGACGGTTTTGGCGGGAATATTGCGGTAGATAGCAATTCACAGTCCTTGCAACAAATCACAGTCCAACACGTTTCAATCACAGTTCCAAGGCACACATGACCCAATTCTTCAGGCTTAAGTACGATCCTGTTCGTGACGCCAAGTTGGAGCGCCCCCAGACACAGGGCCACGCGTTTCGGTACCGGGCCTCTCTGGTTCGGTTCTGAGGCTGTCACGGTGGCTAGACCCGGTCCGCGACCCTGTTAAGGGGCGTCCAATGAAAGTGGTGAAACAGTCTGTCAGTGGTTCGTGATGCCACCTGTGGTGTTCGGTTAGGGTGACCGACGCTGCTATGGGGTCCACTGTGGTGATGGAATGGCAGCTGGATGGTATACCTTCCCACAGGTGAAGTATGTCCCCAGGGCTTCCCAGTAAGGTGGATGATGATGGTGTGAGGTACAGTCAATAATGAGGACACAAGGTTGCATTCTCTTTACCTCTTTACTGAAGGCTTCAGGATCCTCAATCCAGAGTACGTTTAACAGGGCTCTCAGAGACCGGCCGGTCCGATGGGCACATCCAGAGTTTCCTTCGCAGATGGAAATCATTGCCTACCACTAGCGCCTGTGTGTTGTAGTCCTACCCTGCTGAGCATTCGGAATAGTACTCACAACTGCTGTTCTCGTTCGTTCGTTCTCTACAGCTCTCTCTCTCTCGTTCTTTAGTTCCAGATGTTACTAGTTTCTAACGTCCCACAGGTATATTATGGCTAGGACGCCACCCGTGTGACGGGAAGGCTTGGAGGTCTTCCGGGACCCTAGAGACGCCCCTCTCCCAATGTTGCCCCCTATGTCTTCGTAGGTGTAGTAAGGTAGACAGCCAACCTATGATTAACTGTCCAGCGGAGTTTGAAGTAAGGCCTGAAGTCAGTTACTCCTATGGTGTTCCGGCCACCAACTACGCGCCTCAGTAAGATGTTGCCTCTCTCTCTCTCTCGGCACGACTCTTACTGGCTCTCCTTTGTGCTTGATCTCGTTTACACGGTTCCACAATATCCTTCCCTTCGTGTCTCTTTCTTAGGATACCGCCGCAGGGTGTGCAGGCGCGGTTCCGTTACGTTCTGTTCTGTTCGCTAGGCACCTGCCAGGTTCCCACGCCTGACAGGGACCCCCCTGTGCCTTCTCCCTGCAACACCCCCTGCCACGGGATGTTGCCTGGATCCAACCCAGTCAGCTTCTGACTAACTTCCTCCCCAGCCCCTAGTTTTACCAGTGTGAGGAGTGGCCCAATAAATAAAGCCTTTTTCTCCCCCTAGTGGCCGGAGTGTGAAGTGTAATGTGTTCTGGTGATACCTGGTCAGGAGAACTCCTTAGTGCCATCAGACGTACCGCTACTCCCCTTAGCGGCAGAGTGCCATACTGCAACGACCAGGTCTCTGGGGCGCTGCATCAGCGTCGCTGCTTGTCCTGTATGAGCGGTCACGTGGTACCGCACATTACAGTGATGAATATGCGGCTCCACCTCCCATAGGGGTGGAGCCGCATTTTCATTACTGTAATAAGCGGCACCACGTGACCACTCATACAGGAAGAGCTGCGACGCTGAGAGGATGCAAGCGCCGAGGGAGCTGGGTTAGTATTTTAATGCCAGCGGGCGGGCGCACAGGGGGTGGGAGGGGGCAGATTACCGGCAACTTTATTTTAAAAACAAAAATACATAAAAAAAAAAGATTATTCATTCCTTCTTTCCAGCGAACGCTGCTGGAGAGAAGAAATGAATGGGGCTTCAGCACCAGATGCAGGGGACAGCGCTTAACTGTAGCGCTGTCTCCTGCACGGTGCGTGTGGTACCCAGTCGGCACACGGGCGGCACACGGATGCCACACTGATGTCCCACATGAGCACACGGACACGGATAATTCCGGCACCGGAATTATCTGGACGTGTGAGACTGGCCTTAGGGTATGGTCAGTATTTGGTCAGTATTTTAACCACGGTATTTGTATCCAAAACCAGGAGTGGGTGATAAATACAGAAATGGTGACGTGTTTCTATTATACTTTTCCTCTGATTGTTCCACTCCTGGTTTTGGCTACAAATATTGAGGTAAAATAATGACCAATATTCAAAAAGGGGACAAAAACTGAACCCGGAAATTATAGGCCAGTAAGCTTAACCTCTACTGTGGGTAAAATCCTGGAGGGCATTCTAAGGGATGCTATACTGGAGTATCTGAAGAGGAATAACCTCATGACACAGTATCAGCACGGGTTTACTAGGGACCGTTCATGTCAGACTAATCTGATCAGCTTCTATGAAGAGGTAAGTTCCGGACTGGACCAAGGGAGCGCAGAGGACGTAGTGTATATTGACTTTTCAAAAGCTTTTGATATGGTGCCACACAAAAGGTTGATTCATAAAATGAGAACAATGGGGATAGGGGAAAAAATGTGTAAGTGGGTTGAGAGCTGGCTCAGGGATAGGAAACAAAGGGGGGTTATTAATGGAACACACTCGGACTGGGTCGCGGTTAGCAGCGGGGTACCACAGGGGTCAGTATTGGGCCCTCTTCTTTTTAACATATTTATTAATGACCTTGTAGGGGGCATTCAGAGCAGAATTTCAATATTTGAAGATGAATCTAAACTCTGCAGGGTAATCAATACAGAGGAGGACAATTTTATAGGAGGATTTATGTGAACTAGAAGCTTGGGCTGATAAATGGCAAATGAGCTTTAATGGGGATAAATGTAAGGTCATGCACTTGGGTAGAAGTAATAAGATGTATAACTATGTGCTTAATTGTAAAACACTGGGCAAAACCGTCAATGACAAAGACCTGGGTGTATGGGTGGATGACAAACTCATGTTCAGTGGCCAGTGTCAGGCAGCTGCTGCAAAGGCAAATAAAATAATGGGATGCATTAAAAGAGGCATAGATGCTCATGAGGAGAACATAATTTTACCTCTATACAAGTCACTAGTTCCACTACACTTAGAATACTGTGCACAGTTCTGGTCTCCGGTGTATAAGAAAGACATAGCTGAACTGGAGCGGGTGCAGAGAAGAGCGACCAAGGTTATTAGAGGACTGGGGGGTCTGCAATACCAAGATAGGTTATTACACTTGGGGCTATTTAGTTTGGAAAAACGAAGACTAAGGGGTGATCTTATTTTAATGTATAAATATATGAGGGGTCCGTACAAAGACCTTTCTGATGATCTTTTAAATCATAGACCTGAGACAGGGACAAGGGGGCACCCTCTACGTCTGGAGGAAAGAAGGTTTAAGCATAATAACAGACGCTTTTTACTGTAAGAGCAGTGAGACTATGGAACTCTCTGCTGTATGATGTTGTAATGAGTGATTCATTACTAAAATTTAAGAGGGGACTGGATGCCTTTCTTGAAAAGTATAATGTTACAGGGTATATATACTAGATTCCTTGATAGGGCGTTGATCAAGAGAACTAGTCTGATTACCGTATGTGGAGTCCGGAAGGAATTTTTTTCCCCAATGTGGAGCTTACTCTTTGCCACATGTTTTTTTTTGCCTTCCTCTGGATCAACATGTTAGGGCATGTTAGGTTAGGTTATGAGTTGAACTAGATGGACTTAAAGTCTTCCTTAAACCTTAATAACTATGTTACTTTTGCTCTGATTGTTACACTCCTGGTTTTGGCTACAAATACTGAGGTAAAATACTGACCAAATACTGAATGCGTGAACGTGGCCTTAGGAGAAAAATAGGCTGAGTTATTAAGCTCTTCACGACTTATGACGTATGTAAGCCCGCAAGGGCAGGGTCCTCGCCCCTCTGTATCAGTCCGTCATTGTTAGTTTGTTTACTGTATGTGATATTTGTAACTTGTATGTAACCCCTTCTCATGTACAGCACCATGGAATCAATGGTGCTATATAAATAAATAATAATAATAATATATACATCAGATGTCGTGTCTCTCCTTTTGATGCGGGATCCAGCGCTGAGCCCGCATCTTTTCCGGCACATAACATCCCCCCGGGCTGTTAACATGTTAAATACCCCTGTCTGTGAATATCTGACAGCGGCAGTTAAGATGATCGCGTCACTAGCTCCGCCCACTGGCGCCCATGTCACATGCCCGTGGGGCGCCGATGGGTAGGCTTGACAACATGGGGTCTGCAGGGAGACCCCTGTGGTTGTCTTTGCCAATCTGCTATGAGCGCCGCCCCGTGGCCAGGGTTCAGAGCAGATGATCATTTTTGCCACACGTAGTAAGGCTGAAGTCTGGCTATGTCTAGAACAAGCAATCAGATGATCGCAGCTTCAAGTCTCCTAAGCAAGTAGAAGTGTAAAAAAATATATTTTTTTAAAATATAAAAGTTAAAATCACCCCCCTTTTACCCTTTCAAAATAAACCAACAATAAAAAAATAAACAAAACAAATACACATATTTCGTATTGTTCAGAAACACCTGATCTATCAAAATATAAAAAGAATTAATCCGACCTGTAAACGGCGTAACAAACAAACCAAAACGCTAGAATTTAATTTTTTCTTGGTCGCCTCAACATTGCAATGAAATGCACTAACAAGTGATCAAAGCATCATCTCTACCTAAAGATGGCATCAATAAAAACGTCAGCTCGGCGCACAAAAAATAAGCCCTCATCCAGCCCTAGATCTGAAAAATGGAGAAACTGCAGGTCTCGGAAAATGTCGCCATTTATTTTTTAAACAAACTTTTGATTTTTTTTTCACCTCTTAAATAAAAAAATAACCTAAACATGTTTGGTATCTACGAACCTGGAATATCACCGCACTTGGATTTTTTTTCCCGTGTTCCAGCACATTATATGGTAACATCAATGGTGTAGTTCAAAAGTACAACATTTCCCGCAAAAAAACAAACCCTCACATGGCCATATTGACGGAAAAATAAAAAAGTTATGGCTCTGGGAAGAAGGGGAGCGAAAAACTGAAAGTGAAGAGGTTAAAGAGTTACTACTAGTGTTGAGCGCGAGTGCTCGTTATTTGTGTTTGCCTAGAGTGCTCGGGTACGCACTAAAGGTACCGTCACACATAACGATATCGTTGCTTTTTGTGACATAGCAACGATATTGTTAACGAAATCGTTATGTGTGACAGCGACCAACGATCAGGCCCCTGCTGGGAGATCGTTGGTCGTTGAGGAAAGTCCAGAACTTTATTTCTTCGCTGGACTTCCCGCTGACATCGCTGGATCGGCGTGTGACACCGATCCAGCGATGTCTTCACTGGTAACCAGGGTAAACATCGGGTTACTAAGCGCAGGGCCGTGCTTAGTAACCCGATGTTTACCCTGGTTACCAGCGTAAACGTTAAAAAAACAAACACTACATACTTACCTTCAGCTGTCTGTCCCCGGCGCTGTGCTTTTCTGCACTCCTCCTGCATCCTGTGTCAGCGCCAGCCAGCCGGAAA
Source organism: Ranitomeya imitator (assembly GCF_032444005.1). NCBI lineage: Eukaryota > Metazoa > Chordata > Amphibia > Anura > Dendrobatidae > Ranitomeya > Ranitomeya imitator. The sequence goes on along the minus strand of NC_091283.1, from coordinate 446,483,070 downwards.
GCACAGCGGTGACGTCACCGCTCTGCTTTCCGGCTGACCGGCGCTGACAGTGCAGAGGAAAGCAGAGCGCCGGAGGACAGACAGCTGAAGGTAAGTATGTAGTGTTTGTTTTTTTAATGTTTACGCTGGTAACCAGGGTAAACATTGGGTTACTAAGCGCGGCCCTGCGCTTAGTAACCCGATGTTTACCCTGGTTACCGGGGACCTCGGGATCGTTGGTCGCTGGAGAGCGGTCTGTGTGACAGCTCTCCAGTGACCAAACAGCGACGCTGCAGCGATCGACATCGTTGTCGGTATCGCTGCAGCGTCGCTTAGTGTGACGGTACCCTAAGAATCGCAGGCACTCCAGTGACATGTTTGTGTCCCCGCGCCCGAGTGTTTTGCGGCTGTTAGCCACAAAGCATGCGGGGTTAGCCGTGTATGTCAGGCAATCCCTGCATGTTTTTTGGGTGTCTAACAGCCGTGAACCATGCATGTCACTGGAGCACCTGCGATACTGGGTGCGTACCCCAGCACCTTAGGAAACCTCGAGTAACGAGCACTCGCGCTCATCACTGGTTGCTGCCATTTTACTGCCATGCACTCACCATACTGCAGTCCTTTTAGTGTCAGCCGCCCCTTTATTCCAGGATCATCGGCTTTGGTATCAGAAACAATGAAACCAAAAGTGAGAAAGATCAGCCTGAGCTCCATTATCTGAAGGAGAGAAATACACAGATATACAGCAAACATTGCACCATGGAGATGACTCGATGTTCCATTTTTTTCCTTTCTTGCTGTCATCCAGAAGCTGAACCATTAACAGCTGAGGGTTTGTTACCGCTGTATTCAGTCTTGTAAATCCTCTGTGAGCTACCCATCTCTCCAGCCCTGATAGTTGCTACAATGTATCAGTACAAGCAAAATACATAAGACTGGGGCTCATAGAGGATTGTTCAGACTGGATACAAGCAGAAAAGCCCACAGCTGTGAGATGTACCGGGTCTGCGGGGGCTACGGAAATCCATCTGGAAAATCAGGTTGGAGATAAACCTACTGCATTTTATTGTATCATCCTGAGCAGTGCTGTATGTATCTGATCTGCCATCTATTCCATATTTTATCATCTATTATTTATATAGCTCCAACACATTCTGTAGTGCTGTACACAGGTTGTGATCACTCAATCCCTGTCCCATGGGTGGTTCACAATCTCCCCGCCTTGGCATACAGAAATCAGTGGATTGGGGGAAGAAACTGAGAAAAACCAAGTTCTTGGCACAAAAAGGACATAGAAACTTGTAGGGGAAGAAACAGTTAGAGGATATTAAGCTGCTCCTGCATTACTTCAGATGATTGTGCCCCTCATACATCTCTTTACCACCCGCAGTGAATCTGTCATCCTTGCATTCTATAGCTATCATCCTTCCCATTTATATGGTCAAGACTTCTCTTGTGCTGCAGTTGTATCCTTGAATACTCCCCCATTGGCAGTCACATTCTGGTCATACACAGTCAATATGCTCCTGATCCAGCCATCTTTTTAGTATTTTTTTCTTGTTGTTAAATAGTAAAACACAACATGATATCTGTAACAACTGGAAAGTTTTACCGTATGAATTGTAGTTTGTGCATTTCCTTGTACCACATATTGACTTGGCAGCAACAACCAGGAAAAACCTCAAGCAAGCCCTTCATAGGGATCATGGTTAAGGCTGACTTTCTACCTGATAATATTTAGGAGAGGAGTTAAAGCTACCAGGTCAATTCAGTGTATTGTCAGGGTGTCAGGAGAAAGAAAAAGGCATCCATAAGTTGTCAGAGATTGGTAAAAGTTGTCAGGAGTAGTCAGAGAACACTAACCTGGTGACAGCGCCCTCAGTGATCTCAGCCTGCAGTTGGCAAACTCTTGTCTAATGGCACAAATACACGAAAAATGAAAGAAGGAACTGCACAAGGGAGGAGCCGCTACACAAAAGTATTGAAAAAAACATTCCCAAACATGATCATATTCTGCACTGACACACAGGAAGAACACAGAACAGGTGACTTATCGCAATAAACTTTTTTTTTTTTTCAGTTTATTCACTGCAAACATACAGTATATCTAAGGGTATGTGCACACGTTCAGGTTTTTTAGCTTTTTTTTTTCACGAAAAAAAGTTATAAAAACTCATTAAAAATGCATACATTATGCATCCTATCATTTAGAATGCATTCTGCATGTTTTGTGCACATGATGCGTTTTTTTTTCGCGAAAAAAACGCATTGCGGTAAAAAAAGCAGCATGTTCATTAATTTTGTGGATTTTCTGCGTTTTTCCCGCTATTCTATGCATTTGGAAAAAAACGCACCAAAAACGCATCAAAAACGGATGAAAAAATGCGAAAAAACTCATGCGGATTTCTGGCAGAAATGTCCGGTTTTTGTCAGGAAAATTTCTGCAAGAAATCCTGACGTGTTCACATACCCTAAAGACAGCAACATAAAATGGGGGCTCTGATGCCGACCTTTCCAAAATTATCACTTAAGGAGTCATGCAAATGAGAAGAAATGACCTGCTGGAGGCTTGTGGGCTGTCAAAATCTATTTGCTGTATCTAAGCCTGTTATATACATTATTGTATTGTGTACCTAACTGCTACATCTAAGCTTGACGTGTGTGATACCGTGTGCGGAGCTGCAGTATCCAAGCCTACACTCTGTAACCCTTACAGTGCAGTATCTAAGCCAATCACATGTGGCACTGACATTTAATCTAGAGTATCTAAGGCTACTTTCACACATCAGGTTTTCGACGTCAGGCTAAATCCGGCTAATTTTCAAAAAACCGCCGGATTAATTTTTTATTTACCATAGACTTGTATTAGTGCTGGATTGCGCCAGATGACATTGCGTTTCGTCCGGTTTTCGCCATATCCGGCAAATCTGCCGCTTCCGGTTTCTTGAAAAAATGTCCATAGCAACGTTTTTTGTCACAGGTGAAAAAGCCCGGCTGTTTGCTAGAATGGAAGCCTATGGGAGCCGGAAAGTGCCGGATCCGGAAAAAGGCAAAAAAACGGATCTGTCGCTTCAGTTTTTCATAATCTGCGCCGGATCCAGTTTTTCCAACATTCCCCGGATTTAGCCTGACACTGAAAACCTGATGTGTGAAAGTAGCCTTAGCCTGCTACAGATGGATCTGGATAAGTTGGAAACTTGGGCTGAAAGGTGGCAGATGAGGTTTAACAATGATAAATGTAAGGTTATACACATGGGAAGAGGGAATCAATATCACCATTACACACTGAACGGGAAACCACTGGGTAAATCTGACAGGGAGAAGGACTTGGGGATCCTAGTTAATGATAAACTTACCTGGAGCAGCCAGTGCCAGGCAGCAGCTGCCAAGGCAAACAGGATCATGGGGTGCATTAAAAGAGGTCTGGATACACATGATGAGAGCATTATACTGCCTCTGTACAAATCCCTAGTTAGACCGCACATGGAGTACTGTGGCCAGTTTTGGGCACCGGTGCTCAGGAAGGATATAATGGAACTAGAGAGAGTACAAAGGAGGGCAACAAAATTAATAAAGGGGATGGGAGAACTACAATACCCAGATAGATTAGCGAAATTAGGATTATTTAGTCTAGAAAAAAGACGACTGAGGGGCGATCTAATAACCATGTATAAGTATATAAGGGGACAATACAAATATCTCGCTGAGGATCTGTTTATACCAAGGAAGGTGACGGGCACAAGGGGGCATTCTTTGCGTCTGGAGGAGAGAAGGTTTTTCCACCAACATAGAAGAGGATTCTTTACTGTTAGGGCAGTGAGAATCTGGAATTGCTTGCCTGAGGAGGTGGTGATGGCGAACTCAGTCGAGGGGTTCAAGAGAGGCCTGGATGTCTTCCTGGAGCAGAACAATATTGTATCATACAATTATTAGGTTCTGTAGAAGGACGTAGATCTGGGGATTTATTATGATGGAATATAGGCTGAACTGGATGGACAAATGTCTTTTTTCGGCCTTACTAACTATGTTACTATGTTACTATGTTACTATTCTTTCTGATAGCTAAACTGTTGTACTGTATCTACACCTATAATATGTGATGCTGCCTGCTGAGCGGATGTATCTAAGCCTATCCTATATGATACTGTCAGCTGAACTACTCTATGTATATTGGATCCTAAGTGGTTTTTGCAGCTTAAAGGGAAATAACCATCAAGTTTTTGTGTTAAATGTATTTTTTTTTAAATGTTGGCAATATTTTTTTTTTCAGATCACAATCTGTGTAAAAAAAAAAAACATCCAGCAGTTTTCACACTTGTCACTAGAGATTTATCAGTATCATACTCCAGTTGTTTCAGGAAACAACACATGTACATAGCCGTAATGAACAGACTGATGAGTTGGGCCAAATAGTGTGCAAGATCCAGTCCAGAGGCCATATCAGTAGTGTGCGGCTGCTTGATGGGAGCAAAGAAAATCGCCTCTTACTTGATGGCATCTGTGGCTTTTCTTTTGATTAGCCAGCCTGGCGTGGTATTAAATGTGCGTTCCGCCGCAACGATGGCGTCGTGCCAGGCTGGCTAATTCAAATAGGATCCGATGATGGAGTAAGGTAGGTGGCGGTTCTCAGGTCTCCCTATCAGCAGCTACAAATTGCAAGATTACTAATGTTGTTTTATAATAAAGATCGTGAGACTGAAACAATTGTCAAAAATGAAAAAAAAAATGAATCTAACACAAAAACCTGATTTAAACAATAGGTAATTTATGATGACATGTTCATTTTTATGAACGGTTTCTGTCACCAGCCATTCTGTCACATGTTAGTAAAGTCGGACGGCTTGGCGAGGGGCCGGATATTATACACCAGGGACGAAGGGCCACATTATACACTTGTGACAATGGGACTAAATGAAAAAAACTGAATTCGGTGAGTAAGATATGTGCCCAATACTTTTCTCCATACAGTGAATGAGGCTTTTACGTTCTGGACAGGAGACTCATGGCTGATCTTGATATCGATACTAAAAACATTGAATGTCAGACACGTAAAACCGACCTTAGTTTCTTCTCATGTGATGAATCATATCACGTAGCTTTGGTGCAGATAATTCCTTTTTACCCCCACCAAGATCAACAAAGCAGAAACTTCCCAGCTGTAGAACTTTAAACGGAAGCCTCATTGTCGCAGAACAGGGAACAGAAACTCAAAAGCATACATAGCAGAAAAATAAGAAATGCAGACTAAATAACCCCAAAATATTTAATTATAAAACATGAGGGCAGAAACGACTAAAAGAAATTCAGCCTTGTAAACCCCGTGTAGTCCACCCAACGTCTAACTCAGATAACTGCAACTGGTTAAGTATAATTTATATAAACCTCCCATTAGAGTTATGTTTGAATTTGTCTGAGTTTTGTTAGCCTGTAGGCAAAATAGATATGTAGGGTGTGATTTTTTTAATTTATAAATATTTATGTTCTATACATTTTCCACAAGAATAAACTGTACCATAATGCGACTCCCTATGTACAAGTATATAACTACTATAATACTGCCCCCTATGTACAAGAATATAACTACTATAATACTGTCCTCTAAGTACAAGAATATAACTACTATAATACTGCTCCCTATATACAAGAATATAACTACTATAATACTGCTCCTATGTACAAGAATATAACTACTATAATACTGCTCCTATGTACAAGAATATAACTACTATAATACTGCTCCTATGTACAAGAATATAACTACTATAATACTGTCCTCTAAGTACAAGAATATAACTACTATAATACTGCTCCCTATATACAAGAATATAACTACTATAATACTGCTCCTATGTACAAGAATATAACTACTATAATACTGCCTCCTATGTACAAGAATATAACTACTATAATACTGCTCCTATGTACAAGAATATAACTACTATAATACTGCTCCTATGTACAAGAATATAACTACTATAATACTGCTCCTATGTACAAGAATATAACTACTATAATACTGCTCCTATGTACAAGAATATAACTACTATAATACTGCCTCCTACGTACAAGAATATAACTACTATAATACTGTCCCTATGTACAAGAATATAACTACTATAATACTGCTCCTATGTACAAGAATATAACTACTATAATACTGCCCTTATGTACAAGAATATAACTACTATAATGCTGCCTCCTATGTAAAGAATATACGGTAACTATTATCATACTGCCCCTATGTACAAGAATATAACTACTATAATACCACTCCCCACATACAAGAATATAACTTCTATAATACTGCCCCCTATATACAAGAATATAACTACTATAATACTGCTCCTATGTACAAGAATATAACTACTATAATACTGCTCCTATGTACAAGAATATAACTACTATAATACTGCTCCTATGTACAAGAATATAACTACTATAATACTGCCTCCTACGTACAAGAATATAACTACTATAATACTGTCCCTATGTACAAGAATATAACTACTATAATACTGCTCCTATGTACAAGAATATAACTACTATAATACTGCCCTTATGTACAAGAATATAACTACTATAATGCTGCCTCCTATGTAAAGAATATACGGTAACTATTATCATACTGCCCCTATGTACAAGAATATAACTACTATAATACTGCCCCCTATATAGAAGAATATAATAAAGAAAATATTGATCCCCACATACAAAAATATACTGTTGAAACCAGAAGTTTACATACACTATATGAAAAGACACATATGCAAATTTTTCTCAATATCTGACATGAAATCAGAATAAGCCTTTCAAGTTTTAGGTTAATTAGGATTACCATAATTATTAATATTTGCCAGTATATTGAGAGAAAGAATGTATTAAGGCATTTGTATTACTTATTGCAACGTCAAAAGTTTACATACACTAAGATCAGGGGTGGATTAAGGGTAGCCAGGGCCCCGGGCTGTTCAGACTCTGTGGGCCCCCCGGTCATGCAACGGGGTCATCATATACCTGAACCAGATTATTCCAGAAAAATAGTTGCTGAGTGAAACTCCACTTCTCACCTATCACACATTAACAGTTCCCATCACCAGATCACACATATAGCCGGCAGCTTTTGTTTTGGCCAAAAGATTTTTCAAGCCGCCACCATAACACGGTAGACACTTTTGGCCGGGCCCTACTCTATTGTAACCTATTAAATGTTTGTTAACCCCTATCTGACCTCGGACGGGATAGTACGTCCGAGGTCAGATCCCCTGCTTTGATGCAGGGCTCCGCAGTGAGCCCGCATCAAAGCCGGGACATGTCAGCTGTTTTGAACAGCTGACATGTGCCCGTAATAGGCGCGGGCAGAATAGCGATCTGCGCACCTATTAACTAGTTAAATGCCGCTGTCAAACGCAGACAGCGGCATTTAACTACCGCTTCCGGCCGGGCGGCCGGAAATGACGTCATCGCCGACCCCGTCACATGATCGGGGGTCGGTGATGCGTCTCCATTGTAACCATAGAGGTCCTTGACACCTCTATGGTTACTGATCGCCGGTGGCTGTGAGCGCCACCCTGTGGTCGGCGCTCACAGCACACCTCCATTTCTGTTGCATAGCGGCGAACAGCAGATCGCTGCTATGTAGCAGAGGCGATCGGGTTGTGCCTGCTTCTAGCCTCCCATGGAGGCTATTGAAGCATGGCAAAAGTAAAAAAAAAAAAGTTGAAAAAAATGTTAAAAAAATAAAAAATATATAAAAAAGTTTAAATCACCCCCCTTTCGCCCCAATCAAAATAAATCAATAAAAAAAATATAAAATCTACGTATATTTGGTATCGCTGCGCTCAGAATCGCCCGATCTATCAACTAAAAAAAAGCATTAACCTGATCGCTAAACAGCGTAGCGGGAAAAAAATTAAAAACGCCAGAATTACGTTTTTTTGGTCGCCGCGACATTGCATTAAAATGCAATAACAGGCGATCAAAAGAACGTATCTGCACCGAAATGCTATCATTAAAAACATCATCTCGGCACGCAAAAAATAAGCCCTCAACCGACCCCAGATCACGAAAAATGGAGACGCTACGGGTATCAGAAAATGGTGCAATTTTTTTTTTTTTAAGCAAAGTTTGGATTTTTTTTTCACTACTTAGATAAAAAATAACCTAGACATGTTAGGTGTCTATGAACTCGTAATGACCTGGAAAATCATAATGGCAGGTCAGTTTTAGCATTTAGTGAACCTAGCAAAAAAGCCAAACAAAAAACAAGTGTGGGATTGCACTTTTTTTGCAATTTCACCGCACTTGGAATTTTTTTCCCGTTTTCTAGTACACAACATGCTAAAACCAATGATGTCGTTCAAAAGTACAACTCGTCCCGCAAAAAATAAGCCCTCACATGGCCAAATTGACAGAAAAATAAAAAAGTTATGGCTCTGGGAAGGAGGGGAGTGAAAAACGAACACGGAAAAACGAAAAATCCCAAGGTCATGAAGGGGTTAAAATATGCAATACAATTTAGGTATATTTTTAATTTATTTTTCAATTTTTAAAATGACCAATAATATCACATACAAAGAACAAATACCACCGCAACATGACCTGACCACATATTACCACCACAAAGTGACCAAATAGCACATACAAGGGACAAATACTGCAAAACCATGACCAGACCACATATTACCACCACATAGTGACTGAATACTACAATACTGATCAGTAATAAAAAAAACACAATACTATCACCATAAGTGCCATTATACACAGGAGATCTGTACTTAGTATGCAGTGTCTGTGTAGAGGTAATACAGTGATCACCGGTGACATTATACACAGGAGCTCTGTATATAGTATACAGTGTATAGTGTCAGTGTATAGGTAACACGCTGACTCGCCAGTGACATCTCTAGGTGAAGTCCTTCATCTTTCATCCAGCGCATACCGCCATCACTTCATCCAACCAGGACTCGTCTCAGCAGGAAATAACACAGTTATCTCGAGCTCCGCTTGCAGAACACATTACTTAATTTTTCCCAACTTCTACATTACACCACATAAAGAAAAAAAGACGACATATTGTCACTCTGCACAGTAACAAGAGCACCCCCCAATTTAAAACAGTATACTAAAAAAAAAGAAACAAAAAAAAAAAAAACACATCACTGCAGTAATAATATCCCTTAATTAGCCCCTATGGTAATAATAATATCCCCCATCCTGGCCCTGTGTATCTCATTCATGGCTCCAGCTATATGTTCTCGCATCCTGCCCTCATGAGTATCCATCCTGCTCCATATGATCTCCCCATCCTGCCCCATCGGTCTCCATCGTATCCATCCTGCCCCATGATCCTGCACGATCTGTCTCCAATCCTGCCCCATGTCTTTCATTCTGCCCCGTGTTTCCAATCATGCCCCGTATCTACATTCTGACCATGTCAACAATCCTGCCCCCAGTGTGTCCAGCATCTCTGCCCCCAGTGTGTCCAGCATCTCTGCCCCCAGTGTGTCCAGCATCTCTGCCCCCAGTGTCCAGCATCTCTGCCCCCAGTGTCCAGCATCTCTGCCCCCAGTGTCCAGCATCTCTGCCCCCAGTGTCCAGCATCTCTGCCCCCAGTGTCCAGCATCTCTGCCCCCAATGTATCCAGCATCTCTGCCCCCAATGTATCCAGCATCTCTGCCCCCAATGTATCCAGCATCTCTGCCCCCAATGTATCCAGCATCTCTGCCCCAAATGTGTCCAGCATCTCTGCCCACAGTTTCAGCATTCTGGCCTGGGTCCCCCGGATTGCCGCTCTCAATAAAAAAAAAAACGAGTTCTTCTTACCTGACTGCGCTCCTTCGGCGAAGCTCCCTCCTCGCAGCTGAAGCACGCACTCGCCGGCGACTGACAATTACATCAGACACCGGCGACGTGCGCGCTGCGGATGACGTCAGCTGCCAGCCTTCGATTGGCTGGCGGCTGTTAACTATTGACGTGCGAGCCCCCTCTGCCCACCGGGCCAATACACCAGTCAGGGCAGTAATGCCCTGATGGCGGCAGTCAATCTGAGCGGTAGCCCAGGGCCCCCCCACACCACTGGGCCCTGGGCTACCGCCCAGATTGACCTAATTATAATCAGCCCCTGACTAAGATTACTATGCCTTTAAATAATTCCGGACTGTCCATATCATGATGTCATGTGTTTGGAAGCTTCTGATGTTTTTTTGGCAACATCTGAGTTAATTAGAGACCCACCTGTGGATGTATTTAAATGCACACCTGAAACACACTACTTTTTTGTGTAGCATCATGGGAAAGTCTAAAGAAATCAGCCAAGATATCAGGAAGAGAATTGTGGACTTGCACAAGTCTGGCTCATCCTTGGGTACAATTTCAAGATACCTAAAGGTGCCTCGTTCATCTGTACAAACAATTATACGCAACTACAAACCAGATGGGAATGTCCAGCCATCATACCACTCAGGAAGGAGATGGGTTCTGTGTCCCAGAGATGAATGTGCTTTGGTCCGACATGTGCATATCATCCCAAGTACAAAAGCAGAAGATTTTGTGAAGATGATGTCGGAAGCTGGTAAGATTTTGTCAATATCCAAAGTGAAACGAGTACTGTATCAACATGCTCTCAAAGGCCACTCTGCCAGGAAGAAGCCATTACTCCAAAAGAAACATAAAAAAAGCCACATTAATGTTTGCAAATCCACACAGGAACAAAGACCTTAACTTTTGGAGACAAGTCCTGTAGTCTGATCAGCTAAAATTGAACTTTTTTTGGCATAATGACCATCATTACAATTGGAGGAAAACAGAGGAAGCTTTGAAGCCTAGGAACACCATCCCAACTGTGAAACATGGGGGTGGCAGCATCATGTTGTGGGGTTGTTTTGCTGTATGAGGGACTGGTGCACTTCACAAAATAGATGGCATCATGAGAAAAGATTATCTACTATATAATTGTCTAAGGGTCACTTCCGTCTGTCTTTCTGTCTGTCACAGATATTCATTGGTTGCGGCCTCTGTCTGTCCTGGAAATCCAAGTTGCTGATTGGTCGCGTCAAAACAGCCACGACCAATCAGCGACCGGCACAGTCCGGTGGCAATATGGCCGCTCCTTCCTCCCCACAGTCAGTGCCCAATCCGTACACCCCTCCCGTCAGCCCTCACACAGGGTTAATGGCAGCGTTAATGGACCGCGGTGTAACGCACTCCATTAACGCAGCTATTAACCCTGTGTAACCAACTTTTTACTATTGATGCTGCGTATGCAGCATCAATAGTAAAAAGATCTAATGTTACAAATAATAATAATTAAAAAAAGGTTATTCTCAGCCTCCGCCGTCGCGTCCTCTCCTCGGCAGTGCAAGCGGCAGGTTTTGGTGCAAAGGATGCTATGAGAGAAGGACCTTCCATGATGTCACGGTCATGTGGCCGCGACGTCATCACAGGTCCTGCGCTCATACCAATCCTGGGACCAGAAGCTGCCGCGTGCACCGCACACAAGCGCCAGAACTACAAGGGGCTCTTCGGAAGGTGAGTATATGTTTATTTTTTATTTTAAGTCTTTTTTAACCACGCATATAGTGCCCACATTGCTATATACTACGTGGGCTGTGTTACATACTGCGAGGGCTGCGTTATATACTACATCGCTGCTATATACTATGTGGGCAGTGTTATATACTATGTGGGAAATGTTATATACTGTGTGGGCTGCGCTATATACTACATGGCTGCTATATACTATGTGGGCAGTGTTATATACTGCATGGGCTGCGTTATATACTACATGGCTGCTATAGACTACGTGGGCAGTGTTATATACTGTGTGGGCTGCGTTATATACTAGATGGCTGCTATATACTACGTGGCCAGTGTTATATACTATGTGGGCAATGTTATATACTGCGTGGGCTGCGTTATATACTACATGGCTGCTATAGACTACGTGGGCAGTGTTATATACTGTGTGGGCTGCGTTATATACTGCATGGCTGCTATATACTACGTGGCCAGTGTTATATACTATGTGGGCAATGTTATATACTGCGTGGGCTGTGTTACATACTGTTTGGGCTGTGTTATATACTGCGTGACCACTGTTATATACTGCGTGGACTGTATTAACGCATCGGGTATTCAAGAATATGTCGTGGCCTGTGCTATATACTATGTGGCTGCTATATACATAGATATTCTAGAATACCCGATGCGTTAGAATCGGGCCACCATCTAGTGTGACAATACTGAAGCAACATCCCATGAAGTTAAAGCTTTGGCAGAAATGGGTCTTCCAAATGGGCAATGACCCATACTGCCAAAATGGTAATAAAGTGGCTTAAGGATAACAAAGTCAATGTTTTGGAATGGCCATCACAGATCCCCAATCTCAATCTTATTGAAAATGTATGGGCAAAACTGAAAAGGCAGGTGCGAGCAAGGTGACCTACAAACCTGGATCAGTTACCCCAGTTTTGTCAGCAGGAATGGGCCCAAATTCCGACCTACTACTTTGAGAAGCTTGTGGAAGGATATCCCAAATGTTTGACCCAAGTCATTCAGTTTAAGAGCAATGGTACCAAATATTAATGAAATGTAGGTAAACTATTGACTTTGCAGTAGCTAATAAAAATGCCTTAAAACGCTCTCCTTATTCTGGCACTTGGCAAATATTAATAATTATGGAAATCTTAATTGACCTAAAACTGGAAAGGTTTATTCTGATTTCATGTCATATATTGAGACAAACATGCAGATGTGTCTTTTTACATAGTGCATGTAATCTTCTGGTTTCAAATGTACCTACTATAGTACTATTTCTATGTGCAAGAATATAACTAATATAACACTGCAAAACATAAAAAAGTGGAATCCAGCATCCTCACATCTCACATGAATAGAAGTATCAATCAGAAGTTTATTGTCCACATATAATAAAATCCAGAACGAACCAGAAATAGAAATTCCTCTGACGCGTTTTGAACAGTAAAAATGTTCTTAGTCGTAGCTTATGGTGAATTTCACAAAGATGCAATGTATAGTTTAAGACAACCCATAAAAACATGGCAAAAAGATCACACGAGACATTAGACTTCGAAATTAGAATCAAGTGAGCAGTAAGTCTTTTGGAATTATTGAACCCATTTTGCAGGATCACACCATTAACTTATTGGTAGGTGAACAATATGATGTGATTTTCTGCAAAGGGTCATACATGTAATGTCGTATATATACACATATATATATACTAGATGGTGGCCCGATTCTAACGCATCGGGTATTCTAGAAAATGTATGTATGTACGTCCCGCTTAGCACAGCCACGTAGTATATAGCAAAGCCACGTAGTATATAGCACAGCCACGTAGTATATAGCAGCCACATAGTATATAGCACAGCCACATAACACAGACAGCCACGTAGTATATAACAGCCCACATAATATATACCACAGCCCATGTAATATATAGCACAGCCCACTTAGTATATAAACACAGCCCACGCAGTATATAACACAGACAGCCACGTAGTATATAGCACAGCCACGTAGTATATAGGACAGCCACGTAGTATATAGCAGCCACATAGTATATAGCACAGCCACGTAACACAGAGCCACGTAGTATATAGCACAACTACGTAGTATATAGCAGCCACGTAGTATATAACACAGCCGACGTAATATATAGCACAGCCCATGTAATATATAGCACAGCCCACGCAGTATATAACACAGGCCACATAGTATATAGCAGCCAGGCAGTATATGACACAGCCCACTTAGTATATAACACAGCCCACGCAGTACATAACACAGCCACGTAGTATATAACACAGCCCACGTAGCATATAGCAGTGTGGGCACCATATCCCTGCTAAAAAAAAAAAAACAATTAAAATAAAAAAGTTATATACTCACCCTCCGGCGTCCACCGAAGCTGTCCCGATGCACGCGATGCTGCCGCCAGATTCCGTTCCCAGTGATGCATTGCGAAATTACCCAGATGACTTAGCGGTCTCGCGAGACCGCTAAGTCATCTGGGTAATTTCACAATGCATCACTGGGAACGGAAGCTGGCGGCAGCATCGCGCGCATCGGCAGACAGCGGAAGGTGAGAATAGCACAATTTTTTTATTTATTTTGTATTATTTTTAACATTATATCTTTTTACTATGGATGCTGCATAGGCAGCATTAATAGAAAAAGGTGGTCCGGGATGGGGTGAAACACTGGCACTGACTGGAGGGGAGTAGGCAGGGGGCACTGACTGGAGGAGAGTAGGGAGGGGCCAATTCGCGGCCAGACTAAGCCTGTCACTGATCAAGAGAATGCCAAGAGTGTGCAAAGCAGTCATCAAAGCAAAAGGTGGCTACTTTGAAGAACCTAGAATATAAGACATTTTCAGTTGTTTCACACTTTTTTTGTTAAGTATTTAATTCCACATGTGTTAATTCATAGTTTTGATGCCTTCAGTGTGAATGTACAGTTTTCATAGTCATAAAAATACAGAAAAATCTTTAAATGAGAAGGTGTGTCCAAACTTTTGGTCTGTACTGTAGATCTGGGGATTTATTCTGATGGAATATAGGCTGAACTGGATGGACAAACGTCTTTTTTCATCCTTGCTAACTATGTTACTACGTTACTATGTAAAGCTAGGGGCACTCTAGCCATTGCTGCTCCCCGGATTATTTCTGATGGTGAAGATGCCAGGGCCATGTGCCTTATCATGGACTGGACCATTGGGAAAAGCCTGTCCCTTTCCTGGTCATATACATCAGAGGTTTGGCCACTACGAAAAGTTTTTGATGAACTTAAGGTAGCAGTTGGTGAAACCCAAAAACCTTTGTAACGCTTTTAAGTCCTCAGGACGATCCCAATCTAATACCGCCGGGACTTTCGCTGGATCCATGCATAAACGGGTGGACGATAAGAATTACGGTAAACCAAGAAGAGAAATGCCCAGGCTTGGGAGTCACCCTGAAGGAGAGAAATTATGATCCCCACCCATTGCTCTTTGGTTCCTGAGGATGAAATTTAAAGTAAAGCTTAGGCTACGTTCAGACTAGCGTTGTGCTAGTGTGCGTCGGGCGACGCAGCGGCGACGCACGCGTCATGCGCCCCTATGTTTAACATGGGGGACGCATGCATTTTTGTTTGTTGCGTTTTGCGACAAATGCATCTTTTTTGCCGCAAGCGTCGGACCAAGAAAACGCAACAAGTTGCATTTTTCTTGCGTCCGATTTTCGGCAAAAAACGACGCACGCGTCGCAAAACGCAGCGCTTTTGCGTGCGTTTTGCCGCGTTTTTTGCGTGCGTTGTGCGTTGCGTCGCCGACACAGCGGCGCACAACGCTAGTCTGAACGTAGCCTTACTGGACTCCCGGAAAACAGCAAACTTGTGTCCCCCCCCCCCCGAGAACCTAACAGGCAAAGCTATCTTGAGCTCCACCAGGGGTTGCCTGGGAGTCACAGTCCCTAAACTGGACATGTTTGGGTGCTGGAAAACAACAGTGCTTAGGTCTGCCACCTGCAGGCTTGGTTGCTGCAGTTGCCCTGCCAGAGCAGTCACTGGATCCATGATGGATTAAAAAATGGTTTGGGCCAGTGTTGATGTCACAGCATTATGGCAGGATATCCCGGGGCTTGGGGCTCTTTCCCTATCCCTAAAGCTAGGGGCACACTAGCTATCCCTGCTCCCGGATTACTTCTGATAGTGAAGCACTGCTGGCAGAAGAATAAGAAAAGCGGCATTCACAAAGTTGATGAAGATAAAGTCCTTTATTCCATATTTCAGGACATGGACAGGGTATGCAGGGAGTTCAGAGGGGTGCAGAGAAGAGAGTGTGCCTCTTATGTACACGAATATAACTACTATAATACTGCTTCTTCTGTACAAGAATATAACTGCTATAATACTGCTCCTGTGTACAAGAATATAACTACTAATACTGCTCCCTATGTACAAGAATATAACTAATATAATACTGCTTCTGTGTGCAAGAATATAACTATTATAATACTGTTCCTGTGTACAAGAATGTAACTACTATAATAACGCCCCTATGTACAAGAATGTAACTACTATAATAATGCTCCTGTGTAAAAGAATATAACTACTATACTACTGCCCCTATGTACCAGAATATAACTACTATAATACTGCCCATGTACAAGAATATAACTAATATAATACCGCTCCTATGTACAAGAATATAACTAATACCGCTCCTATGTACAAGAATATAACTACTGTAATACTGCTCCCTATGTACAAGAATGTAACTACTATAATAATGCTCCTGTGTAAAAGAATATAACTACTATACTACTGCCCCTATGTACCAGAATATAACTACTATAATACTGCCCATGTACAAGAATATAACTAATATAATACCGCTCCTATGTACAAGAATATAACTAATACCGCTCCTATGTACAAGAATATAACTACTGTAATACTGCTCCCTATGTACAAGAATGTAACTACTATAATACCACCCCTATGTACAAGAATGTAACTACTATAATACTGCTCCGGTGTGAAAGAATATAACTACTATACTACTGCCCCTATGTACAAGACTATAACTACTATAATACTGCCGATATGTACAAGAATGTAACTACTATAATTGTGTCCCCTATGTACAAGTACAATCATACTATAATACTGCCCCATGTACAAGAATATAACTAATATAATACTGCCCCTATGTACAATAATATAACTAGTATAATACTGCCCCCTATGTACAAGAATATAACTACTATAATACTGTCCTCTATGTACAAGAATATAAATACTATAATACTGCCTCCTATGTTCAAGAATATAACTAGTATAATACTGTCCCCTATGTACAAGAATATAACTACTATAATACTGTCCCCTATGTACAAGAATATAACTACTATAATACTGCCCCCTATGTACAAGAATATAACTACTGTGGGGATACGCTACCTGAGTGTGTTGGGGGACACTCGCTTAGCAGCAGGATAAACACTTCAGGCACGATATCTCACACATAACAGTCTTATTTGGTTTATTACACATCATAAACCACATGACGTACAGTCCATTGCGTTACATTTCATTCAGTGGTCACACTGGTATCTCTCCAGTCACCGGGTGACTGCACAGTTCAGCAACTGTCCTATGTTAGCGCACACAGTTCTTTTCCCCATACCAGGGGTTACCTCTTAGGAGCTCCTGCTCCACAGGTTGACTCCACGTCAGTCCAAGGTCCACAACAGGACTGTCCAGGTCGATGGTCTCACAGTGCTTCCAGGACGACTCCACTCCCAGGAGCCTCCAACACTGACCGTCCAGGTCGACGGTCTCACAGTGCTTCCAGGACGACTCCACTCCCAGGAGCCTCTAACACTGACCGTCCAGGTCGACGGTCTCACAGTGCTTCCAGGACGACTGCACTCCCAGAAGCCTCCAACACTGACCATCCAGGTCGACGGTCTCACAGTGCTCACAGTGCTTCCAGGACGACTCCACTCCCAGGAGCCTCCAACACTGACCGTGCAGGACCTACAGCACACAGGCTACTCAGTGCCAAAGCCCAACCATGTGCTATTCAGGAATTCCCAGGATTTCCAACACAGGCTTCCAGGGCCTTGCACTTGGACCATACAGATCCAAACACAGGAACCACACAGGAACACGTGACCCACACCCTGGTCACATTACATACCTGCAACCACTCCCTTGGGTGGGAGTGTGGGTGTGTGTGGCTAGTTTGTCCCGCCCATCTCACACAACTAGCCCTGCCAATCTCCCATTAGAACTTACACATTTACATGTGGGACTACAGGTCCCAGACCACAATATAACTTTAGATTGACAGCGCAGAGTGTCCTCCTCTGCGACACAGATACCGGCCATCTACAATTCTGCCAGTCACTGTTTCATCACATTTATGCCTCCAAGCGCATCTTGAAGCTCACACACAGCGCCCCCTGGCTGTAACACTGGTCACTGCACCACACTACTATAATACTGCCCTCTGTCTATGAGAATATAACTACTATAATACTGCTCCCTATGTACAAGAATATACCATAATACTGTCCTCCATCTAATCAACCAGGCAGACTTTAAATATAAGCGGTTCTTATGTCTACCTCTTTAAGAAGCTGAGTGAGACGATCTACCACTAATATACAGTATATACATATATATGTACATACAGTGGGGCAAAAAAGTATTTAGTCAGTCAGTAATAGTGCAAGTTCCACCACTTAAAAAGATGAGAGGCGTCTGTAATTTACATCATAGGTAGACCTCAACTATGGGAGACAAACTGAGAAAAAAAAATCCAGAAAATCACATTGTCTGTTTTTTTAACATTTTATTTGCATATTATGGTGGAAAATAAGTATTTGGTCAGAAACAAAATTTCATCTCAATACTTTGTAATATATCCTTTGTTGGCAATGACAGAGGTCAAACATTTTCTGTAAGTCTGCACAAGGTTGCCACACGCTGTTGTTGGTATGTTGGCCCATTCCTCCCTGCAGATCTCCTCTAGAGCAGTGATGTTTTTGACTTTTCGCTTGGCAACACGGACTTTCAACTCCCTCCAAAGGTTTTCTATAGGGTTGAGATCTGGAGACTGGCTAGGCCACTCCAGGACCTTGAAATGTTTCTTACGAAGCCACTCCTTCGTTGCCCTGGTGGTGTGCTTTGGATCATTGTCATGTTGAAAGACCCAGCCACGTTTCATCTTCAATGCCCTTGCTGATGGAAGGAGGTTTGCACTCAAAATCTCACGATACATGGCCCCATTCATTCTTTCATGTACCCGGATCAGTCGTCCTGGCCCCTTTGCAGAGAAACAGCCCCAAAGCATGATGTTTCCACCACCATGCTTTACAGTAGGTATGGTGTTTGATGGATGCAACTCAGTATTCTTTTTCCTCCAAACACGACAAGTTGTGTTTCTACCCAACAGTTCCAGTTTGGTTTCATCAGACCATAGGACATTCTCCCAAAACTCCTCTGGATCATCCAAATGCTCTCTAGCAAACTTCAGACGGGCCCGGACATGTACTGGCTTAAGCAGTGGGACACGTCTGGCACTGCAGGATCTGAGTCCATGGTGGCGTAGTGTGTTACTTATGGTAGGCCTTGTTACATTGGTCCCAGCTCTCTGCAGTTCATTCACTAGGTCCCCCTGCGTGGTTCTGGGATTTTTGCTCACCGTTCTTGTGATCATTCTGACCCCACGGGGTGGGATTTTGCGTGGAGCCCCAGATCGAGGGAGATTATCAGTGGTCTTGTATGTCTTCCATTTTCTAATTATTGCTCCCACTGTTGATTTCTTCACTCCAAGCTGGTTGGCTATTGCAGATTCAGTCTTCCCAGCCTGGTGCAGGGCTACAATTTTGTTTCTGGTGTCCTTTGACAGCTCTTTGGTCTTCACCATAGTGGAGTTTGGAGTCAGACTGTTTGAGGGTGTGCACAGGTGTCTTTTTATACTGATAACAAGTTTAAACAGGTGCCATTACTACAGGTAATGAGTGGAGGAAAGAGGAGACTCTTAAAGAAGAAGTTACAGGTCTGTGAGAGCCAGAAATCTGGATTGTTTGTTTCTGACCAAATACTTATTTTCCACCATAAAATGCAAAAAAAATGATAAAAAAACAGACAATGTGATTTTCTGGATTTTTTTTTCTCAGTTTGTCTCCCATAGTTGAGGTCTACCTATGATGTAAATTACAGACGCCTCTCATCATTTTAAGTGGTGGAACTTGCACTATTGCTGACTGACTAAATACTTTTTTGCCCCACTGTATATATCTACTATATAATCGTCTAATTCTGTCTGTTTGTCTGTAACGGAAATCCCGCGTTGCTGATTGGTCGCCACATAGTTCACTGAACAAGTTCTGTCAATCACAGTGCCACGCAGTTCAGTCACGTTTACTGAACAAGTTGTCAGTCACAGTGCCATGTAGTTCAGTTACGTTTAGTGAACAAGTTCTGTCAGTCACAGTGTGATGTAGTTCAGTCACGTTTACTGGACAAGTTCTGTCAGTCACAGTGTCACGTAGTTCAGTCACGTTTACTGAACAAGTTCTGTCAGTCACAGTGCCACGTAATTCAGTCACGTTTAGTGAACAAGTTCTGTCAGTCACAGTGTGATGTAGTTCAGTCACATTTACTGGACAAGTTCTGTCAGTCACAGTGCCACGTAGTTCAGTCACGTTTACTGAACAAGTTCTGTCAGTCACAGTGCCACGTAGTTCAGTCACGTTTACTGAATAAGTTCTGTCAGTCACAGTGTGACCTATTTCACTCACATTTACTGAACAAGTTCTGTTAGTCACAGTACCACGTAATTCAGTCACGTTTAGTGAACAAGTTCTGTCAGTCACAGTGATGTAGTTCAGTCACGTTTAGTGAACAAGTTCTGTCAGTCACAGTGTGACGTAGTTCACTCACGTTTACTGAACAAGTTCTGTCAGTCACAGTGCCACGTAATTCAGTCACGTTTATTGAACAAGTTCTGTCAGTCACAGTGTGATGTAGTTCAGTCACGTTTACTGGACAAGTTCTGTCAGTCACAGTGCCACGTAGTTCAGTCACGTTTACTGAACAAGTTCTGTCAGTCACAGCGTCACGTAGTTCAGTCACGTTTACTGAACAAGTTCTGTCAGTCACAGTACCACGTAGTTCAGTCGCGTTTACTGAACACGTTCTGTCAGTCACAGAGCAACATAGTTCTCTCACGTTTACTGAACACGTTCAGTCAGTCAATGTGGTGTACAAAAATATTTTGGGTTGATATTAACAAATATATTACATTGTCGATCTACTTCTTGCGTCCGATGATTTATTTAAATACAGTTAGATATTCATGTAATTGTTTATATATTTTGATGATATGTTTAAT
The DNA here is from genome assembly GCF_032444005.1 of Ranitomeya imitator. Taxonomy (NCBI): domain Eukaryota; kingdom Metazoa; phylum Chordata; class Amphibia; order Anura; family Dendrobatidae; genus Ranitomeya; species Ranitomeya imitator. The sequence continues at coordinate 446,462,180 of NC_091283.1, read as the reverse complement.
AATTTCGTTCAGTTGTATTAAGTTCTATGAGCAATAAAAGTCCTGGTCGTTGCAGTAATGTCGCTCTGCCACTAAGGGGAGTGATGTTATGCCTGATTGCACTAAAGGAGATCACCTGACCAGGTATCACAGTCACACATTACACTTCACACTCCGGCCACTAGGGGGAGCAAAAGGCACTATGTATTAGGCCACTCCTCACACTGGTAAAACTGGGGGTTGGATAGGAAGTTCAGACAAAGTAGCCTGGGAGAGCTCCAGGGAGGACCTGTCAGAGGTGGGTTCCTGACAGGGGCCTAGCAGAAAGGACCGATTGTTACCGAGCTGCGCCTGCACTACCTTGCGGCAGCATCTTAAGAAAGGACACGAAGCAAAGTATATTGTGGAGCAGTGAGAAACGGGATCAGAGAACGATTGAGATAGAACCAGGAGGAGTCGTGCCCCTAAGACCGCGGCAACATCCTTCTGAGGCACGTAGCCGGTGGCCGGAGCACCGAGGAAGTAACAGACTCTACGCATTACTTCAAACAGCGGCAGGACAGTTAATTACAGGTTGGCTGTCTGACTTAAATCACCTGAATGGACATAGGAGGCAATCGTGGGAGAGGGGCATCGCTAGGGTCCCAGAATAACTCCAGGCCTACCTGTCATATGGGTGCGTCCTAGCCATATCATACTGGGGGACGGAGAGAAGAGAAAGAACGGATACGACAGTTGTGAGGACTATCCCGTGGTGCTTAGCAGGGAAGGACTACAACGCACAGGCGCTAGAAGGTAGACACTGATTTCCACCTGCAAAGGGAACTCTGGATGTGCCTTCGGACCGGCCGGTCTCAGACAGCCTAGTTGGCAGTGCTCTGGATTGAGGATCCTGAAGTCTTCAGTAAAAGGTAAAGAGACTGCAACCCTGTGTCCTCGTTATTAACTGCGCCTCACACCATCACCACTGGGAAGCCCTGGGGATATACTTCACCTGTGGGAAGGAATACCATCTAGCTGCCATAACACCACCCCAGGGGGCCCCAAGCAGCGTCGGTCATCCTGACCGAATACCACAGGTGGCGTTACGAAACCTTGGCCGACTTTCATCACCCCTTTTACTAGGCGCCCCTTAGCAGGGTCACGGACCGGGTCCAGCCACCGTGACAACCCCAGAACCGAGACAGAGAGGACCGATATTGAGTAACCCGCGGCCCTGCGTCTGGGGGCGCTCCAACTTGGCGTCACGAACAGGTTCCTACTTAAGCCTGAAGAATCAGGTCATGTGTGCCTTGGAACTGTGATTGAACTGTGACTTATTGCAAAGACTGTGTATCGCTATTTGATGCCAAAAATCCGCCATTGCCGCGCCGTGTGGAGTGCGAGGGAGGAGCCATAACTTCGTGGGTGGAGACGACTGGAAAAGAGTGCAGAGCGGGTAGACGCGGTGAGGTGCCGATCCCGGAAGGAGAACCCCGACCCCGGCGCCGATCCCAGAAGGAGAACCCGGCGCCGATCCCGGAGGAAGAACCCCGACCCCGGCAGGTTAGCAGGGGGGAGGAACGGCCATGTCAGATCCCAGGGGAGCGGAGGCGGCGGCCACAGCTGCGGACTCGGGGGTCCTTCCAGATTCCGCGGCAGACGCAGCCACAAACCCGGTATCACCGCTAGATGCCGCGGGGCTTGCCGCTCCCATCAGCCAGCCGGACCCTGCCGCAGCTACAACAGCCATAATGCCCTTCTCTATGCCGTACCTACCAGGAGCCGCCTGGCTCCCGTGATATTCTGGAGAATCCCATAGGTTCACTGACTTTAAAGAGGGGATCTGTAGCCTGCTCGAGTTTTATCCCTTGACAGAGCCCCAGAAAGTTCATATGATAACCGGCCAACTCTTTGGAGCAGCCTTGAGGGAAGTGAAGTCCTGGCCCGTGGCGGATAAGAGAACTGTGCAACAGGTATTTGCAAAGCTTAAAACCACCTCTGACACCCGCACCGCTTCGGAAATTAAATTGACGTTCTATGGGTGCAAGCAGCGGCCGCAGGATAGCTTACGGGACTATGCCCTTAATCTTCAGGAAGCGCTGCGGGCCATCAAGCAAAGTGACCCAAACAGCATGCAAGATGAAGATAAACTCCTGAAGGAGTAGTTCGTCAAAGGGCTCCTGTGCAGTAACCAAAGGGCCCAGCTACACTTCCTGGCCATGCAGAATCCAGACCTGACTTTTGCGCAATTTAAAGATAAAGCCATCCAGGCACTACCAGAGCGACAGCCCAGCCGTGCCACACTTCCCAGGCGTTAAGCCCTCACATACCACCAGGAGGTGGTGCCGGACGCACCCGTTTCCGCCGAGGCCGATGCCCAGACCCTGGAAGACGACTCCCCTGCAGGACTGCACCTCCAGATACAGGAGCTGACCAGGAGCGTTGCTGCCCTAGCCCGGACCGTCTAATCTCTACAGGAGGCCCCCAAGGAGAAGATCCAGTTGGCTTCCAGACCGGAAGATGTCCCCTGGCAGCGACCAAGGAGAGTCCCGTCGACCAGAGGCAGAGACGACGATTGCTTTCATCGGGATGGACGACCCATCTGCCGCCGCTGCCACCAGGTGGGCCATCTTGCAAGGTACTGTCATTTAAACGAGCAACCCCTGGGGCAGAGGGCCAACCCCCATGAGTAGAACGGTCAGGCCCGCAGAATTGGAGAGCCAAATACATAGGAGGGCGACCAGTTCTCCCCATCGTGATCGACGGTATCCCCATGAACGCTTTGCTGGAGACCGGTTCCCAGGTGACAACTATGCCCTACATTCTTTATAAACGTTATTGGGAGGACACCGACATCACCCGTGGCCCCAATGATGATTTTACCATAATAGCTAGTAATGGTCAGCCACTGCCGCAACCGGGGTATAAAGAGGTCACCATTAAGGTGGGGTGGGTAGAATTGCAGGCCCAGGGAATTGTCATTGTTGATATTGATCGACGTGAATGTAACCCCATGATGACCATCGGTACTAATGTCATAGAAAATTGTCTTGCCGAAGTTATTGTCTTGTTGCAGCAGGTAGCAGAGACAGCTGGTTACAGTGAACAATGTGCCCTGCAGAAAGAAATCAGATCCCTAATGCGGAGACAGCAGGTGGAGCTGATTGGTGGTGAAATTGGCCGGGTCACAGTGAGTGATTCGAACCCCATTGCAATACCCCCCAGGAGTGAAATGTTAATATGGTGTCGGGCAGCCATAGGTCTCGGGGGCAAAGACTATCAGGCCCTAGTAGAACCTGTGTATTCAGATAATAGGCCTACCCTCCTGAAAGCCAGAGGGGTGGTTGACGTCCGCAATGGGAGGGTGCCAGTACGTGTTCTTAACTGTGGGGAGGAAGAAGTCCACCTAACCAAATATGTCACGCTTGCCAAGCTGTTTACTGTTAATAACAGCGTGATACAGGCAACCGGGCCCTTGGTCCTGTCCAATCCGGCGGAGGACAACGGCTCTGCAGGGCAATCGAAAGATTGGTGTCAAGAATTACATGTGGGCACTGATTCTACTCCACCTCACCAGATACAGGGGGCCTACAGGGTGGTTCACGAGTATGAGTGGGTATTCAGCAAGCACCCCCTTGATTTCGGGCGGGTAAAGGGGATTCAACACCATATTCCCACAGGAGATCACCCACCCATAAAATAGAGATACCGTCCTGTACCCCCAGCTCATTATCAGTGTGCCAAGGACATGTTACGAGAGATGAATGAGGCTGGGGTAGTGAGAGACAGCTGTAGCCCCTGGGCAGCTCCATTAGTTCTCGTTAGGAAGAAAGATGGCACCATGAGGATGTGTGTGGATTATAGGCAACTAAACCGCATTACACATAAGGATGCATACCCCCTGCCTAGGATAGAAGAGTCCTTGGCTGCCTTAAAGTCTACTAACTACCTTGGATCTCACCAGTGGGTACTGGCAGGTTCCCGTGGCAGAGGCGGACAAGGAAAAGACGGCCTTCACGACGCCAATGGGTCTCTGCGAGTTCAACTACATGCACTTAGGATTGTGTAACGCTACGGGGACGTTCCAGAGGATGATGGAGTGCTGCCTGGGACACAAGAACTTTGAGACCGTGCTGCTATATATGGACGATGTCATTGTCTTCTCCAAGACCTATGAAGACCATTTGAAGCACCTGGCCGAGGTGTTTGAAGCTCTGTCCAACTTTGGCTTAAAGGTGAAACCGTCCAAATGCCATCTGCTGAAACCCAAAGTGCAGTACCTGGGCCATGTGGTGAGTGCCAAAGGAGTGTCCCCAGACCCCGACAAGGTCACGGTGATAAAGGACTGGCCGCAGCCCGGTAACCTCCACGAAGTCCGGCAGTTCCTCGGGTTGGTGGGCTACTACCGGAGGTTTATCAAAGACTTCACCAAGAAGGCCGTACTGTTGCAAGACCTCTTGGTGGGCCAACCCAAGAAACCCAAGGGTAAGAATACCCCGTTTGATTGGAACGACGGACTGGAAAAATCGTTCACCTGCTTGAAGTCGGCACTGACGGGAGAAGAGGTACTAGCCTACCCTGAATATGACCAACCGTTTGTATTGTATACGGATGCCAGCAACGTGGGGCTGGGAGCTGTGCTGTCCCAGGTCCAGAAGGGCAAGGAAAGAGTGATCGCTTACGCCAGCAGGAAACTTCGCCCCACTGAAAGGAACCCTGACAACTACAGTTCCTTTAAGCTGGAGTTCCTCGCTGTCGTTTGGGCCGCGACGGAGAGGTTCAAGCACTACCTGGCCTCAGCAAAATTCACCATCTTCACGGATAATAATCCGCTAGCGCACTTGGACACAGCAAAACTCGGTGCCTTGGAGCAGCGGTGGATGGCCCGGTTGTCCAATTCCGATTTCACCATCAAGTACCAGGCGGGGCACAAGAATGCGAATGCCGATGCATTGTCCCGGATGCCGATGCATTGTCCCGGATGCCTCACTTGCCTGAAACGGGGGAGGATCCAGAAGCATTTGAAGAGGTGGAGCTGCCTGCTTTCCATCGCCCCAAGGCAACCCAGTGTTCCCATCAGGTGGAGAACAGGCACAGGAATCAACAGAGCGCCCCGTTGGATCCCCTGCCCCATCACGGGTGGACAGAGAACTAGGATGGCGACCCTGCGGTCCGTCGGGTGAAAGAGCTCCTGACGCAGGCAGGTTTGCATCCCGGCCCGGATGATCCACCAGAGGCATTACAGTTGTGGAAGGAGAGGGGCAAACTGTTTATCCACGATGGCAAGCTGTGCCGGAGGAGCATCGACCCACGCACTCATGAATTGGTATGGCAGATCGTAGTCCCAAGACAAGATGTGCCAATGGTCCTGGGAGCATACCACGATGGGGCAGGACACTTCAGATGGAGGAAGTTGGAGAGGCTACTCCGGGGAAGGTTCTACTGGATTGGCATGAAGAAGGCCATCGAGAAGTGGTGTCGAGAGTGTGGCCCCTGTAGCTTGCGCCGGAAGGATCGTGACAGCCAGCGGGCTCCCTTGCAGCCCATCATCACCAAACGGCCACTCGAGTTGGTCGCGCTGGATCACGTAAAGCTAACACCTAGCCGGTCAGGTTATCTCTACGCTCTCACCATTGTGGACCACTACTCCAGATTCCTGGTAGTCGTGCTGGTCAAAGATCTAATGGCTAGGACGGCTGCCAAAACTTTCCAGCAGTACTTCTGTAGACCCCATGGGTACCCGGTAAAGGTGCTGACCGACCAGGGACCAGCATTTGAAGCGGAGGTGTTCCAGGAGTTCTGCAATTTGTACGGGTGTAAGAAGATCAGAACCACGCCATATCATCCACAAACTAACGGGATGTGTGAGAAGATGAACCAAGTGGTGATCGGCTTACTGAAGACCTTACCGGTCGAGGAGCGGAACTTGTGGCCCACAAAGTTACCAGACTTGGTAGATATGTACAATCACATCCCGGTGAATTCCACCAACTGCACCCCAGCGTACCTGATGCGAGGGAGGTCTAGCAAGTTACCCGTCGATCTGGACATAGGGGTCCTGACCCCCGAAGAGATATCACCAGATGCGGATTGGGATACCGAGAGGCAGCAAAGGTACCGCAAAGTACAGGAATGTGTAGAAAGAAGTTTCACCCAAGCCAGACAAAAACAAGAAAGGGACTACAACCAGATTGCTCCCGCGGCTCCATTGTCACCCGGTGAGCAGGTACTTAAATGAAAGAGACTACACAAGCTTGATGACCAATGGGAAGCGGAACCGTATACCATTCTGCCCTCCGATTTCGACAATACGAAGGTCTGCCTCATCAGCAAAGACGGAGGGGAAACCTCCACGGCCATATCCAGAGACCACCTCAAAATATGCCCTGATAAGCTGAGAGATAGGGAAATAGACCCAGAGACTTCTCCGCTCGTGGAAGAGGAGAAGATGATACACACTGTTCTTGGCGATTTTCCCCAGTCTTGGACTCAATCAGGCCATTGTGGTACCTGTCGTAACGTTTCGTCAACTGAAACCGCCAGAACTAAATGTGGTGCCAGGTCATCCGGTCCCGCAAGCACAGCTGACCCCACCAGAAGATGCGGTGCCAACAGTCGAGCCAGCAAGCCCTCCCTCTGCTATCGGTGAATCTGCCATGCCTACCATTAATAGTGGCAGCTCTGAGGACTCCAGCATGCCATTGCTGCCCAGACTCACTAGAAGTGTAGCTAGAAGACAGTGCACTACACTAGCGATAGCAAGCATAGCGGACCCTGTTAGGCCAGTAGCAACCCCTGCGCTGTGGAGGTCTACGCGTAGCACCAAGAATCAGACTCCACTCCGCTACAAAACTTGGAGATATTAATGATAGTTGCTATTTGGTTGAAAATGTTTGTGTAAATATCTTTGTTATAGGTTTGAAAAAAATGGACAATGGTGTGATGGACAGTGAATCGCTCCAAAACTTTGACAGGGACCTCTTTGTTTACCCGGGGTCCCTGCTATTCCATGGTTGCACCTACTGAACTGGGAGTCATGAACTGTGCATGACCAACCTTTTGCAACGTTCAAGCGTCCTCACCTTCCCTAATGGAAAGCACTGTTATATTTACTTGTTCATAGTATTTGGAAATTTTTGTGTGTTTTCTATTAACATGTATTGTTATTCTTCTTTTCCCAGTCCGGGAGTACTGGATTTAACCGGGGGGGGGGGGGGGGGGGGGGGAGTGCAGCGCCCCAGAGTCCTGGTTGTTGCAGTAATGTCGCTCTGCCACTAAGGGGAGTGATGTTATGTCTGATTGCACTAAAGGAGATCACCTGACCAGGTATCACAGTCACACATTACACTTCACACTCCGGCCACCAGGGGGAGCAAAAGGCACTATGTATTAGGCCACTCCTCACACTGGTAAAACTGGGGGTTGGATAGGAAGTTCGGACAGAAAGTAGCCTGGGAGAGCTCCAGGGAGGACCTGTCAGAGGTGGGTTCCTGACAGGGGCCTAGCAGAAAGGACCGATTGTTACAGAGCCGCACCTGCACTACCTTGCGGCGGCATCTTAAGAAAGGACACGAAGCAAAGTATATTGTGGAGCAGTGAGAAACGGGATCAGAGTACGAAGGAGATAGAACCAGGAGGAGTCGTGCCCCTAAGACCACGGCAACATCCTTCTGAGGTGCGTAGCCGGTGGCCGGAGCACCGAGGAAGTAACAGACTCTACGCATTACTTCAAACAGCGGCAGGACAGTTAATTACAGGTTGGCTGTCTGACTTAAATCACCTGAACGGACATAGGAGGCAATCGTGGGAGAGGGGCATTGCTAGGGTCCCAGAATAACTCCAGGCCTACCTGTCATACGGGTGCGTCCTAGCCATATCATACTGGGGGACGGAGAGAAGAGAAAGAACGGATACGACAGTTGTGAGGACTATCCCGTGGTGCTTAGCAGGGAAGGACTACAACGCACAGGCGCTAGAAGGTAGACACTGATTTCCACCTGCAAAGGGAACTCTGGATGTGCCTTCGGACCGGCCGGTCTCAGACAGCCCAGTTGGCAGTGCTCTAGATTGAGGATCCTGAAGTCTTCAGTAAAAGGTAAAGAGACTGCAACCCTGTGTCCTCGTTAATAAACTGCGCCTCACACCATCACCACCTACACCACTGGGAAGCCCTGGGGATATACTTCACCTGTGGGAAGGAATACCATCTAGCTGCCATAACACCACCCCAGGGGGCCCCAAGCAGCGTCGGTCATCCTGACCGAATACCACAGGTGGTGTCACGAAACCTTGGCCGACTTTCATCACCCCTTTTATTGGGCGCCCCTTAGCAGGGCCACGGACCGGGTCCAGCCACCGTGACAACCCCAGAACCGAGACAGAGAGGACCGGTATCGAGTAACCCACGGCCCTGCGTCTGGGGGCGCTCCACATATATATATAACAACTGTGGAAGAGACCTAAAGCTTGCTTTGTAACATCATTTATTTTTCTTTTGTTAGCCACTAAAATGTATCATAACTACAAGATTATCTTGGTTTTTTTTATCTTGTTTTTCTTGTACCTTGTTCTCCCAACTAATGTCTCCCTGCACAACGGCCGAGCATAACTATATTGGCATGCTGTGCATGCCGATATACGTAACAGTGGCAGTAGCTTCGGTGGGCCCCGCAGTGTTTGCCTATACACTTTAGCCTCACACCTCTCTGGGTGGGAGAAAGAACAGATAAGAGTAAGATTGGAGCACAGCAAGGTACAAGACCCCGGCATTGCCACCATCTGGGGACAGGGATAGCTTAGGGTGCCCCTAGATCGAGGGATTGGGTAGGTGCCCACCGTCACTTGTCACTACATGACATTTATTTTTCCTCATTGGATGATCAGTAGCCTGTTTATACTACCAGACATATGTGATATTTATTTACATACTGTACATTCTGTCTATCAGGGTTTGGTGATTTGTATACACTCACCTTATGTGACATATATTGTACATCTACACATTGTAATAATCTGCGATATGTACCGGTATTTGCTTTTTGACTAATCTTTGTTACATATTATTATCGAACACCGTTTGTCTTTTTGGTATATCCAGCACCAATCACTTTATTTATTTAAGTGTTTTCATAATTTCTTTGCTATTTATTAACTATGTGATTGTTTGATAGGGCAGAATTAAAACTCTATTATGGGTTTATGTGATCAACAGCCATTTGGCTTTAAGTGTTTTTAGTCTTGCTTTTGGTTTCATGTACAATAAACATTAATTATTTTAACTGATCCCTTTGTGCAGCACGGTGGAGCAGTGGTTAGCACTACAGCCTCTGCAAAGAGTTTGTATGTTCTCTCCGTGTTTGCGTGGGTTTCCTCCGGGCACTCCGGTTTCCTCCCACATTCCAAAGACATACCAATAGGGATTCTAGATTGTGAGCCCAATCGGGGACAGTGATGATAATGTGTGCCAAAACTGTAAAGCGCTGCGGAATATGTTAGCGCTATATAAAGATTATTATTATTATTATTTGTGCAGACTTCTTTTTTTTCATGCATTCTCTGATATGCTGCAGATTGATCCCTCTGGTGGTGCCCTCTACTATTCAGTTGTTCACTTTTTTCTGAAAGGAATGTGTTAAGTGACTTTTTACTGTCATATATTGCGATTTTATGATGAACAAAAAAGAGAATTGTGAGAATTTTTATGTGAATTGGCATGTGTTAGATAACAAAGGATGAGACCCTGCATGGGATGTGCAGCACATGCAGTCATGGCCAAAAGTAATGACACCCCTGCAATTCTGTCAGACAACACTCATTTTCTTCCTGAAAATGATTGCAAACACAAATTATTTGGTATTATTATCTTCATTTAATTTGTCTTAAATGAAAAAAAACACAAAATGAATTGTCCTAAAGCCAAATTGGATATAATTCCACACCAAACATAAAAAAGGGGGTGGACAAAAGTATTGGCACTGTTCGAAAAATCATGTGATGCTTCTTTAATTTGTGTAATTAACAGCACCTGTAACTTACCTGTGGCACCTAACAGGTGTTGGCAATAACTAAATCACACTTGCAGCCAGTTGACATGGAATAAAGTTGACTCAACCTCTGTCCTGTGTCCTTGTGTGTACCACATTGAGCATGGAGAAAAGAAAGAAGACCAAAGAACTGTCTGAGGACTTGAGAAACCAAATTGTGAGGAAGCATGAGCAATCTCAAGGCTACAAGTCCATCTCCAAAGACCTGAATGTTCCTGTGTCTACCGTGCGCAGTGTCATCAAGAAGTTTAAAGCCCATGGCACTGTGTCTAACCTCCCAAGATGTGGACGGAAAAGAAAAATGACAAGAGATTTCAACGCAAGATTGTGCGGATGCTGGATAAAGAACCTCGACTAACATCCAAACAAGTTCAAGCTGCCCTGCAGTCCGAGGGTACAATAGTGAGTGTCAACCCGTACTATCCGTCGGCGTCTGAATGAAAAGGGACTGTATCGTAGGAGACCCAGGAAGACCCCACTTCTTACCCCGAGATATAAAAAGGCCAGGCTGGAGTTTGTCAAAACTTACCCAAAAAAGCCTAAAACGTTTTGGAAGAATGTTCTCTGGTCAGATGAGACAAAAGTAGAGCTTTTTGGGCAAAGGCATCAACAGCGAGGTTACAGGAGAAAAAAAAGAGGCATTCAAAGAAAAGAACATGGTCCCTGTAGTCAAACATGGCGGAGGTTCCCTGATGTTTTGAGGTTGCTTTGCTGCCTCTGGCACTGGACTGCTTGACTATGTGCATGGCATTATGAAGTCTGAAGACTACCAACAAATTTTGCAGCAGTTTGGAGAAGGCACCCTTTCAATATCAGCGACCCGGAGCAGTTTGCCAAAGAAGAATGGTCTAAAATTCCAGCAGAGCATTGTAAGAAACTCACTGATGGTTACCGGAAGCGGTTGGTCGCAGTTATTTTGGCTAAAGGTTGTGCAACCAAGTATTAGGCTGAGGGTGCCAATCAGTGGCGTAACTACGAAGTTATGGGCCCCGGTGCGAACTTTCAAATGGGGCCCCCCCACCATGCCAAAATATTTTCCACCCAAATTCACATTTTCCCTATTAATTAATTCTCTATTAATTAATTCCCTACATGCCCCGGCTGCCCCCCCCCCTAGATACGCCACTGCCCTAGATACGCCTTCTTGCCTATTCCACCACTTCCATCATTTTCTCCTCCCCCACCATCCCCATCCTTGTCCATTCCACCGCTTCCATCATTTCCTCTTCCACCACCATCCCCATCTTTGCCCATTCCACCACCATCCCCATCCTTGCCCATTCCACCACTTCCATCATTTCCTCCACCACCATCCCCATCCTTGCCCATTCCACCACTTCCATCATTTCCTCCTCCACCACGATCCCCATCCTTGCCCATTCCACCACTTCCATCATTTCCTCCTCCACCACCATCCCCATCCTTGCCCATTCCACCACTTCCATCATTTCCTCCTCCACCACCATCCCCATCCTTGCCCATTCCACCACCATCCCCATCCTTGCCCATTCCACCACTTCCATCATTTCCTCCTCCCTCACCATCCCCATCCTTGTCCATTCCACCACTTCCATCATTTCCTCCTCCACCACCATCCCCATCCTTGCCCATTCCACCACTTCCATCATTTCCTCCTCCACCACCATCCCCATCCTTGCCCATTCCACCACTTCCATCATTTCCTCCTCCACCGCCATCCCCATCCTTGCCCATTCCACCACTTCCATCATTTCCTCCTCCACCACCATCCCCATCCTTGCCCATTCCACCACTTCCATCATTTCCTCCTCCACCACCATCCCCATCCTTGCCCATTCCACCACTTCCATCATTTCCTCCTCCACCACCATCCCCATCCTTGCCCATTCCACCACTTCCATCATTTCCTCCTCCACCACCATCCCCATCCTTGCCCATTCCACCATTTCCTCCTCCACCACCATCCCCATCCTTGCCCATTCCACCACCATCCCCATCCTTGCCCATTCCACCACTTCCATCATTTCCTCCTCCACCACCATCCCCATCCTTGCCCATTCCACCACTTCCATCATTTCCTCCTCCACCACCATCCCCATCCTTGCCCAGTCCACCACTTCCATCATTTCCTCCTCCACCACCATCCCCATCCTTGCCCATTCCACCACCATCTCCATCATTTCCTCCTCCACCACCATCCCCATCCTTGCCCTCTCCTCCGTCTACACACACACACACACACACACAATTTACTTCTCTGCACATTCCCCTGCAGAGCGCAACACACACACACACCTCACGCTCTGCCGCAGCATCTCATCGCCTTCCTCTGACACAGCCGGCCGCTGGCTGATGACGTCATCCAGCGGCGCGTCTGTGTGAGAGGAAGCAGGAAGACAGATCGCTGGGCAGCGGCGCTGCAGGGATTTCTCCCTGCCTGCTGCAGCCACTCTGCAGGGGCTCCCCTCCACCTCTGCTCACATTGGGAGTCGGCCCTCTGCAGCTTCTCTGTGCCGGCTGTCAGCTTGACAGTCGGCGCAGAGAACAGTGCGGGGGGGCGGCAGAATGCAGCCGCCGGGGGAGACGCTGTGGCCCGACTGCGCCCCCCCCCCTGCCGGCTGCGCCCTGCCCCCCCCAGATACGCCTCGGACTGTTGCCGTGCGGGAGGGATCTCCTGCACTGCAACATGGTGTCGGCCGATGCCTCTGACCTGCCGGGCCCCTGACCTGCTGGGCCCCGTCGCAGTGGCGACCGCTGCGACCGCGGTAGTTACGCCACTGGTGCCAATACTTTTGTCTGGCCCATTTTGGGAGTTTTGTGTGAAATGATCAATGTTTTGCTTCATTCTCTTTTGTGTTTTTTTCATTTAAGACAAATTAAATAAAGATAATAATACCAAATAATTTGTGTTTTTAATCATTTTCAGGAAGAAATTGAGTATTATCTGACAGAATTGCAGGGGTGTCAATACTTTTTGACCATGACTGTACATATATACTCTTTTTTGTGTGTGATTGTTCACATGAAGTTTCACGAAGTGTTTAAATGTAATGATTCCTTTTCTTTGGTTTTATGTTTATGCAGATATTTGTGTGGTGGAATAGAAAACCTGAAAAACTGGTTTAAATTGAGCTAATTAATGTTTGATTATTGTGTTTGGAAAACTGATGATTGTGATGAATTGTTTCCCGCAATTCTGAACAATGGATGTAAAGAACGTCTGGTCTTCAACTGCAGTAATTATTTGTGGGGAAAAAAAAACGTGATCTAACTGTGCTTCAGTGCTGAAAATCGGAAAAGAAGAAAAACACCTAAATTGCTAGATAATTATTTATTTGATTATAAAAAAAATTGTACGAAAGTAAGGGCGTTACAGGGACTGTTATATGCCTGTCACTCTTAAAACAGCATTTGTACTAAGTGTGTGACTTTATTGCATTTTTGTGATTGTTATGATTATGATATGTGAAACTGCGCACAAATTTATAGGCACTAATGTACTCAGTTAATGCAATGTATTGTGATTAATGTGTGTAGCGTATAAGTTTAGGTTTAGAGCATCAGGTATAGGATAGGGCTCATAGTTTAGATTAAGAATGGGAAAGATTCAGCTGTGGGCATATTATAGGAGGTGGAGCACAAGATTAAATACAGCTAATGTTTGGGACTAGTCCAGCATGGGAGGGTGTTTGGTCATATAAAAAGGAGATCACTTACTGGTTAGATTAGATACAGAGATAGATTAAAGATTAGTAAGAGTTCAAGGCCAGAGGGCTGGAGGGCAGGAAAATTACGAATTATTCTGGGATATGAGAGCATCAGCAACGGTCTACAGTGGATATTCAAGTAATGTCCAGGGCCCACGACCCAAAGTAGGCACTGGGAAGTGTGCCTTATTGCCTTCCAAAAAGTGGAAACCAGATGAGGAAAAGTGTGAGAAAGACGTGATGGGTGTTGTGAGTACTGTGGAGCAGGACTGAATATCCTGGGGGCTGAAGGAGCAAGTAAGCAAAGGGATAGCTCAGGCTGAATTAATAGAAAACATAATGTGATGTTGGACTGTTTTATAAGAAGTGAGTGTCCCCTGATTTGTGTGCGGCTGTTCCAGGACCAGAATTGAATGCAGTGGAGGCCTCCGTCCTGAATGTGAGTACACTGCATTGTACACAGCATAGCACTAAGTGACAGGAACACTATTTATTTGTGGGGTGTCAGGGGTAGGAAGGCAGCCCCTTAACCATGACTACTGCCCTGCACACCTTACAGAAATGTCTTCTACTAGATGGTGGCCCGATTCTAACGCATCGGGTATTCTAGAATATGTATATAGCAGCCACAGAGTATATAGCACAGGCCACGTATTATATAGTACTACGTGGCCTGTGCTATATACCATGTGGCTGCTATATACATACATATTGTAGAATACCTGATGCGTTAATACAGGCATGCAGTAAATAACACTGCCCATGTAGTATATAACACAGCCCGCGCAGTATATAACACTGCCCACATAGTATGTAACACAGGCCACGTAATATATAACACAGCCCACGTAATATATAGCACAGCCCACATAGTACCTAACACTGGCCATAGAAGTAAATAGTCTCATACAGCTTCATATGATACACGACTACTCCACACAGCTTGGGCCACCGTACACATAGATCACTACGCCCGGGTCCGGCCACTCACCGTGTAATTAAAATAAAAAATAGTTATATACTCACCCGCCGGGGTCCAGCGAAGCTGTGCCGATGTGCGCGCGGCTGCCGCCATCTTTCGCTCCCAGGATGCATTGTGAAATTACCCAGATGACTTAGCGGTCTCGCGAGACCGCTTAGTCTTCTGGGTAATTTCACAATGCATCTCTGGGAACGGAAACTGGCGGCAGCCGCGAGCGCGTGGTCGGACGACAGAAGGTGAGAATAGCAGGTTTTTTGTTTTTTTATTTTTAACATTAGATCTTTTTACTATTGATGCCGCATAGGCAGCATCAATAGTAAAAAGTTGGGGACACAGGGTTAATAGCAGCGTCAATGGAGTACGTTATCCGCGGCATAACGCGGTCCGTTACCGCTGGCATTAACCCTGTGTGAGCGGTGACTGGACGGGAATATGGAGCGGGCGCCGGGCACTGACTGGACGGAAGTAGGGAGGGACTAATTCTCCGCCTAACTGTGCCTGTCGCTGATTGGTCGCGGCATTCAGGACAGGCAGCTGGCAAGACCAATTAGCGACGCGGGATTTCCGTTACAGACAGACGGAAGTACCCCTTAGACAATTATATATACAGATATTTGTTCATACCTAAAGAAATTGTGAGTTTTTACTACAGACATGATGGGCCATTGTCTGTTTGTGAGGTTTATAAAAG
The DNA here is from genome assembly GCF_032444005.1 of Ranitomeya imitator. Classification (NCBI taxonomy): domain Eukaryota; kingdom Metazoa; phylum Chordata; class Amphibia; order Anura; family Dendrobatidae; genus Ranitomeya; species Ranitomeya imitator. The sequence goes on along the minus strand of NC_091283.1, from coordinate 446,446,817 downwards.
GGCCACCTTACCGTGTTTTTTTTCTTCTGCCCTCTGTAGATGGGGTGTGAATGTAGGATGTGTTTGGCATGTTGGCGTTTTGTATGCTTATCTTTCAATTTATTATGCTGAACTTCCTAGTTTAATATGGGAAATATACAAGGGTGTTGTTAACTCTACGCAAGTTTCTCTTTCTGTTTTTTTTTTTATTCGCTGCCCATAATATTGCGATTTTCTGGGGAAGTGAACTTCCAAGGAATGAGCTTCCTCTCATCAAAGCACTGGGTCACAGACTTTTTGGAGCCAGCAGTCAGTGATGAATATTGGATTTTGCATTGATCCGATATTTATGGGGGATATACTTTTGGCGTGATAGCAAAGAGACGAACATAATGCATTCACTCCCATCACTGTAAGGCTGCCGTCACACTATCAGTATTTGGTCAGTATTTTACATCAGTATTTGTAGCCAAAACCAGGAGTGGGTGATAAATGCAGAAGTGGTGAATATGTTTCTATTATACTGTTCCACTCCTGGTCTTGGCTTACAAATACTGATGTAAAATACTGACCAAATACTGCTAGTGTGACGGCAGTCTAAGGCTGGTAGAACCCCTCAACTTAACCCCTTCATGACCTTGGGATTTTCCATTTTTCCGTGTTCGTTTTTCGCTCCCCTCCTTCCCAGAGCCATAACTTTTTTATTTTTCCTTCAGTATGGCCATGTGAGGGCTTATTTTTTGTGGGACAAGTTGTACTTTTGAACGACATCATTGGTTTTACCATGTCATGTACTAGAAAAAGGGAAAAAAATTCCAAGTGCGGTGAAATTGCAAAAAAAGTGCATTCCCACACTTGTTTTTTGCTTGGCTTTTTTGCTAGGTTCACTAAATGCTAAAACTGACCTGCCATTATGATTCACCAGGTCATTACGAGTTCATAGACACCTAACATGACTAGGTTATTTTTTATCTAAGTGGTGAAAAAAAATTCCAAACTTTGCTATAAAAAAAAAAAAAAAAAAAAATTGTGCCATTTTCCGATACTCGTAGCGTCTCCATTTTTCGTGATCTGGGGTCGGGTGAGGGCTTATTATTTGCATGCCGAGCTGTCGTTTTTAATGATAGCATTTTGGTGCAGATACGTTCTTTTGATCGCCCATTATTGCATTTTAATTCAATGTCGCGGCGACCAAAAAAACGTAATTCTGGCGTTTCTAATTTTTTTCTCGCTACGCCGTTTAGGGATCAGGTTAATGCAATTTTTTTTATTGATAGATCGTGCGATTCTGAACGCGGCGATACCAAATATGTGTAGGTTCGATATTTTTTTTATTGATTTATTTTGAATGGGGCGAAAGGGGGGTGATTTAAACTTTTATATTTTTTTAATTTTTTTCACATTTTTTTTTAACTTTTGCCATGCTTCAATAGCCTCCATGGGAGGCTAGAAGCAGGCACAACGCGATCGGCTCTGCTACATAGCAGCGATCTGCTGTTCGCTGCTATGTAGCAGAATTGCAGGTGTGCTGTGAGCGCTGACCACAGGGTGGCGCTCACAGCTACTGGCGATCAGTAACCATAGAGGTCTCAAGGACCTCCATGGTTACAATGGAGAAGCATCGCCGACCTCCGATCATGTGACGGGGTCGGCGATGCGATCATTTCCGGCCGCCCGGCCAGAAGCGGTAGTTAAATGCCGCTGTCTGCGTTTGACAGCGGCATTTAACTAGTTAATAGGCGCGGGCAGATCGCCATTCTGCCCGCGCCTATTATGAGCACATGTCAGCTGTTCAAAACAGCTGACATGTCCCGGCTTTGATGCGGGCTCACCGCCGGAGCCCGCATCAAAGCGGGGCTTCTGACCTCGGACGTACTATCCCGTCCGAGGTCAGAAAGGGGTTAATATTGGCCAATGGATGATGCTATCCATGTCGTGTTTCATCTCTATAAAACAGGTAAAATCGCAAAAGGAAACATGACGACAAAATCTACCGCCTGAGACCTCAAGGGGCGAAGAGATCCTGAAAGTTAGAGATCGCAGAAAATTCTAACAGACCTAGCACACCCAATAATCAGCCCCCATATGAGCTTACCAAGGTTGGGTATGTGTGTGTAACCTTCATCTAATAAAAATGAGAGTTTGGGCATGTATCATTGTTTTTTCTGGAAGACATAGTTCACTGTGTGTTCCATTTTCCTAATCAGAGCGCTTCCCTCGATAGCGATAAAAGTCATTCCTGCAACATCAGGTTTAGTATTTCTCTTTCCTTTTTATTCTATGTAATTGTATATATCATATTGCTTTGTTTCCATTTTGTATCATCTTTTATTAACACTGCCTATCTTTCCGTATTAAATATATAAATTGTAATTGCTCTGTTCCTCTGGCTCTGTAAACCGCACCCCTGAAGCCATACACTACCTTTAACGGGTGTCCAATCGGCCTTTATAAACGAATGGGGATGGCAGCGAGTAGTTCATTTTGTTTTTGTGGAGCTGGCAGAACCGTACCGGGGTGTATATATATATATATATATATATATATATTACATGTGTTTGAATCGGAGGTATATATACCATACACTCACTGTGAGTTCCCTAATAACGGGCCTAGTAGTGGAAGCAGCAGCAGCCTGGTCCATCACTAGTCAGTCAATTGCATAATTGTCCTGAGGACTGTAGGCAGCAGAGTTGCACCCTCTACAAACTGGTGATAGCAGAGGGATGTGCGGATCCCCCCCTATGTCCTCCCTGACAAACTGGTGGCAGCAGTGGGATGTGTTTGACCTCCCCTTTGCCCTGTTGTTATCCTTCACAAAGTATATTAGGAATCAGATTACATTAAATAGACATTTAGGATTAAAATACATTTCAATTTCAGACCATCCCTGGAGTATTAATGCTAAAATGAATATATGTACATTCTGCATATTGTTCTTGGTTGGAAATAAAATGTTCCTGGTGCCAGTGTGGTATTTGTGCCATATCACGTGCGTCCAGTCAGCCGATCTGTGTAGTGTGTGTCAAGTAGCTTTTATGTTCCTTATAATTGTTTGCTATCATCAGGTTAACACCTTACAATACATCTGAGGTAATATTACAGCATACATTGGCATCCTGTCTTTAATGCAAGCTTAGGAACTGAGATATATACCGTATATACTCGAGTATAAGCTGAGATTTTCAGCCCATTTTTTGGGGCTGAAAGTCCCCCTCTCGGCTTATACTTGAGTCATACCTGGGGGTCGGTAGGGGAGGGGGAGCGGGGGCTGTGTAATTATATTCCCCTACTGCTGGCGCGGTCCCTGGACATCCCTGCTTCTTCCAGCGGTGCATAATCTTCCTCTACTGAGCGGTCACATGCTACCGCTCATTACAGAAATGAATATGCGGCTCTACCTCCCATAGAGGTGGAGCCGCATATTCATTACTGTAATGATCGGTAACGGTGACCGCTCAGTACAGGAATAATATGCAGCGCCGGGAGAAGCAGGGACGGCACCGCGCCAGGAGCAGGTAAGTATACGGGGAGGGGGAGCGCAGCGCTGTGCGATATTTGCCTCTCCTCGTTCGGGTGCGGCTCCGTCATCAGCGTTCTCTGGCTGTGACGCTCAGGTCAGTTGTCAGTGCGCGCACTTTGCTGAACGTCACTGCTGAGGACGGAGCCGCACCCGAACGAGGAGCAGGTGAAAGTGTGGGGGCCCTGAGCGACGGAGAGGTATGTGATTTTTTTTTTTTTATCGCAGCCACAGCATATGGGGCAAGTGACCGTATGGAGCATCTATATGGGGCCATAACGATTGCGCAGCACTATAATGGGCAGTGACTGTATGGAGCATCTGTATGGGGCCATAACGATTGTGCAGCACTATAAGGGGCAAGTGACTGTATGGAGCATCTTATGGGGCCATAACGTTTGTGCAGCACTATATAGGGTAAATATCTCTATGGAGCATCTTATGGGGCCCTTATTACCCTTTATGCAGGATTATATGGGGCATATTTTAATATGGAGCATTTAATGGGGCCCATCAAAATTTATGGAGCATTATATGGGGCTCCTGATTCAATATGGATATTCAAAAACACTTAACCTACTGATGTCTCAATTAATTTTACTTTTATTCGTATCTATTTTTACTTTTGACATTTACCAGTAGCTGTTGCATTTTCCCACCCTAGGCTTATACTCGAGTCATTAAGTTTTCCTAGTTTTTTGTGGCAAAATTAGGGGGGTCGGCTTATACTCGGGTCGGCTCATACTCGAGTATATACGGTATATTTTTTGTATATATAAAGTAGATGCTGGGGCATAGGATAAATGTATTGATTTTTGTTTTTTATTGTCAGTCTTTTTGCACCTTTTTATTTTATTATGTGCGACCTGTGGCTTTAATTGTGATATACCAGACACTAGCCTATACTACACCACATTCCTAAATTATTACTTGAGAACATGCGCACTACAGGCATTTACTTATAAATTCTAGTAAGATTCTTGTTCATCTTAAAGTGGTTCTCGGAGAATACGATAAAATGGTTTCCCTGATATAATTCAAACTGCAGCTCGTCACAGTCACCTGGCAGAATGGGCCTCAGACTGAAGACGCACAGCTCCCGAGACCTGTGCCTCAACTGACAAGAGCTATATCACACATACAGTGGAGAAAATAAGCATTTGCTATACTGTCGATTTTGCAAGTAACTCTTGTTCCTCTTGACCTACTGTAAAAAGCAGGAGACTTCCCAGTTGAAAGCATGAAGGCTGTGTATAATACAGGTTTATGGTTTATATTTAACTGTGGATATCATTTGACATATTGCACATTTTTTGTTATCTTCTATGTTTTTTATAGTCTCTTGTATATATTTTCATCATCTTTTGACCATGTTCAAATGTTCAGTATTTTACATCAGTGTTTGTAAGAAAAAACGAGGAGAAAAAGTATAATAGAAACACATCACCACTTCTGTATTTATCACCCACTCCTGTATTTACTAAAGGGAACCTGTCACCCCGTTTTTTGAGATTGAGCTATAAATACTGTTAAATAGGGCCTGCGCTGTGTGTTCCTATAGTGTATGTAGTGTACCCCGATTCCCCACCTATGCTGAGAAATAACTTACCAAAGTCGCCGTTTTCGCCTGTCAATCAGGCTGGTCAGGTCGGGAGGGCGTGGTGACATCGCTGGTTCTTCCTCAGCTTTACGTTGGTGGCGTAGTGGCGTAGTGGTGAACAAGCAGCGCGCGATCTGCGCTGTCATCCCTTTCGTCGGTGGGGGCGGCCATCTTCCTGGGGCCGCGCGTGCGCAGATCGAGTGCTCTGCTGCACGGGGCTTCAGGAAAATGGCCGCGGGATGCCGCGCGTGCGCATTAGAGATCGCGGCGGCCATTTTCCCAAAGCCGAGATACAAACTCGGCTTTGGGAAAATGGCCGCCGCGATCTCTAATGCGCACGCGCGGCATCCCGCGGCCATTTTCCTGAAGCCCCGTGCAGCAGAGCACTCGATCTGCGCACGCGCGGCCCCAGGAAGATGGCCGCCCCCACCGACGAAAGGGATGACAGCGCAGATCGCGCGCTGCTTGTTCACCACTACGCCACCAACGTAAAGCTGAGGAAGAACCAGCGATGTCACCACGCCCTCCCGACCTGACCAGCCTGATTGACAGGCGAAAACGTCGACTTTGGTAAGTTATTTCTCAGCATAGGTGGGGAATCGGGGTACACTACATACACTATAGGAACACACAGCGCAGGCCCTATTTAACAGTATTTATAGCTCAATCTCAAAAAACGGGGTGACAGGTTCCCTTTAAACATACTGATGTTAACTACTGAATGTGTGAACATGGCCTTTATGGTAATTATTTAATTTAGCCGGTGTGCAAGTCCATTTATCTTGCATCTTCAAATCCATACTAAAACATCCACCTATGAACAAGAATATAACTACTATAATACTACCCCCTATGTACAAGAATATAACTACTATAATACTGCCCCCTATGTACAAGAATATAACTACTATAATACTGCCCCTATGTACAAGAATATAACTACTATAATACTGCCCCCTATGTACAAGAATATAACTACTATAATACTGCCCCCTATGTACAAGAATATAATTACTATAATACTGTCCCTATGTACAAGAATATAACTACTATAATACTGCCCCCTATGTACAAGAATATAACAACTATAATACTGCTCCTATGTACAAGAATATATCTACTATAATACTGCCCGTATGTACAAGAATATAACTACTATAATACTGCCCCTATGTACAAGAATACAATTAATATAATACTGCCCCTATGTACAAGAATATAATTACTATAATACTGCCCCCTATGTACAAGAATATAACAACTATAATACTGCTCCTATGTACAAGAATATATCTACTATAATACTGCCCGTATGTACAAGAATATAACTACTATAATACTGCCCCTATGTACAAGAATACAATTACTATAATACTGCCCCTATGTACAAGAATATAACTACTATAATACTGCCTCCTATGTACACAAACATAATTACTATAATACTGCCTCCTATGTACAAGAATATAATTACTATAATAGTGCCCTTATATACAAGAATATAACTACTATAATACTGCCCCTATGTACAAGAATATAACTACTATAATACTGCCTCCTATGTACACAAACATAATTACTATAATACTGCCTCCTATGTACAAGAATATAACTACTATAATACTGCCCCTATGTACAAGAATATAACTACTATAATACTGCCCCTATGTACAAGAATATAACTACTATAATACTGCCTCCTATGTACACAAACATAATTACTATAATACTGCCTCCTATGTACAAGAATATAACTACTATAATACTGCCCCTATGTACAAGAATATAACTACTATAATACTGCCCCTATGTACAAGAATATAACTACTATAATACTGCCTCCTATGTACAAGAATATAACTACTACTAGATTGTGGCCCGATTCTAACGCATCGGGTATTCTAGAATATGCATGTCCCCGTAGTATATGGACAATGATGATTCCAGAATTCGCGGCAGACTGTGCCCGTCGCTGATTGGTCGAGGCAACCTTTATGACATCATCGTCGCCATGGCAACCATTATGACATCATCGTCGCTGTGCCCGTTGCTGATTGGTCGAGGCCTGGCGGCCTCGACCAATCAGAGATGCGGGATTTCTACGTCGCTGCTGTGCCGGTCTCTGATTGGTCGAGGCCTGACGGCCTCGACCAATCAGAGAGCCGGGATTTCCAGGACAGACAGACAGACAGACGGAAAAACCCTTAGACAATTATATATATAGATAATACTGCCCCCTATGTACAAGAATATAACTACTATAATACTGCCCCTATGTACAAGAATAATAACTACTATAATACTGCCCCTATGTACAAGAATATAACTACTATAATACTGCCTCCTATGTACACAAACATAATTACTATAATACTGCCTCCTATGTACAAGAATATAATTACTATAATACTGCCCTTATATACAAGAATATAACTACTATAATACTGCCCCTATGTACAAGAATATAACTACTATAATACTGCCTCCAATGTACAAGAATATAACTACTATAATACTGCCCCCTATGTACAAGAATATAACTACTATAATACTGCCTCCAATGTACAAGAATATAACTACTATAATACTGCCTCCTATGTACACAAACATAATTACTATAATACTGCCTCCTATGTACAAGAATATAATTACTATAATACTGCCCTTATATACAAGAATATAACTACTATAATACTGCCCCTATGTACAAGAATATAACTACTATAATACTGCCTCCTATGTACAAGAATATAACTACTATAATACTGCCTCCTATGTACACAAATATAACTACTATAATACTGTCCCTTATGTAAAAGTGTTTGGAGAGCTTTAATTGTTGGACAGCAGATATGAAGGTCTGCGGAGTCTTGTAAGAGGACTGCAGTTGGTTTACGCTTTTGAGAGTAAAGGAAGGATATGTGTACACTATTTTATTGTTCGTAAATTGCGGATTCTTACTTGTTCTTGACACCTAAAAGAACACTGACCAGTCACACTGAGTACCAGAGTTTTACATTAAGACTGACAGAAGGACAGCAGAGTTGTACAACTTGAAAATTAGCAAATCCTAAGTCCTGGAAATCCATACAGTGGTAGAGGAAGAAATACAAGAGGTTGTGGATGTCCAGCGGTTATTCCAATCTAATACTGACAGGCCACAGGGACAATCTACCGTGCAGTCAGACTGACAGGAGGACAACTACCACAGGTCGGAGACTGACAGAACATATGAAGGATGTACACACATTATGTCATCAGACAGATGTTAGGAGGTTATAAACACAATAACCAGGCACATGACAGTAAATAGATCCCAGGTCATAATAAACAATAAATAAGTGAGGAAATATGCTCAAAAGCCACTCCTAGGTTGTATAGAAAAAGAGAACAAATTGGAGTTTTAGGGCTAAAAAATTCCTTTATTAATAAAAAAAAACAAAAAAAAAAACAGTCAGATGACTCATAAAAGACAGACAGGTAACAATATAAAGTGAGGGCAATGTACTAGCAGAATGGTCCAATAATATAAATTGGTGGGGAGGAGAGAGAAGAAAAGTGTCCTATTTATCCATGGTACACATATCACCTTAATATTTATCGCTCCTGAGCGAACTGCCGGGCTCCTCTCATCCACTTCCAGGAACAAGGACACGTCACCAAAGTTCCCGGACAGGCGCACAGGAGCATAAAGATGCGAGGATGTGAACAAAGGGCACAAAGCGGAGAAACGCACATGCGCCCTCAGATAACAATAGGGAACAGGATAACATTCCTAACAGATGATCACACCCCGATCACAACAAAAATATACAATAGAAAAACCTTCAAGACGGGAATTACAATTAACAATAAAAAAAGAACTTTGAGGAAGCCCTGAATAAATTTAATGAAGATATTGACCAGGAACATATGTCCGGGACATGACCGTGCTCCCAGACATGCCTGCTGATAGCTGTGGGTGGATGAGAGGCATGTGCGGCAATAGTCCGATCCGATTGGCTAGCCACTGGCCATGTGGGCAGGGTTCACGGGTCTATAAGGTCCTGCAGTACTTCCTTCTAGTTACTTCCCCTTGAGAAAGCTGTGGTATAAAAAAGCGAGACGCGCGTTGGGGATTTTTTTGTATTTCTGTTTCGGACAGTCCAGCAGAATGGGTAAGATTTGGTCACTATTTCGCCTTAATTAAATATTTTGATGTTATGGTCTGTGAAGGAGTTATATATATTAAGGTGATAAATAGAAGGACACCTTTCTTCTCTCTCCTCCCCACACATTTACATTATTGGACCATTCTGCTAGCACATTGCCCTTTTTTGTATGGTTACCTGTCTGTTCGTTTTTATAAGTCATCTGACTGTTTTTACATTTTTTTGTATTAATAAAGGATATATGTAGCACTAAAACTCCAATTTGTTCTCCTTTTTCTGGATGTTAGCAGGTGCAGTGTGCCTAGACCTATAGATCAAGTATGGCAAAAGGGCTGTCGTTACAACCAGCCTGAGATTGGCAGAAATATTAAGGTTGTAAATACTGCATGGGATTGAGTAGGCGTAAGCCAGGCGCAGGTCATAGAGAAAACCTAATTATCTAGTCAGACTGACAGGAAGAGGTCTCTACTCCCAGGCTAACACAGTGACAACATATACATTCTGGTATCTGGTGGATGTTAGGAGACCCAAGTGTAGCTCCTGGTATGACGTGGTCAAGTCACGGAACAGAGACTGGCAGGACACCACAGTGCTGGCCATTAGGAAACGCCAATCACTGTACTCTCACTTCCCCTGAATAACAAGCACCAGAGGGCATCTGTACGGACGCTTTAATACCGTAAAAAGCAAATCCACCATACAAAATATAAAAATACGGGCCCAGCAACACATGACAGGCACAGACGCACACCCATGATGGGTGATGAGGGGGCGGAAGCAGTTCAAACACAGGCACGTATTGCAGAGAAGGGGGAGCAGTAACAAACGAGGGGACGGGCAGTGCTTCTTGTCTCCCACACAGTTTTATGCCCTCCCCAGTCATGGAGTATCCTGGGCACAGAACTCAGTCCTCTTTTTTCTCTTGCTCGTCTTTGTCTGTATCCTTGGGCTGCTCCTCATATCTGGAAGAAGGAGGGTGGGAAATGATAACGTGCCCAGTAATCTGCCCTGCCTAGCTCATGAGCAAGACAACCCACCCCAGAATCAGTTCCTACCAATTCACAGTATTTACAAAAAAGATCAGAAAAGCAGATTGTAGAAAAGTCCAACACTCACAATGGCCAAGGTGCCAGATTATCTATCAGATGCCCACATTTTATTTGTATTGCAATACATTCAATCCTCACGTGAACTAAACATTCAGTGTAAATCGCTAAGAATCCTTTTCATATACTGTTTGTAAAGGATTATTCTCATCTTCATGGATGGATAGTCAGAAAGTGTTTGGAAGAGAGAGCGCTTTTGCAATTTATTGCTTATTACAATTTGCAGCAGTTGTTGAGATATTAACACTTTTGTTTATAGCTTGTTGCCTAGGAGATCGACCACTGCTGCTGTTTAGCTTGTAAGCACTAAAAATAGCCGGCCAGGACTAGAAGGTAACCGCAAGCTCCAGCTATTCTTACCAGCTTTATAACAGTGCTTACAAGCTGATTAGAAAAGAGCTTGTGAGCACTGCACATGTGCTGCTGTCTAGCAACGATGGACGGTCTCCAAGGAAACAAACTGTAAATAAAAAATAAAAAAAGGTGTAACATCTCAAGTACAACTGAAAGGAGTAAATTGCAAAATTGCTTTTATTTACCCACCTGACAATACCCATTTATGAAGATGGGAATAAGTCATACTCAAGATGCACTGAAAGCTGCATTCAGAATTCTGCTGATTTCCAGTTAACTCTCAGGCTGCACAAAGCATTTTCTGCTTGTGGGAGATGGACGTTTTACAGCAGGCATGCTTTGCAGCCATCTTCCTTATCAGGAATTTCCAATATATGTGGCTGTCAAAATTAGCAATATGGCAAATGCAGCTTTGAATGTGACCGGAGAATAAGACTAGATGTAAGAACTGAACTGTGGGTGGCAGGAGACTAAAGTTCCCCATTCACATTAGAGAAAAAGCTGTCAACCAGACGATCTCGACCTCCAGACTCTTTCCCAACAGATGGATCTTGTAGATTGGCAATATCCAAGGAATGTCATTACAGTTCTGCACATACTAGGCAGACATTAAACGTTTACTTGAAGATAAGCAGAAAAGACCCCTGACCACCAAACGGCTGAACCAGCCTCCTTAAGTCCAGTAGAGATTGGCATAAGATTCACAAGAGATGAAGAGGGCGATGTGGAGCAAACTATTAATAGCACCATCCACTATATGGCATAATGGCATCCTTTACGCTACAGAACTAGACACGTAAACGGATCCGTGGTGGTCCCAACAGGTGATAATGCGGATGATGGGGAGGAGGAGTAATCTCAGACTAAGCATGGAGTTTGCTGGATGAAAGGTAAGGCTGGGGTGTGGGCCGAGATGGGATGCACCTGTCCAAATGCAGATATGAGAGGGACCCTTCATATGGAGCTGGGGTTGAGCTGCCGCCTGCGGCGGGGGGAACAGGATTTTTGTTGCATGGATTCGGCCAGGCTGGCAGGAGATCCAGACACCACCGGAAAGTGAGAGAGGCGTGGAGTGTGAGGTAGAAGTTCCGCAGAGGACTCATAGCTGTGAGAGAACAAAGGACAGGAGGGAGAACGAGGAGAGGCAGAAATTGGGACAACACAGCAAAGCATGCAAGAGGAGCAATGAATATGCATGGGGAGGAAAGAAGCAGGTAAGACAGGTGAGGATGATCAAAATCAGAAAGGAAAAAAACAAAATACAACAGAATGGAAGAGGGAGGAGGGGGATTTAATGGTCAGAGGAATGCAAGAATATTATTAAAAATAAATAAGCAAAATGATTAGTGATATTAGGAGCAACAGAAGTAGTAAGGGGAAGGAAAAGAGAAGTAAAGAATGGAAGACATGGTGTGAGGGAAAGATGCAATAGGAAAGTGAGGACACGGGAAGATACAAGAGGGAATGGAAGGGAGGACACGAACGGGAAGATACAAGAGGGAAGGGAGGAAATGAAAAGGAATATACAAGAGGGAAAGAGTACACAAAGGGAAGATATAAAAGGGAAAAGAGAAAATGGGATTAGGTGGGAGAGGAAGGGAAGACACAAAGAAGGGAGGACACGGAGAGAAAGACGCAAAAGGAAAAAGGAGAAAACGGGGTAGATGCAATAGGGAAAGGAAGGGAGGACGCAAAAGGGAAGAGAAGATACAAGAGGCAAAGGAGGACACGAAGAGGAACATACAAAAGGAAAGGGAGGGCACAAAGTGGAAAATGCAAGAGGGAAAGGACATTATGACACCAAGGAAAAGATGCAAGAAGGAAAGGAATGGGGGACACAAAGGTGAAGATACAAAAGGGAAGGGAGGTCACGAAGAGGAGGATAAAAGAGGGAAATTAAGGGAGGAGACAAGAAGGGAAGATGCAAGAGGGAATGGAGATAGGAAATGGGAGGAGAAAAACACAATAGGGATGGAGGACACAGGGGAAGATACAAGAGCGTAAGGAGGCAGGACACAAGGCAGAAGATAGAAGAGAGAAGGGAGGGAAGGCAAGAGGAAACAGATGGAGAACACAAATAGGAAAGGAAGGCGACAAGAGGGAGATGAGAACGAGGAAAGAAAGATATGAGACGGAAGGAGTGACGTGAAGGATATGTTATAAGAAAAATGTAGTGACATTAATACAGGAGAGGAAAGGAGTGATTGGAATAATGAGAAAGGAGGAATAACAGTGGCCAGAGGAAATGAAAAGGACGTGCCAGGAGGTAGAAGGATGTGAGAGGGAAGAAGTGGGAGAAACACAAGAATTTTGTTCGGGAGTGGTGTGGGCATGAATACAAATAAATGCAAAAAATTGATGAATAAAATAAGCAGTAGAGAATATGTGGATGGAGAGGACACAGGCAAAGGAGGAAAATGAAGAACACAAAAAAGGAAGGAAAAAAAAAAAGAGGAGGTAGAAAAATGTGAAGAACGTTTTCAGGACTCACGAATCCGACTACTCTACATCCCGTCCCCAAACCAAACTCTCTAACATCAGTTACTCACCTGAACATCTCTGTGATCTCGCCTTTTACCAGAGCCACGAGCAATGGGAAACCGATGCAGGCAGGGACCAGGTAGAGGAGCGCCGGCTGCCGAGGAACACACATTACAGCGTCATCAGGTCAGAAGATGGCAAACTAAGCAGATAAGGACTACAAGTGCCACCCTGCACAGGATCATTTGAAGCTGGAAATACTATATAAAGCCAGGGCGCCTATCAGAGGTGTTCCAGATACTGCAAAAAACAACAACTCTCAGCATGCCCTGAGTCTGAGGCTGTCAGGGCATGCTTGGAGTTGTAGTCCTGTAGCAGCTCCACAGGTTGGAGAGCACTGTTGCAAAGATCAACTGCAGTGAGTCCTGAAGCTTTTCATGGTAATAAGTCCTTAGCTATTGTGTGGCCCAAATTGGTACAGCAAATGTTGCCAGCACTTCCTCTCCTGGGTGTAGATGGCCATCTTCTAAAAACAGCCCCTCATCTGTCCACAGGTTGTGCCTGGTACTGCAGCTGAGCTACACTGAAGTGAATGGGGATGATCTGCAATACTACACATAACCTGTGGTGAAGTGTGGCGCTATTTTTGGCCAAGTTTATCTAATTCTATATCTTTATCTAACACCTTTAAGTAGATTAGATCTGGATAAGTAAAAATGATGTGGAAATTATAATCTAAAAATAGAAAAGTTAACATGTCAAAGGAATTGTAACCAAACCGACCTTATCTCTCATGCATAGTTTTACCTAGCGTATTTAACCCTTTCACTACAAGACTTTAATGGTGATCCCCTAGTCTCTCCTGATGGAAAAGCCAGAGGTTTTAGTGACTGGCTGTGTACGTAGCAATGAGGTTACTGACCTGAGCATGTTTGAAGGTGTGCATCACAAAAATGGTCAGGGCCAGACCAAAGATATACGCCAAGAAGCTGGTGTAAAAATAAGTGTGAGAATTCTTCTTTAAGCTACAAAGAAAGATGAACGAATAGGTTAGTCAGGATCAGGAGGAAGGTCAAGTGTGAAAAGAACGCTCATCTTTTTGAAGACTAGAACATCTTTACCCAGCAATGCCCCATGTAGAATTTGAACACCTCAGTCATAAAACTGTATACATCTGTATTATTTTGTGTAGAGGTTGGCACCAAATCATGTATATTCAATTGTATAGCTATAATTATTATGTTCTAACTACCTGCAGCCACCACTAGGAGGCACTCACTGCATAGATTTAGCTCCACCAAGTGGTGGCAGGAGATATCCAACGCTTCACATATACTATAGTGGCCTGCCCACCCTCCGCTGGAATATATCCAAAAAGACCATCACTCACCTGATGTCAAAACGGAGTAACAAAGCAATGAAGATGCCTGCAATAGAAGGAACACGTGACATTTAGCCATGAAGGGTCACATCGTAGAACATGGGTTTGTAAACTGTAAAAATACACATGGGAACTGTATACACAAGGCGGTAGGCAGATTTTATTGGAGACTACTTACAAAGATATTTTCATTATTTTTATTAACCAGTTCAAGAATGGGACAAATTTATTTTTTTCTACTAAAATATATTTCACATTCTGGTCCTCTTTCCATTCCAATAATTTTTATATATGAGGTGATTATTTTTTTCCTGTCGAAAAAGGGACTAAAACAGCAATATGGACTGACAGTGACCTATTTGCCTACTTTTTTCCTGCTTTTCTTTTTTCATGTATTTCACATCTTGCCACCCCCCAGCAATCAAATGATTACTAGGGCGGGAGGAGGAAGCACTGTCAGTGCCTCTTATACTGTATGCACAGCCCCTGTTCAGTGCTTTGTATACAGTGATCAGGAAGGAAGAGACGGTAATAAACCATATCTGCCTTTTCTCTGTGTGATCACCCTGCAAAGGTATTCTAAAATGTCAGTGCATAGTCATATGTGGACTGGTGAAAAATTGTTATTTGCTGAGTGGTCTGTAAGTAGCTAAGGATGTATAACTGCTTGCAAAAGGTACACGAAACAATGGTCTGACAATAAAGCAGCAGCACTGTGCAGGCGTGGACAATGCTGTATGTAAAATGTTAAGTGTTAATGTGGTGGAGATGCAGTTTATGTTTGCTGCCATTACAACCCATAAGGGGCGGACTGTGTGCCGCCCCCTGCCATCCTATAGATTAAGCCAAGCAATAGTAGGTCAGTGTACGTGACAGCACACTTTGGCGCCCTCTGATGGACTCACCTGGAATGACAATATCGCCCAATCCCAGCATGGCAAAATTACTGGCTTCAAGTCCCTTCTCCAACAGATCCTGAGGGAAAACCACTGGTAGTAATAAAAAAAAAAATGATTAGGGAATAAGAAGCTGCAATAGCTGTAAAAATAATAAATGGGTTGGGCTGCTACTCACACTTTATTGGTGCTTCAAAGGATTTGGCCACAGTCACCATGACATTGGTCCCAAAAACCTTAATAAATGAAATTGAATAAAAAAAACTCTGAAGTAACTAACTAGTAAGGATATGTCCCTCATTCTGCATAAGTTCTCCCAGACTTACCCAAAAAATGTCATATATGAAGAGCCCCCCCAGCAGGATGCAACCGGTACTGACGTTGTTCAGGTGCAAAAGTTCTACACCGTTAAGGGCAAATGCCAATCCAAATAGGTTATTGGCAATCCAGTGCTGGGGAGAAAGCATGGAGATTAGTGGGAGGATGGGAGGATGATATAGATATATACATAGATAGATATAGATATAATATATAGAGATATAATATACAGAGATATGATTATATATACAGAGATATGATTATATATACAGAGATATGATTATATATACAGAGATATGATTATATATACATATATATATATATATATATATATATATATATATATATATATATATTCCTACACAAGGAGCTCCTCACCTTCTTCAGGAGGTACCAGATCCCGACCACTCCGCTGATGACCAGACAAACCAAGTCCCGGGTATCAAACTCGTAATTTATAACCTCTGCAGGAAGAAGGTGTATAACGTGAGCTGATCAATAATCACCTCTGTACAGAATTAACCGAAAGCGATTATGAAGGGCGCCCCCTAGCTGTCCACTGGCACAGGGCACTCACCTTCTTTACTGTCCCCGGAGCCCTGAGTGAAGAGCAGCTGATACTGTTTGTTGGGGAAGTTTTCTGGGAACAGTCTGTTCATGGCCGGACTGAGGGAAGAAAAATGGTTAACAAAGAAAAAACAGTGTTAATAATCAGTGACCGACCCGAAAGCAGAAAAGGGAAGGAGAATAAAAAGGAAGATTAGTGGGATCATACAGCCTTTTGTGAATAAAGTAAAACCTATTCTAGAATGAAAACTTCTGCAACTTTCTAACAGACTTTGTGGAATAATTCTCTGCAAGATTTCTGACAATGAATGAATATAAGATCCTGGTAACATTCAAAGACAAATATCCTGGACGGAGCCAAGACTTCTTGCAGAAAAGGTCTCATTCACATTATGTTTCTGCCCATGTGATATGTGACCATAGGGATCTACGGTGTCCCTCATGGCCATTTCTAGGTGAATGATGCATAGTGGTCATTTAGGTACGTATAATAACTTGACCGATAGCCTTCCCCACTTACACAAGACGGAGGCTTATTTGGCCTCCATTCAGCAGTACATTGTAGTAGTTTCCTTCTTCCTGGCTGTGCAATTCCAAGAAATAGCATTCAGCACAAAGCAAAAAAAAAAATAGAAGTACCATGCAGAACAATTTAAAAAAAAAAAAACCTTTCCCAACCGAGTGATTTCCCACTTTTGCGTGTCCGTTTTTTTTCCTCTTCTTCTCCCAAGAGCCCGTAACTTTTTTATTTTTCCATCGGTATAAGGGTATGTGCACACGTTGCGGATTCTCTGCGGATCCGCAGCATTTTTTGCAGTGCAGAAAGACTGCAGATCCGGAATTGATTTACAGTACAATGTAAATCAATGAGAAAAAAAAATGCTGTGCACACTTTGCGGAAAATCCGCTTTGGTTTAAAAGAAATAGCATGTCACTTATTTTTTGTGAATCTGCAGCGTTTTTGTACCCATTCCATTATAGAAATCCGCAGGGGTAAAAGATGCAGCAAATCCGCAAGAAAAAACACACAAAAAACGCTGCAGAACCGCACAAAAAGCGCAACAAATCCGCAGGTGCGTTTTCTGCCAGGAGAGGCAGAACTTGCAACCAGAAATTCCTAAGCCTAATCCACAACGTGTGCACATAGCCTAACTGTATGAGGGCGTGTATTACACAGAACGAGTTGTACTTTTTTTTTTTTTTATCGTGTGATGTTTTGGAAAGCGGAAAAAAATTCCAAGTGCGGCAAAATACCATAAACAAAAGCACATTTTTAAATTTTTTTATAGCTTTCATTATATGTTAAAAATGACAATATATAAGCTGTATTTAATTAACGTAAAGCTGGATCCTGCTTGCCCTTTAAATGTGTAGGTTTTTAGTCCAGAATAGACATGTTTGATAAGAATTAGGTTTAGGGTCCCATCAGAGAGAGGTTGCCTTGTCCTGGCTGATGGGCTCTCATGAATTGGGCAATCTATGCACTAAATACCTTCATTTTTAGAAGAGCATTCTATATAGCAGTAAAGAAGCTCAAATAGCATATATTCAATGTCTGCCTACATCTTAGCTCTTACAGTGGCTGCTCTATTATTTGTTTGTAAGAACGACCTCACCTTATTGTGTGGGCCAAAGCCAGGACCCCCAGGATGAAGAAATACACAGACAGTAAGAGGTTAATATATTCTTGGGAGAAGATCTGAGGGTGGAGAAGAAAAAAATAATATTACATTTACATAAAGGTCAAAATAAAACGATATTCCGAAAAAGGAGGAGGCATTTGTAATGTTGAATTCACAGAATCACGACTTTACATGTAGAATCATCTTAAAGATTACGACTCACGAAGCCCCTCACCCCCACCAGCAAACTTAATGTAACCGTATGGTCGGTCAGGGTGTACACAGCAGTATCACAGAATGAGCAAGGGCCGTACAGGACAGGAGTCGGCTGTGTTATACAGCCAGAATCTGCATCTAACAGCAGCGATCAGAGCCAGACTCAAATTGCTGCAGTTTAACCGTTTTGATGCTGCAGTCAATCACTTTCAGCAGCATTCAAACGGTGTGCCAGCTGTTAGTGTACACATGAGCACAACAGAGCCAACAAGACGCGATCACAAAGTGACAATGGGTTACCAGTTGAGCCCCAAAATAGGAGTCCTCATACAACTGTATCGACAGAAAGTAAAAAAGTTAGACTTTGAAATGACCAAAATAATAATAATAAAAAAATTATGTTTGTTGTCACCTAACATTGTCAGGTTACTTTTACTGCATGATGAACAATGTAACAAAATTTTTTTTTACTTTTTTGTTCTTCTTCTTCAAAATGTTACCCAACCTGGAAATTTTTCAGCTTTTTTTTTCCTTTTTTCCTCCCATACATTATATTAAAAAAAAAAAACCCTAGCTTGCACATGATTATGGTAAAAGGATGTTCCTGGCTCACGTACATTTCTACTGTGACTATGTGACTGCACATTGCTGAATTCATGCACACGGTCAGGAATCCCCAGAAATTTTTCAGGCTATGTGCACACGTTCAGGATTTTTTGTGTTTTTTTCGGTGGCTTTCCGCTGCAAAAAAGCTTAAAAACACTTACATTAAGCAGCCTATCATTTCAATGCATTCCGCAATTTTTGTGCCCATGCTGCCGTTTTTTTCCACGAAAAAAAGCAGCATGTTCATTAATTTTGCAGAAAATCTGCAGATTTGTTGCTGAATTATTGCATTGGGACACTTTGGAAAAAAAACGCAAAAAAATCTGCAAAAAAAAAAAAAAAAAACGCGAGCAGATTTCCTGCAAAAGGAGTCCGGTTTTGTGCAGGAAAATTCTGCAAACAATCCTGAACGTGGGCAGATAGCCTGAGGCTTAAAGCAAGCAGCGCTCATGTGACTGCAGGTACGGGATTTGCAGACACATGCCAATTGGTTGGTCTCAATGTTCTGTTGAAAGAAGCAGATGACTAGCCGGCAAGTGACAGCGAGTAAGCAAATGCCATAGTGGGGAATCCTGACAGTGGGCACAGCAGAAATGCTATGTTCAACCCCTTTGATACAAAAATAAAGTTATGGCTTCTTAAAGAGGAAAAATTAAAATGATCAGGGGCAGAAAAAGGCTGTAAACTAAAAAACAAAACAAACAAGTCATCATTCACACACTACTGCAGCCCCAATGCTCTGGTGTCCCCCGCCATTCTACACTGATGATGAGTACACCCACTTGACCACTGCAGCCAATCACTGGCCTCCATATTCTCAAGCATCACTATGGATGACAGTGGTCATGTATGTTGCAAGAAAGTCACCTGACATCATCAGGGACCACAGCAGCGATGGCTCCTTAAAGGGAACCTGTCACCTGAATTTGGCGGGACCAGTTTTCGGGTGTTTGATTCACCCTTTCCTTACCTGCTGGCTGCAATATTGGATTGAAGTTCATTCTATGTCCTCCGTAGTATACGCCTGCGCAAGGGTGAATCAAACGCCTGAAAACTCCGCCCATATGACCGAAAACCGGTCCCGCCAAATTCAGGTGACAGGTTCCCTTTAAAGGAACTTCCATGGGTGGACGACCAAGTATTATTGTAGTATTATTGTAGGAGCAGTGAGGTAAGTATGATCGAGGCCGCCGACTGGTTGCAGCGCCCTGGATCAGTTAGGGATACAGCACTGAATATGGAGGAGCCGCACTAGTCTTAAAGGGATCTTTTTCCTTTTCGGAGCCAAATAGGCCAGTAGTAAACAAGCTCTGTACAGACCACTGTGGTCAGGTGACAGATGGGAAGGACGTGATGTCATAAGTCACTGTCACCTGACCACACAGATGTGATGTCACAGGGTCTGCTGATGTCAGCTGTGGCCCTGCTCCCCATTGAGGATGGGTGGGCACCATGTAAAGCTGTGAGGGGCATCACCATCGTGTACAGGAATGAGGGGCACGTCATCATTGTAACCACAGTATGTACCCCGGGGGCACACTTACCTTAAAAAACAGGTAGAGACCAAAGAGGGTGCAGCTGGCAATGATGGGGAACCTGGCGGCGTCCCTGCTGGTGATGGTCTCCGGCATGTCTGAGGAATTCTGCGGGAGAAACAACCACCATGATTAGGGCCATTCACACGCTGCGTTTCCATACCAGCTGCCTCACCTTGCCCCGGGCACAGCTGACGCTTCTCATGGCACCAAAGAAGATGGGCAGCAGAGCCATCCCCAGCAGACTGCCGTAAGCCAGAGCCGTCCCCTCAGGAGAGCTGCCCAGCCTCCCGGTGCCGTTCACGGCTGCATCACTCTCATTGTGCAGAGCCGCGGGCTCCAGCTCCGCCATGTCCGGGATGTCGCTGCTTCGTGAGGATTCACAGCGAACGGACCGGTAAGGACACGTTACCAAAAACTGCCGGAAGTGACGTACAAAACGTGCGACACAGCGTAGTCTCCACTTCCTTAACGACCGGATGTATCCAAGGGGAGGGGCTTACAGGAAAAAGTCAAAGCTTTCCCTCCACTCTCAATAGACGGTCCGCCCACCTGACATGGCCAACACTGACCAATAGTGCACAGAAGCATGAACATAGGGGGCGTCACACTGGTGTTATACAGTGTGTAATAGTGTACACATAAAGGCAGTATTATAGTAGTTATATTCTTATACATGGGGCAGTATTATAGTAGTTATATTCTTGTACATAGGGGCAGTATTATAGTAGTTATATTCTTGTACATAGGGGCAGTATTATAGTAGTTATATTCTTGTACATAGGAGCAGTATTACAGTAGTTATATTCTTGTACGTAGAGGGCAGTATTATAGTAGTTATATTCTTATACATGGGGCAGTATTATAGTAGTTATATTCTTGTATATAGGACCAGTATTATAGTAGTTATATTCTTATACATGGGGCAGTATTATAGCAGTTATATTCTTGTACATAGGAGCAGTATTATAGTAGTTATATTCTTGTATATAGGGGCAGTATTATAGTAGTTATATTCTTGTACATAGAGGGCAGTATTATAGTAGTTATATTCTTGTATATAGGGGCAGTATTATAGTAGTTATATTCTTGTACATAGGGGCAGTATTATAGTAGTTATATTCATGTACATGGGGAAATATTATAGTAGTTATATTCTGTACATAGGGGCAGTATTATAGTAGTTATATTCTTGTACATAGGGGCAGTATTATAGTAGTTATATTCATGTACATGGGGAAATATTATAGTAGTTATATTCTGTACATAGGGGCAGTATTATAGTAGTTATATTCTTGTACATAGGACCAGTATTATAGTAGTTATATTCTTATACATGGGGCAGTATTATAGTAGTTATATTCTTGTATATAGGACCAGTATTATAGTAGTTATATTCTTATACATGGGGCAGTATTATAGCAGTTATATTCTTGTACATAGGAGCAGTATTATAGTAGTTATATTCTTGTATATAGGGGCAGTATTATAGTAGTTATATTCTTATACATGGGGCAGTATTATAGCAGTTATATTCTTGCACATAGGGGGCAGTATTATAGTAGTTATATTCTTGTATATAGGGGCAGTATTATAGTAGTTATATTCTTGTACATAGAGGGCAGTATTATAGTAGTTATATTCTTGTATATAGGGGCAGTATTATAGTAGTTATATTCTTGTACATAGGGGCAGTATTATAGTAGTTATATTCATGTACATGGGGAAATATTATAGTAGTTATATTCTGTACATAGGGGCAGTATTATAGTAGTTATATTCTTGTACATAGGGGCAGTATTATAGTAGTTATATTCATGTACATGGGGAAATATTATAGTAGTTATATTCTGTACATAGGGGCAGTATTATAGTAGTTATATTCTTGTACATAGGACCAGTATTATAGTAGTTATATTCTTATACATGGGGCAGTATTATAGTAGTTATATTCTTGTATATAGGACCAGTATTATAGTAGTTATATTCTTATACATGGGGCAGTATTATAGCAGTTATATTCTTGTACATAGGAGCAGTATTATAGTAGTTATATTCTTGTATATAGGGGCAGTATTATAGTAGTTATATTCTTGTACATAGAGGGCAGTATTATAGTAGTTATATTCTTGTATATAGGGGCAGTATTATAGTAGTTATATTCTTGTACATAGGGGCAGTATTATAGTAGTTATATTCATGTACATGGGGAAATATTATAGTAGTTATATTCTGTACATAGGGGCAGTATTATAGTAGTTATATTCTGTACATAGGGGCAGTATTATAGTAGTTATATTCTTGTACATGGGGAAATATTATAGTAGTTATATTCTGTACATAGGGGCAGTATTATAGTAGTTATATTCTTGTACATAGGGGGCAGTATTATAGTAGTTATATTCTGTACATAGGGGCAGTATTATAGTAGTTATATTCTTGTACAGATGAGGCAGTATTATAGTAGTTATATTCTTGTACATAGGAGCAGTATTATAGTAGTTATATTCTTGTACATAGGAGGCAGTATTATAGTAGTTATATTCTTGTACATAGGAGGCAGTATTATAGTAGTTATATTCTTGTACATAGGGGCAGTATTATAGTAGTTATATTCTTGTATATAGGGGCAGTATTATAGTAGTTATATTCTTGTACATAGAGGGCAGTATTATAGTAGTTATATTCTTGTACATGGGGAAATATTATAGTAGTTATATTCTTGTACATGGGGAAATATTATAGTAGTTATATTCTTGTACATAGGGAGCAGTATTATAGTAGTTATATTCTTGTACATAGAGGGCAGTATTATAGTAGTTATATTCTTGTACATAGGAGGCAGTATTATAGTAGTTATATTCTTGTACATAGGAGGCAGTATTATAGTAGTTATATTCTTGTATATAGGGGCAGTATTATAGTAGTTATATTCTTGTACATAGGAGCAGTATTATAGTAGTTATATTCTTGTATATAGGAGGCAGTATTATAGTAGTTATATTCTTGTAGATAGGAGCAGTATTATAGTAGCTATATTCTTGTACATAGGGGCAGTATTATAGTAGTTATATTCTTGTACATAGGAGCAGTATTATAGTAGTTATATTCTTGTACATAGAGGGCAGTATTATAGTAGTTATATTCTTGTACATAGGAGCAGTATTACAGTAGTTATATTCTTGTACGTAGAGGGCAGTATTATAGTAGTTATATTCTTGTACATAGGAGCAGTATTATAGTAGTTATATTCTTATACATGGGGCAGTATTATAGTAGTTATATTCTTGTACATAGGGGCAGTATTATAGCAGTTATATTCTTGTACATAGGAGCAGTATTACAGTAGTTATATTCTTGTACGTAGAGGGCAGTATTATAGTAGTTATATTCTTGTACATAGGAGCAGTATTATAGTAGTTATATTCTTATACATGGGGCAGTATTATAGTAGTTATATTCTTGTACATAGGGGCAGTATTATAGCAGTTATATTCTTGTACATAGGAGCAGTATTATAGTAGTTATATTCTTGTATATAGGGGCAGTATTATAGTAGTTATATTCTTGTACATAGAGGGCAGTATTATAGTAGTTATATTCTTGTATATAGGGGCAGTATTATAGTAGTTATATTCTTGTACATAGGGGCAGTATTATAGTAGTTATATTCTTGTATATAGGAGCAGTATTATAGTAGTTATATTCTTGTACATAGAGGGCAGTATTATAGTAGTTATATTCTTGTACATGGGGAAATATTATAGTAGTTATATTCTGTACATAGGGGCAGTATTATAGTAGTTATATTCTTGTACATAGGGGGCAGTATTATAGTAGTTATATTCTTGTACAGATGAGGCAGTATTATAGTAGTTATATTCTTGTACATAGGAGCAGTATTATAGTAGTTATATTCTTGTACATAGGAGGCAGTATTATAGTAGTTATATTCTTGTACATAGGAGGCAGTATTATAGTAGTTATATTCTTGTACATAGGGGCAGTATTATAGTAGTTATATTCTTGTATATAGGGGCAGTATTATAGTAGTTATATTCTTGTACATAGAGGGCAGTATTATAGTAGTTATATTCTTGTACATGGGGAAATATTATAGTAGTTATATTCTTGTACATGGGGAAATATTATAGTAGTTATATTCTTGTACATAGGGAGCAGTATTATAGTAGTTATATTCTTGTACATAGAGGGCAGTATTATAGTAGTTATATTCTTGTACATAGGAGGCAGTATTATAGTAGTTATATTCTTGTACATAGGAGGCAGTATTATAGTAGTTATATTCTTGTATATAGGGGCAGTATTATAGTAGTTATATTCTTGTACATAGGAGCAGTATTATAGTAGTTATATTCTTGTATATAGGAGGCAGTATTATAGTAGTTATATTCTTGTAGATAGGAGCAGTATTATAGTAGCTATATTCTTGTACATAGGGGCAGTATTATAGTAGTTATATTCTTGTACATAGGAGCAGTATTATAGTAGTTATATTCTTGTACATAGAGGGCAGTATTATAGTAGTTATATTCTTGTACATAGGAGCAGTATTACAGTAGTTATATTCTTGTACGTAGAGGGCAGTATTATAGTAGTTATATTCTTGTACATAGGAGCAGTATTATAGTAGTTATATTCTTATACATGGGGCAGTATTATAGTAGTTATATTCTTGTACATAGGGGCAGTATTATAGCAGTTATATTCTTGTACATAGGAGCAGTATTATAGTAGTTATATTCTTGTATATAGGGGCAGTATTATAGTAGTTATATTCTTGTACATAGAGGGCAGTATTATAGTAGTTATATTCTTGTATATAGGGGCAGTATTATAGTAGTTATATTCTTGTACATAGGGGCAGTATTATAGTAGTTATATTCTTGTATATAGGGGCAGTATTATAGTAGTTATATTCTTGTACATAGAGGGCAGTATTATAGTAGTTATATTCTTGTACATGGGGAAATATTATAGTAGTTATATTCTGTACATAGGGGCAGTATTATAGTAGTTATATTCTTGTACATAGGAGCAGTATTATAGTAGTTATATTCTTGTACATAGGAGGCAGTATTATAGTAGTTATATTCTTGTACATAGAGGGCAGTATTATAGTAGTTATATTCTTGTATATAGGGGCAGTATTATAGTAGTTATATTCTTGTACATAGAGGGCAGTATTATAGTAGTTATATTCTTGTATATAGGGGCAGTATTATAGTAGTTATATTCTTGTATATAGGGGCAGTATTATAGTAGTTATATTCTTGTACATAGGAGCAGTATTATAGTAGTTATATTCTTGTACATAGGAGCAGTATTATAGTAGTTATATTCTTGTACATAGGAGCAGTATTATAGTAGTTATATTCTTGTACATAGAGGGCAGTATTATAGTAGTTATATTCTTGTATATAGGGGCAGTATTATAGTAGTTATATTCTTGTACATAGAGGGCAGTATTATAGTAGTTATATTCTTGTATATAGGGGCAGTATTATAGTAGTTATATTCTTGTATATAGGGGCAGTATTATAGTAGTTATATTCTTGTATATAGGGGCAGTATTATAGTAGTTATATTCTTGTACATAGGAGCAGTATTATAGTAGTTATATTCTTGTACATAGGAGCAGTATTATAGTAGTTATATTCTTGTACATAGGAGGCAGTATTATAGTAGTTATATTCTTGTACATAGAGGGCAGTATTATAGTAGTTATATTCTTGTATATAGGGGCAGTATTATAGTAGTTATATTCTTGTACATAGAGGGCAGTATTATAGTAGTTATATTCTTGTATATAGGGGCAGTATTATAGTAGTTATATTCTTGTATATAGGGGCAGTATTATAGTAGTTATATTCTTGTACATAGGAGCAGTATTATAGTAGTTATATTCTTGTACATAGGAGCAGTATTATAGTAGTTATATTCTTGTACATAGGAGCAGTATTATAGTAGTTATATTCTTGTACATAGAGGGCAGTATTATATAAGTTATATTCTTGTATATAGGGGCAGTATTATAGTAGTTATATTCTTGTACATAGAGGGCAGTATTATAGTAGTTATATCATACCTCCCAACCGTCCCGGATCTAGCGGGACTGTCCTGATTTTGACAGTCAGCCCCGCGATCCCGGGCGGGACATTAATTGTCCCGCACTGGTTGGGAGGTGTGTGTATCACCCGGTCAGCTGAGAGCTCCCTGAGTCCCTGCAACCGCCCGCACAGCAGCAAACCACATGATGGCTGCTCTGTGCACAGGACCTGTGATGAGGTCACATGATGGGCGGAGTCAGGGGGTCACATGATCGGGAGGAGGACCTTCGTGTACAGGACGTTGCTGGTTGTCATGGCGCCGGAGGAGGGTAAGGCAGCGT
The DNA here is from genome assembly GCF_032444005.1 of Ranitomeya imitator. Classification (NCBI taxonomy): domain Eukaryota; kingdom Metazoa; phylum Chordata; class Amphibia; order Anura; family Dendrobatidae; genus Ranitomeya; species Ranitomeya imitator. Next base: position 446,420,073 of record NC_091283.1, on the reverse strand, counting down.
ATGTGTGAGGTCAGGAGATGTTTACAGTGTGGATGTAGCAGAGCCGTGTGTGTACGAGGTGTATGAATCAGGGCAGCGTGTGACAGGTGTATGGAGCGGAGTCGTAGGTGTACGGAGCCGTGTGTACGAGGTGTATGGAGCCGTGTGCATGAGGTGTACGGAGCGCAGCCGCGTGTGTACGAGGTGTGCGGAGCGCAGCCGCGTGTGTACGAGGTGTGCGGAGCACAGCCGCGTGTGTACGAGGTGTACGGAGCGGAGCCGCGTGTGTACGAGGTGTACGGAGCGGAGTCGCGTGTGTACGAGGTGTACAGAGCACAGCCGCGTATGTACGAGGTGTACGGAGCACAGCCGCGTGTGTACGAGGTGTACGGAGCACAGCCGCGTGTGTACGAGGTGTACGGAGCGGAGTCGTGTGTACGAGGTGTACGGAGCACAGCCGCGTGTGTACGAGGTGTACGGAGCGGAGTCGTGTGTACGAGGTGTACGGAGCACAGCCGCGTGTGTACGAGGTGTACGGAGCGGAGTCGTGTGTACGAGGTGTACGGAGCACAGCCGCGTGTGTACGAGGTGTACGGAGCACAGCCGCCTGTGTACGAGATGTACGGAGCACAGCCGCGTGTGTATGAGGTTTACGGAGCACAGCCGCGTGTGTACGAGGTGTACGGAGCGGAGTCGTGTGTACGAGGTGTACGGAGCACAGCCGCGTGTGTTCGAGATGTACAGAGCACAGCCGCGTGTCTATGAGGTGTACGGAGCACAGCCGCCTGTGTACGAGATGTACGGAGCACAGCCGCATGTGTACGAGGTGTACGGAGTAGTGCCGTGTGTACGAGATGTATGGAGAGGAGCCATATGTGTATGAGGTGTACGCAGTGGAGCCGTGTGTGTGCAAGGTATACGGAGCGGAGCAGCTTGTGCAATGTGTATGGAGCGGAGCGGTGTGTGTATGAGGTGTACGGAGTAGTGCCGTGTGTACGAGATGTATGGAGCGGAGCCGTGTGTACGAGATGTATGGAGCGGAGCCGTGTGTGCATGAGGTGTATGGAGCGGAGACGTGTATGAGGTGTATGGAGCAGAGCTGAATGTGTACGAGGTGTACGGAGCGGAGCCATGTGTATGAGATGTATGGAGTGGAGCCGTGTGAACGGAGCGGAGCCGTGTGTGCAAAGTGTACGGAGCGCAACCGCGTGTGTAGGAGTAGCTATGTGCGGCCATTATACAGTATGGAGCATCATGTGCGGTCATTATACAGTATGGAGCATCATGTGCGGTCATTATACAGTATGGAGCATCATGTGTAGTCATTATACAGTATAGAGCATCATGTGCGGTCATTATACAGTATGGAGCATCATGTGCGGTTATTATACAGTATGGAGCATCATGTGCGGTAATTATACAGTATGGAGCATCATGTGTAGTCATTATACAGTATGGAGCATCATGTGCGGCTATTATACAGTATGGAGCATCATGTGGGGCCATTATACAGTATTGAGCATCATGTGGGGCCATTATACAGTATGGAGCATCATGTGGGGCCATTATACAGTATTGAGCATCATGTGCGGCTATTATACAGTATAGAGCATCATGTGCGGTCATTATACAGTATGGAGCATCATGTGCGGTAATTATACAGTATGGAGCATCATGTGTAGTCATTATACAGTATGGAGCATCATGTGCGGCTATTATACAGTATGGAGCATCATGTGCGGCTATTATACAGTATGGAGCATCATGTGTGGCCATTATACAGTATTGAGCATCATGTGTGGCCATTATACAGTATTGAGCATCATGTGCGGCTATTATACAGTATTGAGCATCATGTGGGGCCATTATACAGTATTGAGCATCATGTGGGGCCATTATACAGTATTGAGCATTGTGGGGCCATTATACAGTATGGAGCATCATGTGTAGTCATTATACAGTATGGAGCATCATGTGCGGCTATTATACAGTATGGAGCATCATGTGCGGCTATTATACAGTATGGAGCATCATGTGTGGCCATTATAGAGTATTGAGCATCATGTGTGGCCATTATACAGTATTGAGCATCATGTGTGGCCATTATACAGTATTGAGCATCATGTGGGGCCATTATACAGTATTGAGCATCATGTGGGGCCATTATACAGTATTGAGCATCATGTGGGGCCATTATACAGTATTGAGCATTGTGGGGCCATTATACAGTATGGAGCACTGTGTGGCCATATTTTTTTGTTTATAATAATTCTTTATGAACAGTGTGATCAGCAGTGCTAAATGGGTGTGGTTGAGACGTGGATATGGGTGGGAGTAGTGAATGGGTGTGGTCAGAGGCGTGGCCTAAAATTTGCCGCGGCGTGCGTTGCGCGCCGCAAACTTTTTCCCTCTTTCCCAGCTTCAAAAGTTGGGAGCTATGGTTATATTCTTGTATATAGGGGCCGTATTATAGTAGTTATATTCTTGTACATAGAGGGCAGTATTATAGTAGTTATATTCTTGTATATAGGGGCAGTATTATAGTAGTTATATTCTTGTACATAGAGGGCAGTATTATAGTAGTTATATTCTTGTATATAGGGGCAGTATTATAGTAGTTATATTCTTGTACATAGGAGGCAGTATTATAGTAGTTATATTCTTGTACATAGGGGGCAGTATTATAGTAGTTATATTCTTGTACATAGGGGGCAGTATTATAGTAGTTATATTCTTGTACATAGGGGCAGTATTATAGTAGTTATATTCTTGTATATAGGGGCAGTATTACAGTAGTTATATTCTTGTATATAGGGGCCGTATTATAGTAGTTATATTCTTGTACATAGGGGCAGTATTATAGTACTTATATTCTTGTACATAGGGGCAGTTTTATAGTAGTTATATTCTTGTATATAGGGGCAGTATTATAGTACTTATATTCTTGTACATAGGGGCAGTTTTATAGTAGTTATATTCTTGTACATAGGGGCAGTATTATAGTAGTTATATTCCTGTACATAGGGGCAGTATTATAGTAGTTATAGTCTTGTACATAGGGGCAGTTTTATAGTAGTTATATTCTTGTACATATGAGCAGTATTACAGTAGTTATATTCTTGTATATAGGGGCAGTATTACAGTAGTTATATTCTTGTACATAGGGGACAGTATTATAGTAGTTATATTCTTGTATATAGGGGCAGTATTACAGTAGTTATATTCTTGTGTATAGGGGCCGTATTATAGTAGTTATATTCTTGTACATAGGGGCAGTATTATAGTAGTTATATTCTTGTACATAGGGGCAGTTTTATAGTAGTTATATTCTTGTACATAGGGGCAGTATTATAGTAGTTATATTCTTGTACATATGAGCAGTATTACAGTAGTTATATTCTTGTATATAGGGGCAGTATTATAGTAGTTATATTCTTGTATATAGTGGCAGTATTACAGTAGTTATATTCTTGTACATAGGGGACAGTATTATAGTAGTTATATTCTTGTACATAGGGGCAGTATTATAGTAGTTATATTCTTGTACATAGGGGCAGTATTATAGTAGTTATATTCTTGTACATAGGGGCAGTATTATAGTAGTTATATTCTTGTATATAGGGGCAGTATTACAGTAGTTATATTCTTGTATATAGGGGCAGTATTATAGTAGTTATATTCTTGTATATAGGGGCCGTATTATAGTAGTTATATTCTTGTATATAGGGGCCGTATTATAGTAGTTATATTCTTGTACATAGGGGGCAGTATTATAGTAGTTATATTCTTGTACATAGAGGGCAGTATTATAGTAGTTATATTCTTGTATATAGGGGCAGTATTATAGTAGTTATATTCTTGTATATAGGGGCAGTATTATAGTAGTTATATTCTTGTATATAGGGGCAGTATTATAGTAGTTATATTCTTGTATATAGGGGGCAGTATTATAGTAGTTATATTCTTGTACATAGAGGGTAGTATTATAGTAGTTATATTCTTGTATATAAGGGCAGTATTATAGTAGTTATATTCTTGTATATAGGGGCAGTATTATAGTAGTTATATTCTTGTATATAGGGGCAGTATTATAGTAGTTATATTCTTGTATATAGGGGCAGTATTATAGTAGGTATATTCTTGTACATAGGGGGCAGTATTATAGTAGTTATATTCTTGTATATAGGGGCAGTATTATAGTAGTTATATTCTTGTACATAGGGGGCAGTATTATAGTATTTATATTCTTGTACATAGAGGCAGTATTATAGTAGTTATATTCTTGAACATAGGGGGCAGTACTATAGTAGTTATATTCTTGTACATAGAGGCAGTAATATAGTAGTTATATTCTTGAACATAGGGGGCAGTATTATAGTAGTTATATTCTTGTATATAGGGGCAGTATTACAGTAGTTATATTCTTGTATATAGGGGCAGTATTATAGTAGTTATATTCTTGTACATAGGGGAAGTATTATAGTAGTTATATTCTTGTACATAGGGGCAGTATTATAGTAGTTATATTCTTGTATATAGGGGCAGTATTACAGTAGTTATATTCTTGTATATAGGGGCAGTATTATAGTAGTTATATTCTTGTATATAGGGGCCGTATTATAGTAGTTATATTCTTGTATATAGGGGCAGTATTATAGTAGTTATATTCTTGTACATAGGGGGCAGTATTATAGTAGTTATATTCTTGTACATAGAGGGCAGTATTATAGTAGTTATATTCTTGTATATAGGGGCAGTATTATAGTAGTTATATTCTTGTATATAGGGGCAGTATTATAGTAGTTATATTCTTGTATATAGGGGCAGTATTATAGTAGTTATATTCTTGTATATAGGGGGCAGTATTATAGTAGTTATATTCTTGTACATAGAGGGCAGTATTATAGTAGTTATATTCTTGTATATAAGGGCAGTATTATAGTAGTTATATTCTTGTATATAGGGGCAGTATTATAGTAGTTATATTCTTGTGTATAGGGGCAGTATTATAGTAGTTATATTCTTGTACATAGGGGGCAGTATTATAGTAGTTATATTCTTGTACATAGAGGGCAGTATTATAGTAGTTATATTCTTGTATATAGGGGCAGTATTATAGTAGTTATATTCTTGTATATAGGGGCAGTATTATAGTAGTTATATTCTTGTATATCGGGGCAGTATTATAGTAGTTATATTCTTGTACATAGGGGGCAGTATTATAGTAGTTATATTCTTGTATATAGGGGCAGTATTATAGTAGTTATATTCTTGTACATAGGGGGCAGTATTATAGTAGTTATATTCTTGTACATAGAGGCAGTATTATAGTAGTTATATTCTTGAACATAGGGGGCAGTATTATAGTAGTTATATTCTTGTACATAGAGGCAGTAGTCAGGGGTGGATTAAGGGTAGCCAGGGCCCCGGGCTGTTCAGACACTGTGGCCCCCCCCCGGTCATGTGACGGGGGTCATGTGACGGGGGTCATGTGACGGGGGTCATGTGATGGGGGGTCATGTGACGGGGGGTCATGTTATACCCGAACCAGATTATTCCAGAAAAATGGCCGGGCCCTACTGTAATCTATTAGGCTATGTGCACACGTTCAGGAATTCATGCAGAAAATTCCTGTGGAAATCCGGACATTTCTGCCAGATTTCCGCATGAAATCCGCATGCGTTTTTTTGCGCGGTTTTTGCGCGGTTTTGACGCGGTTTTTGCGCGGTTTTTCCCGGACATTTCCCAATGCATTAGACAGTGGGAAATCCGTGAAAAAAAACGCAAAATTAATGAACAGGTTCATTATTTTTCCGCAATGCGTTTTTCATGCGGAAAAACGCACATCATGTGAACGGAAATTGCGGATTCCATTATAAATGATGGGATGCTTAATGTATGCAGATTATCTGCGGTTTTATAGCGTTTTTATCGCGCAAAAACGCTAAAAAACGCAAATAATCTGCAACGTGTGCACATAGCCTTAAATATTTGTTAAAATCAGCAATAGAATTTAGGTATATTTTGACCAATAATATCACATACAAGGAACAAATACCACCACACCATGACCAGACCACAAATTACATCCACAGTGATCAAATAATATCACATACAAGGAACAAATACCATCGCACCATGTCAAGACCACATATTACCACCACTTGGTGACCAAATAGCACATACAAGGGACAAATACCACAACGCCATTTCCAGACCACATATTACCACCACATAGTGACTGAATACTACAATACTGATCAGTAATAAAAAAATAAAAAAACACAATACTATCACCATAAGTGCCAGTATTCACAGGAGATCTGTACTTAGTATGCAGTGTCTGTGTAGAGGTAATACAGAGATCATTGGTGGTATTATACACAGGAGCTCTGTATATAATGTATAGGTAATACAGTGATCACCGGTGACATTGTACACAGGACCTCTGTATATAGTATACAGTGTATAGTGTTAGTGTATAGGTAACACTGACTCACCAGTTACGTCTCTAGGTGAAGTCCTTCATCTTTCGTCCAGCACAGACCGCCATCATTTCTTCCAGCCAGGACTCGTTTCTGCAGGAAATAACACAGTTATCTCGAGATCCGCTAGCAGAACACATTACTTAATTTTTCACAACTTCTACATTACACCACATGAAGAAAAAAAGGCGATATAGTGTCACTCTGCACAGTAACAGGACCGCCCCCCAATTTAAAACAGTGTCCTCAAAAAATAAAATAAATACATCACTGCAGTAATAATTGTCATGATTCCAATGGCAGGGAATCACAAAAGGACAAGCACCAACGAGCTCTAGGGTGATGGAACCTGAGCTGACCGCGACCCTAAACCTGAACACACAAATAACAATAGCCGGGGAACGTGCCTACGTTGATCCTAGACGTCTCGCACCAGCCGAAGATCTAACTTCCCCTATTAGAAGAAACACAGACCTCTCTTGCCTCCAGAGAAATACCCCACAGAAATAGCAGCCCCCCACATATAATGACGGTGAAATGAGAGGAAGGCACATACACAGTATGAAATCAGATTCAGCAAAATGAGGCCCGCTAAAACTAGATAGCAGAGGATACAAAAGTAAACTGCGCGGTCAGCAAAAAAACCTTCAAAAAACCATCCTGTAATTACTTGAACTCATGTTCCAACTCATGGAACATGAGGAGCAATTACAGCCCGCTAGAGCAACCAGCAGCAAAGAAACAATTATATGCAAGCTGGACAAGACAAAAATAAATCAAAACGTGGAACAAGAAAATCAAAAACTTAGCTTGTCCTGAAGATTACTGAAGCCAGAAGCTGAGGTAACAAAACACTCTGATAACCTTGATAGCCGGCGGGGAAATGACAAGAAAGCCCGGTTAAATAGGAAACTCCCAAATCCTAATAGAACAGGTGAACACCAGAGACAGCAGAACACAAATCACCCAGTACCATCAGTAACCACCAGAGGGAGCCCAAAAACAGAACTCAGAACAGTACCCCCCCCTTGAGGAGGGGTCACCGAACCCTCACGAGAACCACCAGGGCGATCAGGATGAGCCCTATGAAAAGCGCGGACCAAATCATCAGCATGAACATCAGAGGCAACCACCCAAGAATTATCCTCCTGACCATAACCCTTCCACTTGACCAAATATTGGAGTTTCCGTCTGGAAACACGAGAATCCAAGATCTTCTCCACAACATACTCCAATTCTCCCTCCACCAGCACCGGAGCAGGAGGCTCAGGCGAAGGAACAACAGGTACCTCATACCTCCGCAACAACGACCGATGGAACACATTATGAATAGCAAACGATGCCGGGAGATCCAAACGAAACGACACAGGGTTAAGAATTTCCAAGATCCTATAAGGACCGATGAACCGAGGCTTGAACTTAGGAGAAGAGACCTTCATAGGAACAAAACGAGAAGACAACCACACCAAGTCCCCAACACGAAGTCGAGGACCCACGCGGCGACGGCGATTAGCAAACTGCTGAGCCTTCTCCTGGGACAACTTCAAATTGTCCACCACATGACTCCAAATCTGATGCAACCTATCCACCACCATGTCCACTCCAGGACAATCAGAAGGCTCCACCTGACCAGAGGAAAAACGAGGATGAAACCCCGAATTACAAAAGAAAGGAGAAACCAAGGTAGCAGAACTAGCCCGATTATTAAGGGCAAACTCGGCCAGCGGCAAAAAGGTAACCCAGTCATCCTGATCAGCAGAAACAAAACACCTCAAATAAGTTTCCAAGGTCTGATTAGTTCGCTCCGTCTGGCCATTCGTCTGAGGGTGGAATGCAGACGAAAAGGACAAATCAATGCCCATCTTAGCACAGAACATCCGCCAAAATCTAGACACAAACTGGGATCCCCTGTCAGAAACGATGTTCTCCGGAATCCCATGCAAACGACCCACGTTCTGGAAAAACAGAGGGACCAACTCAGAGGAGGAAGGCAACTTAGGCAAGGGTACAAGATGAACCATTTTAGAAAAGCGGTCACACACAACCCAGATGACGGACATTTTTTGAGAGACAGGGAGATCCGAAATAAAGTCCATGGAAATGTGCGTCCAAGGCCTCTTCGGGATAGGCAAAGGTGACAACAATCCACTGGCTCGAGAACAGCAAGGCTTAGCCCGAGTACAAACCTCACAAGACTGCACAAAAGAACGCACATCCCTAGACAAGGAAGGCCACCAAAAAGACCTGGCCACCAAGTCTCTAGTACCAAATATTCCAGGATGACCTGCCAACACAGAAGAATGGACCTCAGAGATGACTCTACTGGTCCAGCTATCCGGAACAAACAGTCTCTCAGGCGGACAACGATCAGGTTTACCCGCCTGAAACTCCTGCAAAGCACGTCGCAAGTCTGGGAAGACGGCCGACAAAATCACCCCATCCCTAAGGATACCAGTGGGCTCAGAATTTCCAAGGGAGTCAGGCACAAAACTCCTAGAAAGAGCATCCGCCTTCACATTCATTGAACCTGGCAGGTATGAAACCACAAAATTGAAACGAGAGAAAAACAGTGACCAACAAGCCTGTCTAGGATTCAGACGCCTGGCAGACTCAAGGTAAATCAGATTTTTGTGATCAGTCAAGACCACCACACGATGTCTAGCACCCTCCAGCCAATGACGCCACTCCTCAAATGCCCACTTCATGGCCAAAAGTTCCCGATTACCCACATCATAATTCCGCTCAGTGGGCGAAAATTTTCTAGAAAAGAACGCACATGGCTTCATCACCGAGCAATCGGAGCTTCTCTGTGACAAAACAGCCCCCGCTCCAATCTCGGAAGCATCAACCTCAACTTGGAAAGGAAGCGAAACATCAGACTGACGCAACACAGGAGCAGAAGAAAACCGGCGTTTAAGTTCCTGAAAGGCCTCCACAGCCGCAGGAGACCAATCAGCAACATCAGCACCCTTCTTAGTCAGATCCGTCAAAGGCTTAACAACACTAGAAAAATTAGTTATGAAACGACGATAAAAATTAGCAAAGCCCAAGAACTTCTGTAGACTCTTAAGAGATGTAGGCTGCGTCCAGTCACAAATAGCTTGAACCTTGACGGGATCCATCTCAATAGTAGAAGGGGAAAAAATATACCCCAAGAAAGAAATCTTCTGGACTCCAAAGAGACACTTTGAGCCCTTTACAAACAAGGAATTAGCCCGCAGGACCTGAAACACCTTCCTGACCTGCTGAACATGAGACTCCCAGTCATCAGAAAAAACCAAAATATCATCCAAATACACAATCATAAATTTATCCAGATATTCACGGAAAATATCGTGCATAAAGGACTGGAAGACTGAAGGAGCATTAGAAAGTCCGAAAGGCATTACCAAATACTCAAAATGGCCCTCAGGCGTATTAAATGCGGTTTTCCACTCATCACCTTGCTTTATTCGTATAAGATTATACGCACCCCGGAGATCAATCTTAGTGAACCATTTAGCCCCCTTAATGCGAGCAAACAAATCAGTCAACAAAGGCAAAGGATACTGATATTTTACGGTAATCTTATTCAAAAGACGATAATCTATACAAGGTCTCAAGGACCCATCTTTCTTGGCCACGAAAAAAAAACCTGCTCCCAAAGGGGACGAAGATGGACGGATATGTCCCTTTTCCAAGGACTCCTTACCATAATCCCGCATAGCAGTATGCTCTGGCACTGACAGATTGAACAAACGACCTTTAGGAAATTTACTACCAGGAATTAAATCTATAGCACAATCGCAATCCCTGTGAGGAGGAAGCGAACTGAGCTTAGGCTCCTCAAAAACATCCCGATAATCCGACAAAAATACAGGAACCTCAGAAGGAGTAGATGAAGCGATAGAAATCGGAGGTGCATCATCATGAACCCCCTGACATCCCCAGCTTAACACAGACATTGTTTTCCAGTCAAGGACTGGATTATGAGTTTGTAACCATGGCAGACCAAGTACTAGAACATCATGTAAATTATACAGTACCAGGAAGCGAATCACCTCCTGATGAACGGGAGTCATACGCATGGTCACTTGTGTCCAGTACTGAGGTTTATTCATAGCTAAAGGTGTAGAGTCAGTTCCCTTCAAAGGAATAGGGACTTCCAGAGGCTCCAGACTAAACCCACATCGCTTGGCAAATGACCAATCCATAAGACTCAGGGCAGCGCCTGAATCTACATAGGCATCGACGGAAATGGCTGATAATGAACAAATCAGAGTCACAGACAGAATGAACTTAGACTGTAACGTACTAATGGCAACAGACTTATCAACCTTTTTTGTGCGTTTAGAGCATGCTGATATAACATGAGCTGAATCACCACAATAAAAGCACAACCCATTTTTCCGCCTATAGTTTTGCCGTTCACTTCTAGACTGAACTCTATCACATTGCATTGTCTCAAGTGCCTGTTCAGAAGACACCGCCAAATGGTGCACAGGTTTGCGCTCCCGTAAACGCCGATCAATCTGAATAGCCATAGTCATAGACTCTTTCAGACCCGTAGGCGCAGGGAACCCCACCATAACATCTTTAATGGCCTCAGAAAGGCCATCACTGAACTTTGCAGCCAGGGCGCACTCATTCCACTGAGTAAGCACTGACCATTTCCGAAATTTTTGACAATATATTTCTGCTTCATCTTGCCCCTGAGAGAGAGCTAATAAAGCTTTTTCAGCCTGAATCTCTTGGTTAGGTTCCTCATAGAGCAAACCCAATGCCAGAAAAAACGCATCCACATTAAGCAACGCAGGATCCCCTGGTGCCAATGCAAATGCCCAATTTTGAGGGTCACCCCGCAGGAAAGATATAATAATCTTAACCTGCTGAGCAGGGTCTCCAGAAGAGCGAGATTTCAAAGAAAGGAACAGCTTGCAATTGTTCCTAAAATTCAGAAAACTAGATCTATCTCCAGCAAAGAACTCTGGAATAGGAATTCTAGGTTCAGACATAGGAGCATGTACAACAAAATCTTGTATATTTTGAACCTTAGCAGCAAGATTATTCAAGCTGGAAGCTAAACTCTAGACGTCCATGATAAACAGCTAAGGTCAGAGCCATTCAAGGATTAAGAGGAGGAAAAAAAAAAAAAAAAAATCAGCCAGGCTGCAATTAGGGCTAGGTAGCAAACTCAGAGGAGAAAAAAAAAAAAAAAAAAAAAACTTCCTCAGACTACTTTTCCTCCTACTTCAGCCCAAACATTTTTGGCCGGCTATACTGTCATGATTCCAATGGCAGGGAATCACAAAAGGACAAGCACCAACGAGCTCTAGGGTGATGGAACCTGAGCTGACCGCGACCCTAAACCTGAACACACAAATAACAATAGCCGGGGAACGTGCCTACGTTGATCCTAGACGTCTCGCACCAGCCGAAGATCTAACTTCCCCTATTAGAAGAAACACAGACCTCTCTTGCCTCCAGAGAAATACCCCACAGAAATAGCAGCCCCCCACATATAATGACGGTGAAATGAGAGGAAGGCACATACACAGTATGAAATCAGATTCAGCAAAATGAGGCCCGCTAAAACTAGATAGCAGAGGATACAAAAGTAAACTGCGCGGTCAGCAAAAAAACCTTCAAAAAACCATCCTGTAATTACTTGAACTCATGTTCCAACTCATGGAACATGAGGAGCAATTACAGCCCGCTAGAGCAACCAGCAGCAAAGAAACAATTATATGCAAGCTGGACAAGACAAAAATAAATCAAAACGTGGAACAAGAAAATCAAAAACTTAGCTTGTCCTGAAGATTACTGAAGCCAGAAGCTGAGGTAACAAAACACTCTGATAACCTTGATAGCCGGCGGGGAAATGACAAGAAAGCCCGGTTAAATAGGAAACTCCCAAATCCTAATAGAACAGCTGGACACCAGAGACAGCAGAACACAAATCACCCAGTACCATCAGTAACCACCAGAGGGAGCCCAAAAACAGAACTCACAACAAATAATATCCCTTAATTAGCCCCTATGGTAATAATATTCCCCATCCTGGCCCCGTTTGTCTCATTCCTGGCTCCAGCCATATGTTCTCGCATCCTGCACTCATGAGTATCCATTCTACATTTCTACCCCATATGATCTCTCCATCCTGCCCCATCTGTCTCCATCGTATCCATCCTGCCCCATGATCCAATCCTGCCCCATGTCTTTCATTTTGCCCCGTGTCTCCAATCATGACCCGCATCTACATTCTGCCCATGCCTCCAGTCCTGCCCCCAGTGTGTCCAGCAATCTGCCCCAGTGTGTCCGGCATTGCCCCCAGTGTGTCCGACTCCAGCATATTGCCCCAGTGTGTCCAGCATTGCCCCCAGTGTGTCCAGCAATCTTCCCCAGTATGTCAAGCATATTGCCCCAGTGTGTCCAGCATTGCCCCCAGACAGTGTGTCCAGCAATCTTCCCCAGTATGTCAAGCATATTGCCCCAGTGTGTCCAGCAATCTGCCCCAGTGTGTCCAGCATATTACCACCAGTGTGTCCAGCAATCTGCCCCAGTGTGTCCAGCAATCTGCCCCAGTGTGTCCAGCATATTACCACCAGTGTGTCCAGCAATCTGCCCCAGTGTGTCCAGCATATTACCACCAGTGTGTCCAGCAATCTGCCCCAGTATGTCCAATTGTCCAGCATTGCCCACAGTGTGCCCAGCAATCTGCCACAGTGTGTCCAGCATTGCCCCAGTGTCTCTAGCATTGCCCCAGTGTCTCCAGCATTGCCCCAGTGTGCCCCAGCATTACCCCCAGACAGTGTGTCCAGCAATCTACCTCAGTGTGTCCAGCATATTACCCCCAGTGTGTCCAGCAATCTGCCCCAGTGTGTCCAGCATATTACCCCCAGTGTGTCCAGCAATCTACCTCAGTGTGTCCAGCATATTACCCCCAGTGTGTCCAGCAATCTGCCCCAGTATGTCCAGCATTGCCGTCAGTGTGTCCAGCATTGCTCCGGTGTCTCCAGCATTGCCCCAGTGTCTCCAGCATTGCCCCAGTGTCTCAAGCAATCATCTGCCCCCAGTGTGTCCAGCAATCTGCCCCAGTGTGTCCAGCATATTACCACCAGTGTGTCCAGCAATCTGCCCCAGTGTGTCCAGCATATTACCACCAGTGTGTCCAGCAATCTGCCCCACTATGTCCAGCATTCTGCCCAGTATGTCCAATTGTCCAGCATTGCCCACAGTGTGTCCAGCAATCTGCCCCAGTGTCTCCAGCATTGCCCCAGTGTCTCCAGCATTGCCCCAGTGTGTCCAGCATTGCCCCAGTGTGTCCAGCATTGTCCCCAGACAGTGTGTCCAGCAATCAACCTCAGTGTGTCCAGCATATTACCCCCAGTGTGTCCAGCAATCTGCCCCAGTGTGTCCAGCATATTACCCCCAGTGTGTCCAGCAATCTGCCCCAGTGTGTCCAGCATATTACCCCCAGTGTGTCCAGCAATCTACCTCAGTGTGTCCAGCATATTACCCCCAGTGTGTCCAGCAATCTGCCCCAGTATGTCCAGCATTGCCGTCAGTGTGTCCAGCATTGCCCCAGTGTCTCCAGCATTGCCCCAGTGTCTCCAGCATTGCCCCAGTGTCTCCAGCATTACCCCAGTGTCTCAAGCAATCATCTGCCCCCAGTGTGTCCAGCAATCTGCCCCAGTGTCTCCAGCATTGCCCCAGTGTGTCCAGCAATCATCTGCCCCAGTGTGTCCAGCAATCTGCCCCAGTGTGTCCTCCAGTATTGCCCCCAATGTGTCCAGCGATCTGCCCCAGTGTCTCCAGCATTGCCCCAGTGTGTCCAGCAATCATCTGCCCCAGTGTGTCCATCAATCTGCCCCAGTGTGTCCTCCAGTATTGCCCCCAATGTGTCCAGCAATCTGCCCCAGTGTCTCCAGCATTGCCCCAGTGTGTCCTCCAGCAATCTGCCCCAGTGTCTCCAGCATTGCCCCAGTGGGTCCTCCAGCATTGCCCCCAGTGTGTCCACCGTTAGCTTACAAAAAAAAAAAACGGGTCTCCTCACCTGACCTGGCGCTCCAGCGGCGAGCTCCCTCCAGCAGCGCACACTCGCCGGCGACTGACAATGACGTCAGACGCCAGCGATGTGTGCGCTGCGGCCGACATCAGCCGCCAGCCTCCAATTGGCTGGCGGCTGTTGTTGTTAACTATTGACGTGCGGGCGTGCAGCCGCACGTCAATAGGAAACCGCCGCAGTGCCGGAAGGGGCCCGGTGAGCAGACGAGACGGGGCCCGATGCGGGCCCCCTCTCTCTGCCCACTGGGTCCGGGGACACCACCTTTCACCACCACACTCAGGGCTCCGCCGCCATTCCTGGAGAGTGACGACCTTGTTTCACTTGCAGGCTGCGGCCAGTCGTCAGCTTCAGCCAGGGGCGCATTATCAGAGGGTCAATCTGTGCGGTGGCCCAGGGCCCCCCCACACCACTGGGCCCTGGGCTACCGCCCATATTGACCCTCTTATAATCCGCCCCTGGCAGTAGAATAGTAGTTATATTCTTGTACATAGGAGCAGTCATATAAAAATATATATAGCACGTCACTCTGTAACAAGAAGGTGCTCGGAGAGGGATACCACCCCCTTAATAAGTATAATTCAAAAAATTCCGGCACTCATAAAGTATGCAAATAAGATTTGTTCAAATGCAATCCCACTTTATGTAACGTTTCGGTCTGAAACTTAGACCTTCTTCAGACTGGGATTGAAAAAACAAAACAAAAAATGAGATCAAAACAATATATACATATACGCCTAAAATTTGATAGAAATATTCATCTCTGTATATACAACGTACAAAAATACATACAAAACAGAGGGGCGTAAGTTAGAGAGATATATATACACATTTTATACATAGCATATAGCATAGTATGGTATTACAAGAAAAATAGTATAAAGGGTCACGTCCATCAATTGAATAAGAAAAGCACTTCTAGGTTCCGAGGGATATATCTAGATGTAAACTAGTACACAGTAATCAAAAACAGCCGTGATTGATGCCAGCATAGAAATAACATAGAAGATACAACATTACACCTGTAGTGTGAACAGTATTTAAACAAATCCCAAAATTAAGCAATATAAGGTATCTCTAGTTCCATGGAGATAAAAATCAAAAAGCAAAAAGCCAAAAATGTGGCAGGGTTCTATGGAGAAAAAAATAAGAAAAAATAAAAAATAAAAAGAAAAGAGAAAAATTGTAGGTACAAAAAATGTGAGTACAAAAATTATGGCATGAGCTCAAAAGGGTAAGAAGTCTCATTTCCAAAACGGCATAACATCATAAAAGCCGCACAAAAAGAAAAGAAAAAACATCCTGAAGGATCAGAAGTGTGCATTAAGAAGGAGCTATATAAGTGCTTACCGGATTGCTGCAGCGTGGAAGGACTATAGAGTAGTCAGCGCAAGGGAAAAGGAAAAACTTCCTGTAGATAATAGCGCTGCACAGTGTGCAGCGCTATTATCTACAGGAAGTTTTTCCTTTTCCCTTGCGCTGACTACTCTATAGTCCTTCCACGCTGCAGCAATCCGGTAAGCACTTATATAGCTCCTTCTTAATGCACACTTCTGATCCTTCAGGATGTTTTTTCTTTTCTTTTTGTGCGGCTTTTATGATGTTATGCCGTTTTGGAAATGAGACTTCTTACCCTTTTGAGCTCATGCCATAATTTTTGTACTCACATTTTTTGTACCTACAATTTTTCTCTTTTCTTTTTATTTTTTATTTTTTCTTATTTTTTTCTCCATAGAACCCTGCCACATTTTTGGCTTTTTGCTTTTTGATTTTTATCTCCATGGAACTAGAGATACCTTATATTGCTTAATTTTGGGATTTGTTTAACCCCTTTACCCCCAAGGGTGGTTTGCACGTTAATGACCAGGCCAATTTTTACAATTCTGACCACTGTCCCTTTATGAGGTTATAACTCCGAAACGCTTCAACAGATCCTGGTGATTCTGACATTGTTTTCTCGTGACATATTGTACTTCATGATAGTGGTAAAATTTCTTTGATAGTACCTGCGTTTATTTGTGAAAAAAACGGAAATTTGGCGAAAATTTTGAAAATTTCGCAATTTTCAAACTTTGAATTTTTATGCAATTAAATCACAGAGATATGTCACACAAAATACTTAATAAGTAACATTTCCCACATGTCTCCTTTACATCAGCATAATTTTGGAACCAATTTTTTTTTTTGTTAGGGAGTTATAAGGGTTAAAAGTTGACCAGCAATTTCTCATTTTTACAACACCATTTTTTTTTAGGGACCACGTCTCATTTGAAGTCATTTTGAGGGGTCTATATGATAGAAAATGCCCAAGTGTGACACCATTCTAAAAACTGCACCCCTCAAGGTGCTCAAAACCACATTCAAGAAGTTTATTAACCCTTCAGGTGTTTAATAGGAATTTTTGGAATGTTTAAATAAAAATGAACATTTAACTTTTTTACACAAAAAATTTACTTCAGCTCCAATTTGTTTTATTTTACCAAGGGTAACAGGAGAAATTGGACCCAAAAAGTTGTTGTCCAATTTGTCCTGAGTACGCTGATACCCCATATGTGGCAGTAAACCACTGTTTGGGCGCATGGGAGAGCTCGGAAGGGAAGGAGCGCTATTTGACTTTTCAATGCAAAATTGACAGGAATTGAGATGGGACGCCATGTTGCGTTTGGAGAGCCACTGATGTGCCTAAACATTGAAACCCCCCACAAGTGACACCATTTTGGAAAGTAGACCCCCTAAGGAACTTATCTGGATGTGTGGTGAGCACTTTGACCCACCAAGTGCTTCACAGAAGTTTATAATGCAGAACCGTAAAAATAAAAAATCATATTTTTTCACAAAAATTATATTTTTGCCCCCAATTTTTTATTTTTCCAAGGGTAAGAGAAGAAATTGGACCTCAAAAGTTGTTGTCCAATTTGTCCTGAGTACGCTGATACCCCATATGTGGCAGTAAACCACTGTTTGGGCGCATGGGAGAGCTCGGAAGGGAAGGAGCGCAGTTTGACTTTTCAATGCAAAATTGACAGAAATTGAGATGGGACGCCATGTTGCGTTTGGAGAGCCACTGATGTGCCTAAACATTGAAACCCCCCACAAGTGACACCATTTTGGAAAGTAGACCCCCTAAGGAACTTATCTAGAGGTGTGGTGAGCACTTTGACCCACCAAGTGCTTCACAGAAGTTTATAATGCAGAACCGTAAAAATAAAAAATCATATTTTTTCACAAAAATTATATTTTTGCCCCCAATTTTTTATTTTTCCAAGGGTAAGAGAAGAAATTGGACCTCAAAAGTTGTTGTCCAATTTGTCCCGAGTACGCTGATGCCCCATATGTGGCAGTAAACCACTGTTTGGGCGCATGGGAGAGCTCGGAAGGGAAGGAGCGCCGTTTGACTTTTCAATGCAAAATTGACAGGAATTGAGATGGGACGCCATGTTGCGTTTGGAGAGCCACTGATGTGCCTAAACATTGAAACCCCCCACAAGTGACACCATTTTGGAAAGTAGACCCCCTAAGGAACTTATCTGGATGTGTGGTGAGCACTTTGACCCACCAAGGGCTTCACAGAAGTTTATAATGCAGAGCCATAAAAATAAAACAAAATTTTTTTCCCACAAAAATTATTTTTTAGCCCCCAGTTTTGTATTTTCCCTAGGGTAACAGGAGAAATTGGACCCCAAAAGTTGTTGTCCAATTTGTCCTGAGTACGCTGATACCCCATATGTGGGGGGGAACCACCGTTTGGGCGCATGGGAGGGTTCGGAAGGGAAGGAGCGCCATTTGGAATGCAGACTTAGATGGAATGGTCTGTAGGCGTCACATTGCGTTTGCAGAGCCCCTAATGTACCTAAACAGTAGAAACCCCCCACAAGTGACACCATTTTGGAAAGTAGACCCCCTAAGGAACTCATCTTGATGTGTTGTGAGAGCTTTGAACCCCCAAGTATTTCACTACAGTTTATAACGCAGAGCCATGCAAATAAAAAATATTTTTTTTTCCACAAAAATTATATTTTAGCCCCCAGTTTTGTATTTTTCCAAGGTTAGCAGGAGAAATTGGACCCTAAATGTTGTTGTCCAATTTGTCCTGAGTACGCTGATACCCGATATGTGGGGGGAACCACCGTTTGGGCGCATGGGAGGGCTCGGAAGGGAAGGAGCATCATTTGGAATGCAGACTTAGATGGATTGGTCTGCAGGCGTCACATTGCGTTTGCAGAGCCCCTAATGTACCTAAACAGTAGAAACCCCCCACAAGTGAGCCCATATTGGAAACTAGACCCCTCAATGAACTTATCTAGATGTGTTGTGAGAACTTTGAACCCCCAAGTGTTTCACTACAGTTTATAACGCAGAGCCGTGAAAATAAAAAATCTTTTTGTTTTCCCACAAAAATTATTTTTTAGCCCCCAGTTTTGTATTTTCCCAAGGGTAACAGGAGAAATTGGTCCACAAAAGTTGTTGTCCAATTTGTCCTGAGTACGCTGATACCCCATATGTTGGGGTAAACCCCTGTTTGGGCACACAGGAGAGCTCGGAAGGGAAGGAGCACTGTTTTACTTTTTCAACGCAGAATTGGCTGGAATTGAGATCGGACGCCATGTCGTGTTTGGAGAGCCCCTGATGTGCCGAAACAGTGGAAACCCCCCAATTATAACTGAAACCCTAATCTAAACACACCCCTAACCCTAATTCCAACGGTAACCCTAACCACACCTCTAACCCTGACACACCCCTAACCCTAATCCCAACCCTATTCCCAACTGTAAATGTAATCTAAACCCTAACCCTAACTTTAGCCCCAACCCTAACTGTAGCCCCAACCCTAACCCTAACCCTAGCCCTAACCCTAACCCTAGCCCTAACCCTAGCCCTAACCCTAGCCCTAACCCTAGCCCTAACCCTAGCCCTAACCCTAGCCCTAACCCTAGCCCTAGCCCTAACCCTAGCCCTAACCCTAGCCCTAACCCTAGCCCTAGCCCTAACCCTAGCCCTAACCCTAGCCCTAATGGGAAAATGGAAATAAATACATTTTTTTTTATTTTTCCCTAACTAAGGGGGGGATGAAGGGGGGTTTGATTTACTTTTATAGTGGGTTTTTTAGCGGATTTTTATGATTGGCAGCCGTCACACACTGAAAGACCCTTTTTATTGCAAAAAATATTTTTTGCAATACCACATTTTGAGAGCTATAATTTTTCCATATTTTGGTCCACAGAGTCATGTGAGGTCTTGTTTTTTGCGGGACGAGTTGCCGTTTTTATTGAAAACATTTTTGGGCACGTGACATTTTTTTATCGCTTTTTATTCCGATTTTTGTGAGGAAGAATGACCAAAAGCCAGCTATTCATGAATTTCTATTGGGGGAGGCGTTTATACCGTTCCGCGTTTGGTAAAATTGATAAATCAGTTTTATTCTTTGGGTCAGTACGATTACAGCGATACCTCATTTATATCATTGTTTTATGGTTTGGTGCTTTTATACGATAAAAACTATTTTACAGAAAAAATAATTATTTTTGCATCGCTTTATTCTCAGGACTATAACTTTTTTATTTTTTTGCTGATGATGCTGTATGGCGGCTCTTTTTTTGCGGGACAATATGACGCTTTCAGCGGTACCATGGTTATTTATATCTGTCCTTTTGATCGCGTGTTTTTTTTTCTTACGGTGTTTACTGAAGGGGTTAACTAGTGGGACAGTTTTATAGGTCGGGTCGTTACGGACGCGGCGATACTAAATATGTGTACTTTTATTGTTTTGTTTTTTTTATTTAGATGAAGAAATGTATTTATGGGAATAATATATTTTTTTTTTTTTCATTATTTTGGAATATTTTTTTTTATTTTTTTTACACATTTGGAAAATTTTTTTTTAACTTTTTTACTTTGTCCCAGGGGGGGACATCACAGATCAGTGATCTGACAGTTTGCACAGCACTCTGTCAGATCACTGATCTGACATGCAGCTCTGCAGCCTTCACAGTGCCTGCTCTGAGCAGGCTCTGTGAAGCCACCTCCCTCCCTGCAGGACCCGGATCCGCGGCCATCTTGGATCCGGGGCTCGAGCAGGGAGGGAGGTGAGGAGACCCTCGCAGCAACGCGATCACATCGCGTTGCTGCGGGGGGCTCAGGGAAGCCCGCAGGGAGCCCCCTCCCTGCGCGGTGCTTCCCTGCACCGCCGGCACATCGCGATCATCTTTGATCGCGGTGTGCCAGGGGTTAATGTGCCGGGGGCGGTCCGTGACTGCTCCTGGCACATAGTGCCGGATGTCAGCTGCGATAAGCAGCTGACACCCGGCCGCGATCGGCCGCGCTCCCCCCGTGAGCGCGGCCGATCGGCTATGACGTACTATCCCGTCCAGGGTCAGATAAGCCCAGGGCACCTCGACGGGATAGTACGTCTAAGGTCACAGAGGGGTTAAATACTGTTCACACTACAGGTGTAATGTTGTATCTTCTATGTTATTTCTATGCTGGCATCAATCATGGCTGTTTTTGATTACTGTGTACTAGTTTACATCTAGATATATCCCTCGGAACCTAGAAGTGCTTTTCTTATTCAATTGATGGACGTGACCCTTTATACTATTTTTCTTGTAATACCATACTATGCTATATGCTATGTATAAAATGTGTATATATATCTCTCTAACTTACGCCCCTCTGTTTTGTATGTATTTTTGTACGTTGTATATACAGAGATGAATATTTCTATCAAATTTTAGGCGTATATGTATATATTGTTTTGATCTCATTTTTTGTTTTGTTTTTTCAATCCCAGTCTGAAGAAGGTCTAAGTTTCAGACCGAAACGTTACATAAAGTGGGATTGCATTTGAATAAATCTTATTTGCATACTTTATGAGTGCCGGAATTTTTTGAATTGTACATAGGAGCAGTATTAGTTATATTCTTGTACATAGGGGGCAGTATTATAGTAGTTATATTCTTGTACATAGGAGCAGTATTATACTAGTTAAATTCTTGTACATAGGAGGCAGTATTATAGTAGTTATATTCTTGTACATAGGAGCAGTATTAGTTATATTCTTGTCCATAGGGGCAGTATTAGTTATATTCTTGTACATAGGGGGCAGTATTATAGTAGTTATATACTTGTACATAGGGGCAGTATTATAGTAGTTATATTCTTGTACATAGGGGCAGTATTATAGTAGTTATATTCTTGTACATAGGGAGCAGTATTATACTACTTATATTCTTGTACATAGGAGGCAGTATTATAGTAGTTATATTCTTGTACATAGGAGGCAGTATTATAGTAGTTATATTCTTGTACATAGGAGCAGTATTAGTTATATTCTTGTACATAGGGGCAGTATTATAGTAGTTATATTCTTGTACATAGGGGCAGTATTATAGTAGTTATATTCTTGTACATAGGGGCAGTATTATAGTAGTTACCGGTATATTCTTGTACATAGGGGCAGTATTATAGTAGTTATATTCTTGTACATAAGAGCAGTATTATAGTAGTTATATTCTTGTACATAGGGGCAATATTATAGTAGTTATATTCTTGTACATAGGGGGCAGTATTATAGTAGTTATATTCTTGTACATAGGGGGCAGTGTTGTGAATTCAGCTTTTGGTCTCTCTCCGGTGGTTGTAGAGGGTAATGCAGTTGTGCCTGGACTGCAGGATTGGACAGGTGTATCTACTAATTGCAAAACTGACTGGGGTATATAGCCTTGCAGGACTCTTTAGTCCCTGCCAGTTGTCCATTGTTTTTGGAAGATTCACTTCCCTTTTTTGTTGCCAAGAAGGATGGCTCCTTGAGACCCTGTATTGATTATCGCCTCTTGAATAAGATCACGGTCACATTTCAATACCCTTTGCCTTTGCTTACTGATTTGTTTGCTAGGATTAAGGGGGCTAGCTGGTTTACTAAGATTGACCTTCGAGGGGCATATAATCTTATTCGTATTAAGCAGGGTGACGAATGGAAAACTGCATTTAATTCGCCCGAAGGCCATTTTGAATACCTTGTGATGCCATTCGGACTCTCTAATGCCCCATCTGTGTTCCAATCCTTTATGCATGATATCTTTCGGAGTTATCTTGATAAATTCATGGTGGTATATTTGGATGATATTTTGATTTTTTCCAATGATTGGGAGTCTCATGTGAAACAGGTCAGGATGGTATTTCAGATCCTCCGTAATAATGCTTTATTTGTGAAGGGGTCAAAGTGCCTCTTTGGAGTGCAGAAGGTTTCTTTTTTGGGTTTCATTTTTTCTCCCTCATCTATAGAAATGGATCTGGTTAAGCTTCAGGCCATTCATGATTGGATTCAGCCCACATCTGTGAAGAGCCTTCAGAAATTCTTGGGCTTTGCTAATTTTTATCGTCGTTTCATTGCCAACTTCTCCAGTGTGGTTAAACCTCTGACCGATTTGACAAAGAAAGGCGCTGATGTGACGAATTGGTCCTCCGCGGCTGTTTCTGCCTTTCAGGAGCTTAAACGCCGATTTACTTCTGCCCCTGTGTTGCGTCAACCAGATGTTTCTCTTCCATTTCAGGTTGAGGTTGACGCGTCTGAGATTGGGGCAGGGGCCGTTTTGTCTCAGAGTAATTCTGATGGTTCCTTGATGAAACCGTGTGCCTTCTTTTCTCGGAAGTTTTCGCCTGCGGAACGCAATTATGATGTCGGCAATCGGGAGTTGTTGGCTATGAAGTGGGCATTTGAGGAGTGGCGACATTGGCTTGAGGGGGCCAAGCACCGTATTGTGGTCCTGACCGATCATAAGAATCTGATTTACCTCGAGTCTGCCAAACGGCTGAATCCTAGACAGGCTTGATGGTCCCTGTTTTTCTCCCGTTTTGATTTTGTGGTCTCGTACATTCCTGGTACTAAGAATGTTAAGGCGGATGCCCTCTCTAGGAGTTTTTTTCCTGATTCCCCTGGGGTTCTTGAGCCGGTCGGCATTCTGAAGGAAGGGGTGATTCTTTCTGCCATCTCCCCTGATTTACGACGGGTTCTTCAGGAATTTCAGGCTAATAAACCTGACCGCTCTCCAGTGGGGAAACTGTTTGTTCCTGGTAGATGGACTAGTAAAGTGATTTCTGAGGTTCATTGTTCTGTGTTGGCTGGCCATCCTGGGATTTTTGGTACCAGAGATTTGGTTGGTAGGTCCTTTTGGTGGCCTTCTTTGTCGCGGGATGTGCGTTCTTTTGTGCAGTCCTGTGGGATTTGTGCGCGGGCTAAGCCTTGCTGTTCCCGCGCTAGTGGGTTGCTTTTGCCATTACCGGTCCCTGGACACATATTTCTATGGATTTTATTTCCGATCTTCCTGTTTCCCAAAGAATGTCGGTTATCTGGCTTGTCTGTGACCGATTTTCTAAGATGGTTCATTTGGTGCCTTTGCCTAAATTGCCTTCTTCTTCTGATTTGGTTCCGTTGTTTTTCAGCATGTGGTACGTTTGCATGGTATTCCGGAGAATATTGTGTCCGACAGAGGTTCCCAGTTTGTTTCTAGGTTTTGGCGGGCCTTTTGTGCCAAGCTGGGCATCGATTTGTCTTTTTCTTCTGCATTTCATCCTCAGACTAATGGCCAGACTGAGCGAACTAATCAGACCTTGGAGACCTAT
Source organism: Ranitomeya imitator (assembly GCF_032444005.1). Lineage (NCBI taxonomy): Eukaryota > Metazoa > Chordata > Amphibia > Anura > Dendrobatidae > Ranitomeya > Ranitomeya imitator. Next base: position 446,395,947 of record NC_091283.1, on the reverse strand, counting down.
TTGAGATGCTTTGTGCCTGCTGATCAGGATGATTGGGTGGCTTTTTTGCCATTGGCCGAGTTTGCCCTTAATAATCGGGCTAGTTCGGCTACTTTGGTTTCGCCTTTTTTTTGTAATTTTGGTTTTCATCCTCGTTTTTCTTCTGGGCAGGTTGAGCCTTCTGACCTTCCTGGTGTGGATTCTGTGGTCGACAGGTTGCAGCGGATTTGGGCTCATGTGGTGGACAATTTGGTGTTGTCTCAGGAGGAGGCTCAACGTTTTGCTAACTGTCGTCGGTGTGTTGGTTCCCGGCTTCGGGTTGGGGATCTGGTTTGGTTATCTTCCCGTCATGTTCCTATGAAGGTTTCTTTCCCTAAGTTTAAGCTTCGATTTATTGGTCCTTATAGGATTTCTGAGATTATTAATCCGGTGTCCTTTCGCCTGGCGCCTCCGGCCTCTTTTGCTATTCATAATGTCTTCCATAGATCTTTGTTGCGGAAATATGTGGAGCCCGTTGTTCTCTCTGTTGATCCTCCGGCCCTTGTGTTGGTCGATGGGGAGTTGGAATATGTGGTTGAGAAGATTTTGGATTCTCGTTTTTCGAGGCGGAAGCTTCAGTACCTTGTCAAATGGAAGGGTTATGGCCAGGAGGATAATTCTTGGGTTTCTGCCTCTGATGTCCATGCCGCTGATTTGGTTCATACCTTTCATAGGGCTCATTCTGATCGGCCTGGGGGCTCTGGTGAGGGTTCGGTGACCCCTCCTCAAGTGGTGCGTACTGTTGTGAATTCAGCTTTTGGGCTCCCTCCGGTGGTTGTAGAGGGTAATGCAGTTGTGCCTGGACTGCAGGATTGGACAGGTGTATCTACTAATTGCAAAACTGACTGGGGTATATAGCCTTGCAGGACTCTTTAGTCCCTGCCAGTTGTCCATTGTTTTTGGAGGATTCACTTCCCTGCTGGTCTCTCCAGTTTGCTGTGCTTTTCTACAAAGATAAGTCCTGGCTTTTGGTTTTGCTGTCCTCCTTCTGTGGACCTTATAGTTCTGTGCATATTCATGTTTTTGTCTTGTCCAGCTTTGTCTGTGAAGGTTTTTTTTTTTTTGCAGCCAAGCTGTGTCTCTGGAGATGCAGATATACCCTTCATGTCTTTAGTCAGATGTGGTGACTTGTATTTTCTGTGGTGGATATTTTCTAGTGTTTTTTTACTGACCGCATAGTACTCTGTTCTATTCTTTCTTTTTAGCTAGTATGGCCTCCTATGCTAAATTCTGATTTCATGTCTGCGTATGTTATTTCCCTCTCCTCTCACCGTCAATATTTGTGGGGGGCTATTTTTCCTTTGGGGATTTTCTCTGAGGCAAGATAGGTTTCCTGTTTCTGTCTTTAGGGGAAGTTAGTTCTGAGGCTGTGCCGAGGGGTCTAGGGAGTGTTAGGTACCCCCACGGCTACTTCTAGTTGCGCTGCTAGGTTCAGGGTTTGCGGTCAGTACAGGGACCACCTTCTCCAGAGTCCGTCTCATGCTGCTCCTAGGCCACCAGATCATAACAGGGCAGTATTACAGTAGTTATATTCTTGTACATAGGGGTAGTCTTATAGTAGTTATATTCTTCTACATAGTAGCAGAATTATAATAGTTATATTCTTGTACATAGGAGCAGTATTATAGTAGCTATATTCTTGTACATAGGGGCAGTATTATAGTAGCTATATTCTTGTACATAGGGGACAGTATTATACTAGTTAGTTATATATACTACGTGGCTGTGCAATATACTACGTGGCCGTGCAATATACTACGTGGCTGTGCTATGTACTACGTGGCTGTGTTATATAGTACGTGGCTGTGCTATATACTACGTGGCTGTGCTATATACTACGTGGGCTGTGTTATATGCTACGTGGGCTGTGAGACTCTTTCGCCCAGGACCTTCAAAAACCTAGAGCTGGCCCTGGCTTCACTGATTGGTCGCGCCTGGCTGCAAACAATCAGCAACAGACGCAGTCCGGCTGCAAATTGGCGCAGGATTTGAACCACGCTTCGCTAATTGGTCGCACCTGGCCAGCCGAATCCTGTGTATTCATTGTATTATTCTGAAATCTTTATACATAAACTACATACATATTCTAGAATACCTAATGCGTTAGAATTGGGCCACCATCTAGTAGTAGTTATATTCTTGTACATAGGGGCAGTACTATGGTTGTTATGTTCTTGTATATAGGAGGCAGTATTATAGTAGCCATATTCTTGTATATAGGTGTCAGTATTATGGTAGTTATATTCTTGTATACAGGGGCAGTATTATATTAGTTACATTCCTGTCCATAGGTGGCAGTGTTATAGTTATATGTTGTGAATTCTGTTGTCGGGCTCCCTCCTGTGGTCATGAATGGTACTTCGGCTGGTTCTGTCCATGGACTTCCTCTGGTGGGTGTTTCTGAGTTTCCTTCCTCAGGTGTCGAGGTTAATTCGTTAGCTGGCTGCTCTATTTAACTCCACTTAGATCTTTGCTCCATGCCACCTGTCAATGTTCCAGTATTGGTCTAGTTCACTCCTGGATCGTTCTTGTGACCTGTCTTCCCAGCAGAAGCTAAGTTCCAGCTTGTATTTCTTTGGTTTGCTATTTTTCTGTCCAGCTCGCTATTTTTATTGTTGTCTTGCTTGCTGGAAGCTCTGGGACGTAGAGGGAGCGCCTCCGCACCGTGAGTCGGTGCGGAGGGTCTTTTTGCGCCCTCTGCGTGGTCTTTTTGTAGGTTTTTGTGCTGACCGCAAAGTAACCTTTCCTATCCTCGGTCTGTTCAGTAAGTCGGGCCTCACTTTGCTAAATCTATTTCATCTCTGTGTTTGTATTTTCATCTTTACTCACAGTCATTATATGTGGGGGGCTGCCTTTTCCTTTGGGGAATTTCTCTGAGGCAAGGTAGGCTTTATTTTTCTATCTTCAGGGCTAGCTAGTTCCTTAGGCTGTGCCGAGTTGCATAGGGAGCGTTAGGCGCAATCCACGGCTATTTCTAGTGTGTTTGATAGGATTAGGGATTGCGGTCAGCAGAGTTCCCACGTCCCAGAGCTCGTCCTTTATTATCAGAAACTATCAGGTCATTCCGTGTGCTCTTAACCACCAGGTCCATTATTGTCCTGACCACCAGGTCATAACAGTTATATTCCTGTACATAGGGGGCAGTGTTATAGTAGTTATATTCCTGTACATAGGGGACAGTATTGTAAGTTTTATTCTTGTATATAAGTGGCAGTATCTACTATATAATTTTCTAAGGGTCACTTCTGTCTTTTTGTCTGTCCTTCTGTCTGTCCTTCTGTCTGTCACAGATATTCATTGGTCACGGCCTCTGTCTGTCATTGAATCCAAGTCGCTGATTGGTCTTGCCAGCTGCCTGTCATGGCTGCCGCGACCAATCAGCGATGGCCACAGTCCGATTAGTCCCTCCCTACTCCCCTGCAGTCAGTGCTCGGTGCCCGCTCCATACTCCCCGCAGTCACCGTTCACACAGGGTTAATGCCAGCGGTAATGGACGCGGGTAACTCACTCCGTTACCGCCGCTATTAACCCTGTGTGTCCCCAACTTTTTACTATTGATGCTGCCTATGCAGCGTCAATAATAAAAGGATCTAATGTTAAAAATAATTAAAAAAGTAAAAAAATAAAAAATCATTATATACTCACCTTCTGCCGCCTTTCCCGCTCCTCGCGACGCTCCGGTAACCGCTCCATGCAAGCGGCAGGTTCCGTTGGCAAGGATGGTATGCGACAAGGACCTGCCATGATGTCACGGTCATGTGACCGCAACCTCATCACAGGTAGAGAAGGACCTGTCATGACGTCACGGTCATGTGACAGCGACGTCATCACGGGTCCTGCGCTACCAACCCTGGGACCGGAAGCTGCCGAGTGCACCACACACAGGCGACATGACTACAAGGGATCCCTCGGAAGGTGAGTATATGTTTATTTTTTAACCTGTAACATACGTGGCTGGGCAATATACTACGTGGCTGGGCGATATACTACGTGGCTGGGCAATATGCTACGTGGCTCTGTGCTGTATACTACGTCGCTGTGCAATATACTACGTGGCTGGGCAATATACTACGTGGCTCTGTGCTGCATACTATGTCACTGGGCAATATACTACGTAGCTGGGCAATATACTACGTAACTGGGCAATATACTACATGGCTGGGCAATATACTACGTGGCTGGGCAATATACTACGTGGCTGGGCAATATACTACGTGGCTCTGTGCTGTATACTACGTCACTGGGCAATATACTACGTGACTGGGCAATATACTGCGTGGCTGGGCAATATACTACGTGACTGGGCAATATACTACGTGACTGGGCAATATACTACGTGGCTGGGCAATATACATCGTGGCTCTGTGCAATATACTACGTAACTGGGCAATATACTACGTGGCTGGGCAATATACTACGTCACTGGGCAATATACTACGTGACTGGGCAATATACTACGTCACTGGGCAATATACTACATGGCTGGGCAATATACTACGTCACTGGGCAATATACTACGTCACTGGGCAATATACTACGTGACTGGGCAATATACTACATGGCTGGGCAATATACTACGTAACTGGGCAATATACTACGTAACTGGGCAATATACTATGTGGCTGGGCAATATACTACGTCACTGGGCAATATACTACGTGGCTGGGCAATATACTACGTCACTGGGCAATATACTACGTGACTGGGCAATATACTACATGGCTGGGCAATATACTACGTAATTGGGCAATATACTACGTGGCTGGGCAATATACTACATCACTGGGCAATATACTACATGGCTGGGCAATATACTACGTGGCTGGGCAATATACTACGTGACTGGGCAATATACTACGTGGCTGTGCAATATACTACGTGGTTGGGCAATATACTACGTGGCTGGGCAATATACTACGTGACTGGGCAATATACTACGTGGCTGGGCAATATACTACGTGGCTGGGCAATATACTACGTGGTTGGGCAATATACTACGTGACTGGGCAAAATACTACGTGGCTGGGCAATATACTACGTGACTGGGCAATATACTACGTGACTGGGCAATATACTATGTGGCTGGGCAATATACTACGTGACTGGGCAATATACTACGCAGCTGGGCAATATACTACGTGTGTCACGATCCATGTTTGGATCTGTGGCAGATCTGGTTTCCCTCTGACTGAAACCTTTTTTCCTTTCTGGTCATTGGGGTTTAATGCAGTTCCCCCAACACCCCCCCATCCCGGTGGCCGCTGGTGTTATTGCATTGCATTGCTGCTGGCTCAGCTGATGTTTGTGACCACTCCCACCATCCTTTATAAGGTCACCTGGTGCATCAGCTGACTGTTGGTTCTACAGGTCCTTTTAGGAGACCAACCTCGCAGTAGCAGCTCCCTGGTGTCAGCCAAGTATGGTGTTTGGAGCTCAGTTGCTGAACTATCTATGTTGTGGAGTCTGCAGCGGCGTGCACAAGCTAAGTTCTGAGTTTTGTTATTTTGTAGTTTGTGCATTCACCTTTTGGTATCGTGTTCCCCTCACTCTCGTATTGTTTATTTGCTTTGTGGTGCTGTTTACACTGTTCACCTCCTGGGGTGGGGATTGAGGTTTTCGTTCAGGGATTAACAGGAGACAGGGACAGGTCGGTGACTTGGGCCTCCCTACCTTCAAGGGTACCCCCAAGTTAAGGAAAGACAGGGCTTCCCCTAGCCTGAGGGGCAGTTCAGGGCCCAGATTCCTAATCTCCTGTCTTCCTAAACCCTGCTCCGTGACATTATAACCAACCATTCTGTTTTTTCTGGTGAGCCATGGCCCAAATGCAGGCCTTTGCCCAATTGCTACAGACACTCACCGAGGAGTGTAAGGTGCTGCGTAGTGAGGTGGTGCAGCAGCTGCAGCAAATGTTGGGGTTTTGAGCCTTGGCTCAGGTACAGGCTCAACAAGAACCCAAGATTTCTCTCTCAGACAGGTTCTCTGGAGGGAGAGATAAATTTTTGGTTTTTAAGGAAGCCTGCAATTTGTACTTCAGGCTCCGCCCTCGTTCATCAGGGAGTGAGAAACAACGGGTGGGAATCATCGTTTCCCTTCTTAAGGGTGATCCCCAATCCTGGGCCTTCTCCCTGCCGGTTCTCCATCCCTACGGTCAGTGGACGAGTTTTTTACGGCTCTAGCACTGGTGTATGGTGATCCAGATGGCGTCTCCCTGGCGGAATCCCGACTCCGTAAGATCAAGCAGGGGAGTCGGCCGGCTGAGGAGTACTGTTCAGAGTTCAGGAGGTGGGCCACTGACATACAGTGGAATGACCCTGCCCTTAGGAGCCATTTTGTGCAGGGTGTGTCCCCTAGGTTGCAAGATATTCTGCTGCAGTACGCAGCCCCCAGGTCATTGGAGGCCGCAATGTCCCTTGCCATCCGGATGGATAGGCGCTTGAGGGAGAGGCATACAACAAATGTGCCCCCCATAGTCCTTGCTAGGGAGGAGGACACACCTGGGCAGGCAGACGAACCCATGCTGGTGGGAGGAGTTGGTTCCCAAACTGGGTTGCCTGTGGTTCGCCGTGGAGTGGGGGCATGTTTCTACTGTGGGCAGACCGGTCATTTTATCAATGTCTGCCCAGCGCGTGCCAAAGTACCTGCACCATCTAAAGAGCCGCGTCCCCCTGGTCGTGTGGAGGGAGGCGACCAGGGTGTGTATATTTCCTCCATTTTGTTCGTGTCAGTGTACCTTACCTGCTGAGGTGGTTATTGGTGGGGTAACTGAGAATATTCCGGTGCTTGTGGACAGTGGAGCAGGAGTCAATTTGGTGGATGCTCATTTTGTCCAGACCCATGGCCTGATGAGTAGGACGCTAGCAAAACCCTTAAGCGTCCAGGCCATTGACTCTGCTCCGCTCAGCCAGGGGAGCATTACACAAGTTGTAGAAAATATACATCTGCGTATAGGGGCTTGTCATGAAGAGTCTTTATCATGCTATATCTTGGAGGGCATACCAACTCCCATGGTTTTAGGACTCCCTTGGTTGAAAAGACATAACCCGGTCATAGACTGGCAGTCCAGGGAAGTAGTCAGCTGGGGTCAGTCGTGTAAGGACTGCTGCCTGGGAGCTACGATCTCTGTCATTCTTCTAAAACCTACCCCTTCCCCTTCAGTGGGGGCAGCAGAGGTGCTGCCAGGGACTAGGGCCAAGACTTTACCCTCACTACAGGTTAACCCGGTGGATCAGAGACCTCTTAGGAGGAGGGGTCAGATGAGGGTGGTGGTTCCCTCGGAGCATTGTGGAGGTGTGAGTGTAGTGACACAGGGGGACGCCCCTGTCAATTCCTCAAAGAATTCTCCATCCTGTGGCAAACGTTTGCATGGAAATAGACGTTCAGGTCCGGACCTGTGTGTGAATGAGTACGTATGGGCGTCTACCAAAAACATCAGGTGGAAGTGTGCAACTGGGACCTGGAGTTCCAGGGTGATTGGGCCATATCGGGTGTCGGCCATTCTCAGCCCGGAGACTTTTCAGTTGGAGTTACCCCCAGTTATGCATGTACACAACTCATTCCCCAGGTCGGCGCTCTGGAGATTTGTGGCTCCTCCGGAGCCTACGTTGCTGGCATTTTCATCAGGTCGCGTTTGCCATGAACCTGAGAGTCAGGAGATTGACGAGGTGAACTCTGGTGGATTGAGGCGTCCTCACCGTAGGTAGGTCTGGTGAGGTCTGATGTTGAGTGTCCAGTGGCCACTCATTGAAAGGTGGGTACTTGTTATGATAAGGTAATTCAGTACCACAATGGACATAGAGGTCAGAGCACATACAGTGACCTGACAATAACCCAAAAACATAGAACGAGCTCTGAGACGTGGGAACTCTGCTGACCGCAATCCCTAATCCTCTCCAACCACACTAGAGGCAGCCGTGGATTGCGCTTAACGCTCCCTATGCAACTCGGCACAGCCTGAGAAACTAGCTAGCCTGAAGATAGAAAATAAGCCTACCTTGCCTCAGAGAAATACCCCAAAGGAAAAGGCAGCCCCCACATGTAATGACTGTGAGTTAAGATGAAAAGACAAACGTAGAGATGAAATAGATTTAGCAAAGTGAGGCCCGACTTTCTGAACAGAGCGAGGATAGGAAAGGTAACTTTGCGGTCAACACAAAACCCTACAAAAACCACGCAAAGGGGGCAAAAAGACCCTCCGTACCGAACTAACGGCACGGAGGTACACCCTCTGCGTCCCAGAGCTTCCAGCAAGCAGAAAAAAACAAATAGACAAGCTGGACAGAAAAAAACAGCAAACAAAATAGCAAAGCGGAACTTAGCTATGCAGACAGCAGGCCACAGGAACGATCCAAGAGGAAACAGGTCCAATACTAGAACATTGACTGGAGGCCAGGATCAAGGCACTAGGTGGAGTTAAATAGAGCAGCACCTAACGACTTCACCACATCACCTGAGGAAGGAAACTCAGAAGCCGCAGTACCACTTTCCTCCACCAACGGAAGCTCACAGAGAGAATCAGCCGAAGTACCACTTGTGACCACAGGAGGGAGCTCTGCCACAGAATTCACAACAGGTACTGTCACGATCCATGTTTGGATCTGTGGCAGATCTGGTTTCCCTCTGACTTAAACCTTTTTTCCTTTCTGGTCATTGGGGGTTAATGCAGTTTCCCCCCCCCCCCTGGTGGCTGCTGGTGTTATTGCATTGCATTGCTGCTGGGTCAGCTGATGTTTGTGACCACTCCCACCATCCTTTATAAGGTCACCTGGTGCATCAGCTGACTGTTGGTTATACAGGTCCTTTTAGGAGACCAACCTCGCAGTAGCAGCTCCCTGGTGTCAGGCAAGTCTGGTGTTTGAAGCTCAGTTGCTGAACTATCTATGTTGTGGAGTCTGCAGCGGCATGCAGAAGCTAAGTTCTAAATTTTGTTATTTTGTAGTTTGTGCATTCACCTTTTGGTATCGTGTTCCCCTCACTCTCATATTGTTTATTTGCTTTGTGGTGCTGTTTACACTGTTCACCTCCTGGGATGGGGGTTGAGGGTTTAGTTCAGGGATTAACAGGAGACAGGCACAGGTCGGTGACTTGGGCCTCCCTACCTTCAAGGGTACCCCCAAGTTAAGGAAAGACAGGGCTTTGTTGTGAGTTCTGTTTTTGGGCTCCCTCTGGTGGTTACTGATGGTACTGGGTGACTTGTCTTTCCTGGGTTTCTGGGTTCCACCTGTTCCATCAGCATATGGGAGTTTCCTATTTAACCTGGCTTTGCTGGCATTTCCTCGCCGGTTATCAATGTATCCAGTGTGTCTTGTTACCTCTGCTCCCTGCTCCTAGAACCTTCTGGACAAGCTAAGTTTGGATTTTCCTGTTTTGTGTTTTGCTTAATTTGGTTTTTAGTCCAGCCTGCAGATATGTGATTCTCTGCTGCTGGTTGCTCTAGTGGGCTGAAATTGCTTTTCATGTACCATGAGTTGGCACATGAGTTCAAGTAATTTCAGGATGGGTTTTTGAAGGGTTTTTCGCTGACCGCGCAGTTCACTTTTGTATCCTCTGCTATCTAGCTTTAGCGGGCCTCATTTTGCTGAAACTGTTTTCATACTACGTATGTGCTTTCCTCTCATTTCACCGTCATTATATGTGGGGGGCTGCTATTTGCTGTGGGGTATTTCTCTGGAGGCAAGAGAGGTCTGTGTTTCTTCTGATAGGGGAAGTTAGATCTTCGGCTGGAGCGAGACGTCTAGGATCATCGTAGGCACGTTCCCCGGCTACTTTTATTTGTGTGTTAGGTTCAGGGTCGCGGTCAGCTCAGGTTCCATCGCCCTAGAGCTTGTTTGTATCTGTGCTTGTCCTTTTTGTGATCCCCTGCCATTGGGATCATGACAGTATAACCGGCCCACAAAGTGTTAATTGTATTGGCTGAAGTAGGAGGATAAGTAGTCTGAGGAAGTTTTTTTTTTTTTTTCCCCTCAGAGTTTGCTGCCTAGCCTTATTGCAGCCTGGCTACTTCCTCCTCCTCTTAATCTTTGAATGGCTCTGATTTCAGCTGTTTATCATGGACGTCCAGAGTTTGGCTTCCAGCCTGAATAATCTTGCCACTAAGGTTCAAAATATACAGGATTTTGTTGTACATGCTCCTATGTCTGAACCTAGAATTCCTGTCCCAGAGTTTTTTTCTGGAGATAGATCTCGTTTTCTGAATTTTAGGAACAATTGCAAGTTGTTTCTTTCTTTGAAATCTCGCTCCTCTGGAGACCCTGCTCAGCAAGTCAAGATAATTATATCTTTCCTGCGGGGTGACCCTCAGGATTGGGCATTTGCATTGGCACCAGGGGACCCTGCGTTGCTTAATGCAGATGCAGATTTTCTGGCATTGGGTTTGCTCTATGAGGAACCTAACCAAGAGATTCAGGCTGAAAAAGCTTTGTTGGCCCTCTCTCAGGGGCAAGATGAAGCAGAAATTTATTGCCAAAAATTTCGGAAGTGGTCGGTACTTACTCAGTGGAATGAGTGCGCTCTGGCTGCAAAGTTTAGAGATGGCCTTTCTGAGGCCATTAAAGATGTTATGGTGGGGTTCCCTGCGCCTGCTGGTCTGAATGAGTCTATGACTATGGCTGTTCAGATTGATCGGCGTTTACGGGAGCGCAAACCTGTGCATCATTTGGCGGTGTCGTCTGAACCGTCACCTGAGATAATGCAATGTGATAGAATTCAGTCCAGAAGTGAACGGCAAAAGTATAGGCGGAAAAAAGGGTTGTGCTTTTATTGTGGTGATTCAGCTCATGTTATATCAGCATGCTCTAAACGCACAAAAAAGGTTGATAAGTCTGTTGCCATTAGTACTTTACAGTCTAAGTTCATTCTGTCTGTGACTCTGATTTGTTCATTATCATCCATTTCCGTCGATGCCTATGTGGATTCAGGCGCTGCCCTGAGTCTTATGGATTGGTCATTTGCCAATCGCTGTGGGTTTAGTCTGGAGCCTCTGGAAGTCCCTATTCCTTTGAAGGGAATTGACTCTACACCTTTGGCTATGAATAAACCTCAGTACTGGACACAAGTGACCATGCGTATGACTCCCGTTCATCAGGAGGTGATTCGCTTCCTGGTACTGTATAATTTGCATGATGTTCTAGTACTTGGTCTGCCATGGTTACAAACTCATAATCCAGTCCTTGACTGGAAATCAGTGTCTGTGTTAAGCTGGGGTTGTCAGGGGGTTCATGATGATGCACCTCCGATTTCTATTGCTTCATCTACTCCTTCTGAGATTCCTGTGTTTTTGTCTGACTATCGGGATGTTTTTGAGGAGCCTAAGCTCAGTTCGCTTCCTCCTCACAGGGATTGCGATTGTGCTATAAATTTAATTCCGGGCAGTAAATTTCCTAAAGGTCGTTTGTTCAATCTGTCAGTGCCAGAGCATACTGCTATGCGGGATTATGTTAAGGAGTCCTTGGAAAAGGGACATATCCGTCCATCTTTGTCCCCTTTGGGAGCAGGTTTTTTTTTCGTGGCCAAGAAAGATGGTTCCTTGAGGCCTTGTATAGATTATCGTCTTTTGAATAAGATTACCGTAAAATATCAGTATCATTTGCCATTGTTGACTGATTTGTTTGCTCGCATTAAGGGGGCTAAATGGTTCACTAAGATTGATCTTCGGGGTGCGTATAATCTTATACGAATAAAGCAAGGTGATGAGTGGAAAACCGCATTTAATACGCCTGAGGGCCATTTTGAGTATTTGGTAATGCCTTTTGGACTTTCTAATGCTCCTTCAGTCTTCCAGTCCTTTATGCACGATATTTTCCGTGAATATCTGGATAAATTTATGATTGTGTATTTGGATGATATTTTGGTTTTTTCTGATGACTGGGAGTCTCATGTTCAGCAGGTCAGAAAGGTGTTTCAGGTCCTGCGGGCCAATTCTTTGTTTGTAAAAGGCTCAAAGTGTCTCTTTGGAGTCCAGAAGATTTCTTTCTTGGGGTATATTTTTTCCCCTTCTACTATTGAGATGGATCCCGTCAAGGTTCAGGCTATTTGTGACTGGACGCAGCCTACATCTCTTAAGAGTCTACAGAAGTTCTTGGGCTTTGCTAATTTCTATCGTCGTTTTATAACTAATTTTTCTAGTGTTGTTAAGCCTTTGACGGATTTGACTAAGAAGGGTGCTGATGTTGCTAATTGGTCTCCTGCGGCTGTGGAGGCCTTTCAGGAACTTAAGCGCCGGTTTTCTTCTGCTCCTGTGTTACGTCAGCCAGATGTTTCGCTCCCTTTTCAGGTTGAGGTTGATGCTTCCGAGATTGGAGCGGGGGCGGTTTTGTCACAGAGAAGCTCCGATGGCTCAGTGATGAAGCCATGCGCGTTTTTTTCTAGAAAGTTTTCGCCGGCTGAGCGGAATTATGATGTTGGTAATCGGGAACTTTTGGCCATGAAGTGGGCATTTGAGGAGTGGCGTCATTGGCTAGAGGGTGCTAGACATCGTGTGGTGGTCTTGACTGATCACAAAAATTTGATTTACCTTGAGTCTGCCAGGCGTCTGAATCCTAGACAGGCTCGTTGGTCACTGTTTTTCTCTCGTTTCAATTTTGTGGTTTCATACCTGCCAGGTTCAAAGAATGTGAAGGCGGATGCTCTTTCTAGGAGTTTTGTGCCTGACTCCCTTGGAAATTCTGAGCCCTCTGGTATCCTTAGGGATGGGGTGATTTTGTCTGCTGTCTCCCCAGACTTGCGACGTGCTTTGCAGGAGTTTCAGGTGGCTAAACCTGATCGTTGTCCGCCTGAGAGACTGTTTGTTCCGGATAATTGGACCAGTAGAGTCATCTCCGAGGTCCATTCTTCTGCGTTGGCAGGTCATCCTGGAATATTTGGTACTAGAGACTTGGTGGCCAGGTCTTTTTGGTGGCCTTCCTTGTCGAGGGATGTGCGTTCTTTTGTGCAGTCTTGTGAGGTTTGTGCTCGGGCTAAGCCTTGCTGTTCTCGGGCCAGTGGATTGTTGTCACCTTTGCCTATCCCGAAGAGGCCTTGGACGCACATTTCCATGGACTTTATTTCGGATCTCCCTGTCTCTCAAAAAATGTCCGTCATCTGGGTTGTGTGTGATCGCTTTTCTAAAATGGTTCATCTGGTACCCTTGCCTAAGTTGCCTTCCTCCTCTGAGTTGGTCCCTCTGTTTTTTCAGAATGTGGTTCGTTTGCATGGGATTCCTGAGAACATCGTTTCTGACAGGGGATCCCAGTTTGTGTCTAGATTTTGGCGGACTTTCTGTGCTAAGATGGGCATTGATTTGTCCTTTTCGTCTGCATTCCATCCTCAGACGAATGGCCAGACTGAACGAACTAATCAGACCTTGGAAACTTATTTAAGGTGTTTTGTTTCTGCTGATCAGGATGACTGGGTTACCTTTTTGCCGCTGGCCGAGTTTGCGCTTAATAATCGGGCTAGTTCTGCTACCTTGGTTTCTCCTTTCTTTTGTAATTCGGGGTTTCATCCTCGTTTTTCCTCTGGTCAGGTGGAACCTTCTGATTGTCCTGGAGTGGACATGGTGGTGGATAGGTTGCATCGGATTTGGAGTCATGTGGTGGACAATTTGAAGTTGTCCCAGGAGAAGGCTCAGCAGTTTGCTAATCGCCGTCGCCGCGTGGGTCCTCGACTTCTTGTTGGTGACTTGGTGTGGTTGTCTTCTCGTTTTGTTCCTATGAAGGTCTCTTCTCCTAAGTTCAAGCCTCGGTTCATCGGTCCCTATAGGATCTTGGAAATTCTTAACCCTGTGTCGTTTCGTTTGGATCTCCCGGCATCGTTTGCTATTCATAATGTGTTTCATCGGTCGTTGTTGCGGAGGTATGAGGTACCTGTTGTTCCTTCTCTTGAGCCTCCTGCTCCAGTGCTGGTGGAGGGAGAATTGGAGTATGTTGTGGAGAAGATCTTGGATTCTCGTGTTTCCAGACGGAAACTCCAGTATTTGGTCAAGTGGAAGGGTTATGGTCAGGAGGATAATTCTTGGGTGGTTGCCTCGGATGTTCATGCTGATGATTTGGTTCGCGCTTTTCATAGGGCTCATCCTGGTCGCCCTGGTGGTTCTCGTGAGGGTTCGGTGACCCCTCCTCAAGGGGGGGGGTACTGTTGTGAGTTCTGTTTTTGGGCTCCCTCTGGTGGTTACTGATGGTACTGGGTGACTTGTCTTTCCTGGGTTTCTGGGTTCCACCTGTTCCATCAGCATATGGGAGTTTCCTATTTAACCTGGCTTTGCTGGCATTTCCTCGCCGGTTATCAATGTATCCAGTGTGTCTTGTTACCTCTGCTCCCTGCTCCTAGAACCTTCTGGACAAGCTAAGTTTGGATTTTCCTGTTTTGTGTTTTGCTTAATTTGGTTTTTAGTCCAGCCTGCAGATATGTGATTCTCTGCTGCTGGTTGCTCTAGTGGGCTGAAATTGCTTTTCATGTACCATGAGTTGGCACATGAGTTCAAGTAATTTCAGGATGGTTTTTTGAAGGGTTTTTCGCTGACCGCGCAGTTCACTTTTGTATCCTCTGCTATCTAGCTTTAGCGGGCCTCATTTTGCTGAAACTGTTTTCATACTACGTATGTGCTTTCCTCTCATTTCACCGTCATTATATGTGGGGGGCTGCTATTTGCTGTGGGGTATTTCTCTGGAGGCAAGAGAGGTCTGTGTTTCTTCTGATAGGGGAAGTTAGATCTTCGGCTGGAGCGAGACGTCTAGGATCATCGTAGGCACGTTCCCCAGCTACTTTTATTTGTGTGTTAGGTTCAGGGTCGCGGTCAGCTCAGGTTCCATCGCCCTAGAGCTTGTTTGTATCTGTGCTTGTCCTTTTTGTGATCCCCTGCCATTGGGATCATGACAGGGCTTCAGTTCAGGGGCCCAGATTCCTAATCTCCTGTCTTCCTAAACCCTGCTCCGTGACAACGTGGCTGGGCATTATACTACGTGGCTGGGCAATATACTACGTGACTGGGCAATTTACTATGTGGCTGGGCATAATACTACGTGGTTGGGCAATATACTACGTGGCTGGGCAATATACTACGTGGGCTGTGCAATATATTACGTGGACATGCATATTCTAGAATACCTGATGCGTTAGAATCGGGCCACTATCTAGTTAGTTATATTCTTGTACACAGGGGCAGTATTATAGTAGTTGTAGTCTTGTACATAGGGGCAGTATTATAGTAGTTTTATTCTGTACATAGGAGCAGTATTATAGTAGTTATAGTAGTAGTAGTTATATTCTTGCACATAAGGGCAGTATTATATTAGTTATATTCTTGTACACAGGGGCAGTACTATAGTAGTTATATTCTTGAATATAGGAGGCAGTATTATAGTAGTTATATTCTTGTATATAGGTGGCAGTATTATAGTAGTTATATTTTGGACATAGGGGCAGTATTATAGTAGTTATATTCTTGTACATTGGGGGCAGTATTATAGTAGTTACATTCTTGTACATATGTGGCAGTGTTATAGTTATATTCCTGTACATAGGTGGCAGTGTTATAGTAGTTGTATTCCTGTACATAGGGACAGTATTATAGTAGTTATATTTTTGTATATAGGTGGCAATATTATAGTAGTTCTATTCTTGTACATAGGGACTGTTTTATAGTAGTTATATTCTTGTATATAGAGGCAGTATTATAGTAGCTATAGTCTTGTACATAGGGGGCAGTATTATAGCAGTTATATTCTTGTATATAGAGGCAGTATTATAGTAGCTATATTATTGTACACAGGAGCAGTATTATAGTAGTTATATTCTTGATCACAGGGGCAGTATTATAATAGCTATAGTCTTGTACATAGTGGCAGTATTATAGTAGTATTCTTGTACATGGGGGCAGTGTTATAGTAGCTACATTCTTGTACATATGTGGCAGTATTATAGTTATATTCCTGTACATAGGAACAGTATTATAGTAGTTATATTCTTGCACATAAGGACTGTATTATAGTAGCTATAGTCTTGTACATAGGAGCAGTATTATAGTAGTTATATTCTTGTACATGGGAGCAGTGTTATAGTAGTTACATTCTTGTACATATGTGGCAGTGTTATAGTTATATTCCTGTAGATAGGTGGCATTATTATAGTAGTTATATTCTTGTACATAGAGGCAGTATTATAGTAGTTATATTCTTGTACATAGGGGACAGTATTATAGTAGTTATATTCTTGTACATATGTTGGCAGTATTATAGTAGTTATATTGTTGTACTTAGGGGGTAGTAATTGGTCGCACCTGGCCGGCCGAATCCTGTGTATTCATTGCATTATTCTGATATCTTCATACATAAACTGCATACATATTCTAGAATACCTAATGCGTTAGAATACTCTGAGGACCACAGTCAGACGTGAAGTTAGTTTAATAAGTGATACATCTCTCCTGTGTATTAAAATACCACTCTAGAAGTCTGAGATACACTAACGGGGTCTCAAGATCCCCACCAGACTCATTGTCTCGTATTTACAAATCTTTTGGGGTACTGCAACTGCCTAAATAATAACTACGGTAGTATTTGTACTGTGGTCACTAGATTCTGTACTGGCCACTTTATTGGGGGAACGTTGTATAAGTCATCTCTATTAGTAATGTATTGACTCTTACTGAAAATTTCCCTTTGAGTGAACATAAACGCAGCTTTCTATAAAGTCATCCTTCCATCTGTAGATTATATATTACAGTCTATGTGCGTATAGGATCACGCCCCCCCCCCCCCCAGCTTGAGCACGGGGAGGGGCAGCAAGGGGCCCCAGGCTCCAAGTCTCCTTTCTGTGTCCCTACAAATCAATGACAGGCAGAGCCTAACAGCACACGCAGCCCCCTGTGTTTATCAGATGTGTGCCAGGTCATTAAACACATAGCAGGAATCCAGCCGGGCTGCACCCGGGCATCGGAGTCATGAACAATACAACTGTTTCCCCTACAGAATATTTTTCCATCACCCCCCCCGGCCCTCGGCCCCCTATGTTTAGATGCATACACTGAATTTTTCTTGGAAAACAGAGTTGTGTTTAAAAGCGTCTTGACGTTACGTTTCTAAGGACACCTTACACAGAGAGATATTTATACCCTACATAAAAACACTGAGAAATACCCTATAAACACTGCGGGTCAATGATTTATATGGAAAAGCTACATCAATGCAGCTGCGCACATACACCGTCCCTTCGCTCTGCCGCTAGAAGATATGCGGGGAGCGCTCTGCCGTGTGACCCGCACCACTGGGCCAAAATATTGGGCTGTGGTCATATGGTAAAATGTGGCACCCCCATCACCTGTTTGGCTAATGGAGCTTTAAAAAACATTGGGCTAAATTCTGCATCCCAATCTAGAATTTTTGGGGTGACTTTAAAAAAATGTGCTAATCTTATTTTTGGCCTCCATATGGAGACAGAAATGAATTTACCATATACAATTGTAATTCTGCCAATTCTCTACGTGTGGTCGTTACTAGGTGGGGTCTATATAATGGACTACTTTACACCACTGCATATTCGGCCCACCAAAACATGGTGCCAACCATGGTTTGTAGGACCTTGGAAAAGAATGGGGGCAAGGATCCAACACTTTGGAGTTTTACCTGAATAATTCTTTGGTTGTCTGGCGAGATAAGCATTAGCAGATGGGTATGGCAGCCATTTACCTACAAGCGGTGACTTAGGGAATTGTGCACACAATTTTTTTTTTTTTTTTTTAGGAAGGTCCACTACAAAACTAGGCAGAAAAATCTTAAAAATGCTATAAAAAATTAACACATGCACTAGAATCAAGGGTCTTCTTGTAATAAAACTCGACGGATTTGACCTAGTCTAGAAGACGCTGTGTGCACATACCCTTAGAAGTTGCGAAGGAGGTTAGTTGTTGTCTAAAGTTAGAAGCTGCTTGTAGGCTTCTGAGGACAGGTCCTGCTAGCTAGTGGTGGAAGTTGTGGACCCTCACCATCCCTACCAACATAGTTATATTGGTGCCCGTATCTTGCAGCAGTCACTATGGTAGATATAAGGCTGTCATCTACAACCTGTGTGTGCCAGGACATGGCCAGAAGATGTGGAAAGGCATAGGTCGGAGAACACTCGTGTAAAGGTTTGGTAGTCGGTATAAGCAATGAAGTAATTTCTGGAGGAGAACACAGGGAGGCTGAAAACCAGCATTAACCATTTCAATTATACTTGATTATTTTTCTTAGCTGATGCTAATTTTACATTTTAGTTTGGGCGGGTGTCCAGGGTGTGGGCATGATGTGATTTATGTCCACTTTGTAGGCTTTTCCATGTAAAATACAATTAGTGGCTAGTACAGTTTGTGTGGTCGGAAATAGTTGAATGCAGATATGGATGAAATATATAATACAAGTCTATAGCTATGGTATATAAACATTTAGATGGAGTAGAGCATAAGCAAAGAGTTAAGGGGTTGTCCACTAGTTAGATAATGAGAACTGATCATTTGAATAGGCCGTTAATATCTTATCGGTTGTGATCCTACACCCGGCATCCCCACAGATCAGCAAGATATCAACAGTGTAAATCACAGCTCCATACACTGCGTAGTGACATTCTTGGGCGCCACAGCTCAGCTGCCATTGAGGTGAATAGGAGCTTAGCTGCATTACCTGAGAACGACCACTACACAATGTAAGGCGCTGTGCTGGGCTTCTCCATACATTGATTACATCCAGCCTCCTCTGTAGCAGATGTCTGCTAATCGCGAGTTTCAGGCCCCCACCAATCTGTTGATGGCTGATCCTATGCCATCATATCATACGGTACACCATCAAAATCAAATTACTGTACAACCCCTTTAATGAAGCTGAAGAATAAGGCATGTGGTGACTAAAAATAGAGGAGGCCATGAGTCTACACTTTTATAAATGAAGCTAGGTTAGATACATATAGTAGGAACTGAAGACCAATGTGGATACAGATGGTGTAGACTATAGTGCCAGGAAGGATGCAGATGGAGTAGACTATCGTCATAGATTGGATGCAGATGGAGTAGACTATGGTTTAAGATGGATACAGATGGTGTAGATTATGGTTCTAGGATGGAAGCAGATGGATTAGACTATGGTTTAGGGTGAATACAGAAGGTGTAGATTATGGTCAATGGTGGATGCAGATGGAGTAGACTATGATTCAAGGGTGGAGTAGACTATGATTGTAGGGTAGATGTAGGTGGAGTAGACTATGGTTGTAGGGTGGATGTAGATTGAGTAGACTATGGTTTAGGGTAGATGTAGATGGAGTAGACTATGGTTATAGAGTAGATGTAGATAGAGTAGACTATGGTTATAGGGTAGATGTAGATGAGTAGACTATGGTTGTAGGGTGGATGTAGATGGAGTAGGCTATAGTTATAGGGTAGATGTAGAAGACTATGGTTGTAGGGTGGATGTAGATGGAGTAGGCTATGGTTTAGGGTAGATGTAGATGGAGTAGACTCTGGTTTAGGGTAGATGTAGATGGAGTAGACTATGGTTATAGGGTAGATGTAGATGGAGTAGACTATGGTTTAGGATAGATGTATATGGAATAGACTATAGTGCCAGGGAGGATGTAGATGGAGTAGACTATGGTTGTAGGATGGATACAGATGGAGTAGACTATGGTTATAGTGTGGAAGCAGATGAAGTAGACCATGGTTCTATGGTGGACGTAGATGGAGTAGACTATAGTTCTAGGTTGGATGTAGATGGAGTTGTTTATGATCTTAAGGTGCATTCAGTTGGAGTGGAGCATAGTCTTATAGCAGATACGGATGGAGTAGCACATGACAGTGGAGACCAGAAGGCTGGGTTAATCGCAAATGAATAGAGCAGTGGCCCGAAATAGATACAGATGACAGAGCATAAATCGAGAATAGAGGAACCTAGGTGTGATACAAATGGAGACGATCATAAGCATATATAGCATATAATGAAAAGAGAAAGAAGCGGAATGCACTCACCAATCTTCAAAAAAATAGCAGCTTTATTGAGTCTTCATAAGAAAAACTTCATGGCCGGGGAAGAGGAGTGGAGCTCAGGTGAGCAGGAGGAGATGACGGCCGTTTCACGCAGTGCTGGCGCTTCAACGGCGCATAAGCATATATAGGATACACATGCAGGGAAGCTGATGTTAAGGTGAATACAGATTGGGAATATTATGGGACTAGAATGAATACATAAGGAAAAATATTTAGAATTGAGAGTCCTCAGTGTTTGATACCTTTTAATGGCCAAAAATGGTCTAAATATTTTTCTATCTACTGGCTAACAGGGTACCAAGATATAGGAAAGATATATATACATAAGGAAAAGAGATCTTGGTGGCAGACATTGACAATAATCTAAAGGTGGATAAAAATTGCAGTAATGTTGGCTAGATTGGCCTCAGATGGAGTACATCCGGGTGTGGGTAGAGGTGGTAATGTTACACGTCAAAGATTGCATCGAGTCCAAGATAAAGATTGTACAGATGGAGCACATCACGACGATTGTAGTTTCATGGAGAATACAGTCTGATAATAAATGTGGAAAGTGGCTCCTATAACACACGTGGGTGACAAGTGACATAGTCTGTGATGGAGGTGCATAGTGAGTAGGTTAAATGGTAACTTATTGCTGATGTGCAGTAATAGAAAAGCGAGTATGAGCAGCAGAACAAGTAGTAGTGACTGAGGCGGAGGACAAATACCAGGGACACTAGTGGCCTCAAAGGGACCTCCGTGAAGCAGTGAGGCCTCCCAGTCTAGTGCTCAATGAAGGTCTTAGCGCTCACACCCCACCTATGACATCTTCAGACGTGTCTCAGTTGTATAAAGTTGCACATAATTGTTATTTGAGAAGAGGAACCACAAGAGTACCAACACAATTGTAGAGTATCAGAAGCAGCACACTAGTAAATGTCCTTCATTTATCATGCGTTTTGAACACGGATCCAATAAAAATTGTGTCCAACTTCACATCATCAAGGGTCTGGGCTCACAACTTGTCCCAAAGCAAGACCGCCATCCACAGGATCCCTATGTACGTTACACACAACTATGGTCAACGAGGCTTTAATCCTCCTCACAGACACAGGGAGGAGGAAGGAAACCATCTGCCTCATGTCCGTATATCTTCCTTTATCACCAACAGACTTCAGAGGATCCTGAACCCCACTGTATTAAAGGATTGGGCCCCAGATGGCCCATTACCAAGAACATCAGTTGTACAGTAATTCTCTTGTGTCGTTCCTCTTCACACAGCTTAAGATTTGGCAACTGCCTCAATCCTCAAGCAGTGAGCATATCTGAATAATAGCGGGTCCAACTACAGTGTTGTGTCCAGACAAGTACCACACTGACATATCGGTAATAAAAGCCCCTTTTAAGATTTTTCGCCCACCAGCAGCCCACTCTTGTAGTAACATTTTGAACCCCTAAATTTGCCAGGTTCAAAATCCCAGTGCAAAATCTTTACTGGGCATCCACTCCACATCATTTATAGTGTCTTCACACGTCTTTGCCCCTCCTGTACTAGAGCCAAGTATGACTGCTCCCTCTGCACCCACTACATCTATACCACCATGTCCCCAAATTCCGACTCAGACGATACACCCTCCCTTCCCATCACCGGACACATAGTTCTGATACAGTCTTATACAGTAAAAGTCCTTTAATCCACCCAACAATGCCATCATATAGATGCTGGATTATCAAACATTTTGGATAATTGAACAGCCTTAAAAAAAAGTACGGTATATAAAATTCAGGAAAAAAGTCCGAAACCAAAACTGTTTAACATGTAATATTCTGCTGTAGAGGAATTTCCCTTCTGGTCTTGTGACATTCCATATTGTAATGCAGTTCTAAATTATCCGATGCCAGATTATAGGAAGTTTACCGTATTACTGGCAGGACATGTTGACCCCCTTCCGCTAGATGGCTTATATCCCCTTCACGCAAACTGAGCTTTGGACGCGGGATCAGCGAGTGGTTCCCATCCCTCCTCCTCTCTCTCCCCCATCTATCAGTACAGTCTCCCCCGGCCTCTCTCCATAAACACTGAGCTCAGATTTTCCACTGTTTGGTCAGTGTTGGATTAGAAGGGAGCTGGGCAAAGTTCCATAAAATCCTGTAAGACAGAGAGAGGGGAGAGGGAGAAGATGGAGAGATTGTGGAGGAAAGGTGAGATGCGCGGCGACGCCGTCTCCTTGACTTAAGTTCATGAGCAGAGGATCTTCGGAGGTTTGTGTATACACATGGGAGGGATAGCTAATGATGGAGAGAACGGTCTCCTTTGGGTGGTCCTATTAATCACGTTACTATAGTGTAAAATAAAGTGAAACGTATTTACATCCTGTAAATTGTTTCTGGCTTTCCATCATTAGGGTCCAAAAGGGATTTTCCCACAACTGTGCAGGTGAACGGCTATCCGGTCCAAACGGTCTCTACAACGTTAAGGGTTCTTACTGTTCATGAATCAAGTTCTCAGAGGACAGACAGGTCATGACACGACCGTGAATGGACTCTCAGGACAGTCTTGCTGTTGCGGGTTACGATCCGGTCCAGGAACCTGCGCGCCCGCTTGCTCAGGCTCTCTTTGCGATGGCTTCTTATGCGGTCGCTTTCACCCGGGTCGGCCCCTTCTCTCCGTAGTCGTATCTGCCGCACCATCCCTTCGAATAACTCCTGGACGTTGTGCTGCAGGACGGCCGACGTCTCAATGAATTTGCAGTCGAAAACCACGGCACAGGCTCGGCCCTCTGTAAGAGAGAAGCCTCAGGTCACTGACGCACGGATCATAACACAGCACAACTTTCTTATTTTGGCCACATTCACACGCTCAGTATTTGGTCAGTATTTTACCTCAGTATTTGTAGCCAAAACCAGGAGTGGGTGATAAATACAGAAGTGGTGACATGTTTCTATTATACTTTTCCTCTGGGTGTTCCTCTCCTGATTTTGGCTACAAATACTGAGGTAAAATACTGACCAAATACTGATAGTGTGACCGTGGCCTTAAAGTGAACCAACTGGCAGATTCTCACCTCATTACAGAAAATATAGAAGGCAACTGATGCAAAAAATTTAAGAAACCCAATTGTAAAAATGATTTTGTTTTTTTCATCCCAATTACATGAATTTAACCCCTTAGTGACTGAGCCAATTTTGACAAAGCCAATTTTTACAATTCTGACCACTGTCACTTTATGAGGTTATAACTCTGGAACGCTTCAACGGATCCCACTGATTCTGAGACTGTTTTTTCGTGACATATTGTACTTCATGATCGTGATAAGATTTCTTCGATAGGACTTGTGTTTATTTATGAAAACCAGAAATTTGGCAAACATTCTGAAAATGTGGCAATTTTCAAACTTAATTTTTATGCCCTTAAATCAGAGAGATATGTCACACACAATAGTTAATAAATAACATTTCCCACATGTCTACTTTACATCAGCACAATTTTGGAAACATAATGTTATTTTTTTTGTTAGGAAGTTATAAGGGTTAAAAGTTGACTGGTGATTTCCTATTTTTCCAACAAAATTTACAAAACCATTTTTTTAGGGACCACCTCACATTTGAAGTGAGTTTGGGGGGGGGGGGGTCACCCAAAAGTGACACAATTAAATTCCTCAAAACCACATTCAGGAAGTTTATTAACCCTTCCGGTGCTTCACAGGAACTGAAGCAATGTTGAAGGAAAAAATGAGCATTTAACTTTTTTCACAAAAAATGTACTTTATACCCAAACTTTTTTTATTTCACAAAGGTAACAAGAGAAAATGGACCCCAAAATTGGTTGTGCAATTTCTACTGAGTATGCTGCTACCCTCCCTATTTGTGGGGGAAATCCACTGTTTGGGTGCATGGAAGAGCTCAGAATGGAAAGAGGGCCGTATGTCTTTTTGAATGCAAAACTGGCTGGAATCGATGGAGGGCGCTATGTTACGTTTGGAGATCCCCTGATGTGCCTAAATAGTGGAAACCCCCCACAGTGACCTCATTTTGGAAATCACACCCCTCAAGGATTATATTCAGGGGTATAGTGAGCATTTTAAACCCACAGATACGACAGAGAATTTGATAACATTAGATTGTCATACTGAATATATCGTCATTAGTGTTGAGCGCAAGTATTCACTACTCCAGTTTACATCGGGTGCTCGGGTATGCACCAAAAATTGCGTGTGCTCGAGTCCCTGCCCTGCACGTTTTGCGGATGTTAGACACAGAAAAAAACATGTGGAGATCCACGACACAGCACCCGATGCAAACTCGAGTAGTGAGCACTTTCGCTCAACACTAGCCATCATATCGTCATTATTTTTTTTACTTTTTAAAATACCCAATTCTAACTCCAACTCTAACCCTAATCGCAAAGAATGGAAAAAAAAAAGCATTTTTTCATTTTAGAAGTTTCATCTAACTAAGGAGAATTTGATTTACTATTTTATTTTGATCACTGGTAGATGAAACCCCGGAGAGTTTCCAACGCTGGGGGGGCGCTACAGCCTTATTTTTCAGCGCCATTAAAAGGCGGCGCTGAGGACTAAGTACCCTTAACTGCCACCATTAAAAGGCGTATCGGTAGTCGTTAAGAATAAAATCGCCGTAGTGGGGAGCGTAGATAGGAGGGAGTAGGTTTTGGCAGGGCAAGACTGACACTGGAAAGAGTCCTTAGGCAGCTGCCATATTTGTAAACAGGTTTCACTTTCACTCACCTTCCACAGACACTTCCCGACTGCGGACGAGGTCTGTCTTGTTCCCTACCAGGATAATTGGAATATTTTCATACTGACGCGTGCGCCTGAGCTGGATCCGTAACTCCGAGGCACTTTCGAAGCTGGAGCGGTTGGTGACAGAGTACACGATGATGTACGCATGCCCCATTCGCAGGGCGCTGTCACATCCATTTGTTCGTTTCTGAAGGCAAAGAGATATATTGAATTAAATGTGTATTACACAACCACTCTTATGTGCCCATAAATAAAAGGGCCACAGCTGAACGTTCGATAAGACCCTGTACCCAGGTAGCTTAAATGCTGCATTTTGTTCAGTTGCTTTTTTTGGGTGCAGAAAATCTTCATTTACCTGTTCAAGCAAAGTGGATGTGATTTCATGAAAACACCAACTGACTGGGTATTTAAATACACTGTGTTTTATGGTGACTTTGGCTTTTATGGGGCGTCTGAAAAAACTCATGCAAGAAAACAGTTGCTTTTTTGTTTTTTTCAAAACGCTGCTTCACATCTGCACTAGAGACATATCAAATAAAAATATCAAATAAAAAGGAAAACGAATAAAAAAAAAGAAAAAAAGGCAATTATCATAAAAAACTGTTATAGCGCATTTTGGTGCCGACGACATGTGGACAAAAGGCAGGAAAGATGCATAACGTGCGCTACATGTGAACACGGCCTTAAAGTTCCAAAAGGGAGTCTACATCTAAAGTATATTGGCCCTTTA
This sequence comes from Ranitomeya imitator, assembly GCF_032444005.1. Classification (NCBI taxonomy): domain Eukaryota; kingdom Metazoa; phylum Chordata; class Amphibia; order Anura; family Dendrobatidae; genus Ranitomeya; species Ranitomeya imitator. The sequence goes on along the minus strand of NC_091283.1, from coordinate 446,370,476 downwards.
ACATGGGCTGATCCAGGGATGCTGTCAGCACAGGATAACTGTTCAAGCCAAGTACAGGCGCTGGCTGCATCATGGTGGGGCCAAACATTTAAGTGCACCTTTCCTCCTGCTTGTTTTCCATCTTTCACAGTCACCCATCCCTTTTCTTCGATTGATAGCTCTGGCTTCATAGATACAGAGGATGGTGGTGATAGATGGAAAACAAGTAGGTGGGAAGGTGCATTTAAATGTTTGGCGCCGACTTGGTTTGACAGTCATTCTGCCCTGACAGGGTCCCTTTAAGCGACCGCTGATCTGCTTTATACTAGCTGATATGTAATTGATTAAATGGCCTTTAGACAGGTCGACACATTGTACGCTCACTGAATAATTGTTAATATGATTGTTCTGTGAACACAGAATCTCAGCGTTATCGGTAGCACATTTCCTGTTTACACGGGATGAAGTGCTGCCAATAACCATAATTCTTATGTGTGCAAGAATATCATTGCATCCAATGGCCAAACATTTTTCTTGTTTGTTAGGCGATTTCTGGACTATTCAGGTGGGTCGATTTTGAGCTTTCATAGGAACTCTCGTCCCACACCATCACTGATTATTGGCTCTTCTAAATGGGCCATGTTATCTTCTTGTGTTCTCTTGAATACACTCTATTACTCTCTGGTAACTGACATTTAAGGGCTCCTACTCACTTGTGCGAGACTCGGATGAGTCTCGCATGGCAATACCCCGGCACTGCACCTGGCACAGAGAAGCGGAGTGTGCGGCTGCATGTATTCCTATGCGGCCGCACGCTCCGATCTGAGTGCCGGGTGCAGAGCCGGGTTTTAAACATGCGAGACTCATCCGAGTTGCTCACAAGTGAGTAGCAGCCCTAAGACTGAGAAGTTGCTCATTGTCAGATTCGAGGAAGATTGGTTGAAGTAAGTGGAGCTGCTTACCTGGATCTCACAGATGTCCATCAGGAGGAGACTGGTATCCTCGCCATCTACTGTCAGTGTGCACTGGTACAGCTCTGAATAAAAGAGTCAGTGGTTACTAATGATGGACCCCTTTGGCCATCACATTATCACATTAAAAAAAAATAGAGAAATAGATTCTTCCATAAATTAAGCATAAAGCAGCAGATCATGCTCTGAAGGAGAGCAAACATCCTTTTATTTCAGAGAAGCAGTGTCAATGGCAGGGTGATATGGTGAAGGGGCATCAGTTCCAACTGTGCTCCTATTGCAGGGGGCTGACTTCTAGCATAGGTCACCATTGTTATTCAGACCAAGACGGTAAACTTAAGGCCTCTTTCAAAAGTCAGTATTTTTTATGATAAAGCTAGGAATGGAACTGACAGAGAAACGATCATCGAAAGGCCGGGGTCACACTTGCGAGTGCAATGCAAGAAACTCGCATGAGTCTCTCGCATCAATACCCGGCACTGCCGCCGGCACTCGGGACTGGAGCGTTCAGCTGCATAGAAATACATGTAGCCGCACACTCCGGTCCGAGAGCTGGCGGCAGTTTCGGGTATTGATGCGAGTTTCTCGCACTGCACTCGCAAGTGTGACCCCGACCAAAGGCTGATACCTGTTCTGTGTTGGAGACACTCCTGGTTTTGGCATATACATATAGTGCGTACGGAAAGTATTCAGACCCCTTTAAATTTTTCACACTTTGTTTCATTGCAGCCATTTGGCAAATTCAAAAAAGTTCATTTTTTCTCATTAATGTACACTCTGCACCCCATCTTAACTGAAAAAAAAAAGAAATGTAGAAATTTTTGCAAATTTGTTGAAAAAGAAAAAGTGAAACAGCACATGGTCATAAGTATTCAGACCCTTTGCTCAGTATTGAGTAGAAGCCCCCTTTTGCGCTAGTACAGCCATGAGTCTTCTTGGGAATGATGCAACAAGTTTTTCACACCTGGATTTGGGGATCCTCTGCCATTCTCCCCTGCAGATCCTCACCAGTTCCATCAGGTTAGATGGTGAACGTTGGTGGACAGCCATTTTCAGGTCTCTCCAGAGATGCTCAATTGGGTTTAGGTCAGGGCTCTGGCTGGTCCAGTCAAGAATGGTCACAGAGTTGTTTTGAAGCCACTCCTTTGATATTTTAGCTGTGTGCTTAGGGTCATTGTCTTGTTGGAAGGTGAACCTTCGGCCAAGTCTGGGGTTCAGAGCACTCTGGAAGAGGTTTTCATCCAGGATATCTCTGTACTTGGTCACATTCATGTTTCCTTCAATGACAACCAGTCGTCCTGTCCCTGCAGCTGAAAAACACCCCTATAGCATGATGCTGCCACCACCATGTTTCAATGTTGGGATTGTATTTGTCAGCTGATGAGCAGTGCCTGGTTTTCTCCACACATACCGCTTAGAATTATCACCAAAAAGGTCAATCTTCGTCTCATCAGACCAGAGAATCTTATTTCTCATAGTCTGGGAGTCCTTCATGTGTTTTTTAGCAAACTCTATGCGGGCTTTCATATGTCTTGCAGTGAGGAGAGGCTTCCGTTGGGTCACTCTGCCATAAAGGCCTGACTGGAGGAGGGCTGCATTGATAGTTGACTTTGTGGAACTTTCTCCCATCTCCCTACTGCTTCTCTGGAGCTCAGACACAGTCATCTTGAGGTTCTTCTTTACCTCTCTCACCAAGGCTCTTCTCCCACGATTGCTCAGTTTGGATGGACGGCCAGGTCTAGGAAGACTTCTGGTGGTCCAGTCTTCTTCCAGTTAAGGATTATGGAGGCCACTGTGCTCTTAGGAACCTTGAGTACTGCAGAAATTCTGTTGTAACCTTGGCCAGATCTGTGCCTTGCCACAATTCTGTCACTGAGCTCCTTGGCCAGTTCCTTTGACCTCATGATTCTCATTTGGTCTGACATGCACTGTGAGCTGTGAGGTCTTATGTAGACAGGTGTGTGCCTTTCCAAATCAAGTCCTATCAGTTTAATTAAACACAGCTGGACTCCAATGAAGGAGTAGAACCATCTCAAGGAGGATCACAAAGAAATGGACAGCATGTGACTTAAATATGTGTGTCTGAGCAAAGGGTCTGAATACTTATGACCATGTGATATTTCAGTTTTTCTTTTTTAATAAATATGCAAAAAATACACATTTCTGGGTTTTGTTTCGGTCAAGATGGGGTGCAGAGTGTACATTAATGAGAAAAAAATTAACTTTTTTGATATTACAAAATGGCTGCAATGAAGCAAAAAGTGAAAAATTTAAAGGTGTCTGAATACTTTTCGTACCCACTGTAAATACGGATACAAAAATACTGACGTGTGAATGAAACCTCAAGGGAATGTGTCATCAGTACATAACACATGTACATTTGCCACAATGGTTGGATCCCGACTCTATCTTTTGTACTGAAGTGTCTAATGAGTATGTGCAGAGGTCATTGTGAAGGGAGGGGGAACAGAGGAGCTGTGACATCGGCTTTTGTGATCGGTGGATCCTATGTTATCAGCTGCTTGGTGTCGCCTGTCATTACAATCCTGCCCCTGATGAGACTGCTGAAAAATCTTCAGAGAAAGTAGGAATCTAAAAAAGCCCCAGGAAGTTTGCAGGATTAGTCATTTTTTTTAACAATGATTGTGGTATGAAAAATAAGCCGACATTTTAAATAAATAAATGTAACACAAAATATTAACGTAAACAATAGGTCATTATCCAATTATACACTCCCTTTAATCTATGACTAGAGAGTCTACCACCCCTTTATTTCTGCTCATCTGGCCTCGGCATCAATCTTTAGGGACTTAAAGGCACTCTGTCACCTGAATTTGGAGGGAACAATTTTCAGCCATAGGGGCGGGGTTTTCGGGTGTTTGATTCGCCCTTTCCTTACCCGCTGGCTGCATGCTGGCTGCAATATTGGATTGAAGTTCATTCTCTGTCCTCCATAGTACACGCCTGCACAAGCCAGCGGGTAAGGAAAGGGTGAATCAAACACCCGAAAACCCCGCCCCTATGGCTGAAAATTGTTCCCTCCAAATTCAGGTGACAGAGTCCCTTTAAATTTAGTATCTGACCTGGTCTTTAACTGTTAAAGGGGTTTTCCCATGAATAAAAGTACATTTCAATCAATAGCTCTTGGAATAATAATAGTTTCCACACTTGGATGCGTGTAAATAAAATGTCCCTGTGCTGAGATAATATATAATTATACATGTGCCCCTGCTGTGTACTGTGTAATGTCTGACTGTACAGGGACATGGTCTGATCATACCACAGCTCCTGGGCAGGGGAGGGAGCAAAAGAGAGGATACAGACATTACAGAAGGGGATCACAGCTGATTCTTTCTTTGAAGTAAAAGATTGTTTAAAAACAGAGATGGAAATCTTTCACTTCACAAAAAGAATCAGCTGTAATCCTGTCCTGTCTGTATCCTCTTTTCCTTCCTCCCTGCCCAGGAGCTGTGGTATGATCAGACCATGTTCCTGCACGGTCAGACACGGCCATTACACAGTACACAGCAGGGGCACATGAATAAGATTATCTCAGCACAGGAACATTTTATTTAGTCACATCCAATTGTGGAACTTATTATTATTCCAGGATCTATTGATTAACCCCTTAGTGACGGAGCCAAATTTTTGAAATCTGACCAGTGTCACTTTATGTGGTAATAACTCTGCAAAGCTTCAACAAATCCCAGTGATTTTGAGATTGTTTTTTCGTGACACATTCTACTTTATGATAATGGTAAATTTAGTTCAACATTTTTTGTGTTTATTTATTAAAAAAATCAAAAATTTGAGAAAAATGTTAAAAAATTAGCAATTTTCTAAATTTGAATAATTATCCCTTTAATCCAGATAGTCATACCATAGCAAACCATTAATAAATAACATTTCCCACATGTTTGCTTTACATCAGGACCATTTGTAAAATGTTATTTTATTTTGTTAGCATTTTAGGAGGTTTAAAAATGTAGCAGCAATTTTTCATTTTTTCAAAGAAATGTACAAAATTTATTTTTTTAGGGACTTATCCATGTTTAAAGTGACTTTAGGGGTCTCATATATTGGGAAACCCCCAAACGTGATACCATTTTAAAAACAGCACCCCTAAACATATTGAAAACTGCTGTCAGGTAGTTTATTAACCCTTCAGGTGCTTTACAGGAATTAATGCAAAGTGGTATGACAGAAATGAAAATGTGTATTTTTACCACCTAAATGCCGCTAACTTCCGAACAGATTACTACAGCCGTCAGACTCTAAGGCCGCTATTTGGTCATCAATTGCCATGGCAAACATCAGGACCGCAAAATCATGATCTGAGGGCACCAATTGGGATAAAGAGGAAGCCCCCACACTCTGTTAACCATTTATAATGATGTAGTCACTATTGACAGCAGCATCTAAGGGGTTAAACAGATTTAGAAGGTGCAAATACTGATCGTGGCTGGTGCAGCAAGTTGTCAGCTATAGTGGACAGCCGACAGATGATGGATTGTCATCTGTATGGGGAGGCTATTCTCTTATATCTAAGGTCAGTTAAAAGACGTATTGGCAGTTATTAAGGGGTTAAAGTGTACTTTTGTTCATGGGGAAAACCTCTTTAAGTGCAAACTACTTTGGTTATTGTGAACTGTAATATTTTTCACTAGATATGACCAATAGGGGGCAGTGTAATGATAATCTCATGCTCCTTGCTGTCACCTGGTTGTTGTTCTGCTGTTTCTCTGTCTTGCTCTCTTCTGAATATACCGACCAGACTCGACTTCCCGACACCGGGATCTCCCAGCACGACGACCCTGAAGAGTCCGTCACACATTCCCTCCGAGCCTTGTGATTCGGACGGGCCGCTTCCATCTGTTTCTGCGGCACTCTGAGGAAAAGCTGAGACTTCCATCATGGCGTCCTGTGAGCGGTTCTGGTGTGCGCAGGGTAGGGGTGTGCTGGCTCTCCTCCGCAGGGGGACACGAGCTGCACACATCTAGACGGGAGCAGAGACAGGATCCTGTCACACACCTTACATCTGAGGCCGCCATACATGAGGCAGAAGTAGGTTCATGGTCGAACAAAACCACCATTGATTCAACGAACGATCGTCTGATAAGTGGTTTCTGACACCACCACCGTTGTAGGTGACATTGTTGGGTACATACTTTTTTTTACCCTGGCATCATCTGTTCGGGGCCTCATCACCCTTTTTTCTAAAGTACATGGGGGCCTTAAAGGGGATGTCTCATTAACATGCGTAAAACTGAAAAGTGCTTAAGACAAACAATGTTATTAAAAAAGAGGGATTTTTAATCTTTTGTATATGGCTTGTTGCCTAGTTCACCGGCCACTCCAGCACTCTCAGTGGCGGCCGAACATGCAGTGCTTACAAGATCTGTCCGGCCGAGTTCAGTGACCCCGCGCTCCTCTAATATTGCCTCATCGCATCATCGGAGCGCACAGAATTCGGGTCTGTGGAGCAACCATGCTGCTGGTCTGAACTGTCCCCCGGGAAGTAGGAAATAGAGGAGCTGTGCATTCTTGCACAGATGATGAGACAACCCCTTTAAGGGTTGGTCATCAAATCTTTATTTTACCATGTTGGTCAGATGATTTTGTGTCGCCTTCTCATATTTAAGTATAACAGGTTCTCCTCACAGATGGCACAGCTCTCCTGTTGTCAACATGGCCGATGGTGGAGGAGCATGTAACAAGACCTGTCAGCCTCCTCAGAGTTAACAACACTGGACATGGGAAAACGGTTAACAAATTGGAGGCGGCCGATGGACTGGTCTGGTCACGTGCTCCTCCACCGGCCGCCATTATATGCATAGGAACTCTATGAGGTTTGTGAAGAAGTAACAAGTGCAGGAGGAGAGCACGTGGTAATATAAAGATCACAGGCCCTGTAAGGGTGCGTCGCCCAAGCGCAAAAGCAGTCGATATTCCATATGGAAAATACTTGGCATCTTACAATACCATCACTACGCTATGTATGGGATTTTACGGACATGTATGGGATTTTATGAACATGTATGGGATTTTACGGACATGTATGGGATTTTACGGATATGTATGGGATTTTACGGACATGTATGGGATTTTACGGATATGTATGGGATTTTATGGACATGTATAGGATTTTACGGACATGTATGGGATTTTACGGACATGTATGGGATTTTATGAACATGTATGGGATTTTACGGACATGTATGGGATTTTACGGATATGTATGGGATTTTATGGACATGTATAGGATTTTACGGACATGTATAGGATTTTACGGACATGTATGGGATTTTATGGACATGTATGGGATTTTACGGACATGTATGGGATTTTACGGACATGTATGGGATTTTACGGATATGTATGGGATTTTATGGACATGTATAGGATTTTACGGACATGTATGGGATTTTACGGACATGTATGGGATTTTACGGACATGTATGGGATTTTATGGACATGTATGGGATTTTACGGACATGTATGGGATTTTACGGACATGTATGGGATTTTACGGACATGTATGGGATTTTACGGACATGTATGGGATTTTACGGACATGTATGGGATTTTACGGACATATATGGGATTTCACAGACATGTTTGGGATTTTATGGACATACAGTATATGGGATGTTACGGATATGTATGGGATTTTACGAAATCTTATGCCCACCCTGCAAGAAAAATATCCAGAGTGTAAATTGCTGAAATTCCACAAAATATTAGGGTTTGCCAAGAAATTATATCCTAGGAACGGCTCAATTTTCCCCTCTGTGTGTTTGTGGTAGACAGATTTACCATCGATATCATGCTGGCACAGGTGCAGGGTTTGTTACACTGTATCAGTGCTCCATTGTATGTCAGTTTTTCAAAAATTGCGCCAATACTGGAATAATACTGCTGCTGGACAGCCACTACATGAGGAATATACTCATATGACTAGAACCATCTTCTGAATGTAAACCATGAAAACTGACCTTCACTGACAGCAAGCAGAGATCTTGAAAAAGAGAAGACGAATTGAAACAAATGAAATAAGAAAGCTGCAGGACTATTTCTCATGCGCTGATGAACGCTGACACGCTGCAGAGCACTGACCTAGATGCGGGATGACATGCAGAGCATTTCAGCCGGCTGGGCGAAGTATTGACGCGGCTGGGATTATTTATGCAATCCATCGAATATATGGTCCTGTCGCTTTAAGTGCCCTGATATGAGAGGGGGACAGAAAAATCTGGCAAAAAATATGATGGTGTTCACCAGAAAAATGGCGCCAGTGGTGTTTGCAAGAGATAAGCGCGATTTTTAATTTTGGGACAGATATGACAAATTTATTAAAAAAAAAAAAGAACTTGCAGGTCTCACACGAAAATTCCTCGCACCATTTACGTGTAGGACATCCAGGAGGCGGTACTATAAGTGATGCTCACCACCATGATAGTGCGGAGCGGAGTCCAGGTTCACACAGTGCAGGAATTTTGACATTTTTTTCAAAGTCACCACAAAACGCCACATAATATCGTCATTGCCATGAATGTGCTGTGGCCGGTTAGCTGGCGTGCACACATACGTGATTTTTTTTTTTCTTTTTTTACGCAATCACATTACACCGCTCGAGCTTTACGCCTTATTTATTTCCTGGCTTTTCTTATGTCGGCGCGGCTATATGGAGCCAGATCTACATTGCAAAATTGTTCCAAGCGTTTCGCCAATGTGACTTCTTATAGGATTACAACCCCTATCCTGCTCTGGGTGATTCAGTCTTACCTCTGCCCCGTGGAGGACTCCGAATCTGACTCCTTTGACGTCCTGCGCTTCTTCGTACTCCTCTTGCTGATGGTTTCTGGACGCCCTGGAATATTCTCCGACTGTGATGTTCCCTCCTGTAGCATCCAGCTCTCTCGCAGCCAAGCATGGGACAGCTGTGCTTTATATGACGGCAGCGATGGAACCACACCTCCTGAATGTACCCCGGCAGCTGGATTGTATGGATTGCCTAATATAAACCGAAGCAGCGCTGGAAGCAAAGGGTTAAACTAGAGAAGCGACACCGCAGCACGCGCAAGTCAGAAAATCAGGACCGTCCCAAGGCTCCCGCAGATTTATATAGAAGGTCTGCGTAACGGAAACTTCTGCAACTTTCTAATATACTTTGTGCTTCCAATGCCTCACCATTACGTGACGTCTGCTTGCCATCACTGCCTGATCCACAACATTACCTATTGAGAGGGAGCGGGGAGGCCCCCATATCAGGCGGTTAGCTGGTCCCCTTGACATTAGGGGGTTTTGCTGACTTTCATCTATCTATTGCATATGGGTGGTCTTTCAGTCTGTACAGGTTTCCTACCTCTCAATGTAAAGAAGATGATTCCAAGTGACTGACAGCAAGTAGAGGTCTTGTAGTGGAAATAGATTGAAGCACAAAATGAAAGTTGCAGAACTTTGATGTTCAGGAAGCTGGGTGAGCCTTTTAGGGTGCGTGCCCAGGATCAGGAAATAGCAGCGCTTTGGACATAGGGTATTATTGCTGCCTTCAATTACGCAGTTAAATCCATATTTGTGCTCATTGATCAACGCAGATCTACCGCATCCAATATATTCTATTGTGGAAATTTCTGTTGCGTCTTCGCAACAGAAATTAACATGTTGCGGTACGTAAACCTGCACCGTGGGTGAGTTTATTATGCAGCGGTAAATAGAAGCACAGTGGGCATGGGAGTTCTATAAATCCCATCTACTATGCTTGTATCGGAGAACGCAGCGCAGGTGAGCTGTGGCCAAAGCGCTGCTATTCCAGATCATGGGCACGTACCCTAAGGGCTTCGTAGTTTTGTTTCTGCAAGCCTCAACTTCTGTATTAGGGCAGGGATCGCCAGCTGCTGTAAAACTACAACTCTCAGTATGCACTGACAAATGGCCATCTGACCTGCAGACTGGAGGGAACTTTGATCTTTAGCAGCACTTTATAGAATCTCTCTAATAGATAATTTAGGGGACTGCTATAAATGCACAGCTTCAATGTTCAGGAGCGCACCAGTCCCCTGCCTCCCAGCTCTGTGGGGGTGGATCGGTGACGCTTGATGGCAAATAGTTATGGCCAGCGGCATGGTTGAGCCTCCGGCCAAACTGAACGCTCCCCAATGTTACTAACAGAGGCAGCTTTGCCTATAAATCGGAAGAGTGCAGGGGAACTGAAGGTGGCCAGATCAAGACATTGCCCAGATTCAGATCAGTGCTTACAAGCCCATTCTCTTTGCCTAGGTAACCAGCCACCTCTGGTAGGCATAGGTGATTAGTAATCTAGGCAACGAACTATACACTAGGCATTAAAATCCTTACATTCCTGAGAATAGAGGATTTTTATTAAGCAATAAACAACAAAGTTGATTGTAAAACCTCTGCAATTTTGCTCATTAATGATGTGACAACCCATTTAATGCATGCTGGATTAACCCCTTCAAGACCTTGCCCTTTTTCGGTTTTGCGTTTTCGTTTTTCGCTCCCCTCCTTCCCAGACCCATAACTTTTTTATTTTTCCGTCAATATGGCCATGTGAGGGCTTGTTTTTTTGCGGGACAAGTTGTACTTATGAATGACATCATTAGTTTTACCATGTCATGTACTAGAAACCGATAAATAAACTCCAAGTGCGAATGCAAAAAAAGTGCAATCCCACACTTGTTTTTTGTTTGGCTTTTTTGCTAGGTTCACTAAATGCTAAAACTGACCTGCCATTATGGTTCTCCAGGTCAGTACAAGTTCATAGACACCTAACATGTCTAGGTTCTCTTTTATCTAAGTGGTAAAAAAAATTTCAAACTTTGCTTAAAAAAAAAATTGCGCAATTTTCCGATACCGTAGCGTCTCCATTTTTGGTGATCTGGGGTCAGGTGAGGGCTTATTTTTTGCGTGCCGAGCTGGCATTTTTAATGATACCATAGAGGTGCAGACACGTTCTTTTGATCGCCCGTTATTACATTTTAATGCAATGTCATGGCGACCAAAAAAACGTAATTATGGGGTTTCAAATTTTTTTCTCGCTGTGCCGTTTAGCGATTAGGTTAATCCTTTTCTTTTTCCTGATAGATTGGGTGATTTTGAACGCAGTGATACCAAATATGTGTAGGTTTGATTTTTTTTTTATTGTTTTATTTTGAATCGGGTGAAAGGGGGGTGATTTAAACTTTTATATATTTTTTATTTTTTTCATATTTTTTAAAACATTTTTTTTTACTTTTTTCAAGCTGGCATAGCCTCCATGGGAGGCTAGAAGCTGGCACAACTCGATCGGCTCAGCTACATAGCAGCGATCGTCAGATCGCCCCTATGTAGTAGATTTACTGCATTGCTATGAGCGCCGACCACAGGGTGGCGCTCATAGCAATTTGGCATCAACAGCCATAGAGGTCTCAAGGAAACCTCAGGTTGTCATGTCGACGCATCGCTGACCCACGATCATGTGACAGGATCAGCGATGCGCTCATTTCCGGCCCGGTGGCCGGAAGCCGTAGTTAAATGCCGCTGTCAGCGTTTGACAGTAGCATTTAACTAGTTAATAGCGGCGGGTGAATCATGAATCCGCCAGCCGCTATTGCGGGCACATGTCTGCTGTTCAAAACAGCTGACATGTCCTGGCTTTGATGTAGGCTCACCGCCGGAGCCCGCATCAAAGCAGGGGATCCGACCTCCACAGTACTAGTACGGTGGAGGTCGGTAAGGGGTTAACAGAATTGTACTTAACACAACAATGTTCCTTTAATCCAGGACCTATGAAATAATCTGACAGTCTAGTACTGGGGTCTTTGCTTACCGGTCCCTGATGGCAAACGTCTTCGCCCTAAGTAGATAAACGTATTAATAATAATAATAATTTTTATTTATATAGCGCCAACATATTCCACAGCGCTTTACAAATTATAGAGGGGACTTGTACAGACAATAGACATTACAGCATAACAGAAATACAGTTCAAAACAGATACCAGGAGGAGTGAGGGCCCTGCTCGTAAGCTTACAAACTATGAGGAAAAGGGGAGACACGAGAGGTGGATGGTAACAATTGCTTTAGTTATTCGGACCAGCCATAGTGTAAGGCTCAGGTGTTCATGTAAAGCTGCATGAACCAGTTACCTGCCTAAGTATGTAGCAGTACAGACACAGAGGGCTAATACTGCATAAAGTGTATGAGAACATGATGCGAGGAACCTTTTTTTTTTTATTATAAATAGGCCACACAGGGATCGTTAGGTTAATGCATTGAGGCGGTAGGCCAGTCTGAACAAATGAGTTTTTAGGGCACGCTTAAAACTGTGGGGATTGGGGATTAATCGTATTAACCTAGGTATTCATATTTTCCCCATAACTGATAGGTTATCAGACTGTGCCAGGAAAGAGCAGGAGTGAATCAGAAAGGTTGGGTACCTGTAATATGTTATTATAAATACTTGGGCTGTGTTTTCTTAGCACCCTCAGGAAATCCTGTAAAATTAATTTAATATCATATAACATTGAATTAGTAACAGTTAGTTTATCATTTTATATATTGAAGATGTCTTTTTCCATATTTAGTACCATTTTTTTTTTTACTAAATTACTTGACCTGATTATGATCATTTCTTTTTAGAGCACGTTTGATTCCATGGTGCTGTACATGTGAAAAGGATTTACATACAAAATACAAATAGAAATTACAGTGCAAAAACTAACAATGACAGAATGGAACAAATATAGAGTACTGTGCAAAAGATTTAGGCAGATATGGACAACATGCTGCAAAATAAAGATGCTTTCAAAAATAGAAGTGTTAGTAGTTTATTTCTATCAATTAACAAAATGCAAAGTGAAGAAATCAAAGAGAAAGTAAATTAAACCAATATTTGGTGTGACCGCTCTTTACCTTCATCACTTCTTCTAGGTACACTTGTCACTTGTACACAGTTGTTGAAGGCGCTCGGCAGGGAAGTTGTTCAAAACATCTTGGAGAACTAACCACAGATCTTCTGTGGATGTCGCTTGTGTAAATCCTTCTGTCTCCTCATGTAATCCCAGATAGACTGGATGATGTGAGATCAGGGCTCTGTGGGGCCGTATCTTCACTTCCAGGACCCTTTTTCTTCATTACACCGAAGATTGTTCTTAATGACATTGGCTGTGTGTTTGGGGACGTTGTCCTGCTACAGAATAACTTAAGGTACCGTTACACTAAACGACTTACCAACGATCACGACCAGCGATACGACCTGGCCGTGATCGTTGGTAAGTCGTTGTGTGGTCGCTGGGGAGCTGTCACACAGACAGCTCTCCAGCGACCAACGATCAGGGGAACGACTTCGGCATAGTTGAAACTGTCTTCAACAATGCCGAAGTCCCCGGGTAACCAGGGTAAATATCGGGTTACTAAGCGCAGTGACGTCACCGCTGTGCTCTGCTTTACGGCCGGCGCTGACAGTCAGTGCGGGAAGCTGACGCCGGGGGACGTGACAGACATCGGAATGTGAGTATGTACTGTTTTTTTTTTTTTAACTTTTACAATGGTAACCAGGGTAAATATCAGGTTACTAAGCGCGGCCCTGCGCTTAGTAACCCGATATTTACCCTGGTTACCAGTGAACACATCGCTGGATCGGCGTCACACACACCGATCCAGCGATGACAGCGGGTGATCAGCGACCAAAAAAAGGTCCTGATCATTCCCCAGCGACCAACGATCTCCCAGCAGGGGCCTGATCGTTGGTCGCTGTCACACATAACGAGATCGTTAGCGGGATCGTTGCTACGTCACAAAAAGCGTGACGTTGCAACGATATCGTTAACGAAATTGTTATGTGTGAAGGTACCTTTAGGAGCCAATCAGTTGCCTCCCTGATGGTATTACTTGGTGGGTAAGTTTCTGACTGTATTTCTTAGCATTCAGGACACTAAGAAATAGGGAACGTTGAAGACTGTAGACATAGTGGGCACCTAAGGAAACTTAGTGCAGCATATGAAACACATATCATGCTTACATCTCAGTCAGAAGATGTCCAGCAGTGCCATCATCTCAGACCTGTCAACAAGCGGGACCAGCTACACCCATCTGCTGTTGGAAGAAGTGAGTCCAGAAGTGATCCACATGGAAGAAATAGGGCCAAAAAGCATTAATGTGGACATGGAAACAAGGCCCAATAACAACCCCAAACATACAGCCACTGTGAAAATGTAAGGAGGAACAAGAAGTCCTGGAAGTGAAGATACGGCCCCACAGAGCCCTGACCTCACATCATCCAGTCTGTCTGGGATTACATACAGTAATACAATACAGTAACAATAAAAGTGGTTTTACTCAGACAGAGCCATTGGACTTCCTATCTACTACCCTAGTCCACATACCAAGGAGGTGATCTGCATAGGAGCCGGCAGCACCACCTCTATCCGCTATAACAGTACCACACATACAAGCACCCTTGTCTCCCCCTGATTTTCTTTTTTAGCATTTCTATGGGATTACATATAAAGACAGATTTCTCTGTTGTTCATTCATTTTGTTAATTGATTAAAAACTGATATAAACAGTTATATTTTTGACATCATTCTTATTTTGCAGCATTTTTTCTACACACCTGCTTAAAACTTTTGAACGGCACTTTTATATAAACCGTATATAAAACGATAATATCATCACCTTAAGCTTTCAGCAAAACAGATTTATTACTATATAGATATGTATTCACTGAGCTCCCCATAGTTGTGACTCCAGTCACCCAGGATTTTATCAATGTCGTTTCAGCATAAATCAATAGTACAAGTAAATATAAGAAACTTTGTAATATATTTTATCAGAGAAATTTGCTTTTTTCTCCACTTTTCAACCACTTCTTTTCTCCGCCCTAAGTCTCTAAGGCCGGCGTCACACTAGCGAGTTTTACAGAAACTATATCCAGAAAATACGCATTGCACACGGCCCAATGATTCTCTATGGCCCAGCTCCTATCTGCCGTATATTACGCATCGGCAATATACGGTATGTTACGGGCGTAGAAAATCGCAGCATGCTGCGTTTGTCAGCGTACTGCGCAAAAAATACACTAATGAAAGTCTATGGGGGCGAGAAAATTACGGATTACACACGGACCATGCGTGTGACTTGCGAGAAATACGCAGCGGTGATCTATAGAAAAGTCGGCAATTCAGTGCGGTGTACATAAAAATCACACTGACAGGTTAGAATAGAATAGGTAGAATAAATGTGTACACATAGTATAGGGGTATATATATATATATATATATTTATATGTCAGTGAGACACACACACACATATATATATATACTAGCAATTGAACCCGTTCTATGCCCGTGTGGCGAGCATTTATATTGGTATATGGTCTCCATCCTGGTATGTGTTGCTTCCATCCTGCGCCCTAATCTTGTCATGTGCTGCTACCATCTTGCGCCCCCATCCTGTCATGTGCTGCTCCCATCCATATGCCCCATACGCTGCTCCATAAAGGTTGATGGCCCCCATAAGATGCTCCATAGTACATGCCTCATATGCTGCTCCATTATGGTTGATGGCCCCCATAAGATGCTCCATAGTATATGCCCCGTATGCTGCTCCATTATGGTTGATGGCCTCCATAAGATGCTCCATAGTATATGCCCCGTATGCTGCTCCATTATGGTTGATGGCCCCCATAAGATGCTCCATAGTATATGCTCCGTATGCTGCTCCATTATGGTTGATGGCCCCCATAAGATGCTCCATAGTATATGCCCCGTATGCTGCTCCATTATGGTTCATGGCCCCCATAAGATGCTCCATAGTGTATGCCCCGTATGCTGCTCCATTATGGTTGATGGCCCCCATAAGATGCTCCATAGTATATGCCCCGTATACTGCTCCATAAATGTTGATGGCCCCCATAAGATGCTCCATTGTATTGTATGCCCCGTATACTGCTCCATGAATGTTGATGGCCCCCATAAGATGCTCCATTGTATTGTATGCCCTGTATACTGCTCCATAAATGTTGATGGTCCCCATAAGATGCTCCATTGTATTGTATGCCCCGTATACTGCTCCATAAATGTTGATGGCCCCCATAAGATGCTCCATTGTATTGTATGCCCCGTATACTGCTCCATAAATGTTGATGGCCCCATAAAATGCTCCATAGTATTATATGCCCCGTATGCTGCTGCGATATATATATATATATATATATATATATAAAAAAAAAACATACTCACCTATCGTCGCTGGGCGCCGAGTGCTGGGGGGCCTGAGCAGGCGGGGACACCGGCGCGCTGTGGGGGTCAGGTGCCAGAGTCGCCGCTAGCTCAGGCCCCCGACACTTGCTATAGTCACCTGGCCCTGATCCAGCGCTGCGTGCCGCTTCTTCCGGGTCCTCTGGCTGTGACTGTCCAGTCAGAGGGCGGCGCGCATTAAGTGCGTCATCGCGCCCTCCGAACTGTGAACGTCACAGACAGAGGACCCGGAGGACAGAGCGGCGGGCAGCGCTGGAACGGGACAGGTGAATATAGCTTATACTCACCCTCCTGGCACGTTCCCGCTTCTCCGTTGGAGATCGCGGTGTGTGTTCAGTGCTTACGCATACCGCGATCTCCTGGGAGCGTCACTCTGTGGGGTCCAAACTGCGCCGGCGCTTGCGCAGTCTATAAAGGCTTCGGACAGAGTGATGCTCCCAGCGTTATATTATATATATATATATATATATATATATATATTTAGTTCAGCGCTAGATAGCAGAAAAGCCGGTAATTCAATTATATATGTATAATGTATATATATATACGGTATATATATATGTGTGTCTCACTGACATATATATATATATATATATATATATGTTTTTAAGAATATTTGACCCGATGGATCCATGATATGTCCATTTTGCCAGCCTGCGAGAAAAAAAATCACCGTACGGAAGCCATACGGATAAATTTGTGCGTAAAAATCGCATCCTCGCATTGAATACGGAACAGTGTTTTGGGACAATTACTGCGTATTACGGCCATAAAAAACGGACCGTATTTACTTGCGCCTAGTGTGACGCTGGCCTTATACTCACCATCCATTGTGAATAACTGCTAAAATCTGTGCTACTCAAGTCAAGACAGACTGACAGCACAGTGAGTGGTCAGGTTACAGCTGCCTATTAAACTCTATGGAAAGAGGGGATGCAAAGTGAGAGAAAAGCAGAGACACTCACAGGTAGTGCTGCCGTTTTCTAGTAAGTGTCAGTCAAAGAGACATTGGAGATAACGCACTATAGTGCATTAGTATTACAGAGTATTATCAATGTGATCAAAAGATTGCAGTTCCAAGACTCCTTATATATATATCCAATAAATACTGTAAAAAAAATGAAAAAGATATAAAAAAAATGTAAGTGTAAAAAAAAAAAAAGATTACCCCACCCCCTCCCCAAAAAAATCCAGTTTACAGTAAAAAAAATGTTTCATTATAATATATGGTAATTAAACCCCGGCAAAAGCAACACATACCTGGTATCGCCGCGTTTGTAACGACCTGCACTATAAGAATATCATATTAAGTATTATGCACGTTCAATGCCAAAACAAAAAAAGAAACTATCTCCAAGAATTGTTGCTTCTATTCATCTTGCCTCACAAAAAGAAATAAAAAGTGATAAAAAAAAATCATATGCATCCCAAAGTGGTATTGATCAAATCTACAGTCAGTTCATTCCACAAAAATCAAGCTCTATATTCAGAAAAACGAAAAAAATAAGTCTCTAAATAATCATTTTTTTCAAAGAATATTTTTTTTTTGCAAAATCAGTAAAACATCAACAAAACAAATATAAATAGAGTATCGCTATAATCGTAATGACATGCTAAGGGGTTAATATACCACCTTAGGCCAGTCTCACACGTCCAGATAATTCCGGTACCGGAATTATCCGTGTCCGTGAGCTCACGCAGGCCATCCGTGTGGCACACGTGCGGCAGCCGTGTGCCACCCGTGTGCCGACTGGGTACCACACGGAGCGTGCAGGAGACAACGCTAGAGATAAGCGCTGTCCCCTGCATCCGGTGCTGAAGCCGCCATTCATATCTTCTCTGCAGCAGCGTTTGCTGGAGAGAAGATATGAAAAATCCTTTTTTTTTTTTTTTTTTTCGTGTTTAAAATAAAGATCCCTGTCCCCACCCCCCTCCCACCCCCTGTGCACCCGCCCACTGTTACTAAAATACTCACCCGGCTCCCTCAAAGCGTCCTCTCCGCGCCGCACCTTCTCCTGTATGAGCGGTCACGTGGTGCCGCCCATTAGTCATGAATATGTGGCTCACCCCTATGGGAGGTGGAGCCGCATATTCATGACTGTAATCAGCGGCACCACGTGACCGCTCATACAGGAGAAGCTGGCGCTGAGAGGAAGTTGCGAGGGAGCCGGGTGAGTATTTTATTAACAGCGGGCGGGCGCACAGGGGGTGGGAGGGGGGTGGGGACAGGGATCTTTATTTTAAACACGAAAAAAAAAAAAAAAAAAGGATTTTTCATATCTTCTCTCCAGCAAACGCTGCTGCAGAGAAGATATGGCGGCTTCAGCAATAGGCTGGGGGGACAGCGCTTACTGTAGCGCTGTCTCCTGCACGGCACACGGACTGCACACGGACAGCGTCCGTGTGCGGTACGTGTTTTTTACACGGACCCATTGACTTTAATGGGTCCGTGTAATCCGTGCGCTCCCACGAACACTGACATGTCTCCGTATTTTGCACACGGACACACGGTCCGTGAAAACACGCTGACATGTGCAGAGACACATTGATATCAATGTGTCTACGTGAGTCAGTGTCTCCGGTACGTGAGGAAACTGACACCTCACGTACCGGAGCCACTAACGTGTGAAACCGGCTTTATGGGATGCTGCTACCCTTACATACACCACACCGGGCCATTTGGCATCATATCCTGACTACAGAGACAAGGTCCTTTTCTACTGAGGAAGGTTTGCTCAGTTAAAGGCTACATCCACATGACCGCGATGTCAGTAAAACAAACTGATGGCGCTCAGACTAATGTTATTCAGTAGGGCTGATAAGATGGCCATTTTTTTTTTCACAGACTGAATGTCCGCTTGAAATAATCGCAGCAGGCACTAGTCTGCTCTGCAGTTTGGATGAGATTTACCCATTCAAGTCTATGGGTGCACAAAAAGCAAAAAAAAAAATCCTATTAGGATTGACATACATTGCAATTCTGTAACATAGGAAACTGTCTTTGGTCTTGTACATTTTAATAACCACTGATTTATAGAAATGGATATCATATGGATGACAATAAAGATGAAAAATGTTATGTTTTTTTCTGGCTGAAAATCAGACGATTTTTTTTCTATGCCTGTGTGAATTTAGCCTAAGAAGTAACTGTGAGAGACGGATGTAAGGGATTTAATTTGACAGACTGTGTCCTGTACCAGGCACTAGATATACATGGGCTGGTTCAGGGGAATATCCAGGACCACATCTTCATCAGCCGGACACCTACAGGAAAGTGAGAGGATCTTAATCAATATTCGCTTTATGAATGGATCTAGCATTAGAACGACACAATGAAGTCACCATGCAAAGCATCCTTTTTTCTACGCCACTTTTGGTCTCAAACAGTTACAAAATTACTTACAAATGGCATTCCACAAAGATGTTCACTTTTCTTAAAATCATGTGGGTCTTATCAAAAGCATCTATCACTGCACGAAAATGTACTAAATTAAATGCCTCATAGTAAGTTGTATATGATGCGCCAGCCCTGGAAAAATTGCCCCCTTTTTCTCAAGGATGCTTCTGCCTTCTATAACTTTATACTTTCAGTGATTACATTTCCTACTGCCCATGATCAATTATTGCCCCAAATCATCAATAGGGGTATTTTGTCCGCCAGCCTTGATGAAGTGTAGACTGGAGAAATTCATTAAAACGTTCATCTTTTTATAAATTTGGCGCAATTTTCAGCATTTTCCTTTGGGGACTTTGTCACCAGACCTGAAGGGTTTCCTGGTCCCGGCAAAGTAAGTGAGAATCCTGAAGTCTCATGCACACGTTGCTTTATTTTTGCAGATTTGGTGTTAATTCTTTCAGCATTTTTTCATACTAATAAATGGGGAAAAATCTGCATCAAAAACGTATTTAAAAAACGCATAACGCACCTATATATGCAGTGATTTTTTTGCTAATTAATGCAGAGATGGTGCAGAGATTTCTGCACCAAATACTTAACGTGTGCACATAGTGTAAATTATGATGAATTTCTCAGCACTGCCGCCTCCAGGATAAGCTCTGCAAGCTTAAAAAAAAAATGGGTAAAAACAACAAAATTCATTAAATTTGAGTTGAGTAATACATTTTGCAACTTTTCAAAACAATTTTATACCAGAATTATGGAGAAAACTGATGAATGAATCGGCCACTTTCTCCCTTTGTACATCCTGAGCGAGCTGCCCTCCATAATAACTATAAATGCTTTCCCCGTCTCTTTTGTCTGCCATGTGCAGCACACCCTTCACCTTGCTGCCCCTATGGTTCACACTGAGACAAGACAGGGGCGGTCAGAAGAAGGTGGGATCCAGGAGCAGATCTCTGAAGGATTTGTGTCAGATCCTGCAGAACAGCTACTGAGGTAAAGGACAGGGGTCAAACATTTGTAAGGCCGGTTTCACACGTCAGTGGCTCCGGTATGTGAGGTGACAGTTTCCTCCCGTACCGGAGACACTGACTCATGTAGACACATTGAAATCAATGTGTCTCTACACATGTCAGCGTGTTTTCACGGACCGTGTGTCCGTGTGCAAAACACGGAGACATGTCAGTGTTCGTGGGAGCGCACGGATTACACGGACCCATTAAAGTCAATGGGTCCGTGTAAAACACGTACCGCACACGGACGCTGTCCGTGTGCAGTCCGCGTGCCGTGCAGGAGACAGCGCTACAGTAAGCGCTGTCCCCCCAGCGTGGTGCTGAAGCCGCCATTTATATCTTCTCTCCAGCAGTTTGCTGGGGAGAAGATATGAAAAATCCTTTTTTTTTCGTGTTTAAAATAAAGATCCCTGTCCCCTCCCCCCTCCCACCCCCTGTGCGCCCGCCCGCTGTTAATAAAATACTCACCCGGCTCCCTCGCAGCTTCCTCTCAGCGCCAGCTTCTCCTGTATGAGCGGTCACGTGGTGCCGCCGATTACAGTCAGGGGGTGGGAGGGGACAGGGATCTTTATTTTAAACACGAAAAAAAAAAAAAAAGGATTTTTCATATCTTCTCTCCAGCGAACGCTGCTTGAGAGAAGATATGAATGGCGGCTTCAGCACCAGATGCAGGGGACAGCGCTTATCTCTAGCGCTGTCACCTGCACGCACCGTGTGGTACCCAGTCGGCACACGGGTGCCACACGGATGGCCTACGTGAGCTCACGGACACGGATAATTCCGGTACCGATTTTTCCGGTACCGGAATTATCTGGACGTGTGAGACTGGCCTAATAAAGACTTTCTCCCTCTCCCATTTCTTAGATCTCCTTCGCAGCCAATCAGAATGACTCTCATCCATGTCAATGTTCAAAGACCAGATTTACTCAATCTCTGCTTATGAGGTGAAAAAAAATGATGTGGACGACCTGTTTGCTGGAGATACATGTGCCATTTTCATAAATTAATGGAGAAGAGGAGGAGACCTTCTGCATGGTCATAATCTTACGTTATATACACTTCCTCCGTTTCACCTCTGAGATTGGCAGAATTTAAAGGGACACTGTCACCTGAATTTGGAGGGAACAATCTTCAGCCATAGGGGCGGGGTTTTCGGGTGTTTGATTCACCCTTTCCTTACCCGCTGGCTGCATGCTGGCTGCAATATTGGATTGAAGTTCATTCTCTGTCCTCCATAGTACACGCCTGCACAAGGCAAGATTGCCTTGTGCAGGCATGTACTACGGAGGACAGAGGATGAACTTCAATCCAATATTACAGCCAGCGGGTAAGGAAAGGGTGAATCAAACACCTGAAAACCCCGCCTCTATGGCTGAAAATTGTTCCCTCCAAATTCAGGTGACAGAGTCCCTTTAAACATACAGTTTTCATGCATTTTTTAGAGGGTACAAGTCATCTTTTTATTATTTTTGCACAAAAAATGGATGAAAAATACTGTACCAAAAAAATGTATGTGTGCATTGATCTTATGCATACAGTGCACTCACTTAGGTCTATTAAGCAGGAGATCTCTGCACAGTCTGTCCGTCTCCTCGTTCCATGACTTACGAAGAGATTCTCCAGTTTCCAACAGCTGCTTAATGTCATCCTGAAGTCCTGGTATCATCTGAGGGAAGAGATTAATAGAGGTAAAGCTGAAGATAAAAAAAGAATATCTCCTCTGCAAAAGAAAAAAACCCCTTTTATTTATTATCTATGGGTTCAAAACTAAGACTAAATGGATATTGCATATCATTATTAGCATGTAAAGCTGGACGGGAGGACTCCAGACATTTCTTTCACTGTTCGTCTTAAATGTTTGCACCATGATCAGTGTTGTCCAACATTACTTGTCTTATGTAGAATGACCCATTGAACTGTAACACAGAGATCAGATGGCACCAATTACCATGAGCGAGACAGTCACCTGATGATACGCTTTAATTTCACTCCTCATCTCCTGGTTTTGAAGACACATCCTCTTCACTGACAGAGGTAGAGACTCCAGATTTTGCTGGGAATAACAACAAAAAAGTTACAGAATATTTTCTAGTGTGCAAATCAGGAACAAATATACCGACCAGACATTGAACAAGAGGGAGTTGCTATGAGATCAAGATAAAATATACTGACCAGACAAGGAACAAGCAGGAGTTGCTAGGAAATCAAGATGCAATATGCTGACCAGACACTGAACAAGCAGGAGTTACTAGGAAATCAAGATAAAACATGCTGACCAGACACAGAACAAGCAGAAGTTGCTAGGAAATCAAGATACAATATGCTAACCAGACACTGAACAAGCAGGAGTTGCTAGGAAATCAAGATAAAACATGCTGACCAGACACAGAACAAGCAGAAGTTGCTAGGAAATCAAGATACAATATGCTAACCAGACACTGAACAAGCAGGAGTTGCTAGGAAATCAAGATAAAACATGCTGACCAGACACTGAACAAGCAGGAGTTGCTAGGAAATCAAGATACAATATGCTAACCAGACACTGAACAAGCAGGAGTTGCTAGGAAATCAAGATAAAACATGCTGACCAGACACAGAACAAGCAGAAGTTGCTAGGAAATCAAGATACAATATGCTAACCAGACACTGAACAAGCAGGAGTTGCTAGGAAATCAAGATAAAACATGCTGACCAGACACAGAACAAGCAGAAGTTGCTAGGAAATCAAGATACAATATGCTAACCAGACACTGAACAAGCAGGAGTTGCTAGGAAATCAAGATAAAACATGCTGACCAGACACTGAACAAGCAGGAGTTGCTAGGAAATCAAGATAAAACATGCTGACCAGATACTGAACAAGCAGGAGTTGCTAGGAAATCAAGATACAATATGTTGACCAGACACTGAACAAGCAGAAGTTGCTAGGAAATCAAGATACAATATGCTGACCAGACACTGAACAAGCAGCTACTATAATAATAATAATTTTATTTATACAGTGCCAACATATTCCGCAGCGCTTTACAAATTGATAAGTCTTATAGGGTTTGTCTACCCCCTATTAAAAAAAAACCCCAATATATAATGTGTATATTCACTTACCCATACCGCCTGGCACCTCTCCTAGTGCTGCCCTGCTCCCTGCCCGTTTCTTTTTATCTTTTTCTATCCATGTAGACGTGTGACTTGGTCACCGTTGCGGTTGGTGGTTGCAGCGGTCACGTGGCCATCTTCACTGACAGAAGAAGTACAGATTCAGGCCAGGTACCTGAGCAACGCTAGGAGAGGTGCGGCAGCGTTGTATTTATATGTTGTGTCGTCCACTAGACTCACCCGTTTCTGAGCGCGACACCTGAATTCAGGAGAATTAGGAGTGCAGCTCAGGATGCAATTAAAGAATAATACGTGATGTAACCCAAGATCAGAACAGGACAAGTCAGTGAAAGTGTTTGTAAAGTTATACTCAACAATATAGAAAGATTATACTGAGACGCAAACTGTCAAATCCCATCTGCAAACTGGTAAATATTTAATAAGAACCCATCAGTGAGTGGAGTGTCCAGCAATCCAAAGCTTGGGGTCACCTTATTTTCTATATTATTTCCCCCCATACCTTCACTGCTTGGCGGAGAGGATTTCCCGTATAATGGCCATGCAGGATTACCTATATGTCACATTACCAGCCGAGAAGCTGCACATGAGCAGACACTCCAGCACGTGCCCTAGATAGCCATTTAGGAGAAGTGATGACCTCCCTCCGGCCTAGAGTAGAGGTGCTGTATTTACTTCTGTATGCACAGCTCCATTCAGAGGTATATTTGTAGTATCATAGTGATAATCATGTAATAGATCACAATGAAATGCCTATAACTGGTGAACCGCTATCATGTATGGAAATAGTTCTAATAACGTGTATGTGTTTTCATGTATTCACCTCCCATGTATCTATTGTCATCTTCTGCAATCTCGCCCCTATGGGGTGTCAGTTTGTATTGCAGTGCAAATGGCAATGGCGCATCTGTGAGCGGGGGTAAACTTTACTGACCAATTGAGAGAAATGATTTGGCTCCTTTTTTGGAGTCTTTCTGGAAGATTTACACAAGGGAAGAATGCAGCTTAAAGAACAGACTCAGCACGGACCCAGCATGGTGCATGCCAGACATAGCTCCGGGAACAGAGGAGATCCCCTGGTATCAGCAGCGACAACAGAGTCTTTCCTGTCGTGTTGGGAACTCCAGTGCTTTCACTACTCGGCTTTTCTAGAAATCCATCACCGAACCCCCGATGTTTAGGAATCAAGCACGACACATACTGTCATAGTGATTACACTGCCTATACAACGCTAGGATCCGTCCATATCCCCCTTAATCGAGAGATGTGTCAAGCTGCATTGATGTAGGAATATATGTATATAAAGTAGATATAATGTCTACACACCCCTGGTCACACATACCACGAAGAATCATTTCACAACTTAAAATGTCACCCATCTGTACAAATCCATTGAAAAACAAACTGAAATCATTTTGAGGGGTAACCTAAAAATAACAAAAGTAAAATAATCATGTCGCATAAATGTGAACACCTGCTTATAATTAGGGATATGGATGTGTTCAGAATTAGCCATTAACATTTATACCTGTGTTACATAGTAGTCAGTACACAGCGTCCATCACTTTTGCTAGGGAAAATTTTCTAACATTTTCTTAGTTGTATTTTACATCAAAGCCATGGTCCATAAACAGCTTACAACACAGCAAAGGGATCTAATTGATTAACGTTATCAGTCAGGAGAAAGGTACAAAACTTTTCCAAAGCAATAGATTTACCATGGAGCACTGTGAAGACGGTCATCAAAAAGTGGCTTAGGTTTGGCACTACAGTGATATTACCTAGACTGGACACCCCTCAAAAACTAATGCAAACACAAGAAGGAAATTGGTCCGGCAGACTGCCAAGAGGCCTACAGCAACAATACAGGAGCTGCAGGAATTTCTGATAAGGTACTGGTTGTTTACTGAATGTGACAACAACCTCCAATATTCTTTATATGTCTTGTCTGCAGGGTAAGGTGGCAAGATGTAAGAGTTTTAGTTTACAAAGAAAAACATCCAAGCCCAGAAATGTTATCACTCACCTCTACTACACCCTTCAGAATACCGTCCTTCACTTTCTGATGGCTTTCCAACAACTTTTCAATCTCTGTCTGAGCCAGCGCAGACACATCAGCCGCCTGATCCTGGTGAAGGACATGAAAGCCAGAAGTCAGAAAGGACAAAGGCTTAAAGGAGCAAAAAATCCATAATGGGTGACATTATTATTATTATTTATTATTATAGCTCCACTTATTCCATGTCGCTTTACATGTAAGGAGGGGTATACATAATAAAAACAAGTACAATAATCTTAAACAATACAAGTCACGACTGGTACAGGAGGAGAGAGGACCCTGCCCATGAGGGCTCACAATCTACAAGGGATGGGTGAGAATACAGTAGGCGAGGGTAGAGCTGGTCGTGTAGCGGTTTGGTGAATCGGTGGTTACTGCAGGTTGTAGGCTTGTCGGAAGAGGTTCTTTTTGAAGGTTTCCACGGTAGGTGAGAGTCTGATATGTTGGGGTAGAGCGTTCCAGAGTAGGGGTGATACGCGGGAGAAATCTTGTATGCGATTGTGGGAAGACGAAATAAGAGGGGAGTAGAGAAGGAGATCTTGTGAGGATCGGAGGTTGCGTGTAGGTAAGTACCAGGAGATGAGGTCACAGATGTATGGAGGAGACAGGTTGTGGATGGCTTTGTATGACATCGTTAGGGTTTTGTACTGGAGTCTCTGGGCAATGGGGAGCCAGTGAAGGGATTGACAGAGGGGAGAAACTGGGAAATAGCGGGGGGACAGGTTGATTAGTCGGGCAGCAAAGTTTAGAATAGATTGGAGGGGTGCGAGAGTGTTAGAGGGGAGGCCACAGAGCAGGAGGTTACAGTAGTCGAGGCGGGAGATGATGAGGGCATGGATGAGGGTTTTAAGAAACCTTATCCATATGCTGTGGGCACTCCAATGGCAAGGTTTGCTTTCATTTTCTTTGTATCCTAGCCTATAGTAACGAGGTGTCAAAGACTAACTGCTGTGTTCGCATGTGACCATAAGTAATCATTTATCTCAGAGTATTTAGTATTTCTTTGTGAAGTTAGAATCCCCCATTTTATGTGCAGTGGTCTGTTCCACTGATGCATCACTGCAGAGCAGACCAATGCACATAGAGTAAGGGAGGGGGGGGGGGTTGACTACAGTAAAAATCACATGGTGAGGTTGGATAGCTGAACATTAAGGCCGGCGTCACACACAGCGTATGAAAATACGGTCCGTATATTACGGCCGTAATACGCTGAAAAGTCCCGAAAATAGTGGTCCGCAGCTCCTCCGTAGGCAGGGTGTGTCACCGTTTTTTGCGCATGGCATCCTCCGTATGTAATCCGTATGGCAGCCGTAATGCGTATTTTTATCGCAGGCTTGCAAAACCGACATACGGCTATACAAGGGATCCATGTGTAAAAAAAAACCAAAAACCCATATATACTGTCTATAGATATGTATATATATTAATATTTCATCCAGCGCGATATAGCAGAAAGCCGGTAATTCAATTACCGGCTTTTGCTTTCTCCTTCCTAAAACCCGACATGATATGAGACCTGGTTTACATACAGTAAACCATCTCATATCCCCATTTTTTTTGCATATTCCACACTACTGTTAGTAGTGTGTCTATGCAAAATTTGGCCGTTCTAGCTAGTAAATTAAGGGATTAAATGGCGGAAAAAATTGGTGTGGGCTCCCGCACAATTTTCTCTGCCAGAGTGGTAAAGCCAGTGACGGAGGGCAGATATTAATAGCCTGGAGAGGGTCCATGGTTATTGCCCCCCCCCGGCTAAAAACATCTGCCCCCAGCCACCCCAGAAAAGGCACATCTGGAAGATGCGCCTATTCTGGCACTTGGCCACTCTCTTCCCATTCCCGTGTAGCGGTGGGATATGGGGTAATGAAGGGTTAATGCCACCTTGCTATTGTAAGGTGACATTAAGCCAAATTAATAATGGAGAGGCGTCAATTATGACACCTATCCATTATTAATCCAATACTAGTAAAGGGTAAAAAAAAAACACACACACACATTATTAAAAATTAATTTAATGAAAAAAACACAAAGGTTGTTTTATTAATTTATTCTACTCTCAATTCACCTGAAGACCCTCGATCTGTGGAACTTGCACTATTGCTGACTGACTAAATACTTTTTTGCCCCACTGTATATGTGTCTCAATGACATATATGTATATATATATATATATATATACTGTATATACCTATTCTATGTGTACACATTTATTCTACCTATTCTACTGTAAGCTGTCAGTGTGATTATACTGTACACCGCACTGAATTGCCGGCTTTTCTCTCTAACACCGCTGCGTATTCCTCGCAAGTCACACTGCTGGTCCGTGTGTAATCCGTATTTTTGGGGCTTCCATAGACTTTTATTGACGTTTAATTTGCGCAATACGGTGACAAACGCAGCATGCTGCGATTTTCTACGGCCGTAGAAAGCCGTATAATACTGATCAGTTTAATACGGCAGATAGGAGCAGGGGCATAGAGAATAATTGTGCCGTATTTTTTGCGAGTTTTACGGACGTAGTTTCTGCGCTCTTACGTCCGTAAAACTCGCAAGTGTGACGCCGGCCTAAATCTAATGCTTCTCACCTGATGCAGATCACATAACAGACGTATCTGTCTCTCCAGCTCAGCAGCCTCAAGGGTTTTCATTGAATGGCCCCGGTCTCGGTAATCTCGCAGTTGTTGAAGATCTTTCTGGGCTTCTTGAATCTTCTCTTCACAGTTCTGCAGCTGACGACGCACTACTGTAATTGACAGATTTCATTCTTTAAGGCTACTTTTATACTGTTTTTGTCAGCCTTTTGTTACTGGTAGAAAAAAAGTGAATGTCATGTGTTGTTTTTTTTTAATCCTATGAGTAAGTTTATAGAAAGACACGTAGGAAAAAAGTCCTACATACAACATGTTGGATCTATACAAGTAGAAATGCACAAATACAACATTTTCCTATTGATGACTTGGCAATAAATGGTGTGGTAAGAAAGCGTTGGAAAGAATGGAAGGAAAAATGCTGCCTGTAATGGCAATGCAAAAAAATAATCACATTATTACTATTGGTGTAAAGTGCGAATGGAAAGAAGACAGAAAATAAGTAGTGTCACTTTAAGAACATCTGGATGTGCAGTTAAATGTAGAAGAATAGACATTAAAGGGTTATTCCCAAATTATTCCATATCCTCAGGATAGGGAATAACTTGCTGATCGCTGGGTGTCCGACTTCGGGACCCCTAGAGATTCTGAGATCTGAGCTCTACAAGAACGTGGTACTGCAGGACCCAGCTGAATGGAGCAGAGGTGTGTATGCTCAGCCTCTGCTCTATTAAAGGGAATCTGTCAGCAGGTTTTTGCTATGTAAGCTGAAGACAGCATGAGGTAGGGGTTAAAACACAGATTTCAGCAATGCCTCTCTTATGAAGCTTAGAGCTTTTGTTTGCTTACAATGATTGTTTTAGCATCAGGAGCTTACCATTACTGACTACCAGCTAGCTGTTCCAACACACCCCCTCCTGTGATAAGCAGCTTACTGTCTATGTACATTGTATATACAGAGCTTGGTGTGGGCGGGGGCAGCTTTCTCAGCTCTTCTGCATGCTAAATTTAAAAGCTCTGATTGTGTCAGAACGGCTGCACCCAATAGTGTAAGTGATACATCGTTGGATTCATCTTCTCTTTGCCTACATCAGGCTGCTCTCAAATGAGGTAGCAAAAACCTGCTGACAGATTCCCTTTGATTATTTGTTGGACTGCCGGAGAGACTGGAGTACCGCACTCAACTATTTCAAACAGTCCCATTGAGAATGGATGGAGCCCATGCTCTGTTCAAGATGGAGTTTCAGGGCTGTGGAGTCGGTGTCCATTTTGGTGGAGTTGGAGTAGGTATAAAATGGAACCGGTCCGACTCCTAAAATATATAATAAATTGGCCACAGAAGTTCAGTGCAGGATGTGTTGCAAGTTTTTCCATAAGTGTTTGGGAAAGTGATGAAATGTCCTATAAATATCTGTTGTGTTCCTGATCTAAGGATCTGGGCTTTTAGTTGAGCTGAATCTGTGCTGCACTTTATGTACATGCTCAGTAGTGACCAGTGCTGTGGAGATGAATCTGTGCTGCACTTTATGTACATGCTCAGTAGTGACCAGTGCTGTGGAGATGAATCTGTGCTGCACTTTATGCACATGCTCAGTAGTGACCAGTGCCGAGATGATGAATCTGTGCTGCACTTTATGTACATGCTCAGTAGTGACCAGTGCTGTGGAGATGAATCTGTGCTGCACTTTATGTACATGCTCAGTAGTGACCAGTGCCGAGAAGATGAATCTGTGCTGCACTTTATGTACATGCTCAGTAGTGACCAGTGCTGTGGAGATGAATCTGTGCTGCACTTTATGTACATGCTCAGTAGTGACCAGTGCTGTGGAGATGAATCTGTGCTGCGCTTTATGTACATGCTCAGTAGTGACCAGTGCTGTGGAGATGAATCTGCGCTGCACTTTATGTACATGCTCAGTAGTGACCAGTGCTGTGGAGATGAATCTGCGCTGCACTTTATGTACATGCTCAGTAGTGACCAGTGCTGTGGAGATGAATCTGTGCTGCACTTTATGTACATGCTCAGTAGTGACCAGTGCTGTGGAGATGAATCTCTGCTGCACTTTATGTACATTCTCGGTAGTGACCAGTGCTCTGGAGATTAATCTGTGCTGCACTTTATGTACATGCTCAGTAGTGACCAGTGCTGTGGAGATGAATCTGTGCTGCACTTTATGTACATGCTCGGTAGTGACCAGTGCTCTGGAGATGAATCTGTGCTGCACTTTATGTACATGCTCAGTAGTGACCAGTGCTGTGGAGATGAATCTCTGCTGCACTCTATGTACATGCTCAGTAGTGACCAGTGCTGTGGAGATGAATCTGTGCTGCACTTTATGTACATGCTCAGTAGTGACCAGTGCTGTGGAGATGAATCTGTGCTGCACTTTATGTACATGCTCAGTACTGACCAGTGCTGTGGAGATGAATCTGTGCTGCACTTTATGTACATGCTCAGTAGTGACCAGTGCTGTGGAGATGAATCTGTGCTGCACTTTATGTACATGCTCAGTAGTGACCAGTGCTGTGGAGATGAATCTGTGCTGCACTTTATGTACATGCTCAGTAGTGACCAGTGCTGTGGAGATGAATCTGTGCTGCACTTTATGTACATTCCCAGTAGTGACCAGTGCTCTGGAGTCGGAGTTGAGATGAATCTGTGCTGCACTTTATGTACCTTCTCAGTAGTGACCAGTTCTGTGAAGTCAGGAGTCAGGGAAATTGTGGGATCGGAGGTTTGGCTTACTGACACCACAGCCCTGGTTGCAGTGCCATATTCTAGTGGTTTCAGAGCCCCAATATTGGGTTAGTTGGAGGTCCTAGTGATTGGGCCCCCAGCAATCAGCAAGTTATCTCCTATCCCATATTTGACAGCTGCTTCAACTCTGTGGATACAGCCACTCACGAGCAGCTACATATGACCATACCTCTAGTAGTGAACACTCTACATTTACTGAGTGCAGTGAATTCTTCCTTCAACAAACACTGTGTTGCGGAGCTGAAATCCCCCATTTTGCAAAGGCTCATGTTACTGTGTTTACAACCGTTTAGGGAATGAGCTCAGTTTAGGTTTTTGAGAAAGGTTTACAGTTTACAGATGGCTGCCAAGCGCTGATTCCTTGAGAGGTCCTGAGCTGTAATAACAACAGTCCTGGTAGGTGGCGAACACTCATCTCACCGACCTGCCACAGTCACAGCACTCCGATAACAGAGGCTCGTTTAATGGGCACTTACAAATCAAGGAATTCTGTCATGGCTATGTGTTTCTTAGTCATAGGTCGGGGTCACACTTGCGAGTTCAATGCGAGAAACTCGCGCAAGTCTCTCGCATCAATACCCGGCACTGCTGCCGGCAGTAGGGACCAGAGCGTGCGGCTGCATAGAAATACATGTAGCCACACGCTCCGGCCCGAGTGCCGGTGGCAGTGCCAGGTACCAGGTATTGATGCGCGAGTTTCTTACAGATGGTCGTTTTAGATGTTTTCAAACTTTTGTTTTAACCTCTTAATAAAACAGCTTTTTTGGGCACCACTTTGAAGTACATAATACTGTATCGAAAAATATTTAACCTCACTTTTTATGCTTTCTTTATTATCATTTTATTAAGATCCATAACTTTTAAAATCTTTTTCTGTCAACATAATCATGTGAGAACTTTGTTATTGCAGGATGAATTTTTAGATTTGAATGATACCATTCACTTTATCACATGATGTACAGAAAAATGGGGAAAAAATATAAAATTGGGGTGGAATTGAAAGAAAATCCAAGAAATTCCATGTTTTGTTTTTATGATATTCAATTTTTTTCATCATTTTGTAACCCTTTGGGACTTGAACGTGTGATCACCTATACAATGCACTGTAATACTGAAGTGTATTGTGACATTGGTTATTAACAATGAAGCCCAGCCACAGGCTTGTCATCATAGTTATACAGACACGGCAGACACGGTAGCCTTCAGAAGTCCCCTGTGCTGCAATGACTACCAATCAGCTCATGCGATTGAGTCACGGGGAAAAAGAGAGCGATGGGTGTCCAAAACAATCCCTTGTTCCTAACCCCTAAAATGCCGATGTCACAATTAACAACAGCACCAAAAAGATTGTGATCGGAGCTAGCAAGAAGTTACTCTTGGGTATGGCTGTATAACACAGCTGGCACCTGTACTGTACAGAGCACGCTCAGCTATAGTCCGTATATTGAGTGAGCACAACCATTGTACATATTCAATGGAAGTTATTGAGGGGTTAATCCATTTTTAATTGTTTGTGCTGCGGGAAGGGGTAAAGTTTTTGTTATCTCTTACCACTTTTGCATAACTAAAAAAAAGTAAATATATATATATTTTTAAAGAAAATATCGGATTTTTTTGTCCATACATTAGTTTTAATTAGTCCCACTAATCCTCCTTTGATTCCTTTTATATTGTAGTTCATTTATCTGTCAGTATTACAGACTCGGAGGCCATTGTTATGCCCGTGGCTGCCATGGTAATCTATCAGCATCCGGCATTCACATAACATTGGGTAACAATGGGCTAAAAGATGGAGTCCTCTCGCTGTGTAAAACCACATAAGTGCAGCGATCAGCACGTAATAGGGTAAAACCTCCATAACCAGGGTATGTTACATGACCATCTTCTGCCCTCGCAGGTAAGTGACTTTTAAACCTTTTTACCTGTTCTAGTAATCCAGCACTTATCAGATCTCAATGTTGACAGATAAAGGATTTTTTTCCTGTACATTTATTGCTATTTATATTGAAAATACAGGACTTAGCGGACCCTCACCATTCACACGCTCCTCGCTCATTTCCCTGGTTATCTCCAGATCCCGTTGAGACTCTCGAGTTTGATGTTCTGTCCATATCTGTACTGCGTGGACATTACTCTAAAGGGAGATAAAGAAACCATATTTAGACTTAGGTCCTATTTACATATGTAGTGCAGCGGTATCCGCGCTGTGCAGTGATGAGGCAGTGACCCAGCAAAGTTCAAAGCAAAATGTCTCTTTAATGTTCAACTCACAAAAACACAGCACATGATATCCTCCGGATCGCAGCTGGGAACCAAATCCTCTAGAATGTAGCCAATAAACATGCCAGTCCACTTCCGAGACTGTTGTGGGCAACTGCACCGCTGTGCATGCTGTGGGTGCTAGGCCTTTCCGCTCCCTTGGCTGTTTGGTTCTGCTTGCCTGTGTTGCCTCTCACAAGTGGAGCTCTGCAGAGCCTTCTGGTCTGCACTCTAGCAAACACCAAACTGACACTGACTCTGAACCATACACACCCAAACCCTTTACTGCAGGTCTTTTAACTTGACTCTGTGGCCTTCAGCCACATGGAAAACCCGGGCCGGGAATTAAATGGACTGCACCACTACCATCCTGTAGTCCATTTCAAAAATAAAAGCCCAGCAGGTTTTCTAAAATCTGCCTTGGACAAACAGTTTCCCCAAGATTAACACTTCCTTTCATTCCGCATTGCAATCACAGCTACACCTGTGACTGCACTGCACTCCCATGGCCTCAATACCCCTCTGTGCACATTCTGGATGGAACACACAGCGACCCTCACATGTAACACCGGTCACTGCCTCACACACACACAGAAGATATTTATCTTGTTTCTGCAATAATATAGGGGCTGTAAAGCCCCCACGCAAAAGCAAAATAATGCTCAATGTACAGCTCAAGATGTAGTGATAATGCTAAAAAAAAAGCAGCTCTCACACTTACCCCTGCCCTGTTATACTGCTGAAGGTGTTGGGTGGCGCTCTTCATAGCCTCATCTTCGATCGCTATGATTCGTCTCATCATGGATGCATTCTCCTCCTCTAGGCGCTTGCACTGGGAATTCAAGCTAGACAACGACTGTGTAGTATATGTCTGGAATTGGATGTGAAATACTGATATAGACATTTAGAGAAACGCAATAAACCTGCACACTGGTATAGTGTCAGGCTATGTGCACACGTTGCGGATTTTGCTGCGGATCTGCGGCAGTTTTCCATGAGTTTACAGTACCATATAAACCTATGGAAAGCAAAATCCGCAGTGCCCATGCTGAGGAAAAAAACGTGCGGAAACGCTGCATTGTTTATTCCGCAGCATGTCAATTCTTTGTGCGGATTCTGCAGCAGTTTACACCTGCTCCATAATAGGAATCCGCAGGTGTACAACCGCAGGTGGAATCCGCACAAAAACCGCGGTAATTCCGCAGTAAATCCGCACACCTTTCCGCAGCGTGTGCACATACCCTCAAGGTACGGCCCCACAGAGCGAAGGCTGCGGAGACGGCGTACAGGTCACAGCAGTTTTCAGATTGATTGCTGAGAATTGATTGTCCATGGCTGCGCAGTTTTGTGTGTAACCTAGCGGACATTAGCAATAATTTTATATCAATCAGTGGTGAGGTTTTTAGATGCATTGCAGCTAAGCCTTGGCCATCCCGTTTCCATTCCTTAGGATTGTATCCGCACCCTGAAGCCCTTATTAGACCAATTATTTGATGATATATTATAGATGGAGCCAGATATCAGCTCCTTTATTAATTATATTTTAACAGAAGATCTCCACCTCAATGTATAGGAAATATGATGGAAATAAGACCTATCACACACAATAATGACTAATTATTAGAGTTAAGCAAAATCACTTTCAAGACTAAAGCACCTCGCATTTCTTTTGTCATGACATTGCAATAGCCTAGTAATCACAAGAAGCACCCAGGATGCTGGTACTCAAGTGCCGGCCAAGGCAGTTTGCATTGCTCTAGTCCCAGGGTCCTGAATAGCTTTTTGCTGCCATTTGGTGATTACCATACACCTGTATGTGATAGAGAGAATATTTTCTGTTGTTCTGCTGCCCCCTAGTGGCTGACATTCATACTGCATGCACAAAGCCAAACAGGCTGATAATGGGCACACATAGGGGAGTTGTTAGAAAGAAGAGTAGAGGAGCCACTGCTATATACATAACAGATAGATGGACACATCATACCAGCAAAATGGGGCCACCTCTTTTCAGTCTGTCTTTGGCCGTAACACAATTCTTGTTCAGCTGATAGTTTGCAGTCTTTTGTCGGGCGGTCACTTTTGTAGGACCCTTAGCACCTGTGTGGAGTAAATGTATTGGGACACATGTCTTAATAATTGATTTCAGGCTTTTGGCTGTGCACCATCGCCCCTGCTGTATGACATCCTGCTCCTCACTTTGTCATCTGCCATAACTAATATTTATGGCAGAATGGCTGGTGGTACAGAGCTCCCTGATACCAGCCTGGTCCTGTACTATGTGTAACACGTCAGCTCATGACATTTCTTCCCTCCTAAATATTCCCCCATCACCTGTGAGTGATATCACTGAGAAGTGGTAGGAACCTCAACAATGCAGTTACAGAGCGGAGTCACCGAGTGCTGAGGAGCAGATAAGTCACCAACGCTCTGCAGACTCCATAACCACAGAGTCCAGACCTCCTCTTATATCAAAAACTGTGCCCCCCGCCATGAGCTTCGTATGCATCCTTACATCACCAAGCACAATTCTGAGCATCGGATGGAGTGGTGTAAAGCAGCCGCCACCAGACTCTGTAGCAGTGGAAACATGTTCTAAGGAGTGACGGATCACACTTCTCTATCTGGCATCTGATGGACAAGTCTAGGTTTGGTGAGTGTACGATAACGTTACCTGCGTGCATAATGCCAGCTGCAAATTTGCTGGTGGAGGGGTAATGCTATGGGCTTTACTTTCAGGGGTCAGTGTAGGCCCCTTAGTTTTAGTGAAGGGAAATATTACTTCATCTGCACCCAAGACATTTTAGATAATTGTATGCCTCCAACTTGGTGGGAACCCTCTTCTATGTTCCCCATGACCGTGCCCAGTGCACAAGCTCCATAAAGGCATGGTTGGGGGAGTTTGGTGTAGAAGAACATGACTGGCTGCACAAAGTCCTGACCTCAAAACCATCCAAAACCTTTGGGATGAACTAGAATGGAGATAATGATCCCGGCCGTCTCCTCCAACATCAAGGTCTGACCTCACAAATGCTCTTCTGGATGAAAGGACAAAAATTCCCAAAATCTTGCAGAAAGGCTTTCCAGAAGAGATCCTACAGAAAAATCCCATCCACTTGTGTGACCGAGATCAGCACTAGTCTTATGATACTGCTGAGTGCAAGGGTTATATAGAAGCACTATACTATCCAGATAGCCCAGTATGATCTGTAATATTACCTGTGGCGTGATTGGGGAGAGTGACATTGTGGAAGGCTGCGTTCTTTGTACAGTCCGCACAGTGATGTCCACTTGCCATCAGCCGCTGAGACATGCTGTGATCCTGAAGATAAAGAATCATACACTGGATCATTCAGTACATGGGATCACATCCAATAACCCTGACTACCAACTAAAGATTATATTTTTATATCCCTGTCTGCTAAACAGTTTATAGGCAGCTGAGGACTGAGGGAGTTGTAGTCTGATAACAGGAAACGTTTGGCTGAAGTTCTAGGCTGTCGCCCATCAGACATAAGAGAAGCTGACACATCAGTGATTTGCAGATCTGCAATGTTACATAACTCCATGTTCCCCTCTGGCCGAAGGCTGGCGATGTGTAATGTGTCCTTGTGGTGAGGTGCCCCATCCAGTGGATACTTGTGGCATTACATCACTCTCAATCTCCGTGTGTCTCAGGCAGTCAAGACAGGAAATTTTATTTCAATTTGTTCTCAAATATCATTCTGTCATCATGGGGGAGACGTATGGAACTGTCTAAATGAAAATATATATATTATTGCCCATAGTAACCAATCACAGCCTTAATTTTGCATTTGGCTCTGCAATTGGTTGCTGTTGGCAACAAAGACAGTTCTATGTCACTAAGACCGTCTCTGGGGGTGTTATATCTGAAGAAATGGGTCATAGGAATCAACTATATTGATAGGAGGTTGTAGTGGTTAATGGATGTTAAATAAAGAACTATACTTCAATTAACATTCTGGATGTCGGATATCTAATCCTGCACTACAGCACAACCCTGTGTGCAAAGCGTCGCTGAGGGTAGCTCCATCAGTCAGACTGTCACTTGGGGGACTTACACTGTGTTCCAAATTATTATGCAGATGACATTTTTCTGGGATTTTCCTAAATGGTCGGTGCAAATGACAGTCAGTCTAATAAGTCATCACCCGTTAGATTATACATCGAATTTTATTGAAGAAACCTCCCAATGATAACAGTATAATCTCCAAAATGAATAAAAGCTCAGAATGCACTGTTCCAAATTATTAGGCACAGTAGAATTCCTAAACATTTGATCTGTTTTAAAGAACTAAAAATGCTCATTTGTGGAATTTGCAGTATTATGAGGTCACATTCACTGAACAAAACAGCTATTCAACTCCAAAACTTCCTAACAGGCCAAGTTACATGTTAACATAGGAACCCTTCTTTGATATCACCTTCACAATTCTTGCATTGTTGAGTTTTTGGAGAGTTTCTGCTTGTATTTCTTTGCATGAAGTCAGAATAGCCTCCCAGAGCTGCTGTTTGGATGTGAACTGCCTCCCACCCTCATAGATCTTTTGCTTGATGATACTCTCCAAAGGTTCTCTATAGGGTTGAGGTCATGAGAAGATGGTGGCCACACCATGAGTTTATCTCCTTTTATGCCCATAGCAGCCAATGACTCAGAGCAGCATGAGATGGTGCATTGTCATGCATGAAGATGATTTTCCTCCTGAAGGCACATTTCTGCTTTTTATACCATGGAAGAAAGTTGTCAGTCAGAAATGCTATTTACATTGCAGAGGTCATTTTCACACCTTCAGGAACCTTAAAGGGCCCCACCAGCTGTTTCCCCATGATTCCGGCCCAAAACATGACTCC
The DNA here is from genome assembly GCF_032444005.1 of Ranitomeya imitator. Classification (NCBI taxonomy): domain Eukaryota; kingdom Metazoa; phylum Chordata; class Amphibia; order Anura; family Dendrobatidae; genus Ranitomeya; species Ranitomeya imitator. Next base: position 446,332,206 of record NC_091283.1, on the reverse strand, counting down.
TCCACCTCCTTACTGACGTCGCAGCCTTGTTGGGACATGGTGGCCATCCACCAACCATTCACCAATCCATCCATCTGGACCATCCTGGGTTGCTCGACACTCATCAGTAAACAAGACTGGTTTGAAAATTAGTCTTCATGTATGTCTGGGCCCACTGCAACCGTTTCTGCTCATGAACACTGTTTAGGGTGGCCGAATAGTAGGTTTATGAACCCCAGCAAGCCTTTGAAGGATCCTACACCTTGAGGTTCGAGGGATTCCAGAGGCACCAGCAGCTTCAAATAACTGTTTGCTGCTTTGTAATGGTATTTTGGCAGCTGCTCTCTTAATCCCATGAATTTGTCTGGCAGAAACCTTCCTCATTATGCCAATATCTGCATGAACTCTGTCTGTGCTCTGTTTCAGTCACAAATCTCTTCACAGTATGATGATCTCAAAATTTTTGTGAAGTATCTAATTTTTTCATACCTTGTCCAAGGCATTGCACTATTTAACGCTTTTCAGCAGCAGAGAGATCCTTTTTATTTCTCATATTGCTTGAAACCTTTGGCCTGCTTAATAATGTGGAACATCATTTTTAAGTAGTTTTCCTTTAACTAGAATCACCTGGAAAACTAATTATCACATGTGTTTAAGATTGATTTCAGTTATCTATTGAGCCCTGAGACACAATACCATCCACAAGTTTATTTGAAAAACAAAACAATTAAATCTTTATGACACTTAAATCCAATTTGCATAATAATTTGGAACACAGTGCACATTAGTCAGAGTATCTCTGGGGTGATTATATCAGATTGTCTTGGACATGTAGCAAGTAAATGTCAGACTGTCTCTGGGGGTAGTTATGTCAGTCATACTGTCTCTAGTGTTAGTTATGTCAGTCAGACTGTCTCTAGTGTTAGTTATGTCAGTCAGACTGTCTCTAGTGTTAGTTATGTCAGTCATACTGTCTCTAGTGTTAGTTATGTCAGTCATACTGTCTCTAGTGTTAGATATGTCAGTCAGAGTGTATATAGTGTTAGTTATGTCAGTCATACTGTCTCTAGTGTTAGATATGTCAGTCAGACTGTATATAGTGTTAGTTATGTCAGTCATACTGTCTCTAGTGTTAGTTATGTCAGTCATACTGTCTCTAGTGTTAGCTATGTCAGTCAGACTGTATATAGTGTTAGCTATGTAAGTCAGAGTGTCTCTAGAGGATAGCTATGTCGGTCAGACTGTATAAAGGGGTAAATATCAGACTGTCTCTAGTGGTAGATATGTCAGTCTGACTGTCTCTAGGGGTGAATACCAGACTGTCTCTGGGGAAGTATGTCAAGTCAGATTGCCTTTATTGGTAGATATGTCAGTCACACTGTCTCTAGTTGATAGCTATGTCAGTGTGACTGTCTATAGGGGTAAATGTCAGACTCTATCTGGGGATAGATACAGTGGGGGAAATAAGTATTTGATCCCTTGCTAATTTTGTAAGTTTGCCCACTGACAAAGACATGAACAGTCTATAATTTTAAGGGTAGGTTAATTTTAACATTGAGAGATAGAACATCAAAAATAAAATCCAGAAAATCACATTGTATAAATTATATAAATTTATTTGCATTTTGCAGTGAGAAATAAGTATTTGATCCCCTACCAACCATTAAGTGTTCTGGCTCCTACAGACCAGTTAGATTCTCCTAATCAACTTGTTACCTGCATTAAAGACAGCTGTCTTAAGGCCCCTTCACATTTAGCGACGCTGCAGCGATACCGACAACGATCCGGATCGCTGCAGCGTCGCTGTTTGGTCGCTGGAGAGCTGTCACACAGACCGCTCTCCAGCGACCAACTATGCCGGTAACCAGGGTAAACATCGGGTAACTAAGCGCAGGGCCGCGCTTAGTAACCAGATGTTTACCCTGGTTACCATGCTAAAAGTAAAAAAAAACAAACACTAGATACTTACCTACAGCCGTCTGTCCTCAAGCGCTGCGCTCTGCTTCTCTGCTCTCCTCCTGTACAGGCTGGGAGCCGGAAAGCAGAGCGGTGACGTCACCGCTCTGCTTTCCGGCTCACAGCCAGTACAGGAGGAGTGCAGAGCGCAGCGCTGGAGGACAGACGGCTGTAGGTAAGTATCTAGTGTTTGTTTTTTTTTACTTTTAGCATGGTAACCAGGGTAAACATCGGGTTAGTAAGCGCGGCCCTGCGCTTAGTTACCCGATGTTTACCCTGGTTACCAGTGAAGACATCGCTGGATCGGTGTCACACACACCGATCCAGCGATGTCTCCAGGGAGTCCAGCGACGAAATAAAGTTCTGGACTTTCCTCAGCGACCAACGATCTCCCAGCAGGGGCCTGATCGTTGGTCGCTGTCACACAGAACGATTTCATTAACGATATCGTTGCTACGTCACAAATAGCAACGATATCGTTAACAATATCGTTATGTGTGAAGGTACCTTTACATAGTCACCTTTATGAAAAAAAACTCCTATCCACAGACTCAATTATCAGTCAGAATCTAACCTCTACAACATGGGCAAGACCAAAGAGCTTTATAAGGATGTCAGAGACAAGATCATAGACCTGCACAAAGCTGGAATGGGCTACAAAACCATAAGTAAGACGCTGGGTGAGAAGGAGACAACTGTTGGTGCAATAGGAAGAAACACAAAATGACTGTCAATCGACATCGATCTGGGGCACCATGCAAAATCTCACCTTGTGGGGTATCCTTGATCATGAGGAAGGTGGGAGATCAGCCTAAAACTACACAGGGGGAACTTGTTAATGATCTTAAGAAAGCTGGGACAACAGTCACCAAGAAAACCATTGGTAACACATTACGCCGTAAAGGTTTGAAATCCTGCAGTGCCCGCAAGGTCCCCCTGCTCAAGAAGGCTCATGTGCAGGCCCATCTGAAGTTTGCCAATAAACACCTGAATGATTCTGTGAGTGATTTGGAGAAGGTGCTGTGGTCAGATGAGACAAAAATTGAGGTCTTTGGCATTAACTCAACTCGCTGTGTTTGGAGGAAGAGAAATGCTGCCTATGACCCAAAGAACACAGTCCCCACTGTCAAGCATGGAGGTGGAAACATGATGTTTTGGGGAGGGGGGGTTCTCTGCTAAGGACACATGACTACTTTACCGCATCAATGGGAGAATGAATGGAGCCACATACCGTAAAATCCTGAGAGACAACCTCCTTCCCTCCACCAGGACATTAAAAATGGGTCATGGCTGGGTCTTCCAGCAACACAATGACCCAAAACATATAGCCAAGGCAACAAAGGAGTAGCTCAAACAGAAGCACATTAAGGTCATGGAGTGGCCTAGCCAGTCTCCAGACCTTAATCCCATAGAAAACTGGAGGGAGTTGAAGCTCCGAGTTGCCAAGCGCCAGCCTCAAAATCTTGATGATTTAGAGATGATCTGCAAAGAGGAGTGGACCAAAATTCCTCCTGACGTGCACAAACCTCATCATCAACTACAAAAAACATCTGACTGCTGTGCTTGCCAACAAGGGTTTTGCCACCAAGTATTAAGTCTTGTTTGCCAGAGGGATCAAATACTTATTTCTCACTGCAAAATGCAAAATCTACTATATAAAGCTGAATGTGTGTGTGTATGTGTGTATGTCCGGGATTGGCATCTGCACCGTCGCAGCTACAGCCACAAAATTTTGCACGGTCACACGTCTGGACCCCGAGAGCGTCATAGGCTACGTTGTGAGGCGAAATTTTAACCCCGCGCGTTCCAATTCACCAAACAATTTTGCCCCTATCTACATAATGGGGAAAAAAGTGAAAGGAAAAGTGTTGGAGGCAAATTGACAGCTGCCAGATGTGAACAAGGGGGACTTAAAGAATGAGAGCGATGGCGCAAAAGAGTATATACCGATCAGTTGCTAAGGTGGGGCCCTGACATGAGATACTCACCACACATGGGGATATGAACACACACACAAAATGCGCCACACACTACCACGTGCTTGAACACATATACCACCCTCAGCACACATTTCACCACACATACACCAACCTCGCCACATAAAAGTCGAAACACAAAAGTCGCCACTCAAAACTCGCCACGCGCAAAACTCGCCACATGCAAAAAATAGGCTCACGCAAAACTCGCCACAAGTGCAAAACTCACCTCATGGAAAACTCGCCACACGCAAAACTTGCACACGCGGAAAAATTGCCATATGCACAAAATTTGCAACACATGCAAAAGTTGCCTCACACAAAACTTGCACATACTCAAAAGGCACCAGACATAAAACTCACCACGCGCAAAACTCGCCATGCGCAAAACTTGCTGCACACAACTTGCTACACTAACCTGTTACATGCAACTCGACACACAAAAAGTTGCTACACGCATGTTGCCACACAAAACTCATCTCACAAAAGTCGCTACATGCATGTCGCCACACACAACTCAACACACACAACTTGACAAACGAAACTCGCCCTAAAACACACACAAGTCTGGTATTAGCCTTCAAAAATAAAAATCTGATTAATAAGCAGACAAACTACAAGAGCAACAAATGTACCATATAGGAAAGACAGCAGCTGTCAGTCACATGACCTGTCTATTATGTGTATGTGTGAGCTAATATATACTGCCAGGGGGAGGGCTTCCTGTTGGCTGGGGATATATCAGGCTGCCAATTTAGCTTACAAATACTGAGGTAAAAATACTGACCAAATAACGTGTGACCGCGGTCTAATACAGGAGATCACACAGGTATATACTATATACAGGGGAGATGACACACAGATATATACTATACACAGGAGAGATAACACACAGGTATATACTATATAGAGGAGGAGATGACATACAGGTACATACTATATACAGGAGGAGATGACATACAGGTATATACTAAATGCAGGAGGAGATGACACACAGGTATATACTACATACAGGAGCAGAATACCTACAGGTATATACTATATACAGGAGGAGATGACATACAGGTATATACTATATATAGGAGGAGATGACATACAGGTATATACTATATATAGGAGATGACATACAGGTACATACTATATACAGGGGAGATGACACACAGCAGGTATATACTATATACAGGGGAGATGACATACAGGTATATACTATATACAGGAGATGACATACAGGTGTATACTATATATAAGGGAGATTACAAACATGTATATACTGAGGTGAAAATGAAAGGTGTGAGGTGAAAATGAAAAGGTGTGAGTGCAAAATGAGAGGAGTGAGGGAAAATAGTGTAGTGATAGGAAAATGACAGATGTGAGGTCGAAATGACAAGTGTTAGGGGGGAATGAGAGGAGTGAGGGAGAAAATGAGAGGTGTGAGGGAGAAAATGAGAGATGTGAGGGGAAAAATGAGAGGCGTGATGGGAAAATAAGAGAAGTGACGTGCTATAACTAATCACAGATATTTACTTTGCCCAGGCAACACTGGGCTCTTCAGCTAGTTTTTTATATAATTTATACAATGTGATTTTCTGGATTTTATTTTTGATATTCTATCTCTCAACGTTAAAATTAACCTACCCTTAAAATTATAGACTGTTCATGTCTTTGTCAGTGGGCAAACTTACAAAATCAGCAAGGGATTAAATACTTATTTCCCCCACTGTATGTCAGTCAGACTGCCGCTAGTGGTAGATATGCCAGTCAGACTGTCTCTAGGGGTAAATATCAGACTGTCTCTGTGGCGTAATTATGTCAGATTGTTTTTAGTTGTAGATATGTCAGTCAGACTGTCTCCAGGGTTAATTGTCAGACTATTTCTGGAGCTGTGTCAGTCAGACTGTCTGTAGAGGTAAGTTTCAGAATGTGTGTAGGGGTAGACATGTCAGTCAAACTGTCACATGGGGGGTAGATATGTTGATTGTGCAGTCTAAGGCCATGTACACACGTTCAGGTTTTTTCACGTTTTTTTTTCGCGCTAAAAACGCTATAAAAACTCATTAAAAACGCATACATTATGCATTCTATCATTTAGAATGCATTCTGCATGTTTTGTGCACATGGATGCGTTTTTTTCCGCGAAAAAAACGCATTGCGGTAAAAAAATGATCATGTTCATTATTTTTGCGGATTTTCTGCGTTTTTCCCGCAATTCTATGCATTTGGGAAAAAACGCACAAAAAACGCATCAAAAACGCAAAAAAAAACGCATGCGGATTTCTGGCAGAAATGTCCGGTTTTTGTCAGGAAAATTTCTGCAAGAAATCCTGACGTGTGCACATACCCTAAAGGGTTAGTTATATCAGTCCATGCAATTTTTTTATACTATACTGTCCTTAGGGGTAGTATTTTCAAACAGTTTATCTCTGAGGGTATCTCTATCAGTTCGGTTAAGCTGTCTATTGGGGTATCAGTCGGATTGCCTCTTGGTTTTCTTATAGAGATCACAGGGGGGCTCGGCCCAATGAGCGCTCCTGTATATAGAGTCAGCTGTTGGTCAAAGCATCATTCAGCCAACAGCCATGTATATATATGGCACACTTTAAGGTGGTTAAGTATGACTGTTTCTGGGGGTACTTATGCCACTAGGATGGTCTCTAGGGAAAGTTCTGCCACGTTATATTCATTTCCATTTTGAATTACGGTAGCTTGTAATGGATCCAGGTGGGTACAAAAACATACACCATATGGAAACCAGAGTGTCCGCTGTAAAGCGGATCTGTGTCATAGATATGTGTAATAATGGAAAGTTTCGTTTATGTCTCTTATCTCTTTCTGTTCCGTTATTCGTTTTTACTAGGGGCGTCTCTTTGACCTCTGGTGCTCTGGGAAGGACACTGCTGAAAAACAGATGTTAATCAAAAAGCAGCACAGGTGACTTTCCAATATGATTTATTTCCCATCGTATTTAATGTTAAAAAAGGGTCCCCTCTATTTCTTTGTACAGAAAAATAAGTTGTGAAGCACAGGTTTTTTTCGCTTCATCTAAAAAATGGATAGTTGACAGAAAGGATTTTAGGGAGAGCAAAAAAACCATGACTCCTGTAAAGTAATGTTATATTTTTGATTTTTTTTTCTCCTTAAATGGATAAAAAACAAACAGATGTGAACACAGCCCAAGACTGCGGCTAGGAGTATGTATTTATGTAGGTCAGACTGTCTCTGGGGGTAGTTATATGTCTCAGACTGTCTCTGGTGGTCATTATGTCTGACAGACTGCCTCTAGGGGTAGTTATGTTTCTCAGGCTGTCACTGGGGTTAGATATGTCTGTCAGACTGTCTCTGGTGGTAGTTATGTTTGTAAGACTGTCTCAGGAGGGGGGGTAGGTATGGCTGTCAGACTGCCTTTGGGGATATTTATGTCTCTTAGACTGTCTCAAGATGATAGATATGTCTCTCGGACTGTCTCTGGAAGTAGTTATGCATGTCAGGCTATCTTGGGGATAGTTATGTGCCTCAAACTGTCACTGGAGATATTAATATCTGTCAGACTGTCTCTGGGGGTAGGTATGTCTGTCACACTGTCTCTGGGGGAGGATATATGTGCCAGACTGTCTCTGGGAGTAGTTATGTATGTCAGACTGTCTCTGAGGGTAGTTTTGTCTCATACTGTCTCTGGGAGTAGTTATGTATGTCAGACTGTCTCTGGAGGTAGTTATGACTGCCAGACTGTCTCTGGGGGTAGTTATGTCTGTCAGACTTTCTCTGGGGATAGTTATGTGTGTCAGACTGTCTCTGGGGGTAGTTATGACTGCCAGACTGTCTCTGGGGGTAGGTATGTCTGTCAGACTTTCTCTGGGAATAGTTATGTGTGTCAGACTGTCTCTGGGGGTAGTTATATATGTCAGACTGTCTCTGGGGTAGTTATGACTGCCAGACTGTCTCCGGGGATAGTTATGTGTGTCAGACTGTCTCTGGGGGTAGTTATGTGTGTCCGACTGTCTCTGGGGGTAGTTATATACAGTATGTCAGACTGTCTCTGGGGGTAGTTATGACTGCCAGACTGTCTCTGGGGATAGTTATGTGTGTCAGACTGTGTCTGGGGATAGTTATGTGTGTCAGACTGTCTCTGGGGGTAGTTATGTGTGTCAGACTGTCTCTGGGGGTAGTTATATAAGTCAGACTGTCTCTGGAGGTAGTTATGACTGCCAGACTGTCTCTGGGGATAGTTATGTGTGTCAGACTGTCTCTGGGGATAGTTATGTGTGTCAGACTTTCTCTGGGGGTAGTTATGTGTGTCAGACTGTTTCTGGGGGTAGATATATATGTCAGACTGTCTTTGGGGTAGTTATGGGTGTCAGACTGTCTCTGGGGGTAGTTATATATGTCAGACTGTCTCTGGGGGTAGTTATGTATGTCAGACTGTCTCTGGGGATTTTTATGTGTGTCAGACTCTCTGGGGATAGTCATGTGTGTCAGACTGTCTCTGGTGGTAGTTATGTGTGTCCGACTGTCTCTGGGGGTAGTTATATAAGTCAGACTGTCTCTGGAGGTTGTTATGACTGCCAGACTGTCTCTGGGGATAGTTATGTGTGTCAGACTTTCTCTGGGGGTAGTTATGTGTGTCAGACTGTTTCTGGGGGTAGATATATATGTCAGACTGTCTTTGGGGTAGTTATGGGTGTCAGACTGTCTCTGGGGGTAGTTATATATGTCAGACTGTCTCTGGGGGTAGTTATGTATGTCAGACTGTCTCTGGGGGCAGTTATGTGTGTCAGACTGTCTCTAGTGATAGTTGTGTGTCAGACTGTCTCTGGGGGTAGTTATGTGTGTCAGGCTGTCTCAGAGTAGTTATGTATGTCAGACTGTCTCTGGGGGTAGTTATGACTGCCAGACTGTCTCTGGGGATAGTTATGTGTATCAGACTGTTTCTGAGGGTAGTTATGTGTGTCAGACTGTCTCTGGGGGTAGTTATGTGTGTCAGACTGTCTCTGGGGGTAGTTATATATGTCAGACTGTCTCTGGGGGTAGTTATGTCTGTCAGACTGCCTCTGGGGGCAGTTATATGTCTTAGACTGTCTCTGGGGGTAAATGTCTGTCAAACTGTCTCTGGGGGTAGTTATGTCTGTCAGACTGCCTCTGGGGGTAGTTATGTGTGTCAGACTGCCTCTGGGGGTAGTTATGTGTGTCAGACTGCCTCTGGGGGCAGTTATATGTCTTAGACTGTCTCTGGGGGTAGTTATGTGTGTCAGACTGTCTCTGGGGGTAGTTATGTGTGTCAGACTGTCTCTGGGGGTAGTTATGTCTGTCAGACTGCCTCTGGGGGTAGTTATGTGTGTCAGACTGCCTCTGGGGGCAGTTATATGTCTTAGACTGTCTCTGGGGGTAGTTATGTCTGTCAGACTGTCTCTGGGGGTAGTTATGTCTGTCAGACTGCCTCTGGGGGTAGTTATGTCTGTCAGACTGTCTCTGGGGGTAGTTATGTCTGTCAGACTGCCTCTGGGGGTAGTTATGTCTGTCAGACTGTCTCTGGGGGTAGTTATGTGTGTCAGACTGTCTCTGGGGGTAGTTATGTGTGTCAGACTGCCTCTGGGGGTAGTTATGTGTGTCAGACTGCCTCTGGGGGCAGTTATATGTCTTAGACTGTCTCTGGGGGTAGTTATGTCTGTCAGACTGTCTCTGGGGGTAGTTATGTCTGTCAGACTGTCTCTGGGGGTAGTTATGTCTGTCAGACTGCCTCTGGGGGTAGTTATGTCTGTCAGACTGTCTCTGGGGGTAGTTATGTCTGTCAGACTGCCTCTGGGGGTAGTTATGTCTGTGAGACTGTCTCTGGGGGTAGTTATGTGTGTCAGACTGTCTCTGGGGGTAGTTATGTCTGTCAGACTGTCTCTGTGGATATTTATCTGTGTTAGACTGTCTCTTGGGAATAGTTACAGTTAGATGTCTGTAGACTGTACCCGCCAGCTGGCCTCTCGCCCTTCTCGCTCGCTTTGTGTCTGATTTCTCTGTAGTTTGCACTTTTTATTCTCCGCTTTATCCTTACCAGTGTTAATCCGTTACCAAGGAAACAAACTGACGTCATCAGCCACCGACATGTTACCACTCTCACATGTAGGTGTTCCAACATGGCGACTTATCCTTCCATGATACGGCGCTGCCAGAAACTTCCTCGATGACGTGTAATACCAGACTAGCCGGCAGAGGGAGCAGCGCGGAGCCGCAGATTCTTTCTGAAGCCGCGGGAATATTGATGGAGTGAAGAACTTGAGCTACGGCTCTGCTGCCACTAGTACTGCCCGGCTGCGATACACTGCTGTGCAGGAGGTACCACACTGACGGGCTGCGATACACTGCTGTGCAGGAGGTACCACACTGACGGGCTGCGATACACTGCTGTGCAGGAGGTACCACACTGACGGGCTGCGATACACTGCTGTGCAGGAGATAGCACACTGGCGGGCTGCGATACGTTCCTCAGCAGGGAGTACCACACAGAAGAGGCCCTGCAGGAAGTATCACACATGGGAGGACGAGATATCTTGTTCTCCAGGGTGTATCACACATGATAGAGGCTGAGATATACTACTTATCTGAGCTTACCACACATGAGGTGATGAGATACACTGTTCACCAGAATGTACCACACAGGAGGGGCTGAGATACACTGCTCGGCAGAATGTACCATACAGGACAAGGGCTGAGATACACCAGCATCGAGTATCACGCAGAGGAGGCTGAGAGACACTGCTCAGCAGACATTACCACACATGAAAAGTGCTGCGATACACTGTTCAGCAGAGAGTGCCACACATGACAAGGTTTGCCACACACTACTCAGCAGGGAGTACCACCCATAATAGGCTGAGATACATTTATCATCAGAAAGTACCCCATATGTAAAAGGCTGAGATACAATTCTCAGAATTGAGAACCCCACATGACAAGCTGAGACACCCTGGCAAGGAATACCACACATGACAGGCTGAGATACAGAGCTCAGCATAGAAGTACTACACATGACAAGCTGAGATACACTGCGTAGTAAAGAGTACCAGACATGACAGGCTTAGATATACTGCCCCAGGAATTGCTACCACACATGACAGGCTTAGATACACTGCTCGGGAGACATTATTAGGCACATGAGGCTTAGATGGAAAGGTTGGCTTAAAGCATCAAGCACGATAGACTTAGATACAGCAGCTTAGCAGACAGTATCACACAATAGGCTTATATACTCATCTCAACTGACAGTATCTCACTTAATAGATTTAGTAGTTCATGATGGGGGTTGTAGTGTTGTACATTTCCCTGTGATTCTTTGACAGGTAGAGGCTCCTGATGGGGGTTGTAGTGTTTCTATGATAGAGGTAGACACACAGGCTCCTGATGGGGGTTGTAGTGTTTCTATCATAGAGGTAGTCACAGAGGCTCCTGATGGGGGTTGTAGTGTTTCTATGATAGAGGTAGTCACAGAGGCTCCTGATGGGGGTTGTAGTGTTTCTATTATAGAGGTAGACACAGAGGCTCCTGATGGGGGTTGTAGTGTTTCTATGATAGAGGTAGTCACAGAGGCTCCTGATGGGGGTTGTAGTGTTTCTATGATAGAGGTAGTCACAGAGGCTCCTGATGGGGGTTGTAGTGTTACTATCATAGAGGTAGAGACAGAGGCTCCTGATGGGGGTTGTAGTGTTTCTATGATAGAGGTAGTCACAGAGGCTCCTGATGGGGGTTGTAGTGTTACTATCATAGAGGTAGAGACAGAGGCTCCTGATGGGGTTGTAGTGTTTTTATGATGGAGGTAGTCACAGAGGCTCCTGATGGGGGTTGTAGTGTTTCTATTATAGAGGTAGACACAGAGGCTCCTGATGGGGGTCGTAGTTTTTCTATTATAGAGGTAGACACAGAGGCTCCTGATGGGGATTGTAGTGTTTCTATGATAGAGGTAGACACAGAGGCTCCTGATGGGGGTTGTAGTGTTTCTATGGTAGAGGTATTCACAGAGGCTCCTGATGGGGGTTGTAGTGTTTCTATGATAGAGGTAGTCACAGAGGCTCCTGATGAGGGTTGTAGTGTTTCTATGATAGAGGTAGTCACAGAGGCTCCTGATGGGGGTTGTAGTGTTTCTATCATAGAGGTAGAGACAGAGGTTCCTGATGGGGGTTGTAGTGTTTCTATGATAGAGGTAGTCACAGAGGCTCCTGATGGGGGTTGTAGTGTTTCTATGATAGAGGTAGTCACAGAGGCTCCTGATGGGGGTTGTAGTGTTTCTATGATAGAGGTAGTCACAGAGGCTCCTGATGGAGGTTGTAGTGTTTCTATGATAGAGGTAGTCACAGAGGCTCCTGATGGGGGTTGTAGTGTTTCTATGATAGAGGTAGTCACAGAGGCTCCTGATAGGGGTTGTAGTGTTTCTATGATAGAGGTAGTCACAGAGGCTCCTGATGGGGGTTGTAGTGTTTCTATCATAGAGGTAGAGACAGAGGCTCCTGATGGGGGTTGTAGTGTTTCTATGGAACAGGTAGTCACAGAGGCTCCTGATGGAGGTTGTAGTGTTTCTATTATAGAGGTAGACACAGAGGCTCCTGATGGGGGTTGTAGTGTTTCTATGATAGAGGTAGTCACAGAGGCTCCTGATGGGGGTTGTAGTGTTTCTATTATAGAGGTAGACACAGAGGCTCCTGATGGGGGTTGTAGTGTTTCTATCATAGAGGTAGAGACAGAGGCTCCTGATGGGGGTTGTAGTGTTTCTATGATAGAGGTAGTCACAGAGGCTCCTGATGGAGGTTGTAGTGTTTCTATTATAGAGGTAGACACAGAGGCTCCTGATGGGGGTTGTAGTGTTTCTATCAGAGAGGTAGTCACAGAGGCTCCTGATGGGGGTTGTAGTGTTTCTATGATAGAGGTAGTCACAGAGGCTCCTGATGGGGGTTGTAGTGTTTCTATTATAGAGGTAGTCACAGAGGCTCCTGATGGGGATTGTAGTGTTTCTATGATAGAGGTAGACACAGAGGCTCCTCATGGGGATTGTAGTGTTTCTATGATAGAGGTAGTCATAGAGGCTCCTGATGGGGGTTGTAGTGTTTCTATCATAGAGGTAGTCACAGAGGCTCCTGATGGAGGTTGTAGTGTTTCTATGATAGAGGTAGTCACAGAGGCTCCTGATGGGGGTTGTAGTGTTTCTATGATAGAGGTAGTCACAGAGGCTCCTGATGGAGGTTGTAGTGTTTCTATTATAGAGGTAGACACAGAGGCTCCTGATGGGAGTTGTAGTGTTTCTATCATAGAGGTAGTCACAGAGGCTCCTGATGGGGGTTGTAGTGTTTCTATGATAGAGGTAGAGACAGAGGCTCCTGATGGGGGTTGTAGTGTTTCTATGATAGAGGTAGTCACAGAGGCTCCTGATGAGGGTTGTAGTGTTTCTATGATAGAGGTAGAGACAGAGGCTCCTGATGGGGGTTGTAGTGTTTCTATCATAGAGGTATTCACAGAGGCTCCTGATGGGGGTTGTAGTGTTTCTATGATAGAGGTAGAGACAGAGGCTCCTGATGGGGGTTGTAGTGTTTCTATTATAGAGGTAGTCACAGAGGCTCCTGATGGGGGTCGTAGTTTTTCTATTATAGAGGTAGACACAGAGGCTCCTGATGGGGGTTGTAGTGTTTCTATCATAGAGGTATTCACAGAGGCTCCTGATGGGGGTTGTAGTGTTTCTATGATAGAGGTATTCACAGAGGCTCCTGATGGGAATTGTAGTGTTTCTATGATAGAGGTAGTCACAGAGGCTCCTGATGGGGGTTGTAGTGTTTCTATGATAGAGGTAGTCACAGAGGCTCCTGATGGGGGTTGTAGTGTTTCTATTATAGAGGTAGACACAGAGGCTCCTGATGGGGATTGTAGTGTTTTTATGATAGAGGTAGTCATAGGGGCTCCTGATGGGGATTGTAGTGTTTCTATGATAGAGGTAGTCACAGAGGCTCCTGATGGGGGTTGTAGTGTTTCTATCATAGAGGTAGAGACAGAGGTTCCTGATGGTGGTTGTAGTGTTTCTATGATAGAGGTAGTCACAGAGGCTCCTGATGGGGGTTGTAGTGTTTCTATGATAGAGGTAGTCACAGAGGCTCCTGATGGGGGTTGTAGTGTTTCTATGATAGAGGTAGACACAGAGGCTCCTGATGGGGGTTGTAGTGTTTCTATGATAGAGGTAGTCACAGAGGCTCCTGATGGAGGTTGTAGTGTTTCTATGATAGAGGTAGTCACAGAGGCTCCTGATGGGGGTTGTAGTGTTTCTATTATAGAGGTAGTCACAGAGGCTCCTGATGGGGGTTGTAGTGTTTCTATGATAGAGGTAGACACAGAGGCTCCTGATGGGGGTTGTAGTGTTTCTATGATAGAGGTAGTCACAGAGGCTCCTGATGGAGGTTGTAGTGTTTCTATCATAGAGGTAGACACAGAGGCTCCTGATGGGGGTTGTAGTGTTTCTATGATAGAGGTAGACACAGAGGCTCCTGATGGGGGTTGTAGTGTTTCTATTATAGAGGTAGTCACAGAGGCTCCTGATGGAGGTTGTAGTGTTTCTATTATAGAGGTAGTCACAGAGGCTCCTGATGGGGGTTGTAGTGTTTCTATGATAGAGGTAGACACAGAGGCTCCTGATGGGGGTTGTAGTGTTTCTATTATAGAGGTAGTCACAGAGGCTCCTGATGGAGGTTGTAGTGTTTCTATCATAGAGGTAGTCACAGAGGCTCCTGATGGGGGTCGTAGTGTTTCTATTATAGAGGTAGTCACAGGGGCTCCTGATGGGGGTTGTAGTGTTTCTATGATAGAGGTAGACACAGAGGCTCCTGATGGGGGTTGTAGTGTTTCTATGATAGAGGTAGTCACAGAGGCTCCTGATGGAGGTTGTAGTGTTTCTATTATAGAGGTAGACACAGAGGCTCCTGATGGGGGTTGTAGTGTTTCTATCATAGAGGTAGTCACAGAGGCTCCTGATGGGGGTTGTAGTGTTTCTATGATAGAGGTAGAGACAGAGGCTCCTGATGGGGGTTGTAGTGTTTCTATGATAGAGGTAGTCACAGAGGCTCCTGATGAGGGTTGTAGTGTTTCTATGATAGAGGTAGAGACAGAGGCTCCTGATGGGGGTTGTAGTGTTTCTATCATAGAGGTATTCACAGAGGCTCCTGATGGGGGTTGTAGTGTTTCTATGATAGAGGTAGAGACAGAGGTTCCTGATGGGGGTTGTAGTGTTTCTATTATAGAGGTAGTCACAGAGGCTCCTGATGGGGGTCGTAGTTTTTCTATTATAGAGGTAGACACAGAGGCTCCTGATGGGGGTTGTAGTGTTTCTATCATAGAGGTATTCACAGAGGCTCCTGATGGGGGTTGTAGTGTTTCTATGATAGAGGTATTCACAGAGGCTCCTGATGGGAATTGTAGTGTTCTATGATAGAGGTATTCACAGAGGCTCCTGATGGGGATTGTAGTGTTTCTATGATAGAGGTAGTCATAGGGGCTCCTGATGGGGATTGTAGTGTTTCTATGATAGAGGTAGTCACAGAGGCTCCTGATGGGGGTTGTAGTGTTTCTATCATAGAGGTAGAGACAGAGGTTCCTGATGGTGGTTGTAGTGTTTCTATGATAGAGGTAGTCACAGAGGCTCCTGATGGGGGTTGTAGTGTTTCTATGATAGAGGTAGACACAGAGGCTCCTGATGGGGGTTGTAGTGTTTCTATGATAGAGGTAGTCACAGAGGCTCCTGATGGAGGTTGTAGTGTTTCTATGATAGAGGTAGTCACAGAGGCTCCTGATGGGGGTTGTAGTGTTTCTATTATAGAGGTAGTCACAGAGGCTCCTGATGGGGGTTGTAGTGTTTCTATGATAGAGGTAGACACAGAGGCTCCTGATGGGGGTTGTAGTGTTTCTATGATAGAGGTAGTCACAGAGGCTCCTGATGGAGGTTGTAGTGTTTCTATCATAGAGGTAGTCACAGAGGCTCCTGATGGGGGTTGTAGTGTTTCTATGATAGAGGTAGTCACAGAGGCTCCTGATGGAGGTTGTAGTGTTTCTATTATAGAGGTAGACACAGAGGCTCCTGATGGGGGTTGTAGTGTTTCTATGATAGAGGTAGTCACAGAGGCTCCTGATGGGGGTTGTAGTGTTTCTATGATAGAGGTAGAGACAGAGGCTCCTGATGGGGGTTGTAGTGTTTCTATGATAGAGGTAGTCACAGAGGCTCCTGATGGGGGTTGTAGTGTTTCTATGATAGAGGTAGTCACAGAGGCTCCTGATGGGGGTTGTAGTGTTTCTATGATAGAGGTAGTCACAGAGGCTCCTGATGGAGGTTGTAGTGTTTCTATGATAGAGGTAGTCACAGAGGCTCCTGATGGGGGTTGTAGTGTTTCTATGATAGAGGTAGTCACAGAGGCTCCTGATGGGGGTTGTAGTGTTTCTATGATAGAGGTAGAGACAGAGGCTCCTGATGGGGGTTGTAGTGTTTCTATGATAGAGGTAGTCACAGAGGCTCCTGATGGGGGTCGTAGTTTTTCTATTATAGAGGTAGACACAGAGGCTCCTGATGGGGGTTGTAGTGTTTCTATGATAGAGGTAGACACAGAGGCTCCTGATGGGGGTTGTAGTGTTTCTATGGTAGAGGTATTCACAGAGGCTCCTGATGGGGGTTGTAGTGTTTCTATGATAGAGGTAGTCACAGAGGCTCCTGATGAGGGTTGTAGTGTTTCTATGATAGAGGTAGTCACAGAGGCTCCTGATGGGGGTTGTAGTGTTTCTATCATAGAGGTAGAGACAGAGGTTCCTGATGGGGGTTGTAGTGTTTCTATGATAGAGGTAGTCACAGAGGCTCCTGATGGGGGTTGTAGTGTTTCTATGATAGAGGTAGTCACAGAGGCTCCTGATGGGGGTTGTAGTGTTTCTATGATAGAGGTAGTCACAGAGGCTCCTGATGGAGGTTGTAGTGTTTCTATGATAGAGGTAGTCACAGAGGCTCCTGATGGGGGTTGTAGTGTTTCTATGATAGAGGTAGTCACAGAGGCTCCTGATGGGGGTTGTAGTGTTTCTATGATAGAGGTAGTCACAGAGGCTCCTGATGGGGGTTGTAGTGTTTCTATCATAGAGGTAGTCACAGAGGCTCCTGATGGGGGTTGTAGTGTTTCTATCAGAGAGGTAGTCACAGAGGCTCCTGATGGGGGTTGTAGTGTTTCTATGATAGAGGTAGTCACAGAGGCTCCTGATGGGGGTTGTATTGTTTCTATTATAGAGGTAGACACAGAGGCTCCTGATGGGGGTTGTAGTGTTTCTATCATAGAGGTAGAGACAGAGGCTCCTGATGGGGGTTGTAGTGTTTCTATGATAGAGGTAGTCACAGAGGCTCCTGATGGAGGTTGTAGTGTTTCTATTATAGAGGTAGACACAGAGGCTCCTGATGGGGGTTGTAGTGTTTCTATCAGAGAGGTAGTCACAGAGGCTCCTGATGGGGGTTGTAGTGTTTCTATGATAGAGGTAGTCACAGAGGCTCCTGATGGGGGTTGTAGTGTTTCTATTATAGAGGTAGTCACAGAGGCTCCTGATGGGGATTGTAGTGTTTCTATGATAGAGGTAGACACAGAGGCTCCTCATGGGGATTGTAGTGTTTCTATGATAGAGGTAGTCATAGAGGCTCCTGATGGGGGTTGTAGTGTTTCTATCATAGAGGTAGTCACAGAGGCTCCTGATGGGGGTTGTAGTGTTTCTATGATAGAGGTAGTCACAGAGGCTCCTGATGGAGGTTGTAGTGTTTCTATTATAGAGGTAGACACAGAGGCTCCTGATGGGAGTTGTAGTGTTTCTATCATAAAGGTAGTCACAGAGGCTCCTGATGGGGGTTGTAGTGTTTCTATGATAGAGGTAGAGACAGAGGCTCCTGATGGGGGTTGTAGTGTTTCTATGATAGAGGTAGTCACAGAGGCTCCTGATGAGGGTTGTAGTGTTTCTATGATAGAGGTAGTCACAGAGGCTCCTGATGGGGGTTGTAGTGTTTCTATGATAGAGGTAGAGACAGAGGCTCCTGATGGGGGTTGTAGTGTGTCGCTGATTTATAGAAATCACAGTATACTTTCTGATCAGCACCTTTTATTTCTGGATGATTATACAGCAGAGTATGACATGATGGGTGCTGTAGTCCCTGGTGGGTACTGATCGTTCAGGCGTCACCAGGGTGGCAGTACTCGGTGCCCTTTAGGTCGCCGGTTCTTGGTTCTCCTGGATTTGGATGCTTCTGACCAGGTCGGTGATGAGCATCTGCAGGAGCTGCGAGCGCTGCTTCCCCACCTCCAGGACGCTGCTGTGATTCACCGGCTCCTGCATCTCGTACGCCTGCGCCACCCGGTTAGTTATCAGCGAGAGACCGAATACTCGCATCCCACAATGCTTCGCCACCACCACTTCTGGGGCCGTACTCATACCTGGGGTGGAGAAGAGTAAAGATCTGACTTCTCACAGCTGAGGGTTTGTTACAATTGCATCCTGTCCAGACACATAAGCAGCACCAATTTCTCCACTCCTCTCCTGTAGTGTTTGCTCCAATGTATCAGTCTGATGGATTATCCAGGCCGGATACAATGTATCAAACCTTCAGACATGAAGGTTTTCCTCTGCCAGAATTGATCTTTTAGGCCCCCTTCCCGATACATAGCGCTCAGTGTCATCTATAAGGAATCCACTGTACCCACAAATAGTCCCACAATCCCAGTGTATTATGGACTGATGCTGCCATCCTGGTATATGCTGTATACTAGTGTGCAGCAATCGTGTGCCAGCTGTAGGGGGCGCTCATTAGTTTCACTATCTGGGGTACACTGCTATGCTATAATGCAGGGCTGTTGTGTCGATGCAGTGATTGCACTTTTTAGAATTTGTGGCTTTTATATATGATTGCTATATCTCTCCCAGATTCTTGAATGAATTTTTAACAAAAAATGGTTTAAAATTGTAAATTTACTATTGCAGACTGGCGTTTGAGAGCCCTCTTCCCATACTAAGCCTGCTACAGTATCCACGTACCAGCACAGTGCCCCCTTAAGGGTATGTTCTCGCAGCATCTTTTAGACCAGGAGTGTCAAACTGCATTCCTCGAAAGGCTGCAAACAGGTCATGTTTTCAGGATTTCCTTGTACTGCACAGGTGATAATTTAATCACCTACACAAATAATGAGTTGGTGATTAAATTATCACCTGTGCAGTACAAGGAAATCCTGAAAACATGACCTGTTTGCAGCCCTCGAGGAATGCAGTTTGGCACCCCTGTTTTAGACACCCCTAGAAATTTTGAAGTGGAAGATGCTTCAAGAAAATGCCGGCTGTCTTTTTCCTGAAGTGTCTTCTTTCGCATCTTTTTGGTCATTTTTCCAACAGTGCTTAAAGGGACACTGTCACCTGAATTTGGAGGGAACAATCTTCAGCCATGGAGGCGGGGTTTGGGGGTTTTTGATTCACCCTTTCCTTACCCGCTGGCTGCAATATTTGATTGAAGTTCATTCTCTGTCCTCCATAGTACACGCCTGCGCTGTGCAAGATTGCCTTGTGCAGGTATGTACTACGGAGGACAGAGAATGAACTTCAATCCAATATTGCAGCCAGCATGCAGCCAGCAGGTAAGGAAAGGGTGAATCAAAAACCCCAAAACCCCGCCTCCATGGCTGAAGATTGTTCCCTCCAAATTCAGGTGACAGTGTCCCTTTAATTTTTTCTAAAACTGTATGTGCACACTAGTGAGCGGCTACCAGTCAGTAGCCACCTGAAGAATTTACCAGTCACTTCTTTTAGTCACTTCACGGCTTTGGAGTCTTGAAGAGGTTAAAAGAGCCTCAAAAGACTGAACATATGCCTAAGTCATAACGGTGCCATCCACACTGCCCAATAATGCCGTTGTAAAGCCAGCCATACCCCATACATTGACTCTATATTACAGCTATAACAGTGCCACCATAACACGCTCATCACAAAAAAATTAATAACCAAGCCAGCCACAGTACCCACATAATCATTGGGTACTACAGTGCCCCCCATAACAATTGCAGTCACGGTGCTGCCATTATATAGCACCATTAACAACGATCACCAGAGTGCCTCCATAACAGCGTCATCTATACTGGACCCACATAACAGTGACCGATAATGGTACTTTCTCTTTCTGCACTGTACAGGGTCATTGTCCACGCACACTGTTTATTATGTTTAGCCTTGACATCAGACCACGCTGTCCAGAGGAGAGAGTTCTCAAAAGAGACACCAAAGTGAATGAGTCCCTGCAGAATGATTTGGGAAGCCAGGTCACACAGATATTCCTGATGTGCCTCTGTGCAGATGGATATGGGGTGTCCCAGGGAAACCCTTGTACAAAACAGCTCTGCCTCTTTAACTGGAAGCTGTGTTATCTGTCACACCACCCTGAGCATAAATCATGGAGCTTCCCTATAAGAAGTCATAAAGCTGAGCAATGTTCTTGTGTACACAGCTGTGATACTCCAATGGGGAACAGTATGGTAATAGGTATCGTAAACTGATGGCAACGTTTTTTGCTCTTATTCATCGCTTCCTATGAGTGAAAAAACACTGAAAGAAGTGATATGCTGCAGTTTTCCAATTCAGTCAGGAAATAAAAAATGTGTGCACAAGATTTCTGAAATCTCATAGATTTTACTGGTACTGTAAAAAGCAGCTTTTAATTTATATAAAAAACGCAGCAAAAACGCAACGTATGAAAAGAGCCTTATAGTAGTTGTATTCTTATACCCAGTTGGTTAGTATTATTGGAAATATTTCTTGTACATAGATGGCAGTATTACAGTTTTTACATTCTTGTACGTAGGGGCAGTGTTATAGTAGTTATATTCTTGTACATAGGAGCAGTATTATAGTAGTTATATTCTTGTACATAGGAGCAGTATTATAGTAGTTATATTCTTGTACATAGGGGCAGTATTATAGTAGTTATATTCTTGTACATAGGGACAGTATTATAGTAGTTATATTCTTGTACATAGGGGCAGTATTATAGTAGTTATATTCTTGTACATAGGGGCAGTATTATAGTAGTTATATTCTTGTACATAGGGGCAGTATTATAGTAGTTATATTCTTGTACATAAGAGCAGTATTATAGTAGTTATATTCTTGTACATAGGGACAGTATTATAGTAGTTATATTCTTGTACATAGGGGCAGTATTATAGTAGTTATATTCTTGTACATAGGGGGCAGTATTATAGTAGTTATATTCTTGTACATAGGGGCAGTATTATAGTAGTTATATTCTTGTACATAGGGGCAGTATTATAGTAGTTATTCTTGTACATAGGGGGCAGTATTATAGTAGTTATATTCTTGTACATAGGAGCAGTATTATAGTAGTTATATTCTTGTACATAGGGGCAGTATTATAGTAGTTATATTCTTGTACATAGGGACAGTATTATAGTAGTTATATTCTTGTACATAGGGGCAGTATTATAGTAGTTATATTCTTGTACATAGGGGCAGTATTATAGTAGTTATATTCTTGTACATAGGGGCAGTATTATAGTAGTTATATTCTTGTACATAAGAGCAGTATTATAGTAGTTATATTCTTGTACATAGGGACAGTATTATAGTAGTTATATTCTTGTACATAGGGGCAGTATTATAGTAGTTATATTCTTGTACATAGGGGGCAGTATTATAGTAGTTATATTCTTGTACATAGGGGCAGTATTATAGTAGTTATATTCTTGTACATAGGGGCAGTATTATAGTAGTTATTCTTGTACATAGGGGGCAGTATTATAGTAGTTATATTCTTGTACATAGGGGCAGTATTATAGTAGTTATATTCTTGTACATAGGGGGCAGTATTATAGTAGTTATATTCTTGTACATAGGGGCAGTATTATAGTAGTTATATTCTTGTACATAGGGGCAGTATTATATTAGTTATATTCTTGTACATAGGGGCAGTATTATAGTAGTTATATTCTTGTACATAGGGGGCAGTATTATAGTAGTTATATTCTTGTACATAGGGGCAGTATTATAGTAGTTATATTCTTGTACATAGGGGCAGTATTATAGTAGTTATATTCTTGTACATAGGGGGCAGTATTATAGTAGATATATTCTTGTACATAGGGGCAGTATTATAGTAGTTATATTCTTGTACATAGGGGCAGTATTATAGTAGTTATATTCTTGTACATAGGGGCAGTATTATAGTAGTTATATTCTTGTACATAAGAGCAGTATTATAGTAGTTATATTCTTGTACATAGGGACAGTATTATAGTAGTTATATTCTTGTACATAGGGGCAGTATTATAGTAGTTATATTCTTGTACATAGGGGGCAGTATTATAGTAGTTATATTCTTGTACATAGGGGCAGTATTATAGTAGTTATATTCTTGTACATAGGGGCAGTATTATAGTAGTTATTCTTGTACATAGGGGGCAGTATTATAGTAGTTATATTCTTGTACATAGGAGCAGTATTATAGTAGTTATATTCTTGTACATAGGGGGCAGTATTATAGTAGTTATATTCTTGTACATAGGGGCAGTATTATAGTAGTTATATTCTTGTACATAGGGGCAGTATTATAGTAGTTATATTCTTGTACATAGGGGCAGTATTATAGTAGTTATATTCTTGTACATAGGGGGCAGTATTATAGTAGTTATATTCTTGTACATAGGGGCAGTATTATAGTAGTTATATTCTTGTACATAGGGGCAGTATTATAGTAGTTATATTCTTGTACATAGGGGGCAGTATTATAGTAGTTATATTCTTGTACATAGGGGCAGTATTATAGTAGTTATATTCTTGTACATAGGGGCAGTATTATAGTAGTTATATTCTTGTACATAGGGGCAGTATTATAGTAGTTATATTCTTGTACATAGGGGGCAGTATTATAGTAGTTATATTCTTGTAAATAGGGCAGTATTATAGTAGTTATATTCTTGTAAATAGGGCAGTATTATAGTAGTTATATTCTTGTACATAGGGGCAGTATTATAGTAGTTATATTCTTGTACATAGGGGCAGTATTATAGTAGTTATATTCTTGTACATAAGAGCAGTATTATAGTAGTTATATTCTTGTACATAGGGGCAGTATTATAGTAGTTATATTCTTGTACATAGGGGCAGTATTATTGTAGTTATATTCTTGTAAATAGGGCAGTATTATAGTAGTTATATTCTTGTACATAGGGGCAGTATTATAGTAGTTATATTGTATATAGGGGCAGTATCATTCTTGTACATAGGGACAGTATTATAGGAGTTACAGTTATATGAAAAAGTTTGGGCACCCCTATTAATCTTAAGCTTAATGTTTTATAAAAAATTGTTTGTTTTTTTTGCTACAGCTATTTCAGTTTCATATATCTAATAACTGTTGGACACAGTAATGTTTCTGCCTTGAAATGAGGTTTATTGTACTAACAGAAAATGTGCAATCTGCATTCAAACAAAATTTGACAGGTGCATAAGTATGGGCACCCTGAGCATTTTCTTGTTTTAAATACTCCTACCTACTTTTCACTGACTTACTAAAGCACTTTTTTTGGTTTTCTAAGCTCATTCAGCTTTGAACTTCATAGCCAGGTGTATGCAATCATGAGAAAAGCTACCGTATATACTCGAGTATAAGCCGACCCGAGTATAAGCCGACCCCCCTAATTTTGCCACAAAAAACTGGGAAAACTTATTGACTCGAGTATAAGCCTAGGGTGGAAATGCAGCATTTACCGGTGAATTTCAAAAATAAAAATAGATCATTATTTCCCCATAGCTGTGCCCCATACAGTGCTCTGCACCGTTCATTTGTCCCATAGCTGTGCCCCATATACAATGCTCTGCACCATTCATTTTGTCCCATAGCTCTGCCCCATACAGTGCTCTGCACCGTTCATTATTGTCCCATATCTGTGCCCCATATATGCTTTGCACCGTTCATTATTGCCCCATATCTGTGCCCCATATATGCTCTGCACCGTTCATTATTGTCCCATATCTGTGCCCCATATAGTGCTCGGCACCGTTCATTATTGCCCCATATCTGTGCCCCATATATGCTCTGCACCGTTCATTTTGTCCCATAGCTGTGCCCCATACTGTGCTCGGCACCGTTCATTATTGCCCCATAGCTGTGCCCCATACTGTGCTCGGCACCGTTCATTATTGCCCCATATCTGTGCCCCATATACAATGCTCTACACCGTTCATACTGCCCCATAGCTGTGCCCCATACTGTGCTCGGCACCGTTCATTATTGTCCCATATCTGTGCCCCATATATGCTCTGCACCGTTCATTTTGTCCCATAGATGCTCCACATAAATCTGTGCCATGGCCGCTGCTGCTGCAATAAAAAAAAAAACACATACTCACCTTTCTTGCTTGCAGCTCCCGGCGTCCGGTCCCGGCGCCTCCATCTTCCCGGCGTCTCTCTCCGCTCTGACTGATCAGGCAGAGGGCGCCGCGCACACTATATGCGTCATCGCGCCCTCTGACCTGAACAGTCAGAGCGCAGACGCCGGGAAGATGGAGGCGCCGGGAAGATGGAGCGACGCCCGGCGGCTGGAACGCGGACAGGTGAATATTACATACTTACCTAGTCCCAGCGATCCTGACGCTCACTCTGCCTGTCACAGCTGGTCTTTGGTGCCGCAGCCTCTTTCTCTATCAGCGGTCACCGGCACCGCTGATTAGAGAAATGAATACGCGGCTCCACCCCTATGGGAGGTGGAGCCACCTATTCATTTTTCTAATGAGCAGTCCCACGTGACCGCTGAAGAGGGGAAGAACTGCAGCACCGAAGACCGTGGGACGGCAGGGACAGCGCCAGGATCGCTGGGACTAGGTAAGTATACCTCAGCGCCCTCACCCGCCGACCCTGCCGCCCACCTTGACTCGAGTATAAGCCGAGAGGGGCACTTTCAGCCCAAAAATTTGGGCTGAAAATCTCGGCTTATACTCGAGTATATATGGTACTTAAAGTGGCCACTTGCAAGTTGTTCTCCTGTTTGAATCTCCTCTGAAGAGTGGCATCATGGGCTCCTCAAAACAACTGTCTAATGATCTGAAAACAAAGATTATTCAACATAGTTGTTCAGGGGAAGGATACAAAAAGCTGTCTCAGAGATTTAACTTGTCAATTTCCACTGTGATGAACATAGTAAGGAAATGGGAGAACACAGGTACAGTTCTTGTTAAGGCCAGAAGTGGCAGGCCAAGAAAAACATCAGAAAGGCAGAGAAGAATGGTGAGATCAGTCAAGGACAATCCTCAGACCACCTCCAGAGAGCTGCAGCATCAACTTGCTGCAGATGGTGTCACTGTGCATCGGTCAACTATACAACGCACTTTGCACAAGGAGAAGCTATATGGGAGAGTGATGCGAAAGAAGCCGTTTCTGCAAGCACGCCACAAACAGTCGGCTGAGGTATGCAAAAGCACATTTGGAGAAGCCAATTTCTTTTTGGAAGAAGGTCCTGTGGACTGATGAAACCAAGATTGAGTTGTTTGGTCACACAAAAAGGCGTTATGCATGGCGGCCAAAAAACACAGCATTCCAAGAAAAACACTTGCTACCCACAGTAAAATTTGGTGGAGGTTCCATCATGCTTTGGGGCTGTGTGACCAATGCCGGCACCGGGAATCTTGTTAAAGTTGAGGGATGCATGGATTCCTCTCAGTATCAGCAGATTCTTGACAATAATGTTCATGAATCAGTGACAAAGTTGAAGTTACGCAGGGGATGGATCTTTCAGCAAGACAATGATCCAAAACACCGCTCCAAATCTACTCAGGCATTCATGCAGAGGAACAATTACACTGTTCTGGAATGGCCATCCCAGTCCCCAGACTTGAATATCATTGAACATCTGTGGGATCATTTGAAGAGGGCTGTCCATGCTCGGCGACCATCAAACTTAACTGAACTGGAATTGTTTTGTAAAGAGGAATGGTCAAAAATACCTTCATCCAGGATCCAGGAACTCATTAAAAGCTACAGGAAGCGACTAGAGGCTGTTATTTTTGCAAAAGGAGGATCTACTAAATATTAATGTCACTTTTCTGGTGGGGTGCACATACTTATGCACCTGTCAAATTTTGTTTGAATGCAGATTGCACATTTTCTGTTAGTACAATAATCCTCATTTCAAGGCAGAAACATTACTGTGTCCAACAGTTATTAGATATATGAAACTGAAATAGCTGTTGCAAAAAAAACAATTTTTATAAATCATTAAGCTTAAGATTACTAGAGGTGCCCAAACTTTTTCATATAACTGTATATTCTTGTACATAGGAGTTGTATTATAGTAGTTATATTCTTCTGCATAGGGGAAGTATTATAGTAGCTATATTCTTGTACATAGGATGCAGTATTATAGTAGGTATATTCTTGTACATAGGGGGCAGTATTATAGTAGTTATATTCTTGTACATAGGGGGCAGTATTATAGTAGGTATATTCTTGTACATAGGGGGCGGTATTATAGTAGTTATATTTTTGTACATAGGCGCAGTATAATAGTAGTTATATTCTTGTACATAGGGGACAGTATTATAGTAGTTATATTCTTGTACATAGGGGCAGTATTATAGTAGTTATATTCTTGTACATAGGGGCAGTATTATAGTAGTTATATTCTTGTACATAGGAGCAGCATTATAGTAGTTATATTCTTGTACATAAGGGGCAGTATTATAGTAGTTATATTCTTGAACATAAGGGGCAGTATTATAGTAGTTATATTCTTGTACATAGGGAGGCAGTATTATAGTAGTTATATTCTTGTACATAGGAGTAGTATTATAGTAGTTATATTCTTGTACATAGGGACAGTATTATAGTAGTTATATTCCTGTACATAGGAGCAGTATTATAGTAGTTATATTCTTGTACATAGGAGCAGTATTATAGGAGTTATATTCTTGTACATAGGGACGGTAGTATAATAAACATACTTGCAATGCTTCCCAGTTCCCATCCTTACTACACTTACCTACAGCATCTGCCCCCAGTCTCTGTAGAAATTTGGCTTCTGCAACTGACTCAAAGTTTGGCCCTCCCACCATGCAGTAAACGCCTTCATGAGTGATATCCGCTTGACCGAGCTTTTGTGCGATCTGGAGAGCAGTGATGCGCAGGTCACGGTCATACGTGTCCCAGAGGGAGGGAAATCGTGGGCCAAACCTGCAAGAGAATTTAAAAAATATCTTGCGCCTCAATAGACCATGCTTGAAGGAAATATTGTTCTCAAAGAGGTTCTGAAGCAGCAGCTGTGTCCGTGTACTATACATCCAATATATAATACATATTTCTTACAAGTATATGGTACATATACACGGCAGGTGCTGCCTAATTTTAACAAAAGAATAAATATGAAAAATTCTGCAGCAGCTGTGATTCACAGCACGATACCTTTACCTTTGTTGCTTCTGAATCTCTATACAATATCAAGATATTATTATAAGTTACATATATAAAGTGCCATGTATCTGTAGATCTTATCTAGACATTTTATTTTTACTCTCCAGGTTTTGAATAGTGCCAAGCAAATGCTGTATAGGTGTGCTGGAACTTGTAGTTCATTACTAGTTTAGATCACCCTCTTGGTGGTCACCTCTCATCGTTGGGTCCTCTTAGAGGGTTCAGAGCTGCCAGTCCCGGCATGTTGATATGATCCCGGATTATCATCAGGTCTCCCGGTCTGTACGTCTCACAGAGCGACCCTGCCGCATTTGTCACCATCAGGACCTTTACTCCCAGCAACTTAAACACTCTGATTGGGAAAGTGACCTGGAGCGAGAATGCCAGAATGTCACGGACTTAGAGGGTAATGGTAATAAGTACAGTGCTGATCCTTCCTTTACATTCAGGGAATAAACTGTATCTTATAAATCGTACTGTGCTGTGCAATTATCTGTGCAAATCCTGAGAATTCATACCTGTACCCGTAATTATAAGGAAGCAGCACTGTGTAATTCATATTAAAAATAGGTAAACTAAGCACCACATCTTTCTTAAGTGGCACTGAACAGTCCACAATATTACCTGAAGATGCATGAACAGAATGAGACAATTGGTACCGTGCAGTGTCCAGATATACAGAATAACAGACGTGATATTGACCTGTGTCTGTATATACAGGTTAATAGTAATGATACTGTGAACCTTTCTGTACATTCAAGGAATAAACAGTATCTTGGAAGTGATAAGTGTCCATACATACAGGATAAGAGAAGTGGTACTGTGCTTTGTCCATACATACAGGATGAGAGAAGTGGTACTGTGCGGTGTCCATACATACAGGATGAGAGAAGTGGTACTGTTCTGTGTCCATACATACAGGATGAGAGAAGTGGTACTGTGCAGTGTCCATATATACAAAATAAGAGAAGTGGTACTGTGCTGTGTCCATATATACAGAATAAGAGAAGTGGTACTGTGCAGGGTCCATATATACAGGATAAGAGAAGTGGTACTGTGCAGTGTCCATATATACAGAATAAGAGAAGTGGTACTGTGCTGTGTCCATATATACAGAATAGGAGAAGTGGTACTGTGCGGTGTCCATATATACAGAATAAGAGAAGTGGTACTGTGCAGTGTCCATATATACAGAATAAGAGAAGTGGTACTGTGCTGTGTCCATATATGCAGAATAAGAGAAGTGGTACTGTGCAGTGTCCATATATACAGAATAAGAGAAGCGGTACTGTGCAGTGTCCATATATACAGAATAAGAGAAGTGGTACTGTGCTGTGTCCATATATACAGAATAAGAGAAGTGGTACTGTGCTGTGTCCATATATACAGAATAGGAGAAGTGGTACTGTGCTGTGTCCATACATACAGGATGAGAGAAGTGGTACTGTGCAGTGTCCATATATACAGAATAGGAGAAGTGGTACTGTGCAGTGTCCATATATACAGAATAGGAGAAGTGGTACTGTGCAGTGTCCATATATACAGAATAGGAGAAGTGGTACTGTGCAGTGTCCATATATACAGAATAAGAGAAGTGGTACTGTGCAGTGTCCATATATACAGAATAAGAGAAGTGGTACTGTGCTGTGTCCATATATACAGAATAAGAGAAGTGGTACTGTGCTGTGTCCATATATACAGAATAAGAGAAGTGGTACTGTGCTGTGTCCATATATACAGAATAAGAGAAGTGGTACTGTGCTGTGTCCATATATACAGAATAGGAGAAGTGGTACTGTGCTGTGTCCATGCATACAGGATGAGAGAAGTGGTACTGTGCAGTGTCCATATATACAGAATAGGAGAAGTGGTACTGTGCAGTGTCCATATATACAGAATAGGAGAAGTGGTACTGTGCAGTGTCCATATATACAGAATAGGAGAAGTGGTACTGTGCAGTGTCCATATATAGAGAATAAGAGAAGCGGTACTGTGCTGTGTCCATATATACAGAATAGGAGAAGTGGTACTGTGCAGTGTCCATATATACAGAATAGGAGAAGTGGTACTGTGCAGTGTCCATATATACAGAATAAGAGAATTGGTACTGTGCAGTGTCCATATATACAGAATAGGAGAAGTGGTACTGTGCAGTGTCCATATATACAGAATAGGAGAAGTGGTACTGTGCAGTGTCCATATATACAGAATAAGAGATTTGGTACTGTGCAGTGTCCATATATACAGAATAGGAGAAGTGGTACTGTGCAGTGTCCATATATAGAGAATAAGAGAAGTGGTACTGTGCAGTGTCCATATATAGAGAATAAGAGAAGTGGTACTGTGCAGTGTCTACATATACAGAATAGGAGAATTGGTACTGTGCAGTGTCCATATAAACAGAATAGGAGAAGTGCTACTGTCCAGTGTCCATATAGACAGAATAAGAGAAGTGGTACTGTGCAGTATCCATATATACAGAATAAGAGAAGTGGTACTGTGCAGTGTTCATATATACGGAATAGGAGAATTGGTACTGTGCAGTGTCCATATATACAGAATAGGAGAAGTGGTACTGTGCAGTATCCATATATACAGAATAGGAGAAGTGGTACTGTGCTGTGTCCATATATACAGAATAAGAGAATTGGTACTGTGCAGTGTCCATATATACAGAATAGGAGAAGTGGTACTGTGCAGTGTCCATATATACAGAATAAGAGAAGTGGTACTGTGCAGTGTCCATATATACAGAATAGGAGAAGTGGTACTGTGCAGTATCCATATATACAGAATAGGAGAAGTGGTACTGTGCAGTGTCCATATATACAGAATAGGAGAAGTGGTACTGTGCAGTGTCCATATATACAGAATAGGAGAATTGGTACTGTGCAGTGTCCATATATACAGAATAGGAGAAGTGGTACTGTGCAGTATCCATATATACAGAATAGGAGAAGTGGTACTGTGCTGTGTCCATATATACAGAATAAGAGAATTGGTACTGTGCAGTGTCCATATATACAGAATAGGAGAAGTGGTACTGTGCAGTGTCCATATATACAGAATAAGAGAAGTGGTACTGTGCAGTATCCATATATACAGAATAGGAGAATTGGTACTGTGCAGTATCCATATATACAGAATAAGAGAAGTGGTACTGTGCAGTGTTCATATATACAGAATAGGAGAATTGGTACTGTGCAGTGTCCATATATACAGAATAGGAGAAGTGGTACTGTGCAGTATCCATATATACAGAATAGGAGAAGTGGTACTGTGCTGTGTCCATATATACAGAATAAGAGAATTGGTACTGTGCAGTGTCCATATATACAGAATAGGAGAAGTGGTACTGTGCAGTGTCCATATATACAGAATAGGAGAAGTGGTACTGTGCAGTGTCCATATATACAGAATAGGAGAAGTGGTACTGTGCAGTATCCATATATACAGAATAGGAGAAGTGGTACTGTGCAGTGTCCATATATACAGAATAGGAGAAGTGGTACTGTGCAGTGTCCATATATACAGAATAAGAGAATTGGTACTGTGCAGTGTCCATATATACAGAATAGGAGAAGTGGTACTGTGCAGTGTCCATATATAGAGAATAAGAGAAGTGGTACTGTGCAGTGTCCATATATACAGAATAGGAGAAGTGGTACTGTGCAGTGTCCATATATAGAGAATAAGAGAAGTGGTACTATGCAGTGTCCATATATACAGAATAGGAGAAGTGGTACTGTGCAGTGTCCATATATACAGAATAGGAGAAGTGGTACTGTGCGGTGTCCATATATACAGAATAAGAGAAGCGGTACTGTGCAGTGTCCATATATACAGAATAAGAGAAGTGGTACTGTGCAGTGTCTACATATACAGAATAGGAGAATTGGTACTGTGCAGTGTCCATATATAGAGAATAAGAGAAGTGGTGCTGTGCAGTGTCCATATATAGAGAATAGGAGAAGTGGTACTGTGCAGTGTCCATATATACAGAATAGGAGAAGTGGTGCTGTGCAGTGTCCATATATAGAGAATAAGAGAAGTGGTACTGTGCAGTGTCCATATATACAGAATAGGAGAAGTGGTACTGTGCAGTGTCCATATATACAGAATAGGAGAAGTGGTACTGTGCAGTGTCCATATATACAGAATAGGAGAAGTGGTACTGTGCAGTATCCATATATACAGAATAGGAGAAGTGGTACTGTGCAGTGTCCATATATACAGAATAGGAGAAGTGGTACTGTGCAGTGTCCATATATACAGAATAAGAGAATTGGTACTGTGCAGTGTCCATATATACAGAATAGGAGAAGTGGTACTGTGCAGTGTCCATATATAGAGAATAAGAGAAGTGGTACTGTGCAGTGTCCATATATACAGAATAGGAGAAGTGGTACTGTGCAGTGTCCATATATAGAGAATAAGAGAAGTGGTACTATGCAGTGTCCATATATACAGAATAGGAGAAGTGGTACTGTGCAGTGTCCATATATACAGAATAGGAGAAGTGGTACTGTGCGGTGTCCATATATACAGAATAAGAGAAGCGGTACTGTGCAGTGTCCATATATACAGAATAAGAGAAGTGGTACTGTGCAGTGTCTACATATACAGAATAGGAGAATTGGTACTGTGCAGTGTCCATATATAGAGAATAAGAGAAGTGGTGCTGTGCAGTGTCCATATATAGAGAATAGGAGAAGTGGTACTGTGCAGTGTCCATATATACAGAATAGGAGAAGTGGTGCTGTGCAGTGTCCATATATAGAGAATAAGAGAAGTGTTACTGTGCAGTGTCCATATATACAGAATAGGAGAAGTGGTACTGTGCAGTGTCCATATATACAGAATAGGAGAAGTGGTACTGTGCAGTGTCCATATATACAGAATAGGAGAAGTGGTACTGTGCAGTATCCATATATACAGAATAGGAGAAGTGGTACTGTGCAGTGTCCATATATACAGAATAGGAGAAGTGGTACTGTGCAGTGTCCATATATACAGAATAAGAGAATTGGTACTGTGCAGTGTCCATATATACAGAATAGGAGAAGTGGTACTGTGCAGTGTCCATATATAGAGAATAAGAGAAGTGGTACTGTGCAGTGTCCATATATACAGAATAGGAGAAGTGGTACTGTGCAGTGTCCATATATAGAGAATAAGAGAAGTGGTACTATGCAGTGTCCATATATACAGAATAGGAGAAGTGGTACTGTGCAGTGTCCATATATACAGAATAGGAGAAGTGGTACTGTGCGGTGTCCATATATACAGAATAAGAGAAGCGGTACTGTGCAGTGTCCATATATACAGAATAAGAGAAGTGGTACTGTGCAGTGTCTACATATACAGAATAGGAGAATTGGTACTGTGCAGTGTCCATATA
Source organism: Ranitomeya imitator (assembly GCF_032444005.1). Lineage (NCBI taxonomy): Eukaryota > Metazoa > Chordata > Amphibia > Anura > Dendrobatidae > Ranitomeya > Ranitomeya imitator. The sequence continues at coordinate 446,299,425 of NC_091283.1, read as the reverse complement.
TAGAAAATAGGAGAAGTGGTACTGTGCAGTGTCCATATATACAGAATAGGAGAAGTGGTACTGTGCAGTGTCCATATATACAGAATAGGAGAAGTGGTGCTGTGCAGTGTCCATATATAGAGAATAAGAGAAGTGGTACTGTGCAGTGTCCATATATACAGAATAGGAGAAGTGGTGCTGTGCAGTGTCCATATATAGAGAATAAGAGAAGTGGTATTGTGCAGTGTCCATATATAGAGAATAAGAGAAGTGGTACTGTGCAGTGTCCTTATATAGAGAATAAGAGAAGTGGTACTGTGCAGTGTCCATATAAACAGAATAAGAGAAGTGCTACTGTCCAGTGTCCATATAGACAGAATAAGAGAAGTGGTACTGTGCAGTATCCATATATACAGAATAAGAGAAGTGGTACTGTGCAGTGTCCATATATACAGAATAGGAGAAGTGGTGCTGTGCAGTGTCCATATATAGAGAATAAGAGAAGTGGTACTGTGCTGTGTCCATATATAGAGAATAAGAGAAGTGGTACTGTGCAGTGTCCTTATATAGAGAATAAGAGAAGTGGTACTGTGCAGTGTCCATATAAACAGAATAAGAGAAGTGCTACTGTCCAGTGTCCATATAGACAGAATAAGAGAAGTGGTACTGTGCAGTATCCATATATACAGAATAAGAGAAGTGGTACTGTGCAGTGTCCATATATACAGAATAGGAGAAGTGGTACTGTGCAGGGTCCATATATACAGAATAGGAGAAGTGGTATTGTGCAGTGTCCATATATAGAGAATAAGAGAAGTGGTATTGTGCAGTGTCCATATATAGAGAATAAGAGAAGTGGTACTGTGCAGTGTCCTTATATAGAGAATAAGAGAAGTGGTACTGTGCAGTGTCCATATAAACAGAATAAGAGAAGTGCTACTGTCCAGTGTCCATATAGACAGAATAAGAGAAGTGGTACTGTGCAGTATCCATATATACAGAATAAGAGAAGTGGTACTGTGCAGTGTCCATATATACAGAATAGGAGAAGTGGTACTGTGCAGGGTCCATATATACAGAATAAGAGAAGTGGTACTGTGCTGTGTCCATATATACAGAATAAGAGAAGTGGTACTGTGCAGGGTCCATATATACAGAATAAGAGAAGTGGTACTGTGCTGTGTCCATATATACAGAATAAGAGAAGTGGTACTGTGCTGTGTCCATATATACAGAATAAGAGAAGTGGTAATGTGCAGGGTCCATATATACAGAATAGGAGAAGTGGTACTGTGCAGGGTCCATATATACAGAATAAGAGAAGTGGTACTGTGCTGTGTCCATATATACAGAATAAGAGAAGTGGTACTGTGCAGGGTCCATATATACAGAATAAGAGAAGTGGTACTGTGCTGTGTACATATATACAGAATAAGAGAAGTGGTACTGTGCAGGGTCCATATATACAGAATAAGAGAAGTGGTACTGTGCAGTGTCCATATATACAGAATAGGAGAAGTGGTACTGTGCTGTGTCCATATATACAGAATAAGAGAAGTGGTACTGTGCGGTGTCCATATATACAGAATAAGAGAAGTGGTACTGTGCAGTGTCCATATATACAGAATAAGAGAAGTGGTACTGTGCTGTGTCCATATATACAGAATAAGAGAAGTGGTACTGTGCAGGGTCCATATATACAGAATAAGAGAAGTGGTACTGTGCTGTGTACATATATACAGAATAAGAGAAGTGGTACTGTGCAGGGTCCATATATACAGAATAAGAGAAGTGGTACTGTGCAGTGTCCATATATACAGAATAGGAGAAGTGGTACTGTGCTGTGTCCATATATACAGAATAAGAGAAGTGGTACTGTGCGGTGTCCATATATACAGAATAAGAGAAGTGGTACTGTGCAGTGTCCATATATACAGAATAAGAGAAGTGGTACTGTGCTGTGTCCATATATACAGAATAAAGGAGGAGAATAGGAGAAGTGGTACTGTGCAGTGTCCATATATACAGAATAGGAGAAGTGGTACTGTGCAGTGTCCATATATACAGAATAGGAGAAGTGGTACTGTGCAGTGTCCATATATACAGAATAGGAGAAGTGGTACTGTGCAGTGTCCATATATACAGAATAAGAAAAGTGGTACTGTGCTGTGTCCATATATACAGAATAAAGGAGGAGAATAGGAGAAGTGGTACTGTGCAGTGTGCATATATGCAGAATAATGGAAGTGGTACTCTGCGGTGTCCATATATACAGAATAAAGGAGGAGAATTGGTACTGTGCAGTATACATGTATGCAGAATAGAAGGCGTGATATTGTGCAGCGTTCTCCAAACTGTAGCTGTTCAGGAACTTGCCAAAGCTGAGTTGCCTAAATTCCTCCTAAAATTCCTTGCTCCTATTTGACCTTAGGTTGCTAGAGTTGTGCAACCTGAAAACCCCTTTCACATGGTGCTTGTTAGGCATCTTACCCCTTGTAGTCAGACTGACAGCCAATCTAACCCCGTGCTGTCACATGCAGGAGGGAGACAAGCAGCTTGGCAGGGGTCACGCAACAACTGCCCTTTATGAAGGTGTGGTCTTGAGGGCAAGCAGGTAACAGCACAACACACAGCAGATCAGGTGGTTGTCACATGCAGAGAACTCTGGTCTTACCTTCCACAAGGAATATCCTTCATACACATGGAATCGGCCTTTCATACAGACGCATGACTTGCCCTGCAGATTGCCAAACACCAGCTGCCCCGAGTGTCCCACCACTGAAATGAAAGAAAATCCATCAGGTACATCACTTTTTGGGAAAGTTTGCCGTATTTGGGACTGTCCACGCACCACAAATTTTGCTGACAAAAAGGGTCAAAGAATAGAGTAGAAACGTAAAATGTTCATTGAAATGTAAAAATGTTGGAACCTGAAATGTGGTGCACATTGCTGTATACAGCTCCCACCTATGTGTACCCCTCCCTTTGTCCACTTGTTGCAAAATGTCTAAGTGCCACTTCCACAGTTTTGTGCCAGTTTTGCAGCTGCTTATCTGAAGTACTTTATGCAGATTTTCTTCTGGATTTTACAACAGATATGTGCAAAAATCAATGAGAAATTCCAACTGCTGATTAACCCTGAGAACGCCAACAGAAAATTAATTGAAAAAAAAAGGTGGAAACTGCGAATTTATACTTGAAAACGTTGGGAAGATTGATAAATATAAGACTGTGGATTTTACTAACTTATTAAAGTCACTGTGCTGATAACCGCAATAAGGCGGAAGAAAATACACTGCATAAATTGGCATTAAAAAAAAGACACAGAGCCTGGCAAAGTTTGCAAATCGCAATCACTTACCGTAGTTGGAATTTCTCATACACTGCAAATATATCCTAACAAAATCCAGATGGAATATCTGCAGATAATCTGCTACATGTGAACACCCCCTAAGGGCATGTGCAGACCACCTTTTTCTCTCTCTATTTCCGGTTTGTTCAGAGTCGGATCCTATTTTCTTGAAGGTGGAAATCATGAAAAGATAAAAATTTCCACCTTCTCCATGATGTCAAGCCGTGAAATTGGGACCGCATTTGGATAAAATGCTGGTCCAGTCTGACTTTTGTTATTTTTCACTGACCTATAGACATGAATGGGCGAGTGCCATCTGATTGTCAGAGGCAAATCGTGCATGCTGCCATTTTTGTTATTTTTTCTCTTTAGCCACTTGGTCTGAGGAAGAAATCAGACGTGTTCACAACCCCATAGAATAACATTGGTACGAGTGCGATCCGTCAAAACCACAGATATCACTCATTCGCCTAAAACGGTTGTCTGCACGAGCCCTAATAGTGATGTATAAATCACTCGCAGGCTATGTGGCGGCTACACACCTGTACTTTCTGGAAAATGTGGGATCTGGCTGTAGTTAAAGGTTTTGTGGCTGCTTAATGTCTCTGCCAGGAGTCCCAAGCCAGTACCACAGATGATGGCAATGTCTGGAGGACAATGGATCCGGTCCAGGAGCCACTGAGCCGTCTCCTCACAGTCTTCATATCTGTTGGGTAAGTGTTAGAAAGGATCAGACGTCATGGCGGAAGGTTTGGGAATTATGGGGGAAAATTCTGAAAATGTGCGAGTATAAAATTGGAGAATGGTTGGAATGGGTAACATCTTCATAGTTTTACCTGATTCCTACACATGAACATCATATGTATTAATATCATATACTTACCACCTCATCAGAGGATCCTTGTCCCCTCTCTGCAGTCACATAAATGCTGAATACCTCCCGACAACATTTGTGGAACATTATAAGGTACATACCGCTATTTCGGACATTTACTTAGTCTGTGCCCCTTTTACAGCCAATTTCATGGAACAAGGAATACCCTTGGAAAGAAGTTGCAGAATGAAGCAATCACAACAGAACAGCCAATGAAGGAGACAATCGGATATACAGAGCGCGCACAGGAGGGGTCAGCATATGACAAGAAGAAGGTACAGTATTTCAATGTATTCTATGCAAAATACAGTAGAGTTTTGTATATACTATTGTTTTCAGCGCCAACCTGTGGTACAGCGCTGTACACAGGTTATGGCCCATCTGCCCCTTTCACCAATCTTTCTACTATACTATCATACGTAATATCATTTAAAACACAGATTGAGGCATTTTTTCCCATTAGCTAAGTTTATTTTAATCAATAGATCTTGGAATAATAGTAATTTCCACAATTGTATGTGTGTAAATAAAATGTCCCTGTGCTGAGATAATCTTATTCATGTGCCCCTGCTGTGTACTGTGTAATGGCCGTGTCTGACCGTGCAGGAACATGGTCTGATCATACCACAGCTCCTGGGCAGGGGAGGAAGCAAAATAGGATACAGACATTACAGCACGGGATCACAAATATTTTTTTCTTTGAGGTAAAACATATTTTTTTAATAAACGGTCAGGGAAATGTTCTATTTCAAAAAAAGAATCAGCTGTGATCCCGTACTGTAATGTCTGTATACTGTTCCCCCCCCCCCCCCCCCGCCCAGGAGCTGTGGTTTGATCAGACCATGTTCCTGCACGGTCAGACACAGCACTTACACAGTACACAGCAGGGGCACATTTATAAGATAATCTCAGCACAGGAACATTTTTTTAAAACACATCCAATTGTAGAAATAATTATTGTTCCAAGATCTATTGATTAAAATCAACTTTAAAATTCACTTTGTTCTTGGGAAAACCCCTTTAAGCCCCATCCCACTTTGTCTGTTAACGCCCCATCTGCCATGAATACTACACGTTAAAGCACATTTCCATAAGTACTGGCCCTTTCATGAATCGGTCCCTAAAAATTTGGGGCAGTGGAAATTCTGACACCTGTTGGGATGTTTTCACAGCTTGGATAATGATCGGATCTACTGGAACCACTCAACCATTCTAGATGAAATCCCAAGGAAAATATTATAAAGCTCTTCATCTGGAACATATATATATATATATATATATATATATACCCCCTACACTCTATACCCTACACTCTATACCCTACACTATATATAATGTGTGTGTGTGTATAGTGACAGGGATATAAGTATTTACCTCCCTCCATTTAAATCACCATATGTTTTACCCCTAGGGGAGAAGTCTCACCTGAGGTCTTCCTTGCTGTGCATTATTGCCCCGGGTCTCTTCTCCACTGCCCCTGATGTCTTCTCCACTGCCCAGGTCTGTTCTCTACTGCCCCTGGTCTCTTCTATACTGCCCCGGGTCTCTTCTCATTTGCTGTCTAAAGTTTCTACTGCAATCCTAATTCTTAACCAGGAATATAAGGATGTCTAAAATGGCCTGAGGCTGTAGTTAATAATTTGCACGAGACAGACATAGGGTTAGGATTGGAGTGTAGGACAGAAGGGGGAGTGTGGTGCAGCCTCTGATCAGTCATGGGGTGTGACCTGCTTCTGCCTATTCCACCACTTTGACTGATTGTTGCCATGTCTTAAAGGAGTGTTACACAATTAAGAAAAACTGTTGTCTTCAAAGAACAGTGCCACACCTGTCCACAGGCTGTGTATGGTATTGCAGCTCTCTGTTTACTTCAATGGATCTGAGCTGCAATCACAGAGGTCGACATACTATATGACCAAATAACAATCCTCTGAAACAAATACATGCCACAGCAGGAGCAACGAGCTGACAAAATAACTTTAAAGACAGTTGCGTCTCACAAAATTAGAATATGATCAAAAAGTTAATTTATTGCAGTTCTGCAAATGGAAAAAGTGAAGCTCATATATTATATAGAGTAATTACAAACAGCGTGATCTATTTCAAGTGTTTATTTCTGTTAATGTTGATGATTATGACTTACAGCCAATGAAAACTCAAAAGTCATTATCTCAGTAAATTAGAATACTTTATAACACCAGCTTGAAAAATGATTTTACAATCTGAAATATTGGCCTACTGAAACGTATGTTCAGTAAATGCTCTTAATACTTTAGGGCTCTTTTTGCATCAATGTGGCGTGGTATGGAGGCGATCAGCCTGTGACACTGCTGAGGGGTTATGGAAGCCCAGGTTGCTTTGATAACAGCCTTCAGCTCGTCTGCATTGTTGGGTCTGGTGTCTCTCATCTTTCTCTTGACAATACCCCATAGATTCTTTATGGGGCTAAGGTCAGTCGAGTTTGCTGGCCAATCAAGCACAGTGGTACTGTTGTTTGTAAACCAGGTATTGGTACTTTTGGCAGTGTGGACAGGTGCCAAGTCCTGATGGAAAATGAAATTTCCATCTCCAAAAATCTTGTCGTCAGAGGCAAGCATGAAGTGCTCTAAAATTTCCTGGTAGACGGCTGCGCTGACTTTGATCTTGATAAAACACAGTGGACTTATACCAGCAGATGACATGGCTCCCCAAACCATCACTGATTGTGGAAACTTCACACTAGACCTCAAGCAGCTTGGATTGTGGCCTCTCCATTCTTACTCCAGACTCTGGGACCTTGATTTCCAAATGAAATGCAAAATTTACTTTAATCTGAAAACACCTTGGACCACTGAGCAACAGTCCGGTTCTTTTTCTCCTTGGCCCAGGTAACACGCTTCTGGCGTTGTCTATTGGTCATGAGTGGCTTGACACAAGGAATGCGACACTTGTAGGCCATTTCCTAGATACATACCGAAAAAATATTTACTAAATAAATGAATCAATTAAATCATATTATTTTATTAACATAAAAGGCGATATGACACAATACATAAATAAAAAAGCAATATTTTATTAAAAATAATAAAATTAATGACAATTGAAAAAATTCTGTATGTGGGGGCGGGGCACGTCAGATTAATTGGTAAAAAATATATATAAAATATATATATATATATATATATATATATATATATATATATATATATATATATATTATAACAAAGAGAATAATAATAAAATATAATGAATGTCACATGACACCACTCCCTGACGAAGCGGTTGCGAAACGTGCGTTGGTGTGGTGTGTGCAGGGGTTGCGGCACGTCATTTTGGTTGGTACACATGACTGGCTTTTTTTTATCTCTAACTGATTTAATTTCTTCCTCTGGCCCTTATATATTTTTGATGGATAAAATTTTTCAGGATATATGTATCTACATATATCATACACTATTATACCTATGAATTACATTCACTGATTCATGCTTTAATAGATTCACCTTTTAACCATATTTTCATTATTGATTTTTTCAGGACTATGCACTTTTAAATTAATGTATATCCATTTATTATTTTTTATTTTTTTATATTTCATATAATATATTTAGTGGTCAACTTTAAATTAATGTATATCCACTTTTAAATTAATGTATATCCATTTATTATTCTTTATATTTCATATACGGTAATATATTCAGTGCCCACCATATATATTTCATATATATATTTTTTTAATAATTACAATAACAATCTATCACTTTCACCTCTCTAACATTAATATATAAATTTCACAGTATTATATATATATTTTTGCTCAGTATTACTTTCTGCACAGTACTATTTGCATTTTTATTTTGGTTTTTCAATTGCACTTTTGAGATTGGATTTTGTTTTTATATGGAATACTGAATGTATTTGGCTACCAATATATACCTTTATTGCACTATTGCCATTGCACTTTATTATATTATTATTTTTTTGCACAGTATTATTTTTTGCACAGTATTTGCCTTTTTCCTTTGGTTATATTTATCATTGTACTTTAAAGATTGGATTTTGTTTTTATATGGAATAATGAATGTATTTGGCTGCCAATATATACCTTTATTGCACTATTGTCATTTGCATTTTATCTTGATATGAAATATTAAGTGGATTTTGCTGTCAATTGTTTTTTTCTACTCATTATTTTTTCATTCCAGTCATGTGACATTCATTATATTTTATTAATTTTTACAATTATTATATTCTTTATTATATTATATATATTATTTAGTATATTTTAAAAAAAATATATATTTTTTACCAATTAATCTGACGTGCCCCACCCCCCACATATCGAATTTATTCAATTGTTATTAATTTTATTATTTTTAATAAAATATTGCTTTTTAATTTATGTATTGTGTCATATCACCTTTTATGTTAATAAAATAATATTTAATTGATTGTTAATAAAATAATATTTAATTGATTCATTTAGTTAGTAAATATTTTTGGGGGTATATATTTATTGGTAATATTTACTTTTGGTCATTTATCAAATATTTAGTATTTCTTTTCTATATAGGATTTTCATGTCCTAGATACATCTGTGTGTGGTGGCTCTTGAAGCAATGACTCCAGCAGCAGTCCACTCCTTGTGAATCTCCCCAAATTTTTGAATGGCCTTTTCTTAACAATCCTTTCAAGGCTGCAGTTATCTCGGTTGCTCATGCTCCTTTTTCTACCACACTTTTTCCTTCCTCTCAACTTTCCATTAATATGCCTGCATACAGAACTCTGTGAACAGCCAGTGTCATGATCCAGACCGGGTTTTGAATCCTGTCTTTTTTCCTGGTCTGATCATGTCAGGGGTTAAATTTTATTTACCCCCCCTGAAGATGGCTGGACCATCATTGTAAATACATCATTGTAAATACACACCTGTACTTTGTTTCTCCCCCACCTCATTGTAGATTGTAAGCTCTCACGAGCAGGGTCGTCTTATTCTGCTTTATTACTGTATTGTTAACATTGTTACCTATGACTGTTGTGTTTGAAACTGTTAAACTGTAAAGCGCTGCGGAATATGTTGGCGCTATATAAATAAAGATTATTATTATTATTATTTATTAGCCTCAGTCTGGTCTTAGGTTTACTATTTATCCCCGCTATGTCCTGCAGATAATGTCAGTTACAGCTTTTGCCTAGTGCTGCTGTAGCTGACTGATTCCTCTGATTTGTCCTGCTGCGTTTGCTGTCTGAACCCGTGGCTCTGTTTCCCCTGTTCCTGTCTTGACTCAGTGTTTCTTTTTAGTGTGCAGATTCCCTGGTTTGACTTGGCGTGTATCCTGACCTGTTTCTGTCCTTTGTCTTTTGGCTTATCCGCTCCTGACAGTTACTGATCCCCTGGCTTGTCTCTGACCGTGAGTTTGCTTATTCCTTTGGTACTGCGCTACAATCTAGGATTTGACCCAGCTTGTTTTGACTATTCTGCTGCCACATTTGGTAGCCTCACTGTTGCACTGCAGGTTAGCTCTGTTTAGGTGCAGACCTGCTTCCTCTCTACTGCCATCTAGTGAAGCCTGCACCTACCTGCATTGCAGCAGCATGACAGCCAGCTTCTTTAGCATTGACCTTTTGTGGCTAACCCTCCTTGTGGAGTGTGTCAATGACTGCCTTCTGGACCTCTGTCAAGTCAGCAGTCTTCCCCATGACTGTGGAGTCTACTGAAACAGACTAAGGGACCTTTTTAAACGCTAGGAAGCCTTTGCAGGTGTTTTTTGTTAATTATTCGAATTTACTGAGATAATTATTTTTGGGTATTCATTGGCTGTAAGCCATAATCATCAACATTTACAGAAATAAACATTTGAAATAGATCACTCCGTTTGTAATTACTCTATATAATATATGACTTTCACTTTTTGTATTGAAGAACTGAAATAAATTAACTTTTTGATGATATTCTAATTTTGTGAGAAGCACCTGTACATGACATATCCTCTGCTGATCCAATGATATATCCTGTATTAGGCTGTGTTCACATGATGTGTTTGCAATGTGGCGGGTTTTTTTCCCCTGTGAGTCTCCAAAATTCAGTGAAACAGCAATTTTACCGCTTATATGGAAAATCATGGCAAAAGAACACATTGCAAATGTGTGTTCTGAACACAGCCTTATACTCCAGAGCCGCAATCACTATTGACTATAATGCATAATTTAACTCTGGATCAACTCAAGATAAGTAATGTAATGTGTACACAGTGACTCCACCAGCAGAATAGTGAGTGCAGCTCTGGAGTATAATACAGGATGTAACTCAGGATCAGTACAAGATAAGTAATGTAATATATGTACACAGTGACTCCACCAGCAGAATAGTGAGTGCATGTCAGATTTTTTAGAACTCCTAAAGTGAACCCGCAGAACCATGACAAGGAACCTCCCAAGGGTGAGCTGGCCTGGTGGACCTCCCCCAATACAGGGAGTGTTAGGGGCAGGCCCGAGGGAGACTATTGCCGCAGAAGCTGATACCCGGGGACAGGAAGTAGGAGCAGAAAAGAGGCAGAACTGGCTATAACGGAGACATAGGACAAAATGACTGAGACTAAGAATAGGCAAGATATGGCGGACGCCCAGGACAGACTGGATATGGCGGAAACCCAGGATAGGCAGGTTATGGCGAATGCCCAGGACAGACTGGAAATGACTGAGACACAGAATGGGCAGGATATGGCGGACGCCCAGGACAGACTGGATATGGCAGAAACACAGGACAGGCAGGGTATGGCGGAGACACAGGACAGGCAGGGTATGGCGGAGACACAGGACAGGCAGGGTATGGCGGAGACACAGGACAGGCAGGGTATGGCGCAGACACAGGACAAGCAGGGTATGGCGGAGACAAAGGACAGGCAGGGTATGGCAAACGCACAGGACAGGCAGGGTATGGCGGATGCACAGGACAGAGCAAGGCACAGAAGGACCTGGGTCAAATGAGGACAATTGACAATCAGGCATGGAGCAGAGGAAGGGGTTACCTTAAATAGCCGAGTGCTGCAGAACTTCCGGGTCAAGATCCTCTAGAATCATAGAGTGGAGGAACTGAGCGTCTGCAGACGAGAGAGGGGAAGTGCGTGTGAGCAGTGAGAAGCGCGCACCCGACGAGAGCCAGGGACCGGCGGCGAGTCAGGAGAAGAGACCGTAAGGCGCGCGCACACCACTGGAGCGTGCCGGGACGGGCAAGTATGTCAGCGCGCAGAGTGAGCGGCAGGCGCGGCGGCATGTGGCGCCGTGACAGGGCAGCTCTGGAGTATAATACAAGATGTAACTCAGGATCAGTACAGGATAAGTAATGTCATGTACTGTATGTACACAGTGACTCCCCCAGCAGAATAGTGAGTGCAGCTCTGGAGTATAATACAAGATGTAACTCAGGATCAGTACAGGATAAGTAATGTACTGTATGTACACAGTGACTCCACCAGCAGAATAGTGAGTGCAGCTCTGGAGTATAATATAGGATGTAACTTAGGATCAGTACAGGATAAGTAATGTATGTAAACAGTGACTCCACCAGCAGAATAGTGAGTGCAGCTCTGGAGTATAATATAGGATGTAACTCAGGATCAGTACAGGATAAGTAATGTAATGTACTGTATGTACTGTTGTGAATTCTGTGGCCAGGCTCCCTCCTGTGGTCGAGAGTGGTACTTCGGCTGGTTCTGTCTATGAGCTTCCTTTGGTGGATGAGGGTGGTACTGCGGCTTCTGAGTTTCCTTCCTCAGGTGATGAGGTTAAGTCGTTAGGTGCTGCTCTATTTAACTCCACCTGGTGCTTTGATCCTGGCCTCCAGTCAATGTTCTAGTATTGGTCTTGCTTCCTCCTGGATCGTTCCTGTGGCCTGTCTATCCTGCATAAGCTAAGTTTTGCTTGTGTTATTTTCTGTTTGCTATTTTTTCTGTCCAGCTTGCTATTTTGGTTTTTCTTGCTTGCTGGAAGCTCTGAGACGCAGAGGGAGCACCTCCGTACCGTTAATCGGTGCGGAGGGTCTTTTTGCCCCTCTGCGTGGTTGTTTGTAGGTTTTTGTGTTGACCGCAAAGCTATCTGTCCTATCCTCGGTCTATTCAGTAAGTCGGGCCTCACTTTGCTAAAATCTATTTCATCTCTGTGTTTGTATTTTCATCTTACTCACAGTCATTATATGTGGGGGGCTGCCTTTTCCTTTGGGGAATTTCTCTGAGGCAAGGTAGGCTTGTTTTTCTATCTTCAGGGCTAGTTAGTTTCTCAGGCTGTGCCGAGTTGCATAGGGAGCGTTAGGCGCAATCCACGGCTACCTCTAGTGTGGTGTGTTAGGATTAGGGATTGCGGTCAGCAGAGTTTCCACGTCTCAGAGCTCGTCCTTTGTTTTTGGTAATTGTCAGGTCACTTTGTGTGCTCTGAACTTCAATGTCCATTGTGGTTCTGAATTACCTGTTCATAACAGTACTGGAGGCCCAAAGTACTAATGCTTCTCAATAGAGGGAAAAGAGAAGTTCTGAGACCATTTTTTTTTCTTTGCACTGTGTTCTGTCTTTCTTTTCCCCTTTACATCAGGGTGGTTCAGAACACAGGTGTGGACATGGACATTCAAGGTCTGATCTCTTTGATGGATAATCTCGCTATAAATGTACAGAATATTCAAGATTTAGTGGTTCAGAATCCTATGTTAGAACCTAAGATTCCTATTCCTGAGTTATTTTCTGGAGACAGAGCAAAGTTTTTGAATTTTAAAAATAATTGTAAACTATTTCTGGCTTTGAAACCCGCTCCTCTGGTGACCCAGTTCAACAAGTTAAGATCATTATTTCTTTATTACGTGGCGACCCTCAAGACTGGGCATTTTCCCTTGCGCCAGGAGATCCTGCATTATGTAATATTGATGCGTTTTTTCTGGCGCTCGGATTGCTGTACGACGAACCTAATTCAGTGGATCAGGCTGAGAAAAATTTGCTGGCTCAGTGTCAGGGTCAGGATGAGATAGAGATTTATTGTCAGAAGTTTAGAAAGTGGTCCGTGCTCACTCAATGGAATGAATGTGCGCTGGCAGCTATTTTCAGAAAGGGTCTCTCTGAAGCCCTTAAAGGGAACCTGTCACCCCGTTTTTTGAGATTGAGCTATAAATACTGTTAAATAGGGCCTGCGCTGTGCGTTACTATAGTGTATGTAGTGTACCCCGATTCCCCATGTATGCTGAGAAATACATTACCAAAGTCGCCGTTTTCGCCTGTCAATCAGGCTGGTCTGGTCAGGTGGGCGTGTTCACAGCGCTCTTTTCTTCCCCAGCTTTCCGTTGGTGGCGTAGTGGTGTGCGCATGTCCAGAGTTCCGACTTCCCTGCGCCCACGTGAAGACACAGCGCGCGATCTGCGCTGTAATCCCTTGCATCGGTGGGGGCGGCCATCTTCCTGGGGCCGCGCGTGCGCAGATGGAGTGCTCTGCTGCACGGGGCTTCAGGAAAATGGCCGCGGGCAGCCGCGCGTGCGCATTAGAGATCGCGGCGGCCATTTTCCCAAAGCCGAGATGCAAACTCGGCTTTGGGAAAATGGCCGCCGCGATCTCTAATGCGCACGCGCGGCTGCCCGCGGCCATTTTCCTGAAGCCCCGTGCAGCAGAGTACTCCATCTGCGCACGCGCGGCCACAGGAAGATGGCCCCCCCCACCGATGCAAGGGATTACAGCGCAGATCGCGCGCTGTGTCTTCACGTGGGCGCAGGGAAGTCGGAACTCTGGACATGCGCACACCACTACGCCACCAACGGAAAGCTGGGGAAGAAAAGAGCGCTGTGAACACGCCCACCTGACCAGACCAGCCTGATTGACAGGCGAAAACGGCGACTTTGGTAATGTATTTCTCAGCATACATGGGGAATCAGGGTACACTACATACACTATAGTAACACACAGCGCAGGCCCTATTTAACAGTATTTATAGCTCAATCTCAAAAAACGGGGTGACAGGTTCCCTTTAAGGATGTCATGGTGGGATTTCCTATGCCTGCTGGTCTGAATGAGTCTATGTCTTTGGCCATTCAGATCGGTCGACGCTTGCGCGAGCGTAAATCTGTGCACCATTTGGCGGTATTATCTGAGCATGAACCTGAGCCTATGCAGTGCGATAGGACTTTGACCAGAGCTGAAAGGCAAGAACACAGACGTCAGAATGGGCTGTGTTTCTACTGTGGTGATTCCACTCATGCTATCTCCGATTGTCCTAAGCGCACTAAGCGGTTCGCTAGGTCTGCCACCATTGGTACGGTACAGTCGAAATTTCTTTTGTCCGTTACTTTGATCTGCTCTTTGTCTTCCTATTCTGTCATGGCATTTGTGGATTCAGGCGCTGCCCTGAATTTGATGGACTTGGAGTTTGCTAGGCGCTGTGGGTTTGTCTTGGAGCCCTTGCAGTGTCCTATTCCATTGAGAGGAATTGATGCTACGCCTTTGGCCAAGAATAAGCCTCAGTATTGGACCCAGCTGACCATGTGCATGGCTCCTGCGCACCAGGAGGATATTCGCTTTCTGGTGTTGCATAATCTGCATGATGTGGTCGTGTTGGGGTTGCCATGGCTACAAGTCCATAACCCAGTATTAGATTGGAAATCAATGTCTGTGTCCAGCTGGGGTTGTCAGGGGGTACATGGTGATGTTCCATCTCTGTCTATCTCATCAACCCCTTCTGAGGTTCCAGAGTTCTTGTCTGATTACCGGGATGTATTCGATGAGCCCAAGTCCAATGCCCTACCTCCGCATAGGGATTGTGATTGTGCTATCGATTTGATTCCTGGTAGTAAGTTTCCTAAGGGTTGACTGTTTAATTTATCTGTACCTGAGCACGCCGCTATGCGGAGTTACGTGAAGGAGTCTTTGGAGAAGGGTCATATTCGCCCGTCATCGTCGCCATTGGGAGCGGGGTTCTTTTTTGTGGCCAAGAAGGATGGTTCGCTGAGACCTTGTATTGATTACCGCCTTCTAAATAAAATCACGGTCAAATTTCAGTACCCCTTGCCGCTGCTGTTTGATTTGTTTGCTCGGATTAAGGGGGCTAGTTGGTTCACCAAGATAGATCTTCGTGGTGCGTATAATCTTGTGCGTATTAAACGGGGCGATGAATGGAAAACAGCATTTAATACGCCCGAAGGCCATTTTGAGTACCTGGTTATGCCATTCGGACTTTCTAATGCTCCATCAGTGTTTCAGTCCTTTATGCATGACATCTTCCGAGAGTACCTGGATAAATTCCTGATTGTATACTTGGATGATATTTTGGTCTTCTCGGATGATTGGGAGTCTCATGTGAAGCAGGTCAGAATGGTGTTCCAGGTCCTGCGTGCTAATTCTTTGTTTGTGAAGGGGTCAAAGTGTCTCTTTGGTGTTCAGAAGATTTCATTTTTGGGGTTCATTTTTTCTCCTTCTACTATTGAGATGGGCCCTGTTAAAGTTCAGGCCATTTATGATTGGACTCAGCCAACATCTCTGAAGAGTCTGCAGAAGTTCCTGGGGTTTGCTAATTTTTATCGTCGCTTCATCGCTAATTTTTCTAGCATTGCTAAACCGTTGACTGATTTAACCAAGAAGGGTGTTGATGTGGTCAATTGGTCTTCTGCTGCTGTGGAAGCTTTTCAGGAGTTGAAGCGTCGTTTTTCTTCTGCCCCTGTGTTGTGCCAACCAGATGTTTCGCTTCCGTTCCAGGTCGAGGTTGATGCTTCCGAAATTGGAGCAGGGGCTGTTTTGTCACAGAGAAGTTCTGATTGCTCGGTGATGAAACCATGCGCCTTCTTTTCCAGGAAATTTTCGCCTGCTGAGCGAAATTATGATGTTGGCAATCGAGAGTTGCTAGCCATGAAGTGGGCATTCGAGGAGTGGCGTCATTGGCTTGAAGGAGCTAAGCATCGCGTGGTGGTCTTGACTGATCACAAAAACTTGACTTATCTCGAGTCTGCCAAACGGTTGAATCCTAGACAGGCTCGTTGGTCGCTGTTTTTCTCCCGTTTTGACTTTGTGGTTTCGTACCTTCCGGGCTCTAAAAATGTGAAGGCGGATGCCCTGTCTAGGAGTTTTGTGCCCGATTCTCCGGGTTTGCCTGAGCCGGCGGGTATTCTCAAAGAGGGGGTAATTTTGTCTGCCATCTCCCCTGATTTGCGGCGGGTGCTGCAAAAATTTCAGGCTAATAGACCTGACCGTTGCCCAGCGGGGAAACTGTTTGTCCCTGATAGGTGGACGAATAAAGTTATCTCTGAGGTTCATTGTTCGGTGTTGGCTGGTCATCCTGGAATCTTTGGTACCAGAGATTTGGTGGCTAGATCCTTTTGGTGGCCGTCTCTGTCGCGGGATGTGCGTTCTTTTGTGCAGTCCTGTGGGATTTGTGCTCGGGCTAAGCCCTGCTGTTCTCGTGCCAGTGGGTTGCTTTTGCCCTTGCCAGTCCCGAAGAGGCCCTGGAAACATATCTCTATGGATTTTATTTCGGATCGCCCCGTCTCTCAAAGAATGTCGGTCATTTGGGTGGTTTGTGATCGCTTCTCTAAGACGGTCCATTTGGTGCCCTTGTCTAAATTGCCTTCCTCCTCTGATTTGGTGCTGTTGTTTTTCCAGAGAACATCGTTTCTGACAGAGGTTCCCAGTTTGTTTCGAGGTTTTGGCGAGCCTTTTGTGCTAGGATGGGCATTGATTTGTCTTTTTCCTCGGCTTTCCATCCTCAGACAAATGGCCAGACTGAACGAACCAATCAGACCTTGGAAACATATCTGAGATGCTTTGTTTCTGCTGATCAGGATGATTGGGTGTCCTTTTTGCCTTTGGCTGAGTTCGCCCTTAATAATCGGGCCAGCTCGGCTACTTTGGTTTCGCCGTTTTTCTGCAATTCTGGGTTCTACCCTCGTTTCTCTTCAGGGCAGGTTGAGTCTTCGGACTGTCCTGGTGTGGATACTGTGGTGGATAGGTTGCAGCAGATTTGGACTCATGTAGTGGACAATCTGACTCTGTCCCTATAGAAGGCTCAACGTTTCGCTAACCGCAGGCGCTGTGTGGGTCCCCGACTTCGTGTTGGGGATTTGGTTTGGTTGTCATCTCGTTATATTCCTATGAAGGTTTCCTCTCCTAAATTTAAGCCTCGTTTCATTGGTCCATATAGGATTTCTGAGGTTCTTAATCCTGTGTCTTCTCGTTTGACTCTTCCAGCTTCTTTTTCCATCCATAACGTGTTCCATAGGTCATTGTTGCGGAGATACGTGGCACCTGTGGTTCCATCTATTGATCCTCCTGCTCCGGTTTTGGTTGAAGGGGAATTGGAGTATATAGTGGAGAAGATTTTGGATTCTCGTGTTTCGAGACGGAAACTCCAGTATCTGGTTAAGTGGAAAGGTTATGGTCAGGAAGATAATTCCTGGGTCTTTGCCTCTGATGTCCATGCTGCCGATTTGGTTCGTGCCTTTCATGTGGCTCATCCTGGTCAGCCTGGGGGCTCTGGTGAGGGTTCGGTGACCCCTCCTCAAGGGGGGGTACTGTTGTGAATTCTGTGGCCAGGCTCCCTCCTGTGGTCGAGAGTGGTACTTCGGCTGGTTCTGTCTATGAGCTTCCTTTGGTGGATGAGAGTGGTACTGCGGCTTCTGAGTTTCCTTCCTCAGGTATTGAGGTTAAGTCGTTAGGTGCTGCTCTATTTAACTCCACCTGGTGCTTTGATCCTGGCCTCCAGTTAATGTTCTAGTATTGGTCTTGCTTCCTCCTGGATCGTTCCTGTGGCCTGTCTATCCTGCATAAGCTAAGTTTTGCTTGTGTTATTTTTTGTTTGCTATTTTTTCTGTCCAGCTTGCTATTTTGGTTTTTCTTGCTTGCTGGAAGCTCTGAGACGCAGAGGGAGCACCTCCGTACCGTTAGTCGGTGCGGAGGGTCTTTTTGCCCCTCTGCGTGGTTGTTTGTAGGTTTTTGTGTTGACCGCAAAGCTATCTTTCCTATCCTCGGTCTATTCAGTAAGTCGGGCCTCACTTTGCTAAAATCTATTTCATCTCTGTGTTTGTATTTTCATCTTACTCACAGTCATTATATGTGGGGGGCTGCCTTTTCCTTTGGGGAATTTCTCTGAGGCAAGGTAGGCTTGTTTTTCTATCTTCAGGGCTAGTTAGTTTCTCAGGCTGTGCCGAGTTGCATAGGGAGCGTTAGGCGCAATCCATGGCTACCTCTAGTGTGGTGTGTTAGGATTAGGGATTGCGGTCAGCAGAGTTTCCACGTCTCAGAGCTCGTCCTTTGTTTTTGGTAATTGTCAGGTCACTTTGTGTGCTCTGAACTTCAATGTCCATTGTGGTTCTGAATTACCTGTTCATAACAATGTACAGAGTGACTCCACCAGCAGAATAGTGAGTGCAGCTCTGGAGTATAATACAGGATGTAACTCATGATCAGTACAGGATAAGTAATGTCATGTATGTACACAGTGACTCCACCAGCAGAATAGTGAGTGCAGCTCTGGAGTATAATACAGGATGTAACTCAGGATCAGTACAGGATAAGTAATGTAATGTATGTACACAGTGACTCCACCAGCAGAATAGTGAGTGCAGCTCTGGAGTATAATACAGGATGTAACTCAGGATCAGTACAGGATAAGTAATGTATGTGCACAGTGACTCCACCAGCAGAATAGTGAGTGCAGCTCTGGAGTATAATGCAGGATGTCACTCAGGATCAGTACAGGATAAATAATGTAATGTATGTACACAATGACTCCACCAGCAGAATAGTGAGTACAGCTCTGGAGTATAATACAGGATGTAACTCAGGATCAGTACAGGATAAGTAATGTAATGTACTGTATGTACACTGACTCCACCAGCAGAATAGTGAGTGCAGCTCTGGAGTATAATACAGGATGTAACTCAGGATCAGTACAGGATAAGTATGTACAGTACAGACCAAAAGTTTGGACACACCTCATTTAAAGATTTTTCTGTATTTTCATGACTATGAAAATTGTAAATTGCTATTGTAAGGTGACATTAAGCCAAATTAATAATGGAGAGGCGTCAATTATGACACCTATCCATTATTAATCCAATACTAGTAAAGGGTTAAAAAAACACACATTATTAAAAATTATTTTAATGAAAAACTCACAAAGGTTGTTGTAATAATTTATTCTACGCTCAATCCACTCACTAAAGACCCTCGATCTGTAACAAAGTCAAAATAATAAACCAACAATATCCTTACCTTCCGAAGATCTGTAATGTCCAACGATGTAAATCCATCTGAAGGGGTTAAAATATTTTGCAGCCACGAGCTTTGCTAATGCAACGTTGTTCGTGGCTGCAAAACCCCGGGGAATGAAGGTAAAGTAGGTCAGTGACCTATAGTTACCTTCATTTGCGGTGAGGCGCCCTCTGCTGGTTGTTCCTAGAGCGTGGGAACTTTCCTAGAAAGCTCCCAGGCTTGAGTTCATAAGAGGCGCCCTCTGCTGGTTGTCCTCATATGAACTCGAAGCGTAGAATAAATTATTACAACAACCTTTGTGATTTTTTTCATTAAAATAATTTTTAATAATGTGTTTGTGTTTTTTTAAACCCTTTACTAGTATTGGATTAATAATGGATAGGTGTCATAATTAACGCCTCTCCATTATTAATTTGGCTTAATGTCACCTTACAATAGCGAGGCGTCAATAACCGTGGACCCTCTCCAGGCTATTAATATCTGCCCTCAGTCACTGGCTTTACTACTCTGGCGCAGAAAATTGCGCGGGAGCCCACGCCAATTTTTTCCGTCATTTAACCCTTCAATTTAGTAGATAGAACGGCCAAATTTTGCATATACACACTACTAACATTAGTAGTGTGGAATATGCAAAAAAAAAGGTGATATGAGATGGTTTACTGTATGTAAACCAGGTCTCATATCATGTCGGGTTTAGGAAGGAGATGGCAAAAGCCGGCAATTGAATTACCGGCTTTAAAGCTATCTAGCGCTGTATGAAGTAATAATATATATACATATATGTGTCTAATGACACACACATATATACAGTATATATATAATTTTTTTTTTTTAACACATGGATCCCTTGTATAGCCGTGTATTGGTTTTGCAAGCCTGCGAGAAAAACACGTAGTACGGATGCCATACGGATTACATACGGAGGATGCCATGCGCAAAAAACGCTGACACACCCTGCCTACGGAGGAGCTACGGACCACTTTTTCGGGGACTTTTCAGTGTAGTACCGACATATAATACGTTCCGTATTGTCTTACGCCAAGTGTGACGCCGGCGTAATACAAGACGTAACTCAGGATCAGTGCAGGATAAGTAATGTAATGTATGTACACAGTGACTCCACCAGCAGAGTAGTGAGTGCAGCTCTGGAGTATAATAAAGGATGTAACTCAGGATCAGTACAGGATAAGTAAGGTATGTACACAGTGACTCCACCAGCAGAGTAGTGAGTGCAGCTCTGGAGTATAATAAAGGATGTAACTCAGGATCAGTACAGGATAAGTAAGGTAATGTATGTACACAGTGACTCCACCAGCAGAGTAGTGAGTGCAGCTCTGGAGTATAATAAAAGATGTAACTCAGGATCAGTACAGGATAAGTATGTACAGTACAGACCAAAAGTTTGGACACACCTCATTTAAAGATTTTTCTGTATTTTCATGACTATGAAAATTGTAAATTCACACTGAAGGCATCAAAACTATGAATTAACACATGTGGAATTATATACTTAACAAAAAAGTGTTAAACAACTGAAAACATGTCTTATACTCTAGGTTCTTCAAAGTGGCCACCTTTTGCTTTGATGACTGCTTTGCACACTCTTGGCATTCTCTTGATGAGCTTCAAGGGGTAGACACCGGAAATAGTTTTCACTTCACATCTGTGCCCTGTCAGGTTTAATAAGTGGGATTTCTTGCCTTATAAATGGGGTTGAGACCATCAGTTGTGTTGAGCAGAAGTCTGGTGGATACACAGCTGATAGTCCTACTGAATAGACTGTTAGAATTTGTATTATGGCAAGAAAAAAGCAGCTAAGTAAAGAAAAATGAGTGGCCATCATTACTTTAAGAAATGAAGGTCGGTGAGTCTGAAAAATTGGGAAAACTTTGAAAGTGTCCCCAAGTGCAGTGGCAAAAACCATCAAGCGCTACAAAGAAACTAGCTCACATGAGGGCTGCCCCAGGAAAGGAAGACTAAAAGTCACCTCTGCTTCTGAGGATAAGTTTATCCGAGTCACCAGCCTCAGAAAACGCAGGTTAACAGGAGCTCAGATTAGAGACCAGGTCAAAGCCACACAGAGTTCTAGCAGCAGACACATCTCTACAACAATTGTTAAGAGGAGACTTTGTGCAGCAGGCCTTCATGGTAAAATAGCTGCTAGGAAACCACTGCTAAGGACAGGCAACAAGCAGAAGAGACTTGTTTGGGATAAAGAACACAAGGAATGGACGTTAGACCAGTGGAAATCTGTGCTTTGGTCTGATGAGTCCAAATTTGAGATCTTTGGTTCCAACCTCCGTGTCTTTGTGCGACGCAGAAAAGGTGAACGGATGGACTCTACATGCCTGGTTCCCTCCGTGAAGCATGGAGGAGGAGGTGTGATGGTGTGGGGGTGCTTTGCTGGTGACACTGTTGGGGATTTATTCAAAATTGAAGGCATACTGAACCAGCATGGCCACCACAGCATCTTGCAGCAGCATGCTATTCCATCCGGTTTGCGTTTAGTTGGACCATCATTTATTTTTCAACAGGACAATGACCCCAAACACACCTCCAGGCTGTGTAAGGGCTATTTGACCAAGAAGGAGAGTAATGGGGTGGTCACCAGACCTGAACCCAATCGAGATGGTTTGGGGTGAGCTGAACCGCAGAGTGAAGGCAAAAGGGCCAAGTGCTAAGCATCTCTGGGAACTCCTTCAAGATTGTTGGAAGACCATTTCTGGTGACTACCTCTTGAAGCTCATCAAGAGAATGCCAAGAGTGTGCAAAGCAGTCATCAAAGCAAAAGGTGGCTACTTTGAAGAACCTATAATATAAGACATATTTTCAGTTGTTTCACACTTTTTTGTTAAGTATATAATTCCACATGTGTTAATTCATAGTTTTGATGCCTTCAGTGTGAATTTACAATTTTCATAGTCATGAAAATACAGAAAAATCTTTAAAAGAGAAGGTGTGTCCAAACTTTTGGTCTGTACTGTACACAGTGACTCCACCAGCAGAATAGTGAGTGCAGCTCTGCAGTATAATACAGGATGTAACTCAGGATCAGTACAGGATAAGTAATGTAATGTATGTACACAGTGACTGCGCCAGCAGAATAGTGAGTGCAGCTCTGCAGTATAATACAGGATGTAACTCAGGATCAGTACAGGATAAGTAATGTAATGTATGTACACAGTGACTGCGCCAGCAGAATAGTGAGTGCAGCTCTGGAGTATAATACAGGGTGTAACTCAGGATCAGTACAGGATAAGTAATGTAATGTATGCACACAGTGACTCCACGAGCAGAATAGTGAGTGCAGCTCTGGACTATAATACAGGAGGTAATTCAGGATCAGTACAGGATAAGAACATGCTTTCACCCAAAGACTCTACTTTTTATTTGGAATAACTAGTGTAAATTTGCAAAAATGCTTCAGAAAGTTTTATCATGCTCTGAGGTATTTCACTGCCTTGTTCTATTCCAATAAAAACTTTTGTGTTTAGGGCGAGCGATGCAACTAGATAAGGAGATGATTGAATGCTACAAAGCATTATGGTCCTGAACCTTTTTGTAGGTAAATTACTCTTAACCCCATATCTTTGTATATGGATGCTAACACATTTCTAGAAAATAAATTGCCCTTTAAATCGTCCAGTGATAAATGCACCACACTTTACAGAGACTCCGAGCCAAGGATCCTCAGCGTTGATTTAATTTATCAATTACACCCCCATCACATCTTTTATCAGGAAATGGAGGAACCTCATGTTCTCAATTAAATAACACAGGGCAGTTTGTTGTTCACTTCCATATATCAAGGCCATAGATTTTCCAATATCCTGCCTTCATGCATGTGTCAGCATCAAATCACCACCATCATAACCTTATTACATTCTGTAGCCGCGTTTGACTCCGCTTATATGACATAATATACAGTATGCTGATCCCAAGAGCTGACAGTCTTTTGTGGCATGAATCAGTCATAAAAGGCATTCATTTTTTGAAGGACATATTGCTGGATATGTGACCAGAGAATCTAATTAGTCACGACTTGGTTTTTGTGCAGAGCTTTTTTTGTATGATACCCTTAATATTCAAGGTGAAGTGCCTTTGGTACAGTTTGCCTTTTCGAAACGGGTGCAATTAAAAGACCCCCTGAACTACAGTACCGTGCAAACGTTTTAGGTGTGGAAAAATGCTGCAAAGAAAGAATGCTTTCAAAAATAGAAGTGTTAATAGATTATTTTAATTAATTAAATTGCACAGTGAATGAGCAAAAGAGAAATCTAAATCAACATTTGGTATGATCGCTAGTGATGAGCGAATATACTCGTTACTCGAGATTTCTCGAGCACGCTCGGCGGATCTCCGAGTATTTTTTAGTGCGCGGAGATTTAGTTTTCCTCACCTCAGCTGCATGATTTACATCTGTTAGCCAGCTTGATTACATGTGGGGATTCCCTAGCAACCAGGCAACCCCCACATGTACTTATGCTGGCTAACAGATGTAAATCATTCAGCTGCGGCAAGAAAAACTAAATGTCGGAGCACTAAAAAATACTCTGAGGACCCCCGAGCGTGATCGGGTAATCTCGAGTAATGAGTATATTCGCTCATCACTAGTAACCATTTATACCACACAGGTGAAATTGATCATAATTTTCCGACATAGGTCAAAAGGACAGTCATTAACTTAAACATAAACAGGCTTAAAACTGGGTGAGGAACAGACAAACTGCTTCAAAGGTGATGTTGTGGAAGACAGAGCATCAAGACACAAGGTAGTTATATTGCATCAGCAAGGTTTCTCCCAGGCAAAAACATTTCCAAGCTGACTGGGATTTCAGGATGATCTGTGTAAGAGACTAGCAGGATTGAGGATTGTAGATGTAGTAGTCTTTTATTCCCGGAAGAATCTTTAAAGTGAATCTGTCACTAGGTTTTTGCTACTCCATCTGAGAGCAGCATAATGTAGACACAGAGAACTTTATTCCAGTGATATTTCACTAATTTTACTGGGTGCTGAATTTTTGATTAAAAATGGTGTTCTCTGCTGCAGATCTAGCAGTTCTCTGAATGCTGTGCGCTGTATAACCCCACCCACATCACTTATTGGCTTCTGTTTGTTCACCCTGTACATAGGCAGAAAGCTGTCAATAATTGTTGGCGTTATAGTTGGACTACATGGCAGTAGATTTACTAATCTTCTGTGGATAATCTCCTGCTAATAAAACAGTGATTTTATAAAAACTACACTAAGCAGCCCAGTAAGTGACACATCACTGGAATCAGGGCCTCTGTCTCTACATTATGTTGCTGTTAGATTTTGTAGCAAAAACCTGGTGACAGATTACCTATCAAGTCTAACAATACGCATTTGTTATTTTGTAGGTGAATCTCCCATGTTTGATGGGATCTGATGATGTTATGTTTAAAAGGTTATTCTATGTCTATGGCCCCTTTAAGAAACACAAGGCACCTTTTTATATGTGTATTCCATTTTCATGTACTTCTAATCTTTTTTCATATCTTCTTCTCTTTTCAGATGTTTATAGCCTGTGATCTTCAGTTTCCATGAAGCTCTGCTTATCTATCTGCAACAGACGCATTACTACCTAATGCTGAATATACATATTGCAGAATTTAGCTGATATCACGGTGCCCGGAGAATGGCCGCAGCTTGTAATAATCCTATTTAACACAGACGGGCTCAAGAAATGCCTGGAGGCAAGTAAACTGTGCACCAAAAAGTTGCTGAATATGCATGTAGAGCCTGTAATGATATTCACATCAATTCTGCAATTATCTGTCTAAGCCAGGGGTCTCTTAGTTGGATATATGGGCCGAACATAGAAAAACATTTGAATTTGGGGGGCCGCATTCTTTGTTCAACAAAGTGGCATTTTTAGTAATACTTTTTTTTCTATACACTTTTTGACCATTTTTTGTAACATTTATGCAGTGTTTATTTTAGTTTTTTAAATGGAATTCTTTGTATGGGTTATGGTAGTGTTATAGCTTGGGTCGTTTTGGATGTAGTGATAAACTTGCAATTGTTTGGTTTATTTATATAAAACAATATTTTTAGTGGAAAAGTATTTTTACATGCTTTTTTTCTTTTCTACATTTTTACAATTTTGTTTCCCCCAATTGGTCCACATACAGTAATATAGTCTTACAATTAGCACCATATAGTAATTCTAGCAGACATTTTAGTAATTTCCCCCATCCTGGTCCCCATCTTGTAGTAATATCCCCATCTTGTAGTAATGCATCTTCTTAGTGTAGTGTCTCCATCCTGATCTTCATCTTGGTGTAATGTTTCTATTATGGTCTCTTTTTGTGGTAATGTCCCCATCCAGGTCCTCATCTTGTACTAATGTCCCCATCCTGATCTTTGTCTTGTAGTAATGTTCCTATCATGGTCATCATCTTGTATTAATGTCCCTATCCATGTCCAGGTCCCCTGCTTATACTAATTCCCCACCCTGGTTCCCTCTTGCACTAATGTTCCATCCTGGTTCCATTCTTGTACTAATGCCTCATCCTGGTTCCCTTCTTTTTGCAGTGACCCATCTTGTTCCTCATCTTGTGATAATGTCCCTTTCCAGGATTAATGCCCCCATCCAGTACTAATGTCCCCATCCAGGACCCATGTCTCCATCCAGGAGTAATGTCCTCATCCAGGAGTAGTGTTCCCATCAAGTTCCCCATCCAGGGGTAATGTTCCCCATCCAGGGGTAATGTTCCCCATCCAGGGGTAATGTTCCCCATCCAGGGGTAATGTCCCCATCCAGTTTGCCATCCAGTAGTAATGTCACCATCCAGTAGTAATGCCCCCATCCATTTCCCCTTACAGGAGTTATGTCCCCATCCAGAACCCATGACCTAATCCAGTAGTAATGTAACCATCCAGGACCCATTCAGGAGTAATGTCCCCATCCAGGAGTAATGTTCCCATCCAGGACCCAAGTCCCTATCCAGTTCTCCATCCCTATTGTGCCATTCTTTACTTACACTGAAAAGAAAAAAAATCTTTTCACTTGTAGTAATGAGCGAGGAAAGGAAGACAAACAATTACCTCTGCTGCGGAGGAGGATAATGTCATGAGAGTTACCAACCAGAGAGAGTACAAATTGACAGCACCTTTGCACAGCAATACCAATGCCAGCCGCCGGCCAATCAGAGGCCAGCAGCTGACATCGGTATGCCGGCACATGGCAGTGACAGCATAAGCTGCCGCACTGGCACTTCGATGTCAGCTGCTGGCCTCTGATTGGATGGCATTGCTGTGTCGAGAGCTTGTCTCTGTTCGGCAATAGATTTCAATTGAATGTGCATCCAAGGACGCACATACAATTGACATAAAGCGCTGTCATCGGTGGCCTCCTAGACCGGGACGCAATCATCAAGGGGTCTGCAGTGCTGTGGCTGCATATCTCACAGCTGTTCAACAGCCGCAACACATGCAGGGATTGCCTGTTTCTTAGTATTCATGTATATGCGGCACGGTGGCGCAGTGGTTAGCACAGCAGACTTGCAGCGCTGGAGTCCTGGGTTCAAATCCTACCAAGGACAACATCTGCAAGGAGTTTGTATGTGTTGGTTTCCTCCGTGCTTGCGTGGGTTTCTTCTGGGTACTGCGGCTTCCTCTCACATTCCAAAGACCTACTGATAGGGAATTTAGATTGTGAGCCCCAATGGTGACAGCGATGATAATGTGTGCAACCTGTAAAGCGTTGCGGAATATGTTAGCGCTATATAAAAATAAAGATTATTAATATTATTATTCATGACTGTAATTGACAATAGCTTCAAGGTTCGAGCAGTTTTCCAGATTGACTGACCTGCAATGTCTTAAACTAACACAGGACTGTTGTTTCTGTTTGCTTAGTTAAAGAAAACCTGTCTTCACGATTTAGTATATCAGAATAAAGGTATGGCCATAATGGTGCTGTTATACTGATTTATTAGATTCCTGTAGGAAAGAAATCCACATCCTAGGTTCTTGTTTAATTCACATTGGAAGTTTTGGTGCAGTAACCTTTTTGTGCATTGGGGCAGGACTGTAGGTAGGGTGATCGGCTCTGCCGCGGTCCTTCTGCATTTTACGAGCCTCCTTTTTTAACGTTTGCGTCAGGGCTGCGGCCGGCGCTTGCGCATATTCATCTCCTGGTGATCTTCAGCAAATAGTCGCCTATGGCGGCGCATGTGCAGATTGAGAACTTGGCTCATCATTGACTGTGCCATTTTGCTGAAGACCATCAGATGTCAATCTGCATATGCGCTGACATTTTACTGAAGACCGCCCGAATTTGAATGTATGCAAGTGTCGCCTGCAATGCTAGCATGAACTTAAAAGAAGGAGGCTTGTACAAACGCAGAGGGGCCGCAGCACAGCTGAAAAACCCTAACCACAGTCCCGCCACATTGCAAGAAAAGATATTACATCAAACTTCTAATGTGAACTAAATAAGAGCCAGGATGTGGATTTCTTCCCTACAGGTATCGATTAAATCAGTATAACAGCACCATTATGGCCACACTTTTATTTTTACATACTTACATACATAATCATGATGACAGGTTCCGTTTAATTGATTCTTGCCAGATTTTGACTTTGAACAGTTGTCGAATAGACCTCAGCACTGTATGGAGCTGTGAACTTAAGGTACCGTCACACATAACGATATCGTTAACGAAATCGTTATGTGTGACAGCGACCAACGATCAGGCCCCTGCTGGGTGATCGTTGGTCGCTTGGGAAAGTCTAGCATTTTATTTTGTCGCTGGACTCCTGCTGTCATCGCTGAATCGGCGTGTGTGACGCCGATTCAGCGATGTCTTCACTAGTAACCAGGGTAAATATCTGGTTACTAAGCGCAGGGCCGCGCTTAGTAACCCGATGTTTACCCTGGTTACCGTTGTAAATGTAAAACAACAAACACTACATACTTACATTCCCGGTGTCTGGTCATGTCCCTCGCCGTCAGCTTCCCGCACTGACTTGGTGAGCGGGAAGCTGAAGGCAAGGGACATGACCAGACACCGGGAATGTAAGTATGTAGTGTTTGTTTTTTTACATTTACAACGGTACTAGGGTAAACATCGGGTTACTAAGCGCGGCCCTGCGCTTAGTAACCCGATGTTTACCCTGGTTACCCGGGGACTTCGGGATCGTTGGTCGCTGGAGAGCTGTCTGTGTGACAGCTCTCCAGCGACCAAACAGCGGCGCTGCAGCGATCGACATCGTTGTCGGTATCGCTGCAACGTCGCTTAGTGTGACGGTACCTTTAGACTGCCTCTGAGAAGCACACCGGAAGGTTGCTTAGGCCGGCGTCACACTGGCGTTTAAAACGGCCGAGTGCAATGCGATAAAAAAATCGCATTGCACTCGGACCAATGTTAACATATGGGGCCGCTCCCAGCAACCGACTTTTTGTCGCATGCTGCGATTGTCTCGGACCGAGGAAAGCTCTCGGCTCACTCGCACCCATATAAGCCTATGGGTGCGAGTGAGACAGCGCACACCACTCGGATAACATCCGAGTGATGTGCGCTATAAGTGGACCCCAGCAATGGAGGAGATGGAGAAATTCATTTCTCCGCCTCCTCCGCAGCTGTGCTCCGATCCTCCCTGTGCGAGAGACACTCGGCTCCTGCTCTGCTGCGAGCAGGAGCCGAGGGTCATTAGCATATCGCATCCGATGCTCTCGCATCGGATGCAATACACTAGTGTGACGCCGGCCTAACACTTTCTGAAGGCCAATGGTTCTACAGATGAACTCTTGATAAGACACACCTGTTCGTTGTAGGCCATTCCAGGTAAAACCTAATAAAGCTGCTGAGAGAATGCAGAAGTTGTCAAGCTCCCATCACACTAAAAGAGAGGTTCTATCAGGAGTCTAAGGTTTTACACATATTATGGTTTGCTTCACACATGTTTCTTTTCTCCTTACTTCCATACAGTCATGGCCAAAAGTATTGACACCCCTGCAATTCTGTCAGATAATACTTAGTTTCTTCCTGAAAATGATTGCAATCACAAATTCTTTGGTATTATTATCTTCATTTAATTTTTCTTAAATGAAAAAACACAAAAGAGAATGAAGCAAAAAGCAAAACATTGATCATTTCACACAAAACTCCAAAAATTGGCCAGACAAAAGTATTGGCACCCTCAGCCTAATAATTGGTTGCACAACCTTTAGCCAAAATAACTGCGACCAACCACTTCCGGTAACCATCAATGAGTTTCTTACAATGCTCTGCTGGAATTTTAGACCGTTCTTCTTTGGCAAACTGCTCCAGGTCCCTGATATTTGAAGGGTGCCTTCTCCAAACTGCCATTTTTAGATCTCTCCACAGGTGTTCTATGGGATTCAGGTCTGGATTCATTGCTGGCCACCTTAGAAGTCTCCAGTGCTTTCTCTCAAACCATTTTCTAGTGCTTTTTGAAGTGTGTTTTGGGTCATTGTCCTGCTGGAAGACCCATGACCTCTGAGGGAGACCCAGCTTTCTCACACTGGGCCCTACTTTATGCTGCAAAATTTGTTGGTAGTCTTCAGACTTCATAATGCCATGCACACGGTCAAACAGTCCAGTGCCAGAGGCAGCAAAGCCTGCACTTGCGGTGGACACCGCGTGCTTCCTGTTGCTGATGAGGCGGATAGTGCGCACTATTCTTGCAGCCCAGACTGGCAGTGTATACCGTGTGGCCCCTGCTTCATTCAGCAGTTTGTGCCTACCCCTTGAGCACTATTTTGCAGCCTATACTGGCGTTACATACCACGTGCCTCCTGCTTCATTCCGCAGATTGTGTCACTTGTGACACACCATTGTATCTCTGCGGCTTGTGCCTACCTCCGCGACCTATACAGTGGGGCAAAAAAGTATTTAGTCAGTCAGCAATAGTGCAAGTTCCACCACTTAAAAAGATGAGAGGCGTCTGTAATTTACATCATAGGTAGACCTCAACTATGGGAGACAAACTGAGAAAAAAAAATCCAGAAAATCACATTGTCTGTTTTTTTTATCATTTTTTTTTGCATATTATGGTGGAAAATAAGTATTTGGTCAGAAACAAACAATCAAGATTTCTGGCTCTCACAGACCTGTAACTTCTT
Organism: Ranitomeya imitator; assembly: GCF_032444005.1. Taxonomy (NCBI): domain Eukaryota; kingdom Metazoa; phylum Chordata; class Amphibia; order Anura; family Dendrobatidae; genus Ranitomeya; species Ranitomeya imitator. The sequence continues at coordinate 446,268,900 of NC_091283.1, read as the reverse complement.
CTTTAAGAGTCTCTTCTTTCCTCCACTCATTACCTGTAGTAATGGCACCTGTTTAAACTTGTTATCAGTATAAAAAGACACCTGTGCACACCCTCAAACAGTCTGACTACAAAATCCACTATGGTGAAGACCAAAGAGCTGTCAAAGGACACCAGAAACAAAATTGTAGCCCTGCACCAGGCTAGGAAGACTGAATCTGCAATAGCCAACCAGCTTGGAGTGAAGAAATCGACAGTGGGAGCAATAATTAGAAAATGGAAGACATACAAGACCACTGATAATCTCCCTCGATCTTGGGCTCCACGCAAAATCCCACCCCGTGGGGTCAGAATGATCACAAGAACGGTGAGCAAAAATCCCAGAACCACGCGGGGGACCTAGTGAATGAACTGCAGAGAGCTGGGACCAATGTAACAAGGCCTACCATAAGTAACACACTACGCCACCATGGACTCAGATCCTGCAGTGCCAGACGTGTCCCACTGCTTAAGCCAGTACATGTCCGGGCCCGTCTGAAGTTTGCTAGAGAGCATTTGGATGATCCAGAGGAGTTTTGGGAGAATGTCCTATGGTCTGATGAAACCAAACTGGAACTGTTTGGTAGAAACACAACTTGTCGTGTTTGGAGGAAAAAGAATACTGAGTTGCATCCATCAAACACCATACCTACTGTAATGCATGGTGGTGGAAACATCATGCTTTGGGGCTGTTTCTCTGCAAAGGGGCCAGGACGACTGATCCGGGTACATGAAAGAATGAATGGGGCCATGTATCGTGAGATTTTGAGTGCAAACCTCCTTCCATCAGTAAGGGCATTGAAGATGAAACGTGGCTGGGTCTTTCAACATGACAATGATCCAAAGCACACCGCCAGGGCAACGAAGGAGTGGCTTCGTAAGAAGCATTTCAAGGTCCTGGAGTGGCCTAGCCAGTCTCCAGATCTCAACCCTATAGAAAACCTTTGGAGGGAGTTGAAAGTCCGTGTTGCCAAGCGAAAAGCCAAAAACATCACTGCTCTAGAGGAGATCTGCATGGAGGAATGGGCCAACATACCAACAACAGTGTGTGGCAACCTTGTGAAGACTTACAGAAAACGTTTGACCTCTGTCATTGCCAACAAAGGATATATTACAAAGTATTGAGATGAAATTTTGTTTCTGACCAAATACTTATTTTCCTCCATAATATGCAAATAAAATGTTAAAAATACAGACAATGTGATTTTCTGGATTTTTTTTTCTCAGTTTGTCTCCCATAGTTGAGGTCTACCTATGATGTAAATTACAGACGCCTCTCATCTTTTTAAGTGGTGGAACTTGCACTATTGCTGACTGACTAAATACTTTTTTGCCCCACTGTATGTCTTCAGGCTTCTTATTGATGCAATCTAACTTTGCTACTCGGGGCTTCTCTAAGCATACTAGTATATTAGCACACTGATGAAGGTCCAGTAACGACCGAAACGTTTGTGAATACTGTATGTAAATAAAACCCCCACTTTGCATCACAACACTTTTGGAGTGTGCTAGTCACTTGTATTTTACATAGAGGCAGCAAAGCAACCCCAAAACATCAGGGAACCTCCACCATGTTTGACTGTAGGGACCGTGTTCTTTTCTTTGAATGCCTCTTTTTTTCTCCTGTAAACTCTATGTTGATGCCTTTGCCCAAAAAGCTCTACTTTTGTCTCATCTGACCAGAGAACATTCTTCCAAAACGTTTTAGGCTTTTTCAGGTTACTTTTGGCAAACTCCAGCCTGGCTTTTTTATGTCTCGGGGTAAGAAGTGGGGTCTTCCTGGGTCTCCTACCATACAGTCCCTTTTCATTCAGACGCCGACGGATAGTACGGGTTGACACTGTTGTACCCTCGGACTGCAGGGCAGCTTGAACTTGTCTGGATGTTAGTCGAGGTTCTTTATCCAGCATCCGCACAATCTTGCGTTGAAATCTCTTGTCAATTTTTCTTTTCCATCCACATCTAGGGAGGTTAGCCACAGTGCCATGGGCTGTAAACTTCTTGATGACACTGCGCACGGTAGACACAGGAACATTCAGGTCTTTGGAGATGGACTTGTAGCGTTGAGATTGCTCATGCTTCCTCACAATTTGGTTTCTCAAGTCCTCAGACAGTTCTTTGATCTTCTTTCTTTTCTCCATGCTCAATGTGGTACACACAAGGACACAGGACAGAGGTTGAGTCAACTTTAATCCATGTCAACTGGCTGCAAGTGTGATTTAGTTATTGCCAACACCTGTTAGGTGCCACAGGTAAGTTACAGGTGCTGTTAATTACACAAATTAGAGAAGCATCACATGATTTTTCGAACGGTGTCAATACTTTTGTCCACCCCCTTTTTTATATTTGGTGTGGAATTCTATCCAATTTGGCTTTAGGACCAATCTTTTTGTGTTTTTTTTTATTTAAGACAAATTAAATGAAGATAATAATAACAAAGAAATTGTGATTGCAATCATTTTCAGGAAGAAACTGAGTATTATCTGACAGAATTGCAGGGGTGGTAATACTTTTGGCCATGACTGTATGTGTTCCTTTGTAGCTTTTTGCCTTAAATATGAGTCTCCAAGTGAACAGGTGTATCTAAACTTGTACAAGAATATAACTACTATAATACTGCCCCCTATGTACAAGAATATAACTACTATAATACTGCCCCCTATGTACAAGAATATAACTACTATAATACTGCTCCTATGTTCAAGAATATAACTACTATAATACTGACCCATCTGTACAAGAATATAACTACTACAATACTGCTCCTATGTTCAAGAATATAACTACTATAATACTGCCCCGTATGTACAAGAATATAACTACTATAATACTGCCCCGTATGTACAATAATATAACTACTATAATACTGCCCCGTATGTACAAGAATATAACTACTATAATACTGCCCCGTATGTACAAGAATATATCTAGTATTACTGCCCCGTATGTACAAGAATATAACTACTATAATACTTCCCCTATGTACAAGAATATAACTACTATAATACTGCCCCCTATGTACAAGAATATAACTACTATAATACTGCCCCGTATGTACAAGAATATAACTACTATAATTCTGCCCCCTATGTACAAGAATATAACTACTATAATACGGCTCCTATGTGCAAGAATATAACTACTATAATACTGCTCCTATGTACAAGAATATAACTACCGTATTTTCCGGCGTATAAGACGACTGGGCGTATAAGACGACCCCCAACTTTTCCAGTTAAAATATTAAATCTTCTCAAAAGTCGGGGGTTGTCTTATATGCCGGGTGTCGCCTTATAGGGTGGGTGCGGAGCAATCTGCGGTCGACGTATATAGTGGGGGGGAGTGGTCCCGATGACTAGGTGAGGGAGCGCCTCACCAGGAAGGTGTAAGTGAAGCAAACTGTCAGCGTCTGGGATGCCAGGGTTATGCAAAAAAGAGAGAGAGCGGTGCTGTGCCTAGAAAAACACTCCTCTTTCACTCATCTGGCTCGCCCTTGTATCCTATTATCTCCTTCTCTGCCTCTGCTTCACTTACACCTTCCCGGTGAGGCGCCCCCTCACCTCGTCATTGGGGTCGCTCCCCCCACAATATGCGGCGACTGCAGATTACTCCGCACCTGCCCTATAAGACGACACCTGGCATATAAGACGATACCCGACTTTTGAGAAGATTTTCAGGGGTTAAAAAGTAGTCTTATACGCCAGAAAATACAGTACTATAATACTGCCCCCTATGTACAAGAATATAACTACTATAATGCTGTCCCCTATTTACAAGAATATAACTACTATAATACTGATTCCTACGCACAAGAATATAACTAATTCTACTCCTGTAATTCTACTCCTCTGTACAATGATATAACTACTATAATACTGCTCCTATGTACAAGATGGAAGGCAGCGGTAGAACCGTATGCAGTGAAGAGGCAGTGACCCACAAAGTTCCAACACAAAAGTCTCTTTAAATGTGTTTCCTCACAGCATTAAAGTCCAGTTCTTATACAAGTGCATATCATTAATGCTCAGTTCACACCAGTTCATAGCACTACATAGTACACGGCTTTATATGTTGCAGACACTACACACGCCAGCCCTCTGACTAGTTTCCATGAGTGTCCTGCTGTATCACAGTCTCTTTGCTCACACAGCCATACATAGTCCAGGATATCCTCCAGATCACAGACGGGCACCATATCCACCTGTTTTGCAATCGTTACACAAGCCAGTCCTCCTTCGGGCACAGGACATTCACCTCCGGGCACAAGACATCCACCTCCGCGACCAATCATCGTGGACGACTTGCATAGCATGTGTATGCTGCGGGTGCCAGTCCTATTGGCCCCTGCTTGCAGGCTGTGCTCCACAACACCAACTGCTCTGCACAATAGCAAGCACCAATTCACTCTGGCCCCGACACACCTGAGACTCCTCAGACTCACTTAGACCTCACTAACCCTTTCCTGCAGGGCTTTTAACATAGAAGCCTGTGGCTTGCTGCCACATGGAAAACCCGGATCTGACATGAAACGGACTGCAGTAATAACGTACTGGAGTCAGTTTCAAAACACAAAATCCAGAGCAGGTTTTCCCTTCATCTGTCTTGGACCATAACATGTCCAAGGCTAAAACATATTTTTATTACTATTAACCTGCATGGCAGTCACCGCTACACCCGTGACTGCTATGCACACCTATGGACTTCATACGCCTCCATGTACAACCCTGGGGAGAACAGACAGCGACCCCTACCTGTGACATTGGTCACTGCTTCACTATTGCAATCACAGCTACACCTGTGAGTGCAATACCCCCTCATGGCCTCACAAATACTGCCACACCATGACCAGACCACATATTACCACCACATGGTGACCGCATAATATCACATACAGAGGACAAATACTGCCACACCATGACCAGACCACATAGTGACCAAATATTGCCACATACAGGAGACAATTACTGCCACACCGCAACCAGACCACATATTACCACCATATAGTGACTGAATAATATCACATACAGGTGACAAATACCGCCAAACTATGACCAGACCACATAGTGACTAAATAATACCACATACAGGTGGTTAATACTCTCATGACCAGACCACATAGTGACCGAATAATACTGCATACAGGGGACTAATGCAGTCACATCATGACCAGACCACATAGTGACCAAATACTACTACATACAAGAGAAATACCACCAAACAAATCATAACCAGATCACATATTACCACCATATAGTGAGAGTACTGCAATAATGATCATTAATAAAAACCACAATATTAACAACACTAATATTACCACAGGTGACATTATACACAGGAGCCCTGTATACAGTCTCAGTGTACAGGTAATACAGTGATCAGCAGTGCCATTATACACAGGAGCTTTGTGTATAGTGTACAGATAATAAAGTGATCATCATTGACATTATACAGAGGAGCTCTGTATATAGTGTCAGTGTACAGGTAATACAGTGATCACCAGTGACATACACAGGAGCTTTGTATATAGTGTATAGTGTACAGATAATACAGTGATTACCAGTGACATTATACACAGGAGCTCTGTATATAGTAACATAGTTAGTAAGGCCGAAAAAAGACATTTGTCCATCCAGTTCAGCCTATATTCCATCATAATAAATCCCCAGATCTACGTCCTTCTACAGAACCTAATAATTGTATGATACAATATTGTTCTGCTCCAGGAAGACATCCAGGCCTCTCTTGAACCCCTCGACTGAGTTCGCCATCACCACCTCCTCAGGCAAGCAATTCCAGATTCTCACTGCCCTAACAGTAAAGAATCCTCTTCTATGTTGGTGGAAAAACCTTCTCTCCTCCAGACGCAAAGAATGCCCCCTTGTGCCCGTCACCTTCCTTGGTATAAACAGATCCTCAGCGAGATATTTGTATTGTCCCCTTATATACTTATACATGGTTATTAGATCGCCCCTCAGTCGTCTTTTTTCTAGACTAAATAATCCTAATTTCGCTAATCTATCTGGGTATTGTAGTTCTCCCATCCCCTTTATTAATTTTGTTGCCCTCCTTTGTACTCTCTCTAGTTCCATTATATCCTTCATGAGCACCGGTGCCCAAAACTGGACACAGTACTCCATGTGCGGTCTAACTAGGGATTTGTACAGAGGCAGTATAATGCTCTCATCATGTGTATCCAGACCTCTTTTAATGCACCCCATGATCCTGTTTGCCTTGGCAGCTGCTGCCTGGCACTGGCTGCTCCAGGTAAGTTTATCATTAACTAGGATCCCCAAGTCCTTCTCCCTGTCAGATTTACCCAGTGGTTTCCCATTCAGTGTGTAATGGTGATATTGATTCCTTCTTCCCATGTGTATAACCTTACATTTATCATTGTTAAACCTCATCTGCCACCTTTCAGCCCAAGTTTCCAACTTATCCAGATCCATCTGCAGCAGAATACTATCTTCTCTTGTATTAACTGCTTTACATAGTTTTGTATCATCTGCAAATATCGATATTTTACTGTGTAAACCTTCTACCAGATCATTAATGAATATGTTGAAGAGAACAGGTCCCAATACTGACCCCTGCGGTACCCCACTGGTCACAGCGACCCAGTTAGAGACTATACCATTTATAACCACCCTCTGCTTTCTATCACTAAGCCAGTTACTAACCCATTTACACACATTTTCCCCCAGACCAAGCATTCTCATTTTGTGTACCAACCTCTTGTGCGGCACGGTATCAAACGCTTTGGAAAAATCGAGATATACCACGTCCAATGACTCACCGTGGTCCAGCCTATAGCTTACCTCTTCATAAAAACTGATTAGATTGGTTTGACAGGAGCGATTTCTCATAAACCCATGCTGATATGGAGTTAAACAGTTATTCTCATTGAGATCATCCAGAATAACATCCCTCAGAAACCCTTCAAATATTTTACCAACAATAGAGGTTAGACTTACTGGCCTATAATTTCCAGGTTCACTTTTAGAGCCCTTTTTGAATATTGGCACCACATTTGCTATGCGCCAGTCCTGCGGAACAGATCCTGTCGCTATAGAGTCCCTAAAAATAAGAAATAATGGTTTATCTATTACATTACTTAGTTCCCTTAGTACTCGTGGGTGTATGCCATCCGGACCCGGAGATTTATCTATTTTAATCTTATTTAGCCGATTTCGCACCTCTTCTTGGGTTAGATTGGTGACCCTTAATATAGGGTTTTCATTGTTTCTTGGGATTTCACCTAGCATTTCATTTTCCACCGTGAATACCGTGGAGAAGAAGGTGTTTAATATGTTAGCTTTTTCCTCGTCATCTACAACCATTCTTTCCTCACTATTTTTTAAGGGGCCTACATTTTCAGTTTTTATTCTTTTACTATTGATATAGTTGAAGAACAGTTTGGGATTAGTTTTACTCTCCTTAGCAATGTGCTTCTCTGTTTCCTTTTTGGCAGCTTTAATTAGTTTTTTAGATAAAGTATTTTTCTCCCTATAGTTTTTTAGAGCTTCAATGGTGCCATCCTGCTTTAGTAGTGCAAATGCTTTCTTTTTACTGTTAATTGCCTGTCTTACTTCTTTGTTTAGCCACATTGGGTTTTTCCTATTTCTAGTCCTTTTATTCCCACAAGGTATAAACCGCTTACACTGCCTATTTAGGATGTTCTTAAACATTTCCCATTTATTATCTGTATTCTTATTTCTGAGGATATTGTCCCAGTCTACCAGATTAAGGGCATCTCTAAGCTGGTCAAACTTTGCCTTCCTAAAGTTCAGTGTTTTTGTGACTCCCTGACAAGTGCCCCTAGTGAAAGACAGGTGAAACTGTACAATATTGTGGTCGCTATTTCCTAGATGCCCAACCACCTGCAGATTTGTTATTCTGTCAGGTCTATTAGATAATATTAGGTCTAAAAGTGCTGCTCCTCTGGTTGGATTCTGCACCAATTGTGAAAGATAATTTTTCTTGGTTATTAGCAGAAACCTGTTGCCTTTATGGGTTTCACAGGTTTCACTTTCCCAGTTAATATCCGGGTAGTTAAAGTCCCCCATAACCAGGACCTCATTATGGGTTGCAGCTTCATCTATCTGCTTTAGAAGTAGACTTTCCATGGTTTCTGTTATATTTGGGGGTTTGTAACAGACCCCAATGAGAATTTTGTTACCATTTTTCCCTCCATGAATTTTGACCCATATGGACTCGACATCCTCATTTCCTTCGCTAATATCCTCCCTTAAAGTGGACTTTAGACAAGACTTTACATAGAGACAAACCCCTCCTCCTCTCCGATTTTTACGATCCTTTCTAAACAGACTGTAACCCTGTAAGTTAACTGCCCAGTCATAGCTTTCATCTAACCATGTCTCGGTTATTCCCACTATGTCAAAGTTACCTGTAGATATTTCTGCTTCTAGTTCTTCCATCTTGTTTGTCAGGCTTCTGGCGTTTGCGAGCATGCAGTTTAGAGGATTTTGTTTTGTTCCAATCTCCTCGCTGTGGATTGCTTTAGAAATGTTCTTACCTCCCATCTGAGTATGTTTTCCTGGGTCTTCTTTGTTCAAGTCTAATGTTTTTCTTCCCGTCCCCTCTTCTTCTAGTTTAACGCCCTCCTGATGAGTGTAGCGAGTCTTCTGAAGAATGTGTGTTTCCCAGGTTTGTTGAGGTGTAGTCCATCTCTGGCGAGGAGTCCATCATACCAGTAATTCACACCGTGGTCCAGGAATCCGAATCCTTGTTGTCTGCACCATCGTCTTAGCCAGTTGTTTGCATCAAGGATCCTGTTCCATCTCCTGGTGCCATGCCCGTCTACTGGAAGGATAGAAGAAAAAACTACCTGTGCATCCAGTTCCTTTACTTTCTTCCCCATCTCTTCAAAGTCTTTGCAGATTGTCGGTAGGTCTTTCCTTGCCGTGTCATTGGTGCCAACATGTATCAGAAGAAATGGGTGGACGTCCTTGGAGCTGAATAGCTTTGGTATCCTATCTGTCACATCCTTGATCATCGCACCTGGAAGGCAGCATACTTCTCTTGCAGTTATGTCCGGTCTGCAGATGGCTGCTTCTGTGCCTCTCAGTAGTGAGTCTCCCACCACCACCACTCTTCGTTGCTTCTTGGCTGTACTTTTTGCTGTCACTTGTTGCTGTGTGCCCTTTTCTTTTTTGCTTGCTGGTATTGCTTCATCCTTAGGTGTGCCATCTTCATCCTCTACAAAGATTTGATATCGGTTCTTCAGTTGTGTGGTTGGTGATTTCTCCATGGTCTTCTTGCTTCTTTTGGTCACATGCTTCCACTCATCTGCTTTTGGAGGTTCTCTGACACTTTTTTCACCTGTGACCAGTAGAGATGCTTCTGTTCTGTCTAGAAAGTCTTCATTCTCTTTGATGAGTTTCAAAGTTGCTATTCTTTCTTCCAGACCCCGCACCTTTTCTTCTAAAAGGGCCACTAGTCTACACTTCTGACAGGTGAAATTTGATTCTTCTTCTGGTCGGTCTGTGAACATGTAGCACATGCTGCAGCTCACCATGTAGGTTGTCACATCTGCCATGTTGCTCCTAGATCCTGCTGACTTGCTGTGTGTTTTCCTTCTTGTGTAATCTACTCAGCCAAGCTCTCTTGCAATAATATCCTACAGGCAAAAATTTGCGCGCCTTACGGCGCGCGGTTTGGCGATGCTTTCCAAGCAGCTGGTCCCGGCTGTACCCAACGATCTTCTAGCTTAGGGAGACTTCGCTTTTCCCAGTAGGCACCTGGGATATGCAAATTAGCCTCCTCAAGCTTGAATCCCTGGTTTGGCGATGCTTTCCAAGCAGCTGGTCCCGGCTGTACCCAACGATCTTCTAGCTTAGGGAGACTTCGCTTTTCCCAGAAGGCACCTGGAATATGCAAATTAGCCTCCTCAAGCTTGAATCCCTGGTTTGGCGATGCTTTCCAAGCAGCTGGTCCCGGCTGTACCCAACGATCTTCTAGCTTAGGGAGACTTCGCTTTTCCCAGTAGGCACCTGGGATATGCAAATTAGCCTCCTCAAGCTTGAATCCCTGGTTTGGCGATGCTTTCCAAGCAGCTGGTCCCGGCTGTACCCAACGATCTTCTAGCTTAGGGAGACTTCGCTTTTCCCAGAAGGCACCTGGAATATGCAAATTAGCCTCCTCAGGCTTGAATCCCTGGTTTGGCGATGCTTTCCAAGCAGCTGGTCCCGGCTGTACCCAACGATCTTCTAGCTTAGGGAGACTTCGCTTTTCCCAGAAGGCACCTGGGATATGCAAATTAGCCTCCTCAAGCTTGAATCCCTGGTTTGGCGATGCTTTCCAAGCAGCTGGTCCCGGCTGTACCCAACGATCTTCTAGCTTAGGGAGACTTCGCTTTTCCCAGAAGGCACCTGGGATATGCAGATTAGCCTCCTCAAGCTTGAATCCCTGGTTTGGCGATGCTTTCCAAGCAGCTGGTCCCGGCTGTACCCAACGATCTTCTAGCTTAGGGAGACTTCGCTTTTCCCAGAAGGCACCTGGGATATGCAAATTAGCCTCCTCAAGCTTGAATCCCTGGTTTGGCGATGCTTTCCAAGCAGCTGGTCCCGGCTGTACCCAACGATCTTCTAGCTTAGGGAGACTTTGCTTTTCCCAGAAGGCACCTGGGATATGCAAATTAGCCTCCTCAAGCTTGAATCCCTGGTTTGGCGATGCTTTCCAAGCAGCTGGTCCCGGCTGTACCCAACGATCTTCTAGCTTAGGGAGACTTCGCTTTTCCCAGAAGGCACCTGGGATATGCAAATTAGCCTCCTCAAGCTTGAATCCCTGGTTTGGCGATGCTTTCCAAGCAGCTGGTCCCGGCTGTACCCAACGATCTTCTAGCTTAGGGAGACTTCGCTTTTCCCAGAAGGCACCTGGGATATGCAAATTAGCCTCCTCAAGCTTGAATCCCTGGTTTGGCGATGCTTTCCGAGCAGCTGGTTCCGGCTGTACCCAACGATCTTCTAGCTTAGGGAGACCTCGCTTTTCCCAGAAGGCACCTGGGATATGCAAATTAGCCTCCTCAAGCTTGAATCCCTGGTTTGGCGATGCTTTCCGAGCAGCTGGTCCCGGCTGTACCCAACGATCTTCTAGCTTAGGGAGACTTCGCTTTTCCCAGAAGGTACCTGGAATATGCAAATTAGCCTCCTCAAGCTTGAATCCCTGGTTTGGCGATGCTTTCCGAGCAGCTGGTCCCGGCTGTACCCAACGATCTTCTAGCTTAGGGAGACTTTGCTTTTCCCAGAAGGCACCTGGGATATGCAAATTAGCCTCCTCAAGCTTGAATCCCTGGTTTGGCGATGCTTTCCGAGCAGCTGGTTCCGGCTGTACCCAACGATCTTCTAGCTTAGGGAGACCTCGCTTTTCCCAGAAGGCACCTGGGATATGCAAATTAGCCTCCTCAAGCTTGAATCCCTGGTTTGGCGATGCTTTCCGAGCAGCTGGTCCCGGCTGTACCCAACGATCTTCTAGCTTAGGGAGACTTCGCTTTTCCCAGAAGGTACCTGGAATATGCAAATTAGCCTCCTCAAGCTTGAATCCCTGGTTTGGCGATGCTTTCCGAGCAGCTGGTCCCGGCTGTACCCAACGATCTTCTAGCTTAGGGAGACTTCGCTTTTCCCAGAAGGCACCTGGAATATGCAAATTAGCCTCCTCAAGCTTGAATCCCTGGTTTGGCGATGCTTTCCGAGCAGCTGGTCCCGGCTGTACCCAACGATCTTCTAGCTTAGGGAGACTTCGCTTTTCCCAGAAGGCACCTGGAATATGCAAATTAGCCTCCTCAAGCTTGAATCCCTGGTTTGGCGATGCTTTCCGAGCAGCTGGTCCCGGCTGTACCCAACGATCTTCTAGCTTAGGGAGACTTCGCTTTTCCCAGAAGGCACCTGGGATATGCAAATTAGCCTCCTCAAGCTTGAATCCCTGGTTTGGCGATGCTTTCCGAGCAGCTGGTCCCGGCTGTACCCAACGATCTTCTAGCTTAGGGAGACTTCGCTTTTCCCAGAAGGCACCTGGGATATGCAAATTAGCCTCCTCAAGCTTGAATCCCTGGTTTGGCGATGCTTTCCGAGCAGCTGGTCCCGGCTGTACCCAACGATCTTCTAGCTTAGGGAGACTTCGCTTTTCCCAGAAGGCACCTGGGATATGCAAATTAGCCTCCTCAAGCTTGAATCCCTGGTTTGGCGATGCTTTCCGAGCAGCTGGTCCCGGCTGTACCCAACGATCTTCTAGCTTAGGGAGACTTCGCTTTTCCCAGAAGGCACCTGGGATATGCAAATTAGCCTCCTCAAGCTTGAATCCCTGGTTTGGCGATGCTTTCCGAGCAGCTGGTCCCGGCTGTACCCAACGATCTTCTAGCTTAGGGAGACTTCGCTTTTCCCAGAAGGCACCTGGGATATGCAAATTAGCCTCCTCAAGCTTGAATCCCTGGTTTGGCGATGCTTTCCGAGCAGCTGGTCCCGGCTGTACCCAACGATCTTCTAGCTTAGGGAGACTTCGCTTTTCCCAGAAGGCACCTGGGATATGCAAATTAGCCTCCTCAAGCTTGAATCCCTGGTTTGGCGATGCTTTCCGAGCAGCTGGTCCCGGCTGTTCCCAACGATCTTCTAGCTTAGGGAGACTTCGCTTTTCCCAGCAGGCACCTATAATATGCAAATTAGCCTCCTCAAGCTTGAATCCCTGGTTTGGCGATGCTTTCCGAGCAGCTGGTCCCGGCTGTACCCAACGATCTTCTAGCTTAGGGAGACTTCGCTTTTCCCAGAAGGCACCTGGAATATGCAAATTAGCCTCCTCAAGCTTGAATCCCTGGTTTGGCGATGCTTTCCAAGCAGCTGGTCCCGGCTGTACCCAACGATCTTCTAACTTAGGGAGACTTCGCTTTTCCCAGAAGGCACCTGGAATATGCAAATTAGCCTCCTCAAGCTTGAATCCCTGGTTTGGCGATGCTTTCCAAGCAGCTGGTCCCGGCTGTACCCAACGATCTTCTAGCTTAGGGAGACTTCGCTTTTCCCAGAAGGCACCTGGAATATGCAAATTAGCCCCCTCAAGCTTGAATCCCTGGTTTGGCGATGCTTTCCAAGCAGCTGGTCCCGGCTGTACCCAACGATCTTCTAGCTTAGGGAGACTTCGCTTTTCCCAGAAGGCACCTGGAATATGCAAATTAGCCCCCTCAAGCTTGAATCCCTGGTTTGGCGATGCTTTCCAAGCAGCTGGTCCCGGCTGTACCCAACGATCTTCTAGCTTAGGGAGACTTCGCTTTTCCCAGAAGGCACCTGGAATATGCAAATTAGCCTCCTCAAGCTTGAATCCCTGTCAGTGTACAGGTAATACAGTAATCAGCAGTGACATTATATACAGGAGCTCTGTATATAGTGTTAGTGTACAGGTAATACAGTGATCACCAGTGCCATTATACACAGGAGCTCTGTATATATAGTGTCAGAGTACAGGTAATACAGTCATCACCAGTGACATTATACACAGGAGCTCTGTATATATAGTGTCAGTGTACAGGTAATACAGTAATCACCAGTGACATTATACACACGAGCTCTGTATATATAGTGTCAGTGTACAGGTAATACAGTAATCATCAGTGACATTATACACAGGAGCACTGTATATAGTGTTAGTGTACAGGTAATACAGTTATAACCAGTGACATTATACACAGGATCTCTGTATATATTGTCAGTGTACAGGTAATACAGTGATCACTAGTAACATTATATACAAGAGCTCTGTATATAATAATAATCTTTATTTTTATATAGTGCTAACATATTCCGCAGCGCTTTACAGTGTTTGCACACATTATCATCACTGTCCCCGTTGGGGCTCACAATCTAGAATCCCTATCAGTATGTCTTTGGAATGTGGGAGGAAATCGGAGTACACAGAGGAAACCCACGCAAACACGGAGAGAACATACAAACTCTTTGCAGATGTTGTCCTGGGTGGGATTAGAGCCCAGGACCCCAGCGCTGCAAGGCTGCTGTGCTAACCACTGTGCCACCGTGCCGCCCCTGTATAGTGTACAGGTAATACATTAAACAATATCCCCTCGCTGTGCAGACCCATGTAACCTCTTGCTACCGGTAATGTTACTTTCACTAATAAGAGTATAACTATTTTGGGCATAACACAACTATCTTTTTATAGCTATTATAACATTACCATCGCATCCGGCTTTAGGTGTTATGAATTTTGGGATGTGCACGCTCGTATGTCTCCCTTATTTACCAGTATCTACTTAAAGGGGAAACTTCATGGGATATTGTTTACATGCAGTATTATACTGGTGATTATTTGGATTTATAAGAGGTAACCATATGGAGATAATGTTTACGTTAGTCTCATATACGCTTGAACAATTTTGGTTTTGCTTAAATTGGGCTTTTGGCACATAAATTCCATACGTTTGGTTATACCTAATTTGGTGCGATATCCCCCTTTTCTCTGCTTGGTGTGCCTTGATGGTATTTTGCTTGATATGATATTTTAATTGATATTTAATAAAGTTGATTTTTTTACATTAATAGGTATTGGATCTCTTCATATTCCCACGGGTATTACACATATGGGAGGTTTTATTGTTGTCCCCAATACATGTTTTTATACTTCACTGAATTTCCACCCATGTAATTACATTAGTGGGAAACATCTTGGGGACTTTTTTTTATTACATTATTTGCTGCTTTCTGTGGATCTTTAGCACTGTTGGGCCCTCGAGTCTCCAGATGAACAATACTATCAGTATACAGTATGTAGTCTTGTAGATGTGGTGGGAATGGGAATGGATGAGGGCACTGTTCAGAAGACCGTTGCAATGTAAGAGGAGACCTTTTAGATGGTGGCATTTGTGTGGTGTCCTGTCAGATATGAACTTGGGGGCAATTGTGCCTGTAAGAATTGAGCTCTGCTCCCTGGCACCTCTGGGATCTCTGTGCAATTCTTGTGTATCCTACATTGCTATTACTTCTAACCCCTTTATGCATATGGACAGTGGATTGGCCAAAGGTGCATTTGCTTTTATTGGGTTGATCGGATTAGGCCTCTGCCATGCACCAGCTTTTGCAAGAACTCAGGCTTGTCCCCTTGAGAGAACCCCCATATACACTAGATAGTCGGCTGGGCCGATGGTCAAAATCAGCGGCATTTTTAGCTGCAGGTAAGTGACCACTCCCATCTTAGTGGTGAGAGCAGCATTTTTGACAACTTATGGGTTCCCTGTTAAAATGTCCCAATTACTATTCATATCTGCGTTAATACTGTCATTATATATAAAACTGCACTGCTAGAGGGGCTAATATGAATAGCAAATGCTGTAGTCCCCCTGATTTGTATTTTGAGGGTCTGTCTGAAGGGCATTGACTGCTAGCACACTATATGCCTGGGATAGAGCTCTTTTAAGAATACTGCAGACATATAGCAGTCTGTACCCAAGATGGGAGGATATTGATGGCTTGGATATATATATATATTTTTTTTATATTTTTTATTTTTCTCTTCCATTTAGGTTGTTGGGACCTCGGAGGTTAAATAAGGAACTCGTCACTGCTAGCAGCCAGAGGCTGATCACTTCTACCTACTGCAGATCTCCTGGGATGAACATGACCCAGAAGACGTCCTTGGAGCTCCTGGCATGTGATGCTACCTGAGCGTACCCGGGTAACGTCACCATTACCAGCGAGATGTATGCAGAGTTTATTTCCGTCTCAGTCTGGCACCTAGAAGATGCATTTGCAGTCTCTGGAGAATTCCTGCTCCCTGCGTAGAGATGCACGGGGGCATGGGACTGGGATGATGCATGGTGCTGTATAGCTATGCCAGGGTGCAGGTGCCCATCTCTCCCACACACACACAGGGTGACACGTGCTGACTGCCCCCCTTCCCTTTCCCAGTCACACATGGCTGTCTGCTCCATCACACACAGTCAGTAGGATTGAGCAGCTTTTTCTGAGCTGTTCTCGGTTCTCTGCCCATTAATGAGCTGGTGCAGACTCAGACCCGCCCAGCAACCAATGGCAGCTGAGGAGAAGAGTTGGGGAGGGGGGCACTGCAGGCAGACTTGTGTTTACACCGGCCCCCCCAGACTGAAGTGGGGAGACAGGCAGTGAGGCAGCGTCTGGGACAGAGAGCGAGAAAGAGCAGAGACAAAGGAAGGAAGAGAAGAGAGAAGAACTCGGGGTGATAGACAGATAAAGAAACTCCTGGGCACTGATTGGCACCGTGACCTTCTACTGCAGTGCCAGCATCTTCTCACTGCACCCTGGTCCATTGCTGTGCTGTTCTTCAAGGCCACCTGTCCTGCATCCTTCCTGCAGGCAGCCAGGTCCTGCTAACCCTTTCTGTGCCCAGCACCCTGTCCTCGGTGCCCGCTTCTGCTGCTAAGCCAACACCTTCTGGACTGTCTGCGAGAAGCAGCATGGCATTTCTGTAGCAACTTCTAACTTCAAATCTCAGGATGGTGCAACATAAAACTGTTGGTGGAAACCCAAAGGCACCTGATGCTGTTCCTGGGGGGCCCAGCTGGTGTAAGACCCCTAGTGGGCACATCAAACGTCCAATGAATGCCTTCATGGTGTGGTCTCAGATAGAGAGAAGGAAGCTGATGTCTCTGTGCCCTAACATGCACAATGCTGACATCTCTCGCAGCCTTGGCCAACGCTGGAAGTTACTGGAGGACACAGATAAAATCCCGTACGTCCGAGAGGCTGAACGTCTGCGGCTCAAACACATGGCTGACTATCCCAACTACAAATACAGGCCGCGCCGACGTACCCGGGATCCGGCGAGCAGAACACGCGCCAGGCTGCCCCGTACCACGTCTAGGTGCCAACCTGCTGCCTCGCCATGCCAGTCGGAAGTGAATCTGGGATCCAGCATGCACTGGGGGGAGGAAAATCCCAGGTGGGGGGGGCACAAAGACGACCAATCAGAAGAGACGCAGAATCGGGAGTCATCACCACGCAGCCCAGAGGTGCCCCCCTACTCCCATGCCCGCTCCCTGCCCTCCTCCCCAGAGCCAGTTGAAGATGATGATGGCCTTGATGAAAGTCTACCCGAACTCTGTTCGGGGTCCCTTTACGTCCCACCGGAGAGAGAGCTTCTTCCAAGCAGCGGGTCCCATTTCGAGTTTCCCGATCACTGCACCCCCGAGGTGGTGGAGATGATATCTGGGAGTGGCCTCCTCGGAAGTGTATCCGACCTCGTGTTCTCCTTCTGATCCCAAACCCCACGTCCCACAGAGAGGCGTCAGCAGCAGGTAACGCCTTGTGGAACTGACCCCCCGCCCAACGAGAAAAGGTGAACGCATGGACCACTTTCACTCTTTGCAGTCTCTGAGCACTTTCCGTCCTGACTGTCTCTCCAGACACTTAGTCTACAGTTTCTCAGGGTGCTGTCGGCTGTCTCTTTCAGCTTCTGGCTCACAGACAGGCTTCCCTGCTTTCACTCACGTTGCTGTCTGAATTTTTGGCTGTCTAGGCACTCTCTGTCTCGCTGACTCTCGAAAGAGTTATCTTTCATTCTAAGCTGAGCGCTCTCTCTTGTGCTACTATCACCTCCAGGCCTGTAATACAGACAGGCAGACACATGGTGCCCATGCATGTCTGCAGACAGACATACCCCACACGAGTGCCACTATCTGTCTGCCAACCTCGCCCTGCTCCTGAACTCCAGACAGGGGCCACAATAACTCAGAGGGAAGAGACAGGTAAGGACATACAGACTGGTGTGTACAAATCTATCTATCTATCTATCTATCTATCTATCTATCTATCTATCTATCTATCTATTTATCATATATTTCAAATCTATTATCCTAGTTTCTTCTTTTTTTCTCTCTCTCTTTTTTTTCTTCTTTCTTTTCTCCTCAATTCTATATCTCATATGTAAGTGATATCTATCTATCTATCTATCTATCTATCTATCTATCTATCTATCTATCTATCTATCATATCATATCTATCTCATATCTATCTAAAATCTATCTATCCATCTAGCCCATATCTGTCTGTCTATCTATATCTCTCATATCTATCTCTTTCATATTATTATTATCTATCCTATATCTATCTATCTATCTATCTATCTATCTATCTATCTATCTATCTATCTACCTACCTATCTACCTATCTATCTTATCTATCTCATATCTATACATCCATCCCCCTCTGAATTCTCCTCAGGACAGTTTCTTCCACCTTTCTCTCTCTGTATAATGTAAAACCTCAGGACAAGACCTCAGGACTAATTTCCCTGTAAATCAGGGTCTCAGAAACCTTCTACAGACCTCAGGACCCTTCTTGGCACACAGACCCCTCCCTATCGTCTCACTTTTATCCTCAGAAGCTCTCAGGAAATGTTACTGACCTCAGATCCCCTCATATAACAAGGAGGGGGGAGACCAACCACTATAGCGCTCATCTCCGCCTCTGCACTGTCTATATCTATATATATATATATATATCCTCTCGCGTGTCTGCACATATGTGCGTTTGTCTGCCTGTGTCTGCCTCACTGAATGTATATATAATGTATGTCTGAGCTGCGCCTCCAGCAGCAGCCATCACTGGCACAATGTGCAATAACTGTGCCAGGCACGTTCACCCTCTATATATACAGTATATTTAAATACCAAGGTGCATTTGCCCTTTTTGGCAGGAGCGTAGCACAAGAGAGAGCGCCAGGTCCAGATGGGCCAAAATGCATTCCTTAGGGTGGGGTATGTCTCATAAGGGGCTGTATATTCCTTTTTTGGGGGGGATACAGATATTTTGGGGATGGGCTCATTCTTTAAAGCTGGGGGCTTAGGGATAAGGCGAGGACTAGGGTTATCTGTTTCTTATTTTTTTACACCCACTCCTCCCCGCATCTTGTGAATTTCTCAGATTTGACTCGCTCAGGAACTCAAGATTTATTGCAGGGATTTCATATTTGATTGTAAGGACTCGGAGCCTAGACATCTGATGGGACTGACCAGATTCACAAAAGAAGTCTTGTGTTCCCGAGATGCCAGCAGGGCGGAGACACTGAGCAGTTGGAAAACCATCAGAGCTGGGGCACTGAGGGATTGGGGTTACCAACAACGCAGTGTCATCATGTCCCATGGGGATCATGCTATTTGCACATTTGGGGATTTTTCATGGAACGGAGCCAATGTGTGACTTTTTATTGGTAAAAGTTAAAAAGTAAAAAAAATTACTCCTTCCAGATCCTTAACTGTGGGGTCTGGCCTGATAGAACAGAATAAAATAGGGAGTGGGGTGGTTAAGAATTATTGGGAAAGGGTGTTGGGAGGGAGGGATGGATTAGGGACTGGGGGTAATGTATGGAGGTGGAGAATCCATCATATCTGACAACAATAAAATGCAATGAAAATGTATTTGCTGAATGCTAATGACTGATAAATAATCTTAAAACTTCACAGGCTAAAACTAGAGTGACGTGGCTACTTGTGGAGCACTCAAGGTCCCAGCCTGAGAGGAGTCTCGGTCACCAAGTAAGAAGTGACCACTGTGTTGATGATGCATTGGAGCAGATTGACCTGCTGGAATTAGTGAGTCCCATCTTCCCCAATGGGAGCGCAACACTCACGCTCTACCTAGTACACTGACACTTGGGGTACAGGACAATGACACTGACACTTGGGGTACAGGATAATGACACTGACACTTAGGGTACAGGATAATGACACTGACACTTGGGGTACAGGATAATGACACTAACTCTTGGGGTACAGGACAATGACACTGACACTTGAGGTACAGGATAATTACACTGACGCTTGGGTACAGGATAATGACACTGACACATGGGGTACGGGATAACGACACTGACACTTGAGGTACAGGATAATGACACTGACACTTGGGGTACAGGATTATGACACTGACACTTGGGAATGGGATAATGACACTGACACTTGGGTTACAGGACGATGACACTGACACTTGGGGTACAGGATAATTACACTGACGCTTGGGTACAGGATAATGACACTGACACATGGGAATGGGATAATGACACTGACACTTGAGGTACAAGATAATGACACTTGAGTTACAGAACAATGACACTTGAGGTACAGGATAATGACACTGACACTTGGGGTACAGGATAATGACACTGACACTTGAGGTACAAGATAATGACACTTGAGTTACAGAACAATGACACTTGGGGTACAGGACAATGACACTGATACTTGCGGTACAGGATAATGACACTGACACATGGGGTACGGGATAATGACACTGACTCTTGAGGTACAAAATAATGACACTTGAGTTACAGAACAATGACACTGACACTTGGGGTACAGGACGATGACACTGACACTTGGGGTACAGGATAATGACACTGACACTTGAGGTACAAGATAATGACACTTGAGTTACAGAACAATGACACTTGGGGTACAGAACAATGACACTGACACTTGGGGTACAGAACAATGACACTGACACTTGGGGTACAGGATGATGACACTGACACTTGGGGTACAGGACAATGGCACAGACACTTGGGGTACAGGACAATGACACTGACACTTGGGTACAGGATAATGACACTGACACATGGGGTATGGGATAATGACACTGACTCTTGAGGTACAAGATAATGACACTTGAGTTATAGAACAATGACACTTGGGGTACAGGACAATGACACTGACACTTGGGGTACAGGACGATGACACTGACACTTGGGGTACAGGACAATGACACTGATACTTGGGGTACAGGACGATGACACTGACACTTGGGGTACAGGACAATGACACTGATACTTGGGGTACAGGACGATGACACTGACACTTGGGGTACAGGACGATGACACTGACACTTGGGGTACAGGACAATGACACTGGTACTTGGGGTACAGGATAATGACACTGACTCTTGGGGTACAGGATTATGACACTGACACTTGGGGTACAGGACAATGACACTGATACTTGGGGTACAGGATAATGACACTGACTCTTGAGGTACAGGACTGACACTTGGGTACAGGATAATGACACTGACACTTGGGGTACAGGACTAACACTGACACTTGGGTACAGGATAATGACACTGACACTTGGGGTACAGGATAATGACACTGACTCTTGGGGTACAGGATTATGACACTGACACTTGGGGTACAGGACAATGACACTGATACTTGGGGTACAGGATAATGACACTGACTCTTGAGGTACAGGACTGACACTTGGGTACAGGATAATGACACTGACACTTGGGGTACAGGACTAACACTGACACTTGGGTACAGGATAATGACACTGACACTTGAGGTACAGGATAATGACACTGACACTTGAGGTACAGGATAATGACACTAACTCTTGGGGTACAAGACAATGACACTGACACTTGGGTACAGGATAATGACACTGACACTTGAGGTACAGGATAATGACACTAACTCTTGGGGTACAGGACAATGACACTGACACTTGAGGTACAGGATAATGATACTGACACTTGGGTACAGGATAGTGACACTGACACTTGAGGTACAGGATAATGACACTGACACTTGAGGTACAGGATAATGACACTAACTCTTGGAGTACAGGACAATGACACTGACACTTGGGTACAGGATAATGACACTGGCACTTGAGGTACAGGATAATGACACTGACACTTGGGTACAGGACAATGACACTAACACTTGGGGTACAGGATAATGACACTGACACATGGGAATGGGATAATGACACTGACACTTGAGGTACAAGATAATGACACTTGAGTTACAGAACAATGACAATTGAGGTACAGGATAATGACACTGACACTTGGGAACGGGATAATGACACTGACACTTGGGTTACAGGACGATGACACTGACACTTGGGGTACAGGATAATGACACTGACACTTGAGGTACAAGATAATGACACTTGAGTTACAGAACAATGACACTTGGGGTACAGGACAATGACACTGATACTTGCGGTACAGGATAATGACACTGACACATGGGGTACGGGATAATGACACTGACTCTTGAGGTACAAAATAATGACACTTGAGTTACAGAACAATGACACTGACACTTGGGGTACAGGACGATGACACTGACACTTGGGGTACAGGATAATGACACTGACACTTGAGGTACAAGATAATGACACTTGAGTTACAGAACAATGACATTTGGGGTACAGAACAATGACACTGACACTTGGGGTACAGAACAATGACACTGACACTTGGGGTACAGGATGATGACACTGACACTTGGGGTACAGGACAATGGCACAGACACTTGGGGTACAGGACAATGACACTGACACTTGGGTACAGGATAATGACACTGACACATGGGGTATGGGATAATGACACTGACTCTTGAGGTACAAGATAATGACACTTGAGTTACAGAACAATGACACTTGGGGTACAGGACAATGACACTGACACTTGGGGTACAGGACGATGACACTGACACTTGGGGTACAGGACAATGACACTGATACTTGGGGTACAGGACGATGACACTGACACTTGGGGTACAGGACAATGACACTGATACTTGGGGTACAGGACGATGACACTGACACTTGGGGTACAGGACGATGACACTGACACTTGGGGTACAGGACAATGACACTGGTACTTGGGGTACAGGATAATGACACTGACTCTTGGGGTACAGGATTATGACACTGACACTTGGGGTACAGGACAATGACACTGATACTTGGGGTACAGGATAATGACACTGACTCTTGAGGTACAGGACTGACACTTGGGTACAGGATAATGACACTGACACTTGAGGTACAGGATAATGACACTGACACTTGGGGTACAGGATAATGACACTGACTCTTGGGGTACAGGATTATGACACTGACACTTGGGGTACAGGACAATGACACTGATACTTGGGGTACAGGATAATGACACTGACTCTTGAGGTACAGGACTGACACTTGGGTACAGGATAATGACACTGACACTTGGGGTACAGGACTAACACTGACACTTGGGTACAGGATAATGACACTGACACTTGAGGTACAGGATAATGACACTGACACTTGAGGTACAGGATAATGACACTAACTCTTGGGGTACAGGACAATGACACTGACACTTGGGTACAGGATATTGACACTGACACTTGAGGTACAGGATAATGACACTAACTCTTGGGGTACAGGACAATGACACTGACACTTGAGGTACAGGATAATGATACTGACACTTGGGTACAGGATAGTGACACTGACACTTGAGGTACAGGATAATGACACTGACACTTGAGGTACAGGATAATGACACTAACTCTTGGAGTACAGGACAATGACACTGACACTTGGGTACAGGATAATGACACTGGCACTTGAGGTACAGGATAATGACACTGACACTTGGGTACAGGACAATGACACTAACACTTGGGGTACAGGATAATGACACTAACACTTGGGTACAGGATAATGACACTAACACTTGAGGTACAGGATAATGACACTAACTCTTGGGGTACAGGACAATGACACTGACACTTGGGTACAGGACAATGACACTGACACTTGAGGTACAGGATAATGACACTGACACTTGAGGTACAGGATAATGACACTAACACTTGGGGTACAGGATAATGACACTGACACTTGAGGTACAGGATAATGACACTAACTCTTGGGGTACAGGACAATGACACTGACACTTGGGTACAGGACAATGACACTGACACTTGGGTACAGGACAATGACACTGACACTTGAGGTACAGGATAATGACACTGACACTTGAGGTACAGGATAATGACACTGACACTTGGGGTACAGGATAATGACACTAACACTTGGGTACAGGATAATGACACTAACACTTGGGTACAGGATAATGACACTAACACTTGGGGTACAAGATAATGACACTTGAGTTACAGAACAATGACACTTGGGATACAGGATAATGACACTAACACTTGGGGTACAGAATAATGACACTAACACTTGGGTACAGGATAATGACACTAACACTTGGGGTACAGGATAATGACACTAACACTTGGGGTACAGGATAATGACACTGACACTTGAGGTACAGGATAATGACACTAACACTTGAGGTACAGGATAATGACACTAACTCTTGGGGTACAGGACAATGACACTGACACTTGGGTACAGGACAATGACACTGACACTTGGGTACAGGACAATGACACTGACACTTGAGGTACAGGATAATGACACTGACACTTGAGGTACAGGATAATGACACTGACACTTGAGGTACAGGATAATGACACTGACACTTGGGGTACAGGATAATGACACTAACACTTGGGTACAGGATAATGACACTAACACTTGGGGTACAAGATAATGACACTTGAGTTACAGAACAATGACACTTGGGATACAGGATAATGACACTAACACTTGGGGTACAGAATAATGACACTAACACTTGGGTACAGGATAATGACACTAACACTTGGGGTACAGGATAATGACACTAACACTTGGGGTACAGGATAATGACACTGACACTTGAGGTACAGGATAATGACACTAACACTTGAGGTACAGGATAATGACACTAACTCTTGGGGTACAGGACAATGACACTGACACTTGGGTACAGGACAATGACACTGACACTTGGGTACAGGACAATGACACTGACACTTGAGGTACAGGATAATGACACTGACACTTGAGGTACAGGATAATGACACTGACACTTGAGGTACAGGATAATGACACTGACACTTGGGGTACAGGATAATGACACTAACACTTGGGTACAGGATAATGACACTAACACTTGGGGTACAAGATAATGACACTTGAGTTACAGAACAATGACACTTGGGATACAGGATAATGACACTAACACTTGGGGTACAGAATAATGACACTAACACTTGGGTACAGGATAATGACACTAACACTTGGGGTACAGGATAATGACACTAACACTTGGGGTACAAGATAATGACACTTGAGTTACAGAACAATGACACTTGGGATACAGGATAATGACACTAACACTTGGGGTACAGAATAATGACACTAACACTTGGGTACAGGATAATGACACTAACACTTGGGGTACAGGATAATGACACTAACACTTGGGGTACAAGATAATGACACTTGAGTTACAGAACAATGACACTTGGGGTACAGGATAATGACACTGACACTTGAGTATTGAAAAATGACACTGGCACTTGGGTTATAATAACACAAGGACACTGATGCTTGGGGTACAGAATTAACACTTGTGGAACAGGACATTGTCACTGATAGGTTAAAGGACAGAGACATACTGAGACTTAGGGAAGGAGCAAGAGAAAGATCATGCCCACATAAATAGGAACACCTCCATATAAATAACAATATCAAAGTCGTCTTTTATTGAATTGGCAAAAACCTCAAAAACTGCATATATGTACACACAAAGAACAACAACACACAATGCAATTAAAAACACTTAAAAAATGCACCAACATGCCTATTGATGTGTCATATCCTGGTATAGGAAAAATGACAACCCCAAATTTTTTTTTATTCATTCTCTGTACGCTTTTTTGTACTGTTTGTAATTTTATTTATTTATTTATTTTTGCCATGTGTTTGAACTCTTGAAACAACAAAATATCTCTGCACGCAAATTATGCACCTTATTATAGGGATGTATGGTATTGCAATATTGACACCATTATATCCATTGCATGGAGCGGTTACTGATTTTTGCATTATTTATGTGTTTGCAGTTAGATTATTGTAACATCTTTATTGTGGGTGATCCATGATTTGTGGGTTGTCATTTTTCCTATACCAGGATATGACACATTAATAGGCATGTTGATGCATTTTTGCATTTTTAAGTGTTTTTAATTGCATTGTGTGTTGTTGTTCTTTGTGTGTACATATATGCAGTTTTTGAGGTTTTTGCCAATTCAATAAAATACGACTTTGATATTGTTATATATATGGAGGTGTTCCTATTTATGTGGGCATGATCTTTCTCTTGCTCCTTCCTCCTGTTCAACCTTCCCACTTTTGATATATTTTGCAGTGCCCTCCATTTATTTATCTATACATACTGAGACTTGGGGTACAAGATAATGACACTTGGGTACAGGACAATGAACACTGATACTTAGGACATTTTGTCACTGTTTCATTGTCCTGTACCCTAAGTGAGGCACTTGTAGCCATGCCTCCTTCTACCGACACAGACTTTTGTGTTAGTAAGAACAGTGCCACGACTGGTGCCCAGGGTATTACCGAGTAACACCGCAAAGTATGCAGTATATACAGCTCTGGCAAAAATTAAGAGACCACTGCAAATGTTCAGATTGTCTGATTTTTCTCTTCATAGGTATATTTTTGAGTAAAATGTAAATTGTTCTTTTATTCTATAAACTTCTGACAACATATCTCCGAATTTCCACGCAATAAATTTTGTATTTTTTCCTGACAAAGAAAAATGGTCAAAATAAAAAAACAAAACAGTGCTTTCAGACCTCAAATAATACAAAGAACACAAGTTCATAATCATTTAGAAACAACAATACTAATGTTCTAACTCAGGAAGAGTTCAGAAATCAATATTTTGTGTAATAACCATGATTTTTAATCACAGCTCTCATGCGTCTTGGCATGCTTTCCACCAGACTTTCACACTGCTTCTGGTGCAAACATTTAAGCAGTTCTTCTTTGTTTGATGGCTTGTGACTATCCATCATCCTCTTGATTACATTCCAGAGGCTTTCAATGGGGTTCAGGTCTGGAGATTGGGCTGCCCATGACAGGGTTTTGATGTGGTGGTCTCTTAATTTTTCCCAGAGCTCTATATGGTTAATGTATGTGCAGCATTAAAAAGTAATAGAAAGTATGGGAGTGCAGTCATGAATAATACACGGAATGGTGGAGCAGCTGGCTCCAATCTCGCCTCCTCACACATATAGTAATACTGGACTCTTAACCTTACCACAAGGTTCGCTACTTCACTTATGAACACTCCAAAAATGTCCTTCTCTGTAAATGTTGATCTCAAAGAAGACTGGGTAAGTCCTTGCATTAGAAGAACCTGGCTGCAGCCTGCCATGTCAGCGGTAGTGAAAGCTTCTGGGCTGAGCCAGCGAATATCTCCATACATAACATCTAACTGTAGATGAATTCTTCCTGGTGCAAGACGTATTAAAGGCAATAACTGTGCTTGTCTGAAATTCCCAAGACGATCTGTAGGAAAGATGTCCCCTCCGGTAACTGCTTCTGATCATGTCTTCTACTCTAAAAAAGGATGCCTGCAGCAGCGAGCTACAGATGAGAAGTGCACAACCCGAGCAGCGGGGATAGATGTGACGGCAACATGCAATAAGATCCACTGCTGATGTTACTGCAGGAAGCCCAAGATATATCGACAATGACACCTGGGGTACAATATAATGACACCCTGATAGTTGGGATACAGCACAATGACCGTGACAATTGGGTACAGGACACTGACACTTGGGATACAGCACAATGACAGTGACACTTGGGGTACAGGACAATGGCACAGACACTTGGCGTACAGGACAATGACACTTGGGCTACAGGACAGTAACACTGATACTTGGGGTACAGGACAGTGACACTGATACTTGGGGTACAGGACAATGGCACAGACTTGGGATGCAGCACAATGACTGACACTTGGCGTACAGGACAATGACACTTGGGGTACAGGACAATGACAGACATTTAGGGTACAGGTCAATGACACTGACACTTGGGGTGCAGGATAATGGCACTGACACTTGGGGTACAGGACAATGACACAGACATTTAGGGTTCAGGACAATGACACTTGGGGTGCAGGATAATGGCACAGACACTTGGGGTACAGGACAATGACACAGACATTTAGGGTTCAGGACAATGACACTTGGGGTACAGGGCAATGACACTGACACTTGTGGTGCTGGATAATGGCACAGACACTTGGGGTACAGGAGAATGACACTGACATTTAGGGTACAGGACACTGATATTTGGGGTGCAGGATAATGGCGCAGATATTTAGGGTTCAGGACAATGACACTTGGGGTGCAGGATAATGGCACAGACACTTGGGGTACAGGACAATGACACACATTTAGGGTTCAGATCAATGACACTGACACTTGGGGTACAGGACAATGACAGACATTTAGGGTACAGGACACTGATACTTGGGGTGCAGGATAATGGCGCAGACATTTAGGGTACAGGAAAATGACACATTTATATTTGGGGTTCAGGATAATGATGGACTGAGACTTGGGTGAATAAAGCAGTCTCGATCACGTACACCTCTGTACTAGTATAACATAAGTGGACAGGTTAATGTCTCATTTCCTGAAATACTCTGTACTGCAGTGCTACATCATTGGGAAATTCTTTACATCACACAACATGCCGCATTCATAAGCTTGGTGTGATGACACATTTTCACACATCACACAGCATGTGGCTGTATACGGAGTGTCGCTGTTATATGTACAGTGGTGAGTATATCAGTATCCACAATGAGCAGTTTGTACTTTGTGACCGTCAGCATGAAACATGGGTGGCCGCCAAGTCCTTCCATCTAATGAATAAAGTGACTCAGTTTTGGCTCGGATATCTTCTCCAGCGTTGCTCTCAGGCCATCTGGTACATGCAGCTCTACTGTATAATGTAGGTGCGGCAGCGCTGTGGCAAATCTCGGGTTAACTCTGCCAAGAATGTGAAAGCGCCTCATGCTGGGTCTTTGATCTTTTGCTTTTCCACAAGGTTCACTGCTTTTTTAAAGAGCAAGGGAAAAATTGAAACTGTATCACTGGTCTACTGTGCAGATCTGACATGCAGGAGCCAGGGAAAGCTGGGTGACAGCTCCGATTATGGTGGCCACATACAAAGGGATCACTGCTCCTGGACCCCAAAATTTAACTGTCGCCTCAACGTGTCATTTATAATTTTGCAGCCTTACTACATACAGTGGCTTTTTACATATTTTATTACGTTGCCACCTGTGTTTAAATATTTTTGTAATCCAATTTGTGTGTGAAGCATCAGCACGAAATAGTCTAAGTTGGTGAAGTGAGAAAAATATAGGCATAAAATAAATTTATGGGATCAATAACAAAGAATCGTCATGTACATACAGGTGCTTGTCACAAAATTAGAAAATCATCAAAAATTTATTTCAAGGGAATCTGTCACCCCCAAAATCAAACGTGAGCTAAGCCCACCAGCATCAGGGGCTTATCTACAGAATTCTGTAATCCTGTAGATAAGCCCCCGATGTTACCTGAAAGATGAAAAAAAGAGGTTAGATTATACTCACCCAGGGGCGGTCCTGTTCTGGTCGGATGGGCGTCGCGGTCCGGGGCCTCCCATCTTCATACGATGACGTCCTCTTGTCTTCACGCTCCGGCGCAGGCGCACATTATCTGTCCTGTTGAGGGCAGAGCAAAGTACTGCGGTGCGCAGGCACTGGGCCTCTCTGACCTTTCCCGGCGCCTGCACACTACAGACCAGAACCGAACCGGGACCGCCCCTGGGTGAGTATAATATAACTTTTTTTTCTCATCTTTCAGGATACATCGGGAGCTTATCTACAGCATTACAGAATTCTGTAGAAAAGCCCCTGATGCTGGTGGGCTTAGCTCACCTTCGATTTTGGGGGTGACAGGTTCCCTTTCAGTTCTTCAATACAAAAAGTGAAACTATATAATATGAGTCACTACAAAGAGAGTAATCTATTTCAATTGTGTTTATTTTGTTAATGTTGATGATTGGGGTTTTCATTGGCTGTAAGCCATAAAGTCATTATCTCAGTAAATTAGAATACTTTATAACACCAGCTTGAAAAATGATTTTAAAACTCAAAATGTTGGCCTACTGAAGTGTATGTTCAGTAAATGCACTCAATACTTGTTCGGGTCTCCTTTAGCATCAATTACTGCATTAATGTGGCATGACATGGAGGCGATCAGCCTGTGACACTGCTGAGGGGTTATGGAAGCCCAGGTTGCTTTGATAGCAGCCTTCAGCTCATCTGCATTGTTGGGTCTGGTGTCTCATCTTCCTCTTGACAATACCCTATAGATTCTCTATGGGGTTAAGGTCAGGTGAGTTTGCTGGTCAATCAAGCACAGTGATACTGTTGTTTTTAAACCAGGTATTGGTACTTTTGGCAGTGTGTACAGGTGCCAAGTCCTGCTGGAGAATTAAATTTCCATCTCCAAAAAGCTTGTCGGTTGAGGGAAGCATGAAGTGCTCCTGGTAGACGGCTGCACTGACTTTGGTCTTGGTAAAACACAGTTGACGTACACCAGCAGATGACATGGCTCCCCAAACCATCACTTGATTGTGGAAACTTCACACTAGACCTCAAGCAGCTTGGATTGTGGCCCCTCCACTCTTCCTCCAGACTCTGGGACCTTGATCTCCAAATGAAATGCAAAATTTACTTTCATCTGAAAACAACACCTTGGACCACTGAGCAACAGTCCAGTTCTTTTTCTCCTTGGCCCAGGTAAGATGCTTCTGGCGTTGTCTATTGGTCATGAGTGGCTTGACACAATGCAACACTTGTAGCCCTGGATACGTCTGTGTGTGGTGGCTCTTGAAGTAATGACTCCAGCAGCAGTCCAGTCCTTGTGAATCTCCCCCAAGTTTTTAAATGGCCTTTTCTGAACAATCCTTTCAAGGCTGCGGTTATCCCGGTTGCTTGTGCACCTTTTCCTTCCGCACATTTTCCTTCCACTGAACTTTCCATTAACACCTTTACCCCCAAGGGTGGTTTGCACGTTAATGACCGGGCCAATTTTTACAATTCTGACCACTGTCCCTTTATGAGGTTATAACTCTGCAACGCTTCAACGGATCCCAGTGATTCTGAGATGGTTTTCTCATGACATTTTGTACTTCATGTTAGTGGTAAAATTTCCTTGACTTTACTTGAGTTTATTTGTGTGAAAAAAAAACGGAAATTTGGCGACAATTTCGCAATTTTGTCCTGAGTACGCTGATACCCCATATGTAGGAGAAAAGTACTGTTTGGGCGCATGGCAAAGCTCGGAAGGGAAGTGGCGTTTTGGAATGCAGACTTTGATGGAATGGTCTGCGGGCATCACGCTGCGTTTGCAGAGCCCCTGATGTACCTAAACAGTAGAAACCCCCACAAGTGACCCCATATTGCAAACTACACCCCCCCCCCCCCCCCCACAAGGAACTTTTCTAGATTGTGGTGATCTCTTTGAACCTCCAAGTGTTTCACTAAAGTTTATAACGCAGAGACGTAAAAATAAATCCTTTTTTTTCCCACAAAAATGATTTTTAGCCCCCAGTTTTGTATTTTCCCATGGTTAACAGGAGAAATTGGACCCCAAAAGTTATTGTCCAATTTGTCCTGAGTACGCGGATACTCCATATGTGGGGGTAAACCACTGTTTGGGTGCCTTGCAGAGCTTGGAAGGGAAGGAGCACAGTTTTACTTTTTCAACGCAGAATTGTATGAATTGAGATCGGACATCATGTTGCATTTGCAGAGCCCCTGGTGTGCCTAAACAGTGGATACCTCCCAATTCTAACTTCGACCGTAACCCAAACACACCCCTAACCCTAATCCCAACCCTAACCACACCCCTAACCCCAACACACCCCTAGCCCAACCGTAAACGTAATCCAAACCCTAACCCCAACTCTAGCTTTAGCCCTAACTTTAGCCCCAACCCTAATCCTAATGGGAAAATGGAAATAAATACATTTTTTTAAATTTATTATTTTTCCCTAACTAAGGGGGTGATAATGGAGGGTTTGATTTACTGTTTATAGCGGGTTTTTATGTTTGGCAGCTGTCAAACACTAAAAGACGCTTTTTATTACAAAAAATATTTTTTTGTGTTACCACAGTTTGAGAGCTATAATTTTTCCATATTTTGGTCCACAGAGTCATGTGAGGTCTTGTTTTTTGCGGGACGAGTTGACGTTTTTATTGGTATCATTTTCGGGCACATGACATTTTTTGATCGTTTTTCATTCCGATTTTTGTTAGGCAGAATAAACAAAAACTAGCAATTTGTGAATTTCTTTTTGGGTGGGGTGTTTATACCGTTCCGCGTTTGGTAAAACTGATAAAGCAGTTATATTCTTCGGGTCAGTACGATTACAGCGATACCTCATTTATATAATTTTTTTATGTTTTGGCGCTTTTATGCAATAAAAACTATTGTACAGAAAAAATAATTATTTCTGCATCGCTTTATTCTGAGGGCTATAACTTTATTTTTTCCTTTTTATAGGTCGGGTCGTTACGGATGCGGCGATAATAAATGTGTACTTTTATTGTTTTTTTTTTAATTTAAATAAAGAAATGTATTTATTGGAACAATATATTTATTTTTTTTTACTTTGTCCCAGTGTGGAACTTCATGGTAAAGTGTCAGATCGCTGATCTGACACTTTGCAATGCAATGTGTCAGATCAGCGATCTCACAAGCGCTGCAGGAGACTTGCCGGCGTCTACTCTGAGCAGGCGCTTGCAAGCCACCTCCCTGCAAGACCTGGAAGAAGCCCCGCAGCCATCTTGGATCCGGGGCCTGCAGGGAGGACGACGGAGGAGACGCTCGGAGCAACACAATCACATCGCGTTGTTCCGAGGGTCTCGGAAACATGCAAGGACCCACTCCCTGCGCGATGCTTCCCTATGCCGCTGGAACGCTGCGATCATGTTCCCCCCGTGAGCGCGACTGATCGCATTAGACGTATTATCCCATCGGTGGTCATACGGGCCCATACCACCTCGATGGGATAGTACATCTAATGTCAGAAAGGGGTTGATGTGCTTGGATACAGCACTCTGTGAACAGCCAGCTTCTTTAGCAATGACCTTTTGTTTGCGTACCCTCCTTGTGGAGTGTGTCAGTGATTGCCTTCTGGACAATTTGTTAAGTCAGCAGTCTTCCCCATGATTGTGGAGCCTACTGAAACAGACTAAGGGACCTTTTTAAATGCTTAGGAAGCCTTTGCAGGTGTTTTTTGTTAATTATTCTAATTTACTGAGATAATGACATTTGGGTTTTCATTGGATGTAAGCCATAGTCATCAACATTAACAGAAATAAACACTTGAAATAGATCACTCTGTTTGTAATGACTCTATATAATGAGTTTCACTTTTTGTATTGAAGAACTGAAATAAATTAACTTTTTGATATTATAATTTTGTGAGAAGCACCTGTATGTATTCACCCCTTTTTCTACAAAGCCCCTAAAAGCAATGACCTTCATAAGTCACATGCTTAAGTGACAGGAAGTCCACCTGTGTACAATCTAAGGCCGGCTTCACACTTGCGAGTTTTACGGACGTAAGAGCGCAGAAACTACGTCCGTAAAACTCGCAAAAAATACGGCACAATTATTCTCTATGCCCCTGCTCCTATCTGCCGTATTTTACTGATCAGTATTATACGGCTTTCTACGGCCGTACAAAATCGCAGCATGCTGCGTTTGTCACCGTACTGCGCAAGAAATACGCCAATGAAAGTCTATGGAAGCGTGAAAAATACGGATTACACACGGACAAGCAGTGTGACTTGCGAAAAATACGCAGCGCTGTTAGAGAGAAAAGCCGGTAATTCAGTGCGGTGTACAGTAAAATCACACTGACAGCTTACAGTCCAATAGGTAGAATAAATGTGTACACATAGAATAGGTATATATATATATATATATATGTCAGTGAGACACATATATGTATATATATTAATATTTATTCCAACGCTATACAGCTTGAAAGCCGGTAATTCAATTACCGGCTTTTTCTTTCTCCTTCCTAAACCCGACATGATTTGAGACATGGTTTACATACAGTAAAGGCTACATTCACATTAGCGTTACGCTAATGTGCGTCGCTGTTGCGTCGGCGACGCAGCGGCGACGCGCCCCTATGTTTAACATAGGGGACGCGTGCGTCTTTTTGCACGCGTTTTCCGACACGTGCGTCGTTTTAGACGCTAGCGTCGGACGCAAGAAAACGCTACAAGTTGCATTTTCTGTGCGTCCGATTTCGTCAAAAAACGACGATCATAGATCGTGGGAACTTACCTAGAAAGCTCCCAGGCTTTCTAGGTAAGTTCCCACGATCTAGGAACAACCAGCAGAGGGCGCCTCACCGCAAATGAAGCTAAATATAGATCATTGATCTATATTTAGCCTCATTCCCCGGGGTTTTGCAGCAAGGAGCAGCCTGCATTAGCGGAACTCCTTGCTGCAAAATGTTTTAACCCCTTCAGAAGGATTTACATCGTTGGACGTTACAGATCTGCGGAGGGTAAGGATATTGTTGGTTTATTATGTTTTTTTACTTACAGAACGAGGGTCTTCAGTGACTGGATTGGGCGTAGAATAAAATACTCCAACAACCATTGTTTTTATTTCATTAAAATAATTTTTAATAATGTGTTTGTGTTTTATTTAACCCTTTACTACAATTGGATTAATAATGGATAGGTGTCATAATTGACGCCTCTCCATTATTAATTAGGCTTAATGTCACCTTACAATAGCAAGGTGGCCTTAACCCTTCATTACCCCATATCCCACCGCTACACGGGAATGGGAAGAGAGTGGCCAAGTGCCAGAATAGGTGCATCTTCCAGATGTGCCTTTTCTGGGGTGGCTGGGGGCAGATATTTTTAGCCAGGGGGGGGGGCCAATAACCGTGGACCCTCTCCAGGCTATTAATATCTGCCCTCAGTCACTGGCTTTACTACTCTGGCGGAGAAAATTGTGCGGGAGCCCACGCCAATTTTTTCCGCCATTTAACCCTTTAATTTACTAGCTAGAACGGCCAAATTTTGCAGATACACACTACTGACATTAGTAGTGTGGAATCTGCAAAAAAAAATGGAGAGAAGACATGGTTTACTGTATGTAAACCATGTCTCAAATCATGTCGGGTTTAGGAAGGAGAAAGAAAAAGCCGGTAATTGAATTACCGGCTTTCAAGCTGTATAGCGCTGGAAAAAATATTAATATATATACATATATGTGTCTACTGACTATATATTATACTAGCTATTGAACCCGTTCTACGCCCGGGTGGCGAGCATTTATATTGGTATATGGTCTCCATCCTGGTATGTGCTGCTCCATCCTGCGCCCCCATCCTGTCATGTGCTGCTCCCATCCTGCGCCCCCGTTCTGTCATGTGCTGCTCCCATCCTGCGCCTCCATTCTGTCATTTGCTGCTCCCATCCTGCGCCCGTTCTGTCATTTGCTGCTCCCATCCTGCGCCCGTTCTGTCATTTGCTGCTCCCATCCTGCGTCACCGTTCTGTCATTTGCTGCTGCCATCCTGCGCCCGTTCTGTCATGTGCTGCTCCCATCCTGCGCCCGTTCTGTCATGTGCTGCTGCCATCCTGCGCCCGTTCTGTCATGTGCTGCTCCCATCCTGCGCCCGTTCTGTCATGTGCTGCTGCCATCCTGCGCCCGTTCTGTCATGTGCTGCTCCCATCCTGCGCCCGTTCTGTCATGTGCTGCTGCCATCCTGCGCCCGTTCTGTCATGTGCTGCTGCCATCCTTCGCCCGTTCTGTCATGTGCTGCTGCCATCCTTCGCCCGTTCTGTCATGTGCTGCTGCCATCCTGCGCCCGTTCTGTCATGTGCTGCGGCCATCCTGCGCCCGTTCTGTCATGTGCTGCTGCCATCCTGCGCCCGTTCTGTCATGTGTTGCGGCCATCCTGCGCCCGTTCTGTCATGTGCTGCTGCCATCCTGCGCCCGTTCTGTCATGTGCTGCTGCCATCCTGCGCCCGTTCTGTCATGTGCTGCGGCCATCCTGCGCCCGTTCTGTCATGTGCTGCTGCCATCCTGCGCCCGTTCTGACATGTGCTGCTGCCATCCTGCGCCCGTTCTGTCATGTGCTGCTGCCATCCTGCGCCCGTTCTGTCATGTGCTGCTGCCATCCTGCGCCCGTTCTGTCATGCGCTGCTGCCATCCTGCGCCCGTTCTGTCATGCGCTGCTGCCATCCTGCGCCCGTTCTGTCATGTGCTGCTGCCATCCTGCGCCCGTTCTGTCATGTGCTGCTGCCATCCTGCGCCCTTTCTGTCATGTGCTGCTGCCATCCTGCGCCCGTTCTGTCATGTGCTGCTGCCATCCTGCGCCACCGTTGTATTATATGCCCCCCGCTCCAGTGTGTATGCCCCCGAATGCTGCTGCCATATAAAAAAAAAAAAAATACCATACTCACCTATCGTCTGGCTCCACTGCAGGTATGTCTTCAAGAAAATGGCGCCGGAAAGCGGGGACTGCACAGGCGCCGATTCCGGCAGCAGGAATCGGCGCCTGCGCAGTCCGCGCTTTCCGGCGCCATTTTCTTGAAGACACACCTGCAGTGGAGCCGGAGTGTGTCTTCAAGAAAATGGCGCCGGAAAGCGCGGACTGCGCAGGCGCCTGCGCAGTCCGCGCCCTCCGGAGCCGGGAGCAGAGGAGCCGGGAGACGGAGCCGCAAGCAGCGCTGGAACCGGGAAAGGTGAGTATACTTACCCTCCCTCCTGGCGGTCCCTGACTCTCCGGTGGAGATCGCGGTATGCGTTCAGTGCTTACGCATACCACGATCTCCCGGGAGCGTCGCTCTGTGAGGCCCAGACTGCGCCGGCGCTTGCGCAGTCTATAGAGGCTTCGGACAGAGTGACGCTCCCAGCGTTATATTATAGAGATATATATATATATACAGTATATATATATTTTTTTTTCTTTTTGGGACACATGGATCACTTCTATAGCGGTATGTTGGTTTTGCAAGCCTGCGAGAAAACCACGCAGTACGGCTGCCATACGGATTACATATGGAGGATGCCATGCGCAAAAAACGGTGACACACCCTGCCTACGGAGGAGCTACGGACCACTATTTTCGGGACTTTTCAGCGTATTACGGCCGTAATATACGGACCGTATTTTCATACGCTGAGTGTGAAGCCGGCCTAAGAGTCACATGTTCTGACAGTATATACACACCTTTATTGAAAGACCACCGAGACTGCAACACCATCAACCAAGAGGCAGCTGCAGCGTTCCCAAGCAGAGACTGGTGTATCTGTCAATACAGCCACAATAACCTTTATGGAAGCGTGGGCATAAAAAGCCTTTTTCTTATGCACACAAATTGTAAGTGTCGGTCTGAATTTGCAAAAACAATGTGGGAGACCACCCAAATGTATGCATGGAGGAAGGTTCTGTGGTCAGAGACCAAAATTGAACTTTTTGGCCACCAAGGAAAACACGATGTCTGGCGCCAAACCAACACAGCTCATCACAAGAACGCCATCCCTACTGTGAGGCTATGTGCGCTCGTTCAGGATTTTTCGTGTTTTTTCGCTATAAAAACGCATACATATACATCCTATCATTTAGAATGCATGCCGCAATTTTTGTGCACATGATGCGTTTTAATGCATTGGGAAAGCTCTGGAAAAAAACGTGAAAAATCCGCAAATAAAAAAAAAACGCATGTGGATTTCTGGCAGAAATGTCCAGTTTTTGTCAGGAAATTTCTGCAAGAAATCCTGAACGTGTGCACATACCCTGAAACATGGTGGCACGAACTGATGCAAACCCTCCAAAAATACCAGTGAAATTCCAGGTTGTCGGGTATCGAAACAAAAAAATGCCAAGGTGCAATTGCTGCTCGACATCCCATGTATCTACTCCCAATTTTCCTAAACAGATATAACTCCAAAATTCCCAAACACAATGTTTTTTTAGGAGTTTGACACCAGTGGTAGATGCAAGGAGAGGACAAAGTGTCACTTATTAGACTTCCACCTCTTTATATACACACCGAGGTTTCGGGGGGGGGGGGAAATAGTGGGTCAGCACTACTTCTACGACTGAGTGCTTGACCCCTTCTAGACCAGTCGACCATCGATCTTAAGTAATATGTAAGCAGAAATATGGAGGCCGCACTCTCCGATTGCTTGCAATTTCAGGAAGGCATTACAGTACATTATGCATTAATCACAACGTTTCTACCAGTCAGCATGCCCTTCTTCAGGCATATAAGGGGGCAACGGCTTTATAAGCAGACTACAACTAAGGCAGCACAACCTGGTCTGAACAATGGCATGCTGATCGTCCGAAACGTTGTGATTAATGCATAAACTATGGTGGTGGTGGCTGTAATACATTCCTGAAGCTGCAAGCAATACAA
This sequence comes from Ranitomeya imitator, assembly GCF_032444005.1. Classification (NCBI taxonomy): domain Eukaryota; kingdom Metazoa; phylum Chordata; class Amphibia; order Anura; family Dendrobatidae; genus Ranitomeya; species Ranitomeya imitator. The sequence continues at coordinate 446,230,642 of NC_091283.1, read as the reverse complement.
AAAAAAAAAAAGTGTTGCCTCCATCTTTCCGGGTGTTTATCCTATAACTATATATCACCAGCATTGCACTAGCATGGTGGTAGAGTTTCCCTTTAGTTGGTGCAGAATGGCCTATCATATGCAGAGAGGCTGATGGTGAAAATACTTTCTCTCCGCCGCCAGAAGAAATAAATCAGCATTCACTATGAATTGCATCGGAAAGAAGGGAAATTCTACAGCTCAGGGAATTATCACTCAGGAGTGCTGAGCTAGGGGAAATACGAAAATAGCAAACACCATGCTCCTTCCAGCCCACCCCGCACAGATATAAACATCAGATCCTAGAGACGTGCAGACCTGGTGTTGACCAAAAAAATAAATAAGATTTTCTCCCATGGTCGCTGTTAGGGTTAATGCACAGTCAGCAGATTTTGTTTTCTTTATTCTTCCAATTATGAGTGGTGCTTGATGCAGAAAAAAACTTCATTCACATGTTTGGGACTGATGATCAAGCGTAGAAATTTCTGCTGCGTCTGAACTTACTCTTAGGAAATGGATTGAAAGACGCATTCATTTGATGGATCTGCAGTGACCTTGACTGAGCACTAGATGGCAGTGCAAGCTGCATGAGCAAAGCAGCTGAAGATGGCGATGATTTACGTCATTTAAAGGGAACCTGTCACCCCGTTTTTTCAAGAGCTAAAAATAGCGTTAAATAGGGGCAGAGCTGTGCTTTACATTAGTGTATTTTGGAGCCTTTATTCCCCACCTATGCTGCCGAAATACCTTTGTAAAGTCGCCGTTTTGGGCTGTCGCTCACGCTGGTCAGGTCATATGGGCGTGGTGACAGCGCTGTTTCTCCCCCAGATCTCCGTTGGCGGCGTAGTGGTGTGAGCATGTCCAAGTGGCGAATCCACTGCGCAGCTTCAAGGAAAATAGCACGATCTGCGCTATTCAGCCGTTTATCGGTAAGCGCGGCCATCTTTGTGAGGCCGCGCGTGCGCAGATGGTTCTTCTCGGCTTCCCGGGGCTTCAGGAAAATGGCCGCGGGATGCCGCACGTGCGCACATGGAGATCTCGGCGGCCATTTTCCTGCAGCCGAGATGCGAACTCGGCTTCAGGAAAATGGCCGTCGAGATCGCCATCTGCGCATCCCGCGGCCATTTTGGCCCCAATTCCTTCTAGCACTACTCCGGCGTTTCTTTTTTTACTGCTGGAATTGTATCACTCATGCATGTTCCCTGCTCCTGGTATTATACCTAACAGAAGAAGATGACGGCTGCTATCGGCGCCGCTCCGATCACTTTCCTGCAGACCTGCTGGATCGCACCGATGCTGGGTGATCCGGAAGTCATTTGTCAATATAAGACTACTAGATGGTGGCCCGATTCTAACACATCGGGTATTCTAGGATATGTATGCGTAGTGTTTAGCACAGCCCACGCAGTACATTGCGCAGCCCACGGTGTACATTGCCCAGCCCACGCAGTCTATAGCAATGTGGGCACCATATCCCTGTTATAAAAAAAGAATTAAAATAAAAAATAGTGATATACTCACCTTCTGGAGCCCCCGGATCGAAGCAGTTACCGACGCTCATCGTGCGCTCCGGTCTGAAGAGTGCATTGCGGTCTCGCGAGATCATCATCTCGCGAGACCGCAATGCATGGAGCGGTAACCGGGGCGTCGCGAGGAGCGTTGGTAACCGCTTCGATCCGGGGGCCACCGGAGGGTGAGTATATAACTTTTTTATTATTTTTAACATTAGATCTTTTTACTATTCATGCTGCATAAGGCAGCATGAATAGTAAAAAGTTGGTCACACAGGGTTAATAGCAGCTTTAACCGAGTGCGTTACACCGCGGTCAACGCTGCCATTAACCCTGTGTGAGCGCTGACCGGAGGGGAGTATGCGGGCGCGGGCACTGACTGCGGGGAGGAAGGGGCGGCAATTTTCCTCCAGACTGTGCCCGTCAGCGACTTGGATTTCCATGACAGACAGAGGCCGCGAGCAATGAATATCCGTGACAGAAGGACAGACAGACGGAAGTGACCCTTAGACAATTATATAGTAGATAAGCCATAACAAGGCCAGAACTATGATAACTCAAAAAGAGTGGTATTATATATTTATCATAAAGTGAACAATTATGTACAGATATACACAGGTTATTCAGCTGTGTCCCATGCCGGGGCGACCTTCATTGCCTCATGGCATTAACAGAGGGATCCCAAAAGTGAACGGTTAATGCAACGTGTCCAGGTCCAAGTGTAAAGTGGCAAAATAAAGTCAAATGTGTTCGGAGAAGGCAGGGAGTGTGGATATTGAGGTGCTGGACAGGACAAAGGCACAGGTGTGGGGTGCAATCTTCACCCGATGAGATGCTCGATGGATGACAAAACCACAGACTCTCCAATAAAAGCCCCCAGTTATGGGAAAATCTGCAGTTCAAATTTGGGGGCCCATTCCAGAGCGCTCTTAACAACAGCAAGTGCGGCGGCACCTAGAGCCACTGTCAGTCCCATGACTGCCAGCTTCACCAGTCTGTTAGTACGGGGTTTGGTGAGGACAGCCTTGTTCCCGGGCTCTGGCCGAACCATGTCCCTGAAACGTCTGCGGAGAACCATATCCGGCCGCTGCTGGGTGGACGCAAGTTCAAAGTCTTTAAAGGTTGACACCGCAGTCCTATATTAAATGAGAATAAATAGATTTAAGCACAAATAAATGACCGGCATGGTCTAAGTCAACACATGAGGCACTCGGTGACATAAAAGTTGGACTTTTGAGTTTCATTCCCATCTAAAGCTGCTTATCCAAAATTCCACTGGTCAGCCTTGTAAAAGGTTTATCTCTGCCCCGCTGTCAGCCACATGACCATTTAGCTGAGCGTACGAAAACTGGCAGGATTATAAAAACACAGCTTTGGATGTGAATGGAGAAGAAAGGGTCAGATCATTTTGCGTTAGCACAGAAAAAGGCTTCATAAATAAAGTTCCCCTTTAAAAACTACTGCGTGTAGTTACGAGAGCAGTGACCATACTGCTTGGGCCTTAATGTGTGTCCCAGTTCCCTCAGGAGTGGACATTCTTCAGATTGAGGGTCTTTGGGTGCCCTGATGTCCCCTTCTACAGCCCTTGGAAGTAGTACCACTGCTCCCAGCTTGCCCTCACCTTTCCGCCTGATGCTGCTGGGCGGCTTCCCTGGATAGTTCAGATGGGGGGAACTGGACGAAGAGGTCGCCGGCTTTGCTGATGAGAGTCTCGTAGGGCAGATCTTGAGGGATCTGTGACAGCAGGTGGTGGACGGACGCCATGTCGCACTCGCACTCCATCACCTCCGCCTCTCTGTGTAATACAATCTGCGGGGAGGAAGAAGAGGATGGTCATTAGAAAAGGTGGACTACACCAGCTTTTCATACGTCACGGCGCACGCTCTTACCACAGCCGCGAAGTAGATGGGCATCAGCGGGTGGCAAGCCAGGAAGAAGTCGTACAACCTCACCACGTGCCTAAAGTCTGACAGGACGTGCCCGAACCATGTGATGAGCCAACTTAGGGCAAATATGGTGCCAACCTCTGCCCTGTGGATAACACACACAGTCAGCTGCTCCTCTAAGTGCCCAGAAGGAGCTCAAAGCACAGGATATACCCACCGAACCATGAAGTCATGCAGTGTCGGGTTCACAAGCTCTATAATGGGCATCAGGTAGTTGAGGATGTGCTTTGTGTTATCCATGCTGGGGTCCATGAAGTCCCTGTAGGAAAAGAGAAAGAAGGGCTGAGCACCACAAATTGGACGGAGTGAAGGTAAAAGGCGTCTGGAGTGGAGATCCAGTCTGTGGATGTTGGAGCATGCTGAGAGTTTTAGTGGTTTGGAAACCACAGCTATAGATACTATATCTTCCTGGAGGGAATATGTGAAGCTTAGAAATACAGTATTAGGGTGAAGGTTTTACAGGGTGTGATTATTTCTGTAACAAAGTAAAAAATAAATCAAACAACTTTTTGATCCTAGATATATATGGGGTAGTTAGCACCAATATATATCCTGTGCTAAGTATACTATATACAACCAATTGGTTAATCCCCCACGTAAAGAAGGATCCTATATGCCCAGATCGCTAAAGCTTACATATGCAATTGTTTACACACTATGTAAGTCAGTATTGTTCACAATTGCATATGTAGGCTTTAGCCATCGGGGCATAGAAGATCCTTCTTTACATGAGGGATTAACCAATTGGTCGGATATAGTATACTTAGCACAGGATATATTGGTGCTAATACCCCATATATAGGCTTTATAATTGGAATCCCTTGCCATGTATATTTTGTCTGATCTCATCTGCAAGCTCTTAAGTAATGTTTCAACTCCAATTTGTGATTACTGTAGGTGTGTATGTTGATATTCTTTGCAATCTGTGTTCCTCACATTGGAGGTAATTCTCTTTATTTAAATTGTGAGTATTTTAAATTTAATTTGTATTTAATAAAATTGATTAATCTTGAAATATACAGTACAGACCAAAAGTTTGGACACACCTTCTCATTTAAAGATTTTTCTGTATTTTCATGACTATGAAAATTGTACATTCACACTTAAGGCATCAAAACTATGAATTAACACATGTGGAATTATATACCTAACAAAAAAAGTGTGAAACAACTGAAAATATGTCTTATATTCTAGGTTCTTCAAAGTAGCCACCTTTTGCTTTGATGACAGCTTTGCACACTCTTGGCATTCTCTTGATGAGCTTCAAGAGGTAGTCACCGGAAATGGTCTTCCAACAATCTTGAAGGAGTTCCCAGAGATACTTAGCACTTGTTGGCCCTTTTGCCTTCACTCTGCGGTCCAGCTCACCCCAAACCATCTCGATTGGGTTCAGGTCTGGTGACTGTGGAGGCCAGGTCATCTGGTGTAGCACCCCATCACTCTCCTTCTTGGTCAGATAGCCCTTACACAGCCTGGAGGTGTGTTTGGGGTCATTGTCCTGTTGAAAAATAAATGATGGTGCAACTAAATGCAAACCGGATGGAATAGCATGCCGCCGCAAGATGCTGTGGTAGCCATGCTGGTTCAGTATGACTTCAATTTTGAAAAAATCCCCAACAGTGTCACCAGCAAAGCACCCACACACCATCACACCTCCTCCTCCATGCTTCACGGTGGGAACCAGGCATGTAGAGTCCATCCGTTCACCTTTTCTGCGTCGCACGAAGACACGGTGGTTGGAACCAAAGATCTCAAATTTGGACTCATCAGACCAAAGCACAGATTTCCACTGGTCTAATGTCCATTCCTTGTGTTCTTTAGCCCAAACAAGTCTCTTCTGCTTGTTGCCTGTCCTTAGCAGCGGTTTCCTAGCAGCTATTTTACCATGAAGGCCTGCTGCACAAAGTCTCCTCTTAACAGTTATTGTAGAGATGTGTCTGCTGCTAGAACTCTGTGTGGCATTGAACTGGTCTCTAATCTGAGCTGCTGTTAACCTGCGATTTCTGAGGCTGCTGACTTGGATAAACTTATCCTCAGAAGCAGAGGTGACTCTTGGTCTTCCTTTCCTGGGGCGGTCCTCATGTGAGCCAGTTTCTTTGTAGCGCTTGATGGTTTTTGCCACTGCAGTTGGGGACACTTTCAAAGTTTTCCCAATTTTTCGGACTGACTGACCTTCATTTCAAAGTAATAATGGCCACTAGTTTTTTTACTTAACTGCTTTTGTCTTGCCATAATACAAATTCTAACAAATTCTAACAGTCTATTCAGTAGGACCATCAGCTGTGTATCCACCAGACTTCTGCACAACACAAATGATGGTCCCAACCCCATTTATAAGGCAAGAAATCCCACTTATTAAACCTGACAGGGCACACCTGTGAAGTGAAAACCATTCCCGGTGACTACCTCTTGAAGTTCATGAAGAGAATGCCAAGAGTGTGCAAAGCAGTCATCAAAGCAAAAGGTGGCTACTTTGAAGAACCTAGAATATAAGACATAATTTCAGTTATTTCACACTTTTTTGTTAAAGGGAACCTGTACCGTTAAATAGGGGCAGAGCTGTGCTTTACATTAGTGTATTTTGGAGCCTTTATTCCCCACCTATGCTGCCGAAATACCTTTGTAAAGTCGCCGTTTTGGGCTGTCACTCACGCTGGTCAGGTCATATGGGCGTGGTGACAGCGCTGTTTCTCCCCCAGATCTCCGTTGGTGGCGTAGTGGTGTGCGCATGTCCAACTGGCGAATCCACTGCGCAGCTTGAAGGAAAATAGCACGATCTGCGCTATTCAGCCGTTTATTGGTGGGTGCGGCCATCTTTGTGAGGCCGCGCGTGCGCAGATGGTTCTTCTCGGCTTCCCGGGGCTTCAGGAAAATGGCCGCGGGATGCCGCGCGTCAGCACATGGAGATCTCGGCGGCCATTTTCCTGAAGCCGAGTTCGCATCTCGGCTGCAGGAAAATGGCCGCCGCGATCGCCATCTGCGCACGTGCGGCATCCCGCGGCCATTTTCCTGAAGCCCTGGGAAGCCGAAAAGAACCATCTGCGCACGCGCGGCCTCACAAAGATGGCTGCGCCCACGATAAACGGCTGAATAGCGCAGATCGCGCTGTTTTCCTTCAAGCTGCGCAGTGGATTCGCCAGTTGGACATGTGCACACCACCAACGGAGATCTGGGGGAGAAACAGCGCTGTCACCACGCCCACATGACCTGACCAGCGTGAGTGACAGCCCAAAACGGCGACTTTACAAAGGTATTTCGGCAGCATAGGTGGGGAATAAAGGCTCCAAAATACACTAATGTAAAGCCCAGCTCTGCCCCTATTTAACGGTATTTGTAGCTCATCTTGAAAAAACGGGGTGACAGGTTCCCTTTAAGTACATAATTCCACGTGTTAATTCATAGTTTTGATGTCTTCAGTGTGAATGTACAATTTTCATAGTCATGAAAATACAGAAAAATCTTTAAATGAGGTGTGTCCAAACTTTTGGTCTGTACTCTATATGGACATTGTGCAGTTAAGTCATTCCTTGCTTTATAAAAGTGAATAGTGGCTGGTTTTGAACAAAGTAAAAAGCAGAAACTCTGCAAATAGTCTTAGCATGTTTGCAGCACCGATGTAGGTATACGTGTCTCCATGGTGACCCTCAAGTCATGTCTTCCTCCACTGCCCGCTTTGCTTAATTACCCACAGGCAGTAAAGAGGCAGATGTAAGCTGGTCTGTAAAAGGGGTTAAGCGGAGGTAAGCAATTAGTGTGGCGGGAAATCACAACTGTCCCCATCCTGCGTGATGACACTGTACCGCTGTGGCCAATGGTTGCCGTAGTCCTGTGCCATCATTATGGATGGGGGTTATGAAATGTTAGTGTATTAGAGGATGTAGAGAGTTACAGCAATGTGCGCTGCGAGCAGGAAGGGTCTGTAGCATGTTGGGTATGAAGGTGCCAGATGTGGAGGTGTGGGGGGCTCATACAGACCCACCTTAGGTGATGTGTGGACAGCTTATCCACCAGGAGAGTGGCTACCGGCCCTCCCACCACCAGCAGGAAAGTGACTACAATATCATGATATCCCTGGTAATAGTGCAACTGCAGGTTTCGCGCCAACACCTGCAGGATGATGTCAATCAGCTGCTCCTGCAAGTCTTCCCGCTCCTTTAAGGGCATACCTGTGAGGCAAAACCAGACGGAGCACCCCATGTTTGAGAAAAGACAGAAAAACGTAAGCCTCAACCCAAGTCCCGAAAGTAAAGTCGGCCCTCCCCTCACCACATTTATCCAATAATGGGCACGGTGGAGAATGCCAGCCTTCACAATAGATCACTTCCACCCCAACTAGCAGGACATGAGGGTCCCCTCAACCATTATTACAAACCCTTTCACTATGAAAAAAATGGGGCTTTTATTTATCCATTGTCCAAATCAGCACCCATGAGGCACAGTGCCGGATTATCAGATGTCTGGATAATAACATAAAGAAGACTGGAATTCTCCTAAGAATGTGATCCGCGGGCAAAGCACCATGGGAATTGTAGTTTACCAGTAGATGAAGTACACCACCCAATAACCCCACTGACATCTCACCGGGGGGGAAGCGCCTCAGTGAGCGCCGGACGTCCAGCAGCACCTGCTCATAGTCCTTGTTGTTCACCCGCAGTTCAGGACCTGCAGAGATAAGACAGCTAGTCAGTGGTGACCCCGTCTCTAGTGCCCCCCAGTGCTATTCACACAGTGCTGCTGTCATACCTGGGGGTGGAGGCAGCTCCTCAGTGCTGACATTCAGGAGTCTGGGCCACACTTGGCATCGGATCTCATCAGTAAGAAGACCGCCCTCGCTGATTGCCATCCGCCGGAGCGTCGCTACATCTGGGGGATCCTTGCTCAGAGCCTTCTGGATGTCACATAACTTCCTGCGCCTACGGAATTCATTGCCTAAGGCACAAAGTGAGGAGGGTGACCGGGAGATGTATCTGCCAGGGCTATAATATCCAGCAAAAATGGCACCCACATGTCCACACACTATTACAACAAATTATCCTTCAGCCTGCCTCCTTCCCCAGCAAAACCAGCCTCCTTCCTCTGCAGAGCCCTGGCAACCTACCTCTTCCCCTCCCTCACAAAGACCCTTCTATCTTGTAACCCTTCTCCTCACAGACCCCCTTAAAAGGAATCTGCTGCCTTCTCTTCTACCACCCAAAAAATCCTCACAGCTTCCCTTAGGACTCCAACCGCTCACAAAGTCCCTGCCACCTTTTGTTCCTCCACAGAGCTGCAATCATTTAGAGTCTCACTCCTGACGGAGGATTGAGGGCTGACGCATACAGTAGGGTGTCATATGCCGGGGTGACGCGTACAGCAGGGCACCATATGCCGGGGTGACGTGTACAGCAGGGTGTCATATACATGGGTGACAGGTACAGCAGGGTGTCATATACTGGGGTGACAGGTACAGCAGGGTGTCATATTGGGGTGACAGGTACAGCAGGGTGTCATATATTGGGGTAACAGGTACAGCAGGGCGTAATACATTGGGGTGACAGGTACAGCAGGGCATCATATATTGGGGTGACAGGTACAGCAGGGCGTCATACTGGGGTGACAGGTACAGCAGGGTCATATATTGGGGTGACAGGTACAGCAGGGTCATATATTGGGGTGACAGGTACAGCAGGGTGTCATATTGGGGTGACAGGTACAGCAGGGCGTCATACTGGGGTGACAGGTACAGCAGGGTCATATATTGGGGTGACAGGTACAGCAGGGCGTCATATTGGGGTGACAGGTACAGCAGGGTCATATATTGGGGTGACAGGTACAGCAGGGCGTCATACTGGGGTGACAGGTACAGCAGGGTCATATATTGGGGTGACAGGTACAGCAGGGCGTCATATACTGCGGTGACAGGTACAGCAGGGCGTCATATATTGGGGTGACAGGTACAGCAGGGTCATATATTGGGGTGACAGGTACAGCAGGGCGTCATATATTGGGGTGACAGGTACAGCAGGGCGTCATATATTGGGGTGACAGGTACAGCAGGGCGTCATATATTGGGGTGACAGGTACAGCAGGGCGTCATATATTGGGGTGACAGGTACAGCAGGGCGTCATATATTGGGGTGACAGGTACAGCAGGGCGTCATATTGGGGTGACAGGTACAGCAGGGTGTCATATATTGGGGTGACAGGTACAGCAGGGCGTCATACATTGGGGTGACAGGTACAGCAGGGCGTCATACATTGGGGTGACAGGTACAGCAGGGCGTCATACATTGGGGTGACAGGTACAGCAGGGTCATATATTGGGGTGACAGGTACAGCAGGGCATCATATACTGCGGTGACAGGTACAGCAGGGCGTCATATTGGGGTGACAGGTACAGCAGGGCGTCATATATTGGGGTGACAGGTACAGCAGGGCATCATACTGGGGTGACAGGTACAGCAGGGTCATATATTGGGGTGACAGGTACAGCAGGGCATCATATACTGCGGTGACAGGTACAGCAGGGCGTCATATTGGGGTGACAGGTACAGCAGGGCGTCATATATTGGGGTGACAGGTACAGCAGGGCGTCATATATTGGGGTGACAGGTACAGCAGGGCATCATACTGGGGTGACAGGTACAGCAGGGTCATATATTGGGGTGACAGGTACAGCAGGGCATCATATACTGCGGTGACAGGTACAGCAGGGCGTCATATTGGGGTGACAGGTACAGCAGGGCGTCATATATTGGGGTGACAGGTACAGCAGGGCGTCATATACTGGGGTGACAGGTACAGCAGGGTCATATATTGGGGTGACAGGTACAGCAGGGTCATATATTGGGGTGACAGGTACAGCAGGGCGTCATATATTGGGGTGACAGGTACAGCAGGGCGTCATATATTGGGGTGACAGGTACAGCAGGGCGTCATATATTGGGGTGACAGGTACAGCAGGGCGTCATATATTGGGGTGACAGGTACAGCAGGGCGTCATATTGGGGTGACAGGTACAGCAGGGCGTCATATATTGGGGTGACAGGTACAGCAGGATGTCATATTGGGGTGACAGGTACAGCAGGGTGTCATATTGGGGTGACAGGTACAGCAGGGCGTCATATTGGGGTGACAGGTACAGCAGGGCGTCATACATTGGGGTGACAGGTACAGCAGGGCGTCATACATTGGGGTGACAGGTACAGCAGGGCGTCATACATTGGGGTGACAGGTACAGCAGGGCGTCATATTGGGGTGACAGGTACAGCAGGGCGTCATATTGGGGTGACAGGTACAGCAGGGCGTCATATTGGGGTGACAGGTACAGCAGGGTGTCATATTGGGGTGACAGGTACAGCAGGGTGTCATATTGGGGTGACAGGTACAGCAGGGTGTCATATATTGGGGTGACAGGTACAGCAGGGTGTCATATTGGGGTGACAGGTACAGCAGGGTCATATTGGGGTGACAGGTACAGCAGGGTGTCATATTGGGGTGACAGGTACAGCAGGGTGTCATATTGGGGTGACAGGTACAGCAGGGTCATACATTGGGGTGACAGGTACAGCAGGGTCATATATTGGGGTGACAGGTACAGCAGGGTGTCATATATTGGGGTGACAGGTACAGCAGGGTGTCATATTGGGGTGACAGGTACAGCAGGGTCATATATTGGGGTGACAGGTACAGCAGGGTGTCATATATTGGGGTGACAGGTACAGCAAGGTGTCATACATTGGGGTGACAGGTACAGCAGGGTCATACATTGGGGTGACAGGTACAGCAGGGTCATATATTGGGGTGACAGGTACAGCAGGGTGTCATATTGGGGTGACAGGTACAGCAGGGCGTCATATATTGGGGTGACAGGTACAGCAGGGTCATATTGGGGTGACAGGTACAGCAGGGTGTCATATATTGGGGTGACAGGTACAGCAGGGCGTCATATATTGGGGTGACAGGTACAGCAGGGTGTCATACATTGGGGTGACAGGTACAGCAGGGTGTCATACATTGGGGTGACAGGTACAGCAGGGTGTCATACATTGGGGTGACAGGTACAGCAGGGTGTCATATTGGGGTGACAGGTACAGCAGGGTGTCATATTGGGGTGACAGGTACAGCAGGGTCATACATTGGGGTGACAGGTACAGCAGGGTGTCATATATTGGGGTAACAGGTACAGCAGGGTGTCATATATTGGGGTGACAGGTACAGCAGGGCGTCATATATTGGGGTGACAGGTACAGCAGGGTGTCATATATTGGGGTGACAGGTACAGCAGGGTGTCATACATTGGGGTGACAGGTACAGCAGGGTGTCATACACTGGGGTGACAGGTACAGCAGGGTGTCATACATTGGGGTGACAGGTACAGCAGGGCGTCATATTGGGGTGACAGGTACAGCAGGGTCATACATTGGGGTGACAGGTACAGCAGGGCGTCATATATTGGGGTGACAGGTACAGCAGGGTGTCATATTGGGGTGACAGGTACAGCAGGGTGTCATATTGGGGTGACAGGTACAGCAGGGTCATACATTGGGGTGACAGGTACAGCAGGGTGTCATATATTGGGGTAACAGGTACAGCAGGGTGTCATATATTGGGGTGACAGGTACAGCAGGGTGTCATACATTGGGGTGACAGGTACAGCAGGGTGTCATACATTGGGGTGACAGGTACAGCAGGGTGTCATACATTGGGGTGACAGGTACAGCAGGGTGTCATATTGGGGTGACAGGTACAGCAGGGTCATACATTGGGGTGACAGGTACAGCAGGGTGTCATATTGGGGTGACAGGTACAGCAGGGTCATATATTGGGGTGACAGGTACAGCAGGGTGTCATATAGCAGGATGCAGGGGTGACAAGTTCGGAGGGCCCTCTACACCCCATATGTCGCCCTCCTTACACCCGCAGTATCCTAGCCGCCTGTTATGGGTAGTAGTTACCGTGTCTCCCCGGCTCGGTGCTCACGGGCATGCTCGTAGACTAACCGGTGCCGTTACCGGCAAAACATCGCGAACACACTTCCGTACACTCGTCTCATGACGTCACCGCAGTGGAGACCTGCGCAGTAGAGTGACATCACCTGACCGGAAAGGCGTGGTCCGTCCAGAGCCGCTGCCCCTCCGCTCGTGTGTTCCTTCCCTGACAGAAGAACCCGTGTGCTTGTACTGTAGCTGGAGACCTCCCCGGCCCGCTGCAGTCACCAGCCCTGCACGGCAGGGAACGTAAAGCGACACATGTCCTGCTCTGGTTGTCGTTATTAGCAACCACCGTCAGCTGAAGCTGAATTGTGACTGGTTTTCCCATTTTTGCTGTGAGCAGCACCTGCTCCTCACCCCATACCCATCCTATCTAAAGGCTTCTAATCTCTGCTGGGGGGAAATGAACGTTGTTCCTCTAGTCAGCCTTGGCCTGTCATTCACAGAGGCGCGGTCTCAGTCATCGCTCACTGTGACAGTAGAGATCAATCCATACGGGATGAATAACGCACCCGTTTTATAGAGCGGCCGGTTCCAGAGGCTTTTCGTGGGGTTTTTTAAAACATTTTTTGTTACCTGCGGATTTACAGTGGGTTTCCAGCTTTTTTTGTGCAGACTTCACCTGCGGTTTTACACCTGCGGATTCCTATTGAGCAGGTGTAAAACGCTGCAGAATCCGCACAAAGAATTGACATGCTGCGGAAAAAAACGCGGTATTTTCCGCAGCATGGGCACTGTGGATTTTGTTTTCCATAGGATTACATTGTACTGTAAACCTGACGGAAAACTGCTGCGGATCTGCAGCCAAATCCGCAACGTGTGCACATACCCCCTTATACTGCGCTTATAGCAGGATCTAACAGGCCACTGTACCCTGGGGTCATCTGAATGCCTCGGTACCATGGCAACTACAATCGCGAGGGGGGTTAGATGATGTCAAAGGGGTCTGTTAAAGGGACTCTGTCACCTGAATTTGGAGGGAACAATCTTCAGCCATAGGGGCGGGGTTTTCGGGTGTTTGATTCACCCTTTCCTTACCCGCTGGCTGCAATATTGGATTGAAGTTCATTCTCTGTCCTCCATAGTACACACCAAGCAAGGCAAGATTGCTTCGATCGGTTCCAAAATCGGTTAGAACCAATGCTGCAGCGTGTCATATACAGCTGTTACACTTGGGAATTTCGCCTGCGGGGGATTAAGGCCGACTTAACAGCCACCGTTCTAGGCCTCTTTCACACATCCGTGTCTCCAGTACATGTGACAGTTTTCGCATGTACCGGAGATAAGGACACACGTAGACCCATTCAAGTGAATGGGTCTGTGCACATGTCCGTGTGTCCATATGTCCCACACGTAGACATGTGCATTTTTTACCATCAGCATGGGCCACAAAACGTCCCACACACGTCAACAAGGAGAACACATGGATGTCATGGGTGTGACACGCATCAGCGGCAGGGAAGAAGCGCTACAGTAATCGCTGCTCCCTGGCGCCGGGTGCTGAAGACATCTATTAGTGCATCAAGTCAAAGAAATAAAGGTGTGGATGAAGGACCACCACTTCAAATCCCTGTCATGGGCAGCCCAATCTCCAGACATGAACCCCATTGAAAACCTCTGGAATGTAATCAAGAGGAAGATGGATAGTCACAAGCCATCAAACAAAGATGAACTGGTTATATTTTTGTATCAGGAGTGGCATAAGGTCACCCAAAAGCAGTGTGAAAGACTGATGGAAAGCATGCCAAGACGGATGAAAGCTGGGATTAAAAATCATGGTTATTCCACAAAATTTTGATTTCTGAACTCTTCCTGAGTTAAAATATTAGTATTGTTGTCTCTAAATGATTATGAACTTGTTTTTTTCTTTTGCATTATTTGAGGTCTGCAAGCAATGCATTTTGTTATTTTGACCATTTCTCATTTTCAGGAAATAAATACAAAATATATTGCTTGGAACTTCGGAGACTTGTTGTCAGTAGTTTATAATAAAAGAACAATTTACATTTTACTAAAAAATACACCTTTAAAGAGAAAATCAGACAAACTGAAAATTTTGCATTACCATATACAGCTCTGGAAAAAATTAAGACACAGAATAAAGTCCTTTAATTGGAAAGGGCTGAACTGTGGTGACCTCAGGACCATGGGAAAAAGTCAGTGATGACCATCCAGGTTGAAAACTAGCCCTCAGACATAGATTACGGCATGGGACAGAACGACAGACAGTTATAGTATATTGTAGTTTTTTTAGTTTTATTACAGGAGATCGAGGGCTTTGGTGGAATTAGTCAAGGTCGTAAGAATGGTTTAATTGAGATTAATAAAGGATTCTGTGTCATTTTTTTCAAATAAAGGTCTTTATTCTGGCTGTGTCTTTATTTGCCATATAACTATAGGATTAGCAATGAAGAGGTGTCTTATAGAATGATTTGTTTTAAAATTGCATTTTTTTTTACATTTTTGTCAAATTTCTGATTTTTTTTAAATAAACACAAAACGTATCAACCTAAATTTACCATTATCATAAAGTATAATGTGTCACACAAAAAAACAATCTCCAAACCAACGGGATATGTTTGAGAGTTCCAGAGTTATTACTCTGGAGATACTGGTCAGATTTAAAACATTTGGCCCTGTCACTAAGGGGTTAAAACTGTTACTGTTGGCCATAATAGATTATGGAGGACCATGCAGAATTCAGTTTATGGCATGGAGGACCATGTGGAGTACAGTTTATTGCATGAAGACCCATAGGGGTGCATTATAGTGTACGGAGGACCATGGGGAGTGCATTATACTATCTGGAGGATTATGGGGTTGTATTGCCACATTTTTAACACTAAGGTTCGGATATGGCTTTAAAGAAGGCTACTACTTGCGATATAACGCAATTTTATTTCAAAGTACAAAACCTCTTTCCGACGTTGGGAACACAGTGGGGGAAAAAGTAGTCAGCCACCAATTGTGCAAGTTCTCCCACTTAAAAAGATGAGAGAGGCCTGTAATTGACATCATAGGAAGATTTATTTTGCAAATTATGGTGGAAAATAAGTATTTGGTCATTAACAAAAGTTCATCTCAATATTTTGTTATATATCCTTTGTTGGCAATGACAGAGGTCAAACGTTTTCTGTAAGTCTTCACAAGGTTGACACACACTGTTGGTGGTATGTTGGCCCATTCCTCCATGCAGATCTCCTCTTGAGCAGTGATGTTTTGGGCCTGTCGCTGGGCAACATGGACTTTCAACTCCCTCCAAAGGTTTTCTATGGGGTTGAGATCTGGAGACTGGCTAGGCCACTCCAGGACCTTCATGTGCTTCTTACGAAGCCACTCCTTCGTTGCCCTGGCGGTGTGCTTGGGATCATTATCATGCTGAAAGACCCATCCACGTTTCATCTTCAATGCCCTTGCTGATGGAAGGAGGTTTGCACTCAAAATCTCACGATACATGGCCACATTCATTCTTTCATGCACACGGATCAGTCGTCCTGGTCTCTTTGTAGTGAAACAGCCTCAAAGCATGATGTTTCCACCACCTTGCTTCACAGAGGTAAGGTGTTCTTTGGATGCAACTCAGCATTCTGTATCCTCCAAACACGATGAGTTTTGTTTCCACCAAACAGTTTTACTTTGGTTTCATCAGACCATAGGACATTCTCCCAATACTCTTCTGGATAATTCAAATGCTCTCTAGCAAACTTCAGACGGGCCCGGACATGTACTGGCTTAAGCAAGGGGACACGTCTAGAACTGCAGGATCTGAGTCCCTGGTGGTGTAGTGTGCTACTGATGGTAGCCTTTATTACTGCGGTCCCAGTTCTATGCAGGTCAATCACTAGGTCCCCCCTGTGTGGTTCTGGGATTTTTACTCACCATTCTTGTGATCATTTTGACCCCACGGGGTGAGATCTTGCGTGGAGCCCCAGATCGAGGGAGATTATCAGTGGTCTTATATGTCTTCCATTTTCTTATTATTGCTCCCACAGTTGATTTCATCACACCATGCTGCTTGCCTATTGCAGATTCAGTGTTCCCAGCCTGATGCAGGGCTGCAATTTTGTTTCTAGTGTCCTTCCACAGCTCTTTGGTCTTCACCATAGTGGAATTGGAGGGTGACTGTTTGCGGTTATGGACAGGTGTCTTTTATACTTATAACAAGTTCAAACAGGTGCCATTACTACGGGTAATGAGTGGAGGACAGAGGAGCCTCTTAAAGAAGAAGTTACAGGTCTGTGAGAGACAGAAATCCTGCATGTTTTTAGGTGACCAAATACTTATTTTCTCACCATAATTTGAAAAATAAATCTTGCCAAATCAGACAAGGGGATTTTATGGATTTGTTTTCTCAATATTAACTCTCATAGTTGTGGTCTACCTGTGATGTAAATTACAGACCTCTCTCATCTTTTTAACTGGGAGAACCTGCACAATTGGTGGCTGACTACATCCTTTTTTTCCCCACTATAATAGTATGCCCACGTCGGACTCCCTCCCTGTGATGTGGGCTCTGGCGGTGAGCCCACATCTTTCCTGGCACATGTCAGCTGTTTTGAACATGTGCCCAGAAGAGCTGTGGGTGTGGAATCGCAATCCTCCCGCGGCTATTAACCCCTTAAATGCCGCTATCAAACGCTGACAGTGGCATTTAACATGCATTTCCGGCAATCGCGCCGGAAATCATGGTCACATGATCGCGGGTCACCAATGGGTTGGCATGAGAACCAGAGGTCTCCTGGAGACCTCAATTGTAGTCACTGCCAGATTGCTATTAGCGCCACCCAGTGGTCGGCGCTCATAGCAAGTGAGGTATTCTGTTACATGCAGGCGATCTGATCATCGCCTGCAAGTAGCAGAGCCAATCGGGTTATGCGAGCTTCTTGTCACCCATAAAGACTATTGAAGCATGCCGAAAGTGAAAACAACATGTTTTTAAAAATATAAATGTTCAAATCACCCCTCTTTTGCCCCATTCAAAATAAAACAATAAAAAAAGCAAATATACAATATTTGGTATCGCCGAGTTCAGAATCGCCCGATCAATAAAAAAAAGGATTAACGTGGTTGCTAAACAACGTAGTGAGAAAAAAAAGTCAAAAAGCCAGAATTACGTTTTTTTGGTTGCTGCAACATTGCATTAAAATGCAATAACGGCCGATCAAAAAATCATATCTACACCAAAATGGTATCATTAAAAATGCCAGCTCGGCCTGCAAAAAATAAGCCCTCACCCAACAAGAGATCATGAAAAATGGAGAGACTACATGTATCAGAAAATGGCGCATTTTTCTTTTTTTTTTTTACAAAGTTTGGAATTTTTTTTCACCACTTAGATTAATATGAACCTAGACATGTTTGGTGTTTATGAACTCGTAATGACCTGGAGAATCATAATGGCAGGTCAGTTTTAGCATTTAGTGAAACTAGTAAAAAAGCAAAACAAAAAACAAGTGTGGGATTGCACTTTTTTTTGCAATTTCATCGCACTTTGAATTTTATTCCCGTTTTCCAGTACATGATATGTTAATACCAATGGCCTAATTCAAAAATACAATGCGTCCCGCAAAAAACAAGCCATCACATGGCCATATTGACGGAAAAATAAAAAAAGTTATGGCTCTGGGAAGAAGGGTAGCAAAAAACGAAAACGCAAAACCGAAAATACCTCCGGTCATGAAGGGGTTATAAAGGAATGGTATGATTGCATACACTTTTGTATATTTTAACATACAAAGGTTAATTACATATAAAGATTAACCACATATAAAGATTAACTAGAAATACTCACATCATCACCAAGGAGCTTCAACATCACACTCATCATCTGTCTGGAATATCAGAGAAGCAAGCACCAACACAGAGAATCTCTGGGAAATTCACAACACAGCCTGGGCGTCCCCACTTATGCAGGTATCACAACACTGTACATGTATAAGTACATGTACCCAACTTTCTGCTCAGGGGTGCATTATATTGTATGGAGGACCATGGGGAGTGCATTATACTGTATGGAGGATTATGGGCCCATTATACTATATGAAGAACTATATGGGGACCAGTATACTATATGGAAGGCTATGTGGGGCAATTATAATATTTGAAGGGCTATGTGAGGGAAATTAGACTGTATACAAGCAATTATACAGCATGAAGGTTTGTGTGAGGGGCCATTATACTGTTTGGAGTGCTAGTGCAAGCCATTATACAGTGTGGAGAGGTGTGGGGCCATTATACTGTGTGTAGGACCACCATACTGCGTGGAGGGCTGTGTGGGAGGTCACAGTTGGGGATCATAATGTGTTGGGGTCATAATACTTTGCCTTGGGAGTTGGGGTGGGTACAGTTGGGTCATTATACTGTGCATGTAGAGGTTAATGTGGAGGACTTCACCATGGGGGGGATCATACTGTGTTTCAGGGCATCATAATTTATGGGGGCAATAAAAGAGAAATCTTCGACTTCAGCAGGAGGAACATTTCTATTTAAAGGCTGCTGTAAAGTTGTGAGATATGCTCTTCTGTGACCCCATCAATTATTTATTTGTATTTATTTTTTGGGGGGAGGGCCTAATTAGAACTTTTGCTATGGGACCCCATGATTTCTGTGTACACTTCTATATATAGTAGTACCATTCTGGAGTGTAAAGACAACTAGATCTGTTTTCAGATGGAAAGTTCTTCTTGCCCACAATAGCCACATGCCAGGTGGCTATAGCACAGTGGGAAAAACTTAGTAAATCCTGGAGGTGTAGAATGATTTCTGTGAAATAGTTTTTTGTCTCATATTTAGCCTCACTTGTCCTTTTTGTCTTTTTTCCATGGCAGGTGCACGGGAAGAAGAAAATTACTGCTGATGTTTATCTATGTAAAATGTGTTGACACCACAAGATCAAAATCAACACCTTAGGACGACACTATTTAATGACTGAAGAGACGGCAGAGATATATAGATAAGAAAGAAAGAGAAACACGTGGATCGTGAGAAATATGTCTGTATACAGGCTGCACGGTGTAATAATGTGTAAATAGTACTATAGTAGTCATATTCCTGTATATAGGGGCACAGTATTATAGTATTTATATTCTTGGACATGGGGCAGGTTTATAGTACCGTATATACTCGAGTATAAGCCGAGATTTTCAGCCCATTTTTTGGGGCTGAAAGTCCCCCTCTCGGGTTATACTCGAGTCATACCTGGGGGTCGGCAGGGAAGGGGGAGCGGGGGCTGTCTAATTATACTCACCTACTGCTGGCGCGGTCCCTGCACGTCCCTGCTTCTTCCAGCGCTGCAGATTCTTCCTGTACTGAGTGGTCACATGGTACCGCTCATTACAGTAATGAATATGCGGCTACACCTCCCATAGAGGTGGAGCCGCATATTCATTACTGTAATGAGTGGTCAGCTCAATACAGGAAGAAGATGCAGCGCTGGAAGAAGCAGGGACTGCACCGCACCAGCAGTAGGTGAGTATACGGGGAGGGGAGCGCTGCGCTGCACGATATTTACCGCTCCTCGTTCTGGTGCGGCTTCGTCTTCATCGTCCTCTGGCTGTGACGCTCAGGTCAGAGGGCGCAGTGACGTAGTCAGTGCGCGCCCTCTGCTGAACGTCAGTACTGAAGACGGAGCCGCACGAGGAGCAGGTAAATGTTGAAAGTGCCGGGGGTCCTGAGCGAAGAGAGGTGAGTATGTGATTTTTTTTTTTTTATCGCAGCAAAAGCATATGGGGCAAGTGACTGTATGGAGCATCTTATGGGGCCATAACGCTTGTGCAGCACTATAATGGGGCAAGTGACTGTAGGGAGCATCTTCTGGGGTCATAACGCTTGTGCAGCATTATAATGGGGCAAGTGACTGTACGGAGCATCTTATGGGGCCATAACGCTTGTGCAGCACTATAAGGGGCAAGTGACTGTATGGAGCTTCTTATGGGGCCATAACACTTGTGCAGCACTATAATGGGGCAAGTGACTGTACGGAGCATCTTATGGGGCCATAACGCTTGTGCAGCACTATAAGGGGCAAATGACTGTATGGAGCATCTTATGGGGCCATAACGCTTGTGCAGCACTATAATGGGGCAAGTTACTGTACGGAGCATCTTATGGGGCCATAACGCTTGTGCAGCACTATAAGGGGCAAGTAACTGTACGGAATATCTTATGGGGCCATAACGCTTGTGCAGCATTATATGGGGCAAGTGACTGTATGGAGCATCTTATGGGGCCATAACGTTTGTGCAGCACTATATGGGGCAAGTGACTGTATGGAGCATCTTATAGGGCCATAACGCTTGTGCAGCACTATAATGGGGCAAGTGACTGTACGGAGCATCTTATGGGGTCATAACGCTTGTGTAGCACTATATGGGGCAAGTAACTGTATGGATGATCTTATGGGGCTATAACGTTTGTGCAGCATTATATGGGGAAAGTGTCTGTATGGGACATCTTATGGGGCCATAACGTTTGTGCAGCACTATATAGGGCAAATATCTCTATGGAGCATCTTATGGGGCCCTTATTACCCTTTATGCAGGATTATATGGGGCATATTTTAATATGGAGCATCTAATGGGGCCCATCAAACTTTATGGAGCATTATATGGGGCTCCTGATTCAATATGGATATTCAAAAACACTTAACCTACTGATGTCTCAATTAATTTAACTTTTATTGGTATCTATTTTTACTTTTGAAATTTACCGGTAGCTGCTGCATTTTCCACCCTAGGCTTATACTCAAGTCATTAAGTTTTCCCAGTTTTTTGTGGCAAAATTAGGGGGGTCGGCTTATACTCGGGTCGGCTTATACTCGAGTATATATACGGTAGTTATATTCTTGTACATAGGTAGCCGGATTATTGTAATTACAGTGCCTTGCGAAAGTATTCGGCTCCCTGGAACTTTTCAACCTTTTCCCACAGATCATGCTTCAAACATAAAGATACCAATTGTAAATTTATGGTGAAGAATCAATAACAAGTGGAACACAATTGTGAAGTTGAACGAAATTCATTGGTTATTTTAAATTTTTGTGGAAATTTAAAAACTGAAAAGGGTGGCGTGCAATATTATTCGCCCCCTTTACTTTCAGTGCAGCAAACTCACTCCAGAAGTTCATTGTGGATCTCTGAATGATCCAATGTTGTCCTAAATGCCTAATGATGATAAATACAATCCACCTGTGTGTAATCAAGTCTCCGTATAAATGCACCTGCTCTGTGATAGTCTCAGGGTTCTGTTTAAAGCACAGAGAGCATCATGAAGACCAAGGAACACAACAGGCAGGTCCGTGATACTGTTGTGGAGAAGTGTAAAGCTGGATTTGGATACAAAATGATTTCCAAAACTTTAAACATCCCAAGGAGCACTGTGCAAGCGATCATATTGAAGTGGAATGAGTATCATACCACTGCAAATCTACCAAGACCCGGACGTCCCTATAAACTTTCATCTCAAACAAGGAGAAGACTGATCAGAGATGCAGGTGAGGCCCATGATCACTCTGGATGAACTGCAGAGATCTACAGCTGAGGTGGGACAGTCTTTCCATAGGACAACCATCAGTCGTACACTGCACAAATCTGGTCTTTGTGGAAGAGTGGCAAGAAGAAAGCCATTTCTCAAAGATATGCATAAAATGTATTGTTTAAAGTTTGCAACAAGGGCATGTCCTAACTGGCCATGTGAGTGGACGCACAGAAGAGCGCTCCCGCTACTGAACTTCTAAAAATCCTGTGCAGACGCCGCTGACTGGACTTATCTGCTGCATACCGGCTGACTGAAGGTCTGGGGAGCAAAGCGGTGCTGAGCAGTGGACCAGACACCGGAGGAAATGACAAGACGGCGGCAGAGGGACGCGGGAGCCGGCGATGCAGGAGCCAGCCAAGATGGCGCCGAGGCCAGAGAAGACGCTGACAAAGGGAGGCAGAAAAGGCTGCAATTGATGACCTGAGGACAGCGGAGGACGAGATGGTAATAATGGGAACTCCTAAGGCTGGGAACAGATTAAAAGCAGCTCAAAATCATATGGAGAACATTCTGTTGGGAAGGGCTGAAAGGAAGCGGGAATTTCAGAGGCTGACTTATTACCAGGAGGGTGAAACTGTTGGTCACATGCTGTTGCTGGTGGCTTCTGCCCAGAGGAGTACTTCGTTTGTCCATTCGCTGGTTTCTGGGAGTGGTACTAGAGCAGGGATCCCCAACCTGTAGCTCGGGAGCCACATGTGGCTCGCGGTCCCATGAATTGTGGCTCGCGGTTGTCTGCCAGCTTGGTGCATTATCTCCATATCTAGCAAACAGGTATGAAGAGCACATTTGAAAATGGTGAATTTTGTGAGCAGCTCTACACGAAACAGCAGATCTGCATGCACATATACTCGTCTTAGGGGTTTAGAGATAATTTAAGTATGGTTCGCTGGAGACTGGATGACAAACCTGTCAGCGAAGGTTTTTGAAGCTTGATGTGACAGTGTTTTGCGAGTGCTTTATAGGAGAATACTAAATGGGGGTATTGTGGGATCCCCTGGATCTTAATATATTTCTTTGGGATGATTTTTGTGGAAAAGCTTTGGTTAACATTATGTCTGTTACGGGGGCTTTGGTTGCCACTATTGCGAGGGGGGTGGGAACTGAATGTGGCTCATGACCCTCTCTCAGAGCTGAATGTGGCTCTCAAGGTCAGAAACGTTGGGGACCTCTGTACTAGAGCCTGCTAAACCTCTGAGATTTTGAAGGTCTTCACGGACTTTTACGCGGACCTATATTCCTCTCAGGTGGATGCATCGGCAGGATTCACAGTGGCTTTCCTTGAGAAACTGAGGTTGCCGAGGTTGAGTGACGCAGACAGAGAAGGCTTGAAGGCTCCTATCACGGAGGAGGAACTGGGTCGGGCATTTCAGTCTCTGGCTAATGGGAAGGCGCCTAGAGTGGATGGGTTATCCGCTGAAATGTATAAAAATATGGGGGAGGTGTTAGTTCCCAGATTAGAGGCGGTTCTAGATGAGGCTAAGTGTAGAGGGTATCTGCCAGCCTCTATGAGAGAAGCCATAATAGTGGTAATTCCAAAGGAGGATAAAGATTTGGGGCAACCTGAGTCATATCGGCCAATATCTTTGCTCACTATGGATGTCAAGCTTCTGGCCAAGGTGTTAGCGACTCGTTTGACGAGTGTCATCTCTAACCTGGTGCACCCAGATCAGTCTGGCTTTATGCCTGACAGATCTACGGCGGTCAACCTGCGGAGGCTGTATATGAATTTGCAGCTTAGGTCCGACAACTGTGGCCAGAGAGTTATCGCATCCTTAGATGCCCATAAGGCATTTGACAGTGTGGAATGGGGATATCTCTGGCAGGTGCTGCAGTGCGTGGGGTTTGGCTCGCAGTTTGTGTCCTGGATTCGGCTGTTGTATTCACAGCCGGTGGCTAGAGTCAGAGTGAATGGGGAGTTTTCTCAGTCTATAAAACTAGCTAGAGGGACAAGACAGGGGTGTCCGCTCTCTCCGCTTTTATTTGCTCTGGCTGTGGAACAATTGGCCGCCAAAATTCGACAGTCTGAGGACGTGTCTGGGTTTAAATATGGGATAATTGAAGAGAAGGTAGCGCTATACGTGGATGATATTCTACTGTTTCTGGCTGACCTGGCCGCTTCCTTGAGGGGTGCCATTGGGCTTATTGAAATATTTGGCTCTTTGTCGGGACTGCCGATAAATTTTTAGTAAGTCAATTCTGTTTAAAGTGGATGACATGGGGAGGATGGGAATGAGCTTCTGGAGGATGGGCGACTTAAGGTAACATAGTAACATACATAGTAACATAGTTAGTAAGGCCGAAAAAAGACATTTGTCCATCCAGTTCAGCCTATATTCCATCATAATAAATCCCCAGATCTACTTCCTTCTACAGAACCTAATAATTGTATGATACAATATTGTTCTGCTCCAGGAAGACATCCAGGCCTCTCTTGAGGTGGTAAATCAATTTAAATATTTGGGGATATGGATCTCTGTGCCAGTTACGGACTTCCTACATAGGAATCTGACTCCGGTTTTAGGTGTTCTTAAGGCAAAGGTGGATGTTTGGATTAAGTTACATTTATCTGTGGTGGGCAGGGTTAATCTCATCAAAATGATTTTGATCCTGAAAATATTATATGTTCTTCACAATGCGTCGGTTTGGATACCGCACGGGAAATTTAGGCAGATTAATTCCCTGTTCAAGAGTCTGGTATGGGGGAGACAATATCCACGTATCAGACTGGAGACGCTTCAGCGACCCAAGGAAGGTGGTGGTTTGGCTCTGCCCAACCCTGAAGTTTATTTTCTTGCAGCCCAGAGTCAGCATTTAAAGGGCTGGGCGCATGAGGGGTCGTCCAGTGCGGTACAGCATTTGATGGAAAAGGTGACGAAAAGAAGTCCAGTAATACAGTGTCTGGAAGATGGTTCCCTGGGGGCATTGGGGAAATTGTATCCAACTATATTTTTGATATGTAAGCTGTGGGGTAGATTGAAACAAATTCGTGGGATTACGGGTCTGACCAGGTTCTCCCCGTTATGGCATAATAATAATTTACCGGAGTTTGTGGCACTGGGGGTACTCCCAGAGTGGCAGGCCAAGGGAATTCAGTATGTGTATCAAATAATAGAGCAGCGAGAGCTGAAATCCTTTTCCCAATTGCAGGTGGAGTTTGGTCTCAGGCCCTCAGGGTAATATCAGTATGTGCAGATGAGACACGCATTTGGAGCTCAAAACAGGGATGAATGTATTAGAATCCAAGGAGATATAGTGTTGGAATATGTGTGTGGTGAAGGGACTACGAGGGGGGTTATTTCCACCCTTTATAAGGATTTACTGCATACATACCTTTTGGGATTTCCGTTAAATGCGAGAGCTAAGTGGGAGAGGGATCTGTGCTGACTGGAGAATGAAACCTGGGAGTCGGTGCTGGAGTGGATTCCACGGCTGTCACTAAGCGAACCGTATAGGCTGTCACAGCTCTATATAATACACAGAGTTTACAAATATCCGGAAGTATTGTATAAAGCAGGTTTGCGTGCTGATTCTGAGTGCCCTAGGTGTAAGACTACAAATGCTGGAATATTTCATATGATGTGGATGTGTCTGAGACTGGCTGCTTTTTGGTTGATGGTTTTGAGTCGTGTGGAAGGAGCGTATAGATGCACGGTTCCAAGGGACCTGATGGTGCACGCATGTGGGGGTGCATGCAAGCATCCCAGAAGCAATGCATCCCTAAGATAAGCATCGAGATACAGCAGTTATTCCATGGCACAGAACTAACATCCATCTTCTCTCTTCACACAGATATAAACTCTCTCTGCTTTCTGTCTCCTGCAATACATTCAAATGGTGCAACTTCCTACCTCTGATAGCTGTCTCATCTGCTGCAATAGACTCTAATGGTATAAACTCCCTTTGCTTGCTGTGTGCTGTCTGTCATCAGCCACGCTACCATCTAGCAACATATTTTAATGTGCCTGCTTAATGATTAGTACAATTCATTGGTTGCATTGTACGATTTACTCACTGTTTGATGTATATCCATGACTGTGGCCACTCTAGATACTATCAGGTGGAAGGTGTTAAGGTACCGTCACACTAGACGATATCGCTAGCGATCCGTGACGTTGCAGCGTCCTCGCTAGCGATATCGTCCAGTGTGACAGGCAGCAGCGATCAGGCCCCTGCTGTGCTGTCGCTGGTCGGGGAAGAAAGTCCAGAACTTTGTTTCGTCGCTGGACTCCCCGCAGACATCGCTGAATCGGTGTGTGTGACACCGATTCAGCGATGTCTTCGCTGGTAACCAGGGTAAACATCGGGTAACTAAGCGCAGGGCCGCGCTTAGTAACCCGATGTTTACCCTGGTTACCATCGTTAAAGTAAAAAAAACAAACGCTACATACTTACCTACCGCTGTCTGTCCCCGGCGCTGTGCTTCTCTGCTCTGGCTGTGAGCACAGCGGCCGGAAAGCAGAGCGGTGACGTCACCACTCTGCTTTCCGGCTGCCCGGCGCTCACAGCCAGAGCAGAGAAGCACAGCGCCGGGGACAGACAGCGGTAGGTAAGTATGTAGCGTTTGTTTTTTTTACTTTAACGATGGTAACCAGGGTAAACATCGGGTTACTAAGCGCGGCCCTGCGCTTAGTTACCCGATGTTTACCCTGGTTACCGGGGACCTCGGGATCGTTGGTCGCTGGAGAGCTGTCTGTGTGACAGCTCTCCAGCGACCAAACAGCGACGCTGCAGCGATCCGGATCGTTGTCGGTATCGCTGCAGCGTCGCTTAGTGTGACGGTACCTTTATAGCATGTTGCCAGCCACAATGTGTTTGATCATTTAACCACCCCCTGGTGTGCTGGCCCCAGCTGCCAAATTATCCCCACCCTGGTCCCACAATCCATCTCTTCTGACCCAGCAGTCTGGACTATAAATTTAGAACCATCCCTAGGGGTGCACGCAAGCGTCCCAGAAGCAAAGCGTAACGAAGATAAGCGTCGTTATACAGCAGTTATTCCATGGCAGTTAGTCAGGGCAGGAGTCAGGTAACCAACACTCTGCTCTCCCTTTTGTTCATGTACTTTATTCCTATCCTCCGATGTTCCCTTGCAATCCACATTCACCGCCCAATACCCCCTCCATCACGACTCATATACATCAGCTCCTCTCTCCTTCCCTCTCCCATGTACAGCTCCCATGCACTTCTCACCTTCCTGAAAAACCTCAGCCCATCTTGCCCAAGCACACTGCACAAAAAAACTTCATACAATTCCAAAAACTACTTGCTTTTTATCTTCCTACTCGTACTGATTTCAGGGGACATCTCCCCCAACCCTGGTCCACCATCCCCCAACCTCAACCCCTATCCTACCTCACAACGAAACCTTACTAATCTTACTAATATTATTTGCACTCCTTCATTGCCATCTTCTTTTAATTGTGCCCTTTGGAATCCATGGTCTGTATGTAACAAGCGTCCTTTCCTGCACAACTACTTTCTGAAAAACTCTCTTAGGCTACTTTCACACATTAGGTTTTTGTCGTCAGGCACAATCCAGCGAGTTTTGAAAAAAACGGATCCATTTTTGTCCGCCGGATACTTTTATTTCTCATAGCGTTGTATTAACGCTGGATTCTGCCTGATGCACTTTCACGTTCATCTCCCCAGCTCAATCACTCTCATTCCCTTCTTTTGAGGTCCACACCATCAGGCTCTTTCGTCCCCTCTCCCCCAGAGTAGCGGTCATATACCGGCCCCCAGGCTTACCCACCCACTTCCTGGACCATTTCTCTGCCTGGCTGCCGCACTTCGTGTCCTCAGAACTACCAACCCTTATCCTGGGAGACTCCAACATCCCCATTAACAGCCTCAATTCCACATCTGCAACCCAGCTTCTATCACTAACCACTTCTCTAGGCCTCTCACAGCTCTCAACCTCTAAAACACACAAAGACGGTAACACCCTTGACCTGGTCTTTGTCCTGGCTCTGTTCAATCTCCTACCTAGATAACTCACCACTTCCCCTCTCTGACCACAACATTCTGTCCTTCACACTCACAATTCCTCGCCCACCCCAGCACTCTCCTACGTACCACACATTCTGAAATCTACATGCTATTAACCCTCACACACTTTCAGGCTCCCTACACTCATCATTGTCCCCAATCTCCTCTTTTTCCTGTCCTGATCTGGCTGTACATCACTTCAATGACACTCTTAGGCCGGAGTCACACTACAGTGAGATACGGCCGAGTCACACAGGTCAAAAACAAGCTGTGGCATCGGCACTCCGGAGCGGAGCGTGCGGCTCCATGTATTGCTATGCGGCCGCACGCTCCGCTCTGGAGTGCCAGTGCCAGAGCTTGGTTTTAACCTACGAGACTCGGCCATATCTCGCTGTGTGTGATCCTGGCCTTAGAAGCACCCTTGACCAAATAGCTCCCCTCACCGTCAGAGCCTCCAAACACAGAGTAAAACAGCCCTGGCTCACATCGCAAACCCGATTTCTCCAGCGATGCTCTAGGTGTGCTGAACGCTTATGGAGGAAAACTCACACACCAGAAGACTTCATACACTTCAAATTTATGTTAAAAACCTATAACTCTGCCCTTCACCTCGCCAACCAGACTTAGGATTCTTTCACACTTCCGTCAGTACCTGGGCCGTCACCAGGCGTCGGCGCAACGTACAGATGGAAGCTTATGAAATTTGACGTGAGCAGTGGAAGCAGTGTTTCAACGCGTCCGCTGCTCATTGTAAAGTCCCAGGGAGGAGTGGGTGGAGTTCCGGCCAGACATGTGCATTAAAAAATGCAGGAGAGGACGTACGAAAAAACGTTCCCTTGTACGTTTTTTTGCAACAACGGCCCGCCAAATACCGACGCATCCAGTGCACGACGTATGGAACGTGCGTCGGTAATACAAGTCTATGTGAAAAAAACGCATCCTGCGGGCAACTTTGCAGGATGCGTTTTTTTCACAAAACAACGCATTGTCATGGTGCAAGATAAACAGAAATGTGAAAGTAGCCTTACTTAACCACTCTGATCTCCTCACTATCCATTAACCTCAATAAACTTTTTGACACCTTTCACTCCCTCCTCAGGCCAAAAGCACAAGCCCCTATCCCAGACATTTGTGCTGATGACCTGGCCTCCCACCTTATGGAGAAAATAGATAATATCCATCAGGAAATCCGCTAACAGACACTAAGTGCAGTGATGCCCATCCCTCCCTGCATCTCCCCTGGTTCACTCTCCACATTCGATCCCATCACAGAAGAAGAAGTCTCCAAGCTCCTCTCTTCTTCTCATCCGACTACTTGCACTACCGACCCCATTCCCTCACATCTCCTCCTGTCTCTCTCTCCAGTCGTCACAACTCACCTCACTACAATCTTTAATCTCTCCCTCTCCTCTAGTGGATGCTTTCCTGAAACGGAAAGTACTTGCAAGCAGCATAATACAAAGAATAGCAGGTTTACCCAGAATCCTTTGCAGTAGGCGGAGCTATGCAAATCATCTCTTTCCATCCCAGTCTAATCCACAGCGCTTGGATCCGCCAAGCGTGCAATGCTGCGGATTAGTTTCTAAATTTACACAGCCAACCAATTCCTACCTGTGGACACGTGTTTCGGGCTTTAGGCCCTCATCAGCACAGGGCTGGAATTGGGTGGCTGTATGGAGTGGGGCTCGGTGAGCAAGCGATACATACATGCTAGCCACCTTAGGGAGAGACCCAAGTTGGGCTAAATGTAGCGGGACGAAAGAGACCGAAAAGACCGAAAAGCCCTCTACTTGTATTTCCTTTAAGTAGAGGGCTTTTCGGTCTCTTTCGTCCCGCTACATTTAGCCCAACTTGGGTCTCTCCCTAAGGTGGCTAGCATGTATGTATCGCTTGCTCACCGAGCCCCACTCCATACAGCCAACCAATTCCAGCCCTGTGCTGATGAGGGCCTAAAGCCCGAAACACGTGTCCACAGGTAGGAATTGGTTGGCTGTGTAAATTTAGAAACTAATCCGCAGCATTGCACGCTTGGCGGATCCAAGCGCTGTGGATTAGACTGGGGTGGAAAGAGATGATTTGCATAGCTCCGCCTACTGCAAAGGATTCTGGGTAAACCTGCTATTCTTTGTATTATGCTGCTTGCAAGTACTTTCCGTTTCAGGAAAGCATCCACTATGTATTTCCTTTAAGTAGAGGGCTTTTCGGTCTCTTTCGTCCCGCTACATTTAGCCCAACTTGGGTCTCTCCCTAAGGTATCCCTCTCCTCTGGCATTTTCCCCTCCTCCTTCAAACACTCTATCATTACTCCATTACTAAAGAAACCCCCCCTCGACCCATCCTGCACAAACAACTACAGACTAGTCTCCAATCTCCCCTTCATCTCTAAACTCTTGGAGTGCCTGATCTACTCCCACCTTACCTGTTACCTTTCCACTCATTCCCTCCCAGACCCTTCACAGTCCAGTTTCCGCCCCCTACATTTGACAGAAACTGCACTAATCAAGGTGACCAATGACATTCTGACAGCAAAATGTAACGGTGACCACTCTCTGCTCATTCTTCTCGACCTTTCTGCAGCTTTCGACACTCTTGACCACCCTCTCCTACTCTCTAGGCTCCAGTCACTAGGCATTAAGGACATTGCTCTCTCCTGGTTCTCCTCCTATCTTTCTGACGGCTCCTTCTGTTCTTTTCTCTAGCTCCACTTCATCTCCTCTTCCTCTCACTGTCGGGGTATGTCAGGGCTCAGTCCTTGGCCCCCTTCTCTTCTCCCTCTACACGGCCCCAATTGGACAGACCATCAGCAGATTTGGCTTTCAGTACCATCTTTATGCTGATAACACACCACTATACACGTCATCCGCTGACCTTACCTCCGCTGTACTACAGAACGCCACTGTCTGTCTGTCTGCAGTCTCCAACATCATGTCCGCTCTCTATCTGAAACTCAACCTCTCCAAAACTGAACTTCTTCTGCTCCCGCCATCTACTAACCTCTCTAAATCTGACATTTCCCTCTCCATGGGAGGCACCATAATATCACCCCGGCAGCAGTCGCGCTGTCTGGGTGTTATGTTTGACTCCGATCTCTCCTTCACATCCCATATACAATCTCTTGCCCGCTTGTGCCGCTTACACCTAAAGAACATCTTTAGAATCCGCACTTTTCTCACCATCGAAATTACAAAAACCCTCACTGTCGCCCTGATCCACTCCCGCCTGGACTATTGTAACGCTCTATTAATTGGCCTCCCCCTTACTCGACTTTCTCCTCTCCATTCTATCCTTAATGCAGCAGCCAGGGTTGTCCATCTATCTAATCGGTATTCAGACGTGTCCTGTCCGCTCTTCGCCAGTCGTTACATTGGCTGCCCATTCATTATAAGATCCAATTCAAAGTACTTGTTCTCACCCACAAAGCTCTCCACAGTGCGGCACCCCCATACATCTCCTCCCTCATTTTGGTCTATCGGCCTAACAGACCACTGCGCTCTGTAAATGACTTTCCACTAACCTCTGCACTAATTCGTACCTCCCACTCCCGACTCCAATGTGCCAATCCTCTGGAATGTTCCACCCCAAGATATTAGGATCACTTGCACAGTTTTAGGCGCTCCATCAACACATTTTTCTTCAGAGCGGCCTATCACGTTTCCTAATCAAAGTAATTTTATGTTTGTGTGTGTGTGTGTGTAGCCCATTCACTATCTCCATTGTGAGGCTGTGGCCTCTGTTACAACTAGGGGGCGCTGTTTGTGCTCCCCAGAATGTGCCTGCAGACGGATGAAGTCCATAGGTGTGCATGGGAATCACGGATTTCCGATCCGGTCCTTCCATGTGGCTGAAGGCCACAGGTTTGTGTGTGTTAAAAGCCCTGCAGTAAGAGGTATGGGTGTGTCAGGTGTGTAAGGTGCACGTCACTGTCAATCTGGTGTGTGCTGGTGTGCAGAGTGCTGGCTGAGTGCATGGAGGCACAGGCCAGCGGAGCCAGCACCCAGGGCAGCTGAATAGCCTGGCACCCGCAGCGTACACAGCGATGCAAGTCGTCCATGGTACTGGTCTCGGATGTGGACAGTCCTGTACCCAGAGGTGGATGTCCTGTGCCCCAAGGAGTCGGATGTGGACAGTCTTGTGACCAGAGGTGAATGTACTGTGCCCGAAAGAGGACTAGCATGTTTAACGATTGCAAACAGGTGGATATAGTGCCCGGCTGCTATCCGGAGAATATCCTAGGCTCTGTACGGCTGTGTGAGTAAAGAGACTGTGATACAGCGATGCAGGACACCCACGAGAACTTGTCAGAGGAAGGCTGGCGTGTGTAGTGTCTGCAACATATGAGGCTGGGTGTATGGAGACTGTAATATGGCGTGCGGTCGCCCATGGAAACTGGACAAGAGAAGTCTGGCATGTTTAGGGACCGCAATCTAAAGCCATATGATTTGTATTGCTATGAACTGGTGTAAACTGAAAACTGATAATATACACTGAAGTTATATGCATTTATGTGAATGGAACTTTAATGCTGTGAAGAATCACATTAAGGCTGTGTGCACACGTTGCGGATTTTCGCTTATTTTGTGTTTTTTCACTATAAAAACGCTATAAAAATGCATAAAAAAACACATACATTATGCATCCCATCATTTAGAATGCATTCCGCAATTTTTGTGCACATGATGCGTTTTTTTTCCGCAAAAAAAGTATCGCGGTAAAAAACGCATCATGTTAATTTAATTTTTCGGATTTTTCATGTTTTTCCTGCTATTTAACCCCTTTACCCCAAGGATGGTTTGCACGTTAATGACCAGGCCAATTTTTACAATTCTGACCACTGTCCCTTTATGAGGTTATAACTCTGGAACGCTTCAACGGATCCTGATGATTCTGATATTGTTTTCTCGTGACATATTGTACTTCATGATAGTGGTAAAATTTCTCCGATAAGACTTGCATTTATTTGTGAAAAAAAACGGAAATTTGGCAAAAATTTTGAACATCTCGCAATTTTCCAACTTTGAATTTTTATGCCCTTAAATCACAGAGATATGTCACACAAAATACTTAATAAGTAACATTTTCCACATGTTTACTTTACATCAGCACCATTTTGAAATCAACATTTTTTTTGTTAGGGAGTTATAAGGGTTAAAAGTTGACCAGCAATTTCACCATTTTTTTTTAGGGACCACATCTTATTTGAAGTCATTTTGAGGGGTCTATATGATAGAAAATAACCAAGTGTGTCACCATTCTAAAAACTGCATCCCTCAAGGTGCTCAAAAACACATTCAATAAGTTTATTAACCCTTCAGGTGTTTCACAGGAATTTTTGGAATGTTTAAATAAAAATGAACATTTAACTTTTTTCACACAAAATTTGCTTCAGCTCCAATTTGTTTTATTTTACCAAGGGTAACAGGAGAAAATGGACCCCAAAAGTTGTTGTACAATTTGTCCTGAGTACGCCTATACCCCATATGTGGGGGTAAACCACTGTTTGGGCGCTTGGCAGAGCTCGGAAGGGAAGGAGCGCTATTTGACTTTTCAATGCAAAATTGACTGGAATTGAGATTGGACACCATGTTGCGTTTGGAGAGCCCCTGATGTGCTTAAACAGTGGAAACCCCCCACAAGTGACACCATATTGGAAACTAGACCCCCTAAGGAACTTATATAGATGTGTGGTGAGCACTTTGACCCATCAAGTGCTTCAAAGAAGTTTATAATGTGTTGTGAGAACTTTGAACCCCCAAATGTTTCACTACAGTTTATAACGCAGAGCCGTAAAAATAAAAAATCATATTTTTTCACAAAAATGATCTTTTCGCCTCCAATTTTTTATTTTCCCAAGGGTAAGAGAAGAAATTGGACCACAAAAGTTGTTGTGCGATTTGTCCTGAGCACGCTGATACCCCAAATGTGGGGGTAAACCACTGTTTGGGCGCATGGCAGAGCTCGGAAGGGAAGGAGTGTCGTTTGACTTTTCAATGCAAACTTGACTGGAATTGAGATATGATGCCATGTTGCGTTTGGAGAGCCACTGATGTGCCTAAACATTGAAACCCCCCACAAGTGGCACCATTTTAAAAAGTAGACCCCCTAAGGAACTTATCTAGATGTGTGGTGAGAACTTTGAACCCCCCAGGTGCTTTACAGAAGTTTATAATGCAGAACCGTAAAAATAAAAAATCATTTTTTTCCCACAAAAATGTTTTTTTAGCCCCCCAAATGATTATTTTCCCAAGGGTTACAAGAGAAGTTGTTGTCCAATTTGTCCTGAGTACGCTGATACCCCATATGTTGGGGAAAACCCCTGTTTGGGCACACGGGAGAGCTTGGAAGGGAAGGAGCACTGTTTTAGTTTTTCAAAGCAGAATTGGCTGGAATCGAGATCGGACGCCATGTCGCGTTTGGAGAGCCCCTGATGTGCCTAATCAGTGGAATCCCCCAATTCTAACTGAAATCCTAGCCCTACCCCAAGCCCTAGCCCTAATCCTAGCCCTAATCCTAGCCCTAATCCTAGCCCTAACCCTAGCCCTAACCCTAATGGGAAAATGGAAATAAATACATTTTTTAAATTTTATTATTTTTCCCTAACTAAGGGGATGATGAAGGGGGGGTTGATTTACTATTTATAGCAGGTTTTTTAGCGGATTTTTATGATTGGCAGCCGTTACACACTAAAAGACGCTTTTTATTGCAAAAAATAGTTTTTACGTCTCCACATCTTGAGAGCTATAATTTTTCCATATTTTGGTCCACAGAGTCATGTGAGGTCTTGTTTTTTGCGGGACGAGTTGACGTTTTTATTGGTAACATTTTCGGGCACGTGACATTTTTTGATCGCTTTTTATTCCAATTTTTGTAAGGCAGAATGACCAAAAACCAGCTATTCATTCATTTCTTTTTTTTTCTTGGGGGGGGGCGCTTATACCGTTCCACATTTGGTAAAATGGATAAAGCAGTTTTATTCTTCGGGTCAGTACGATTACAGCGATACCTCATTTATATCATTTTTTATGTTTTGGCGCTTTTATACGATAAAAACCATTGTATAGAAAAAATAATTATTTTTGCATCGCTTTATTCTGAGGACTATAACTTTTTTATTTTTTTCGCTGATGACGATGTATTGCGGCTCATTTTTGGCAGGACAAGATGACGTTTTCAGCGGTACCATGGCTATTTATATGCGTCTTGTTGATCGCGTGTTATTCCACTTTTTGTTCGGCAGTATGATAATAAAACGTTGTTTTTTGCCTCGTTTTTTTTTTTTTACTGCGTTCACTGAAGGGGTTAACTAGCGGGACAGTTATATAGATGGGGTCGTTACGGACGCGGTGATACTAAATATGTGTACTGTTATTGTTTTTTTTATTTATTTAGATAAAGAAATGTATTTATGGGAACAATATTTTTTTTTCTTTATTTAGGAATTTTATTTTTTGTTAACACATGTAAATATTTTTTTTTTTTACTTTATAACATTGCCCCGGGGGGGCATCATGTTATAGGGTCAGATCGCTGATCTGGCACTTAGCTGTACACTGTGTCAGATCAGCGATCTGACGTGCACTGCTCCTGGCTTACCAGCGCTTGCTCTGAGCAGGCGCTGGTAAGCCACCTCCCTGCAGGGCCCAGATGTAGCCCCGTGGCCATTTTGGATCCGGGGCCTGCAGGGATGAGACGCTCGGTACAAGGTGAGCACATTGCCTTGTACCGAGGGTCTCAGGGAAGCACGCAGGGAGCCCCTTCCCTGCGCGATGCTTCCCTGTACCGCCGGAACTCTGCGATCATCTTTGATCACAGTGTGCCGGGGGTTAATGTGCCAGGGGCGGTCAGGTGACCGCTCCTGGCACATAGTGAAGGATGTCAGCTGCGATAGTCAGCTGACACCCGGCTGCGATCGACCGCGCTCCCCCGTGAGCGCGGCCGATCGCATGTGATGTACTATCCCGTCGTTGGTCATACGGGCCCACCCCACCTCAATGGGATAGTACATCATATGTCAGAAAGGGGTTAATGCATTGGGAAGCTCCAGAAAAAAATGCGAAAAAAAGCATCAAAAACGCGTGAAAAATGCGAAAAAAATGCATGCGGATTTCTTGCAGAAAATGTCCGGTTTTCCTCAGGAAATTTTTGCAAGAAATCCTGAACCTGTGCACATAGCCTAAAAGGGACTTTTGTGTTTGAACTTTGTGGGTCAATGCCTCTTCACTATTTACGATGCTACTGCAGCCTTACACCCCCTATCCCCCACCCCCTGATGGCTGGATTATCATTGTAAATGCATAATTGCAAATACACACCTGTACTTTGTATCTCCTCCACTACATTGTTGATTGTAAGCTCTCACGAGTAGGGTCGTCTTATTTTGTTTTAATTATTGTATTGTTAACATTGTTACTTATGACTGTTGTGTTTGAAACTGTTAAACTGTAAAGTACTGCGGAATATGTTGGCGCTATATAAATAAAGATTATTATTATTATTATTATTCATGTGCGTAGGGTGCAATATTATAGTAGTTATATTCTTGTATAGGGGCCACTATTATAGTAGTTATATTCTTGTACATAGGAGCAGTAGTATAGTAGTTATATTCTTGAACATAGTGGCAGTATCATAATAGTTAGATTCCTGTATGTAGGGTGCAGTATTATAGTAGTTATATTCTTTTATAGGGGCCACTATTTTAGTAGTTATATTCTTGTACCTAGAAGCAGCATTATGGTAGTTATATTCTTGTACATAGGAGCAGTATTATAGTAGTTATATTCTTTTATAGGGGCAGCATTATAGTAGTTATATTCTTGTACATAGGAGGCAGTATTATAGTAGTTATATTCTTGTACATAGGGGCAGTATTATAGTAGTTATATTCTTGTACATAGGAGCAGCATTATGGTAGTTATATTCTTGTACATAGGGGCAGTATTATAGTAGCTATATTCTTGTACATAGGGGGCAGTATTATAGTAGTTATATTCTTGTACATAGGAGGCAGTATTATAGTAGTTATATTCTTGTACATAGGGGCAGTATTATAGTAGTTATATTCTTGTACATAGGAGCAGCATTATGGTAGTTATATTCTTGTACATAGGGGCAGTATTATAGTAGCTATATTCTTGTACATAAGGGCAGTATTATAGTAGTTATATTCTTGTACATAGGAGCAGCATTATGGTAGTTATATTCTTGTACATAGGGGCAGTATTATAGTAGCTATATTCTTGTACATAGGGGGCAGTATTATAGTAGTTATATTCTTGTACATAGGAGCAGCATTATGGTAGTTATATTCTTGTACATAGGGGCAGTATTATAGTAGCTATATTCTTGTACATAGGGGGCAGTATTATAGTAGTTATATTCTTGTACATAGGAGGCAGTATTATAGTAGTTATATTCTTGTACATAGGGGCAGTATTATAGTAGTTATATTCTTGTACATAGGAGCAGCATTATGGTAGTTATATTCTTGTACATAGGGGCAGTATTATAGTAGCTATATTCTTGTACATAAGGGCAGTATTATAGTAGTTGCATTCTTGTACATAGGGGCAATATTATAGTAGTTATATTTTTGTACATAGGAGCAGTATTATAGTGTGGTGTGCTATAATGCACTAAAAAGGATATACTAATAATGGCAGATGAGTAGGAGGACCACTAACCATGACATGAGCAGAGCTCAAGTGAGCCTAGTGTATAGGGTTCAGTGGTTATGTGTTTGCAGCTTCTGTGTTTCCTGCTGATATCTCATTTTTGGTTCCTCTTTCCTCGTGCAGTCTTGTGTACGGCCAGAGATGTTATGCCAACTTTTGAGTTTTACGGTAAGTCTTCTGTTAGTTTTCCTGACCCGCTGCTTTCTTTGTGACTTAGCTTTTAGCTTCTGGTCCCTATGTATTTATTGTGGTGGAGCATCTTCTGTATATGGATTTGTCTGTGTTTGTCCTGTCTAAGGGGATAGGTTAGATCTACTAGTAAAATAATGTTTATGGGCCTCAGGCCAATGGAGGTTCAAGCATGAGTAAATATACAGGACAATATAAGTTATGGTGTGTGCATGGCTGTGCACGCAGACTGTGCAGTTGAGATACTTTAGGGGAAGTTCTACCTTAGCCTCGCATTCTGTAAAACTGTATGTACAGTTGTGGCC
Organism: Ranitomeya imitator; assembly: GCF_032444005.1. NCBI lineage: Eukaryota > Metazoa > Chordata > Amphibia > Anura > Dendrobatidae > Ranitomeya > Ranitomeya imitator. The sequence continues at coordinate 446,192,508 of NC_091283.1, read as the reverse complement.
AAAAGTATTGACACCCCTGCAATTTTGTCAGATAATACTTATTTTCTTCCTGAAAATGATTGCAAACACAAATTCTTTGTTATTATTCTCTTCATTTAATTTGTCTTAAATGAAAAAGACTCAAAAAGAATTGTCCTAAAGCCAAATTGGATATAATTCCACACCAAACATAAAAAGGGGGTGGACAAAAATATTGGCACTGTTCAAAAAATCATGTGATTCTTTTCTAATTTGTGTAATTAACAGCACCTGTAACTTACCTGTGGCACCTAACAGGTGTTGGCAATAAGTAAATCACACTTGCAGCCAGTTGACATGGATTAAAGTTGACTCAACCTCTGTCCTGTGTCCTTGTGTGTACCACATTGAGCATGGAGAAAAGAAAGAGGACCAAAGAACTGTCTGAGGACTTGAGAAACCAAATTGTGAGGAAGCATGAGCAATCTCAAGGCTACAAGCCCATCTCCAAAGACCTGAATGTTCCTGTGTCTACCGTGCGCAGTGTCATCAAGAAGTTTAAAGCCCATGGCACTGTGGCTAACCTCCCTAGATGTGGACGGAAAAGAAAAATTGACAAGAGATTTCAACGCAAGACTGTGCGGATGTTGGATAAAGAACCTCGACTAACATCCAAACAAGTTCAAGCTGCCCTGCAGTCCGAGGGTACAACAGTGTCAACCCGTACTATCCATCGACGTCTGAATGAAAAGGGACTGTATGGTAGGAGACCCAGGAATACCCCACTTCTTACCCTGAGACATAAAAAAGCCAAGCTGGAGTTTGCCAAAACTTACCTGAAAAAGCCTAAAACGTTTTGGAAGAATGTTCTCTGGTCAGATGAGACAAAAGTAGAGCTTTTTGGGCAAAGGCATCAACATAGAGTTTACAGGAGAAAAAAAGAGGCATTCAAAGAAAAAAACACTGTCTCTACAGTCAAACATGGCGGAGGTTCCCTGATGCTTTGGGGTTGCTTTGCTGCCTCTGGCACTGGACTGCTTGACCGTGTGCATGGCATTATGAAGTCTGAAGACTACCAACAAATTTTGCAGCATAATGTAGAGCCCAGTTTGAGAAAGCTGGGTCTCCCTCAGAGGTCATGGGTCTTCCAGCAGGACAATGACCCAAAACACACTTCAAAAAGCACTAGAAAATGGTTTGAGAGAAAGCACTGGAGACTTATAAGGTGGCCATCAATGAGTCCAGACCTGAATCCCATAGAACACCTGTGGAGAGATCTAAAAATGGCAGTTTGGAGAAGGCACCCTTCAAATATCAGGGACCTGGAGCAGTTTGCCAAAGAAGAATGGTCTAAAATTCCAGCAGAGCATTGTAAGAAACTCATTGATGGTTACCGGAAGCGGTTGGTCGCAGTTATTTTGGCTAAAGGTTGTGCAACCAAGTATTAGGCTGAGGGTTCCAATACTTTTGTCTGGCCCATTTTTGGAGTTTTGTGTGAAATGATCAATGTTTTGCTTTTTGCTTCATTCTCTTTTGTGGTTTTTAATTTAAGACAAATTAAGTGAAGATAATAATACCAAAGAATTTGTGATTGCAATCATTTTCAGGAAGAAACTGAGTATTATCTGACAGAATTGCAGGGGTGTCAATACTTTTGGCCACAACTGTATGTACTATAGCTTCATGTATTTATTTGTTTAAAAAAGTTATATATATATATATATATATATATATATATATATATATATATATACATACACACAGTACAGATCAGAAGTTTGGACACACCTTCTCATTTAAAGATTTTTCTGTATTTTCTTGACTAGACTATGAAAATTGTAAATTCACACTGAAGGCATCAAAACTATGAATTAACACATGTGGAATTATATACTTAACAAAAAAGTGTGAAACAACTGAAAATATGTCTTATATTCTAGGTTCTTCAAAGTAGCCACCTTTTGCTTTGACTGCTTTGCACACACTTGGCATTCTCTTGATGAGCTTCAAGAGGTAGTCACCAGAAATGGTTTTCAATTCACAGGTGTGCCCTGTCAGGTTTAATAAGTGGAATTTCTTGCCTTATAAATGGGGTTGGGACCATCAGTTGTGTTGAGAAGAAGTCTGGTGGATACATAGCTGATAGTCCTACTGAATAGACTGTTAGAATTTGTATTATGGCAAGACAAAAGCAGCTAAGTAAAGAAAAACGAGTGGCTATCATTACTTTAAGAAATGAAGGTCGGTCAGTCCGAAAAATTGGGAAAACTTTGAAAGTGTCCCCAAGTGCAGTTGCAAAAACCATCAAGCGCTATAAAGAAACTGGCTCACATGAGGACTGCCCCAGGAAAGGAAGACCAAGAGTCATCTCTGCTTCTGAGGATAAGTTTATCCGAGTCACCAGCCTCAGAAATTGCAGGTTAACAGCAGCTCAGATTAGAGACCAGGTCAATGCCACACAGAGTTCTAGCAGCAGACACATCTCTACAACAACTGCTAAGAGGAGACTTTGTGCAGCAGGCCTTCATGGTAAAATAGCTGCTAGGAAACCACTGCTAAGGACAGGCAACAAGCAGAAGAGACTTGTTTGGGCTAAAGAACACAAGGAATGGACATTAGACCAGTGGAAATCTGTGCTTTGGCCTGATGAGTCCAAATTTGAGATCTTTGGTTCCAACCACCGTGTCTTTGTGTGATGCTGAAAAGGTAAACCGATGGACTCAACATGCCTGGTTCCCACAGTGAAGCATGGAGGAGGAGGTGTGATGGTGTGGGGGTGCTTTGCTGGTGACACTGTTGGGGATTTATTCAAAATTGAAGGCATACTGAACCAGCATTGGTACCACAGCATCTTGCAGCGGCATGCTATTCCATCCGGTTTGCGTTTAGTTGGACCATCATTTATTTTTCAACAGGACAATAACCTCAAACACACCTCCAGGCTGTGTAAGGGCTATTTGACCAAGAAGGAGAGTGATGGGGTGCTATGCCAGATGACCTGGCCTCCACAGTCACCAGACCTGAACCCAATCAAGATGGTTTGGAGTGAGCTGGACCGCAGAGTGAAGGCAAAAGGGCCAACAAGTGCTAAGCATCTCTGGGAACTCCTTCAAGATTGTTGGAAGACCATTCCCGGTGACTACCTCTTGAAGCTCATCAAGAGAATGTCAAGAGTGTGCAAAGCAGTCATCAAAGCAAAAGGTAGCTACTTTGAAGAACCTAGAATATAAGACATAATTTCAGTTGTTCCACACTTTTTTGTTAAGTATATAATTCCACATGTGTTAATTCATAGTTTTGATGCCTTCAGTGTGAATTTACAATTTTCATAGTCATGAAAATGCAGAAAAATCTTTAAATGAGAAGGTGTGTCCAAACATTTGGTCTGTACTGTATATGGAAACCATCAACAAGCAGGCTAATTACATTTTTTTATTGAAGTAGTCTTACCTTAAATTGTATTGCGTCCATATTTCTAACGATCCAGTTTATTACATGGGTGCTTTATATAAACAAAGAACTAGACTGAGGATCCTTTTACATGGACCAACTGGCGCCACAATATGACCGCCGCTCCATAATCATTTTACTGACATTTTCAAAATCACTGTAAATGATGTGCACTGAGCAATCTATTGTAGGTCTATACCACATCGCTTCATGCGCTTTGGCTGTCCTTTTTCTCGACAGTGCAGAACCTGTTTACTATGCACCAACAAGAATGATAATCTTTTAACCCTCCATCACATACAATATTCGGACTAACGAGTTCACATACAATGTGCCTGTCAGGCGCCTGCTGGAAAAATACCTATAATATCTAATGTTTGCAATTTCAGTGCTCTAAAAGTGATCAGTGACCTTCATAGGGATGTAATAAAAGAGACTACACATAATCAGTTGCAAAAAAAAACATTTACTTAACATAAAACTAATAACTATGAAATACAAACTTTTCAAAACTCCCGCCAAATAGTCCCCAGTTCGACTCTCTCAAAAAAATGTACAAAGAAAATTTTTGAACACAAACTTAATTTTAAGGTACCTTAAGTACTATTAAAAACATATTCAATCAGAAGTAGATGCTGAGGTTTCCCCAGAAAAGTCACACTTGCAGAGCAAATAGCAAGAATTACACACCATTTTTGCATGTGTCAGGCAAATTGCTTTATGACATTTGAGACATTCATAATTTGAAAGCCTTCTGGTTCCGCTTTCCGTTTGGCAGGTGGTGCATCTCCTTCTTTTGTGAGGTGGTGCAGATGGTGACTTTTCACCATCATCTTCTGGGCGGAACCTTTTGAGCTGAACTTGAAGGCGAGAGGGGATACCGATTGTTTTCACGCTTCTCCTGCGTAGCTCTCCAAGTACTAGTTCATGGGCCAATTTTTTCAGATACAATCGTCTACGGAGTGGTTCAAGCTTGTTTTCAAGATAAATTACTTGTGAATTTATACCACCCAAATTCAACATAGCAAAAAATATGACCATTGTTCCATTTAGCATTTTTATCTTTTCCAATATAATATGATCCAACTTCTTCATCCTCACCACTGTCACCATCTTGCTCTGTTTCAGAATCCAGGACACATTCTTCCACCTCATCATGAGAATCAATCTCACTTTCCTCTCCTAAATCCTCATTCAGTGTGAGGTCTCTATCATCTAACAGCATGTTTGTTACTTCCTCAACATCAAGTTATTTGGATAAATTGTACATTTTCCTCTCAATTTCAGCAGATAATCTGAAGCAAGAGAAGGAATATGTTAGGGAACTACTGTATATGCCTGAGCAGCACACTTTCTTTTATAAAATCTCCCTTATTTCTATGAAATATCCTCACATTTTGTGCTATACATTCATAAAACAAGCTAAATAAACTATTGTGATGAATAAAAACATAAAATACCAACCTTACTGAATGTGACGTATTCACATACAATGAGCCTGAGAGATCTGTGCAGCTATATCCTCTCCCCTGAAGCTCTGAAATCCAACTGTGATATCAGGTTTCACAGACCTTCAAGAGACAGGAGACTACCTGGAGGGAGGGGGTTTCCTCACAATCTGGTGAGGAAGGAGAAATGAAAGTAAAGGTACTGTCACACTAGACGATATCGCTAGCGATCCGTGACGTTGCAGCGTCCTCGCTAGCGATATCGTCCAGTGTGACAGGCAGCAGCGATCAGGCCCCTGCTGGGAGATCGCTGGTCGGGGAAGAAAGTCCAGAACTTTATTTCGTCGCTGGACTCCCCGTAGACATCGCTGAATCGGCGTGTGTGACACCGATTCAGCGATGTCTTCGCTGGTAACCAGGGTAAACATCGGGTAACTAAGCGCAGGGCCGCGCTTAGTAACCCGATGTTTACCCTGGTTACCATCCTAAAAGTAAAAAAACAAACACTACATACTTACCTACCGCTGTCTGTCCTCCAGCGCTGTGCTCTGCTCTCCTCCTGTACTGGCTGTGAGCGTCGGTCAGCCGGAAAGCAGAGCGGTGACGTCATCGCTCTGCTTTCTGGCTGCCCGGCGCTCACAGCCAGACCAGAGAAGCAGAGCGCCGAGGACAGACAGCGGAAGGTAAGTATGTAGCGTTTGTTTTTTTACTTTTTAGGATGGTAACCAGGGTAAACATCGGGTTACTAAGCGCGGCCCTGCGCTTAGTTACCCGATGTTTACCCTGGTTACCGGAGACCTCGGGATCGTTGGTCGCTGGAGAGCTGTCTGTGTGACAGCTCTCCAGCGACCAAACAGCGACGCTGCAGCGATCCGGATCGTTGTCGGTATCGCTGCAGCGTCGCTATGTGTGACGGTACCTTAAAAGAGAAGCGCCTGTCAGATCAGTTGTATGTGACGGAGGGTTAAGCAGCGCAAAATAACATTTCACCTGACGAACGAGCATTTTGCTCATTCATCAGGTGATCTGCAGCCTGTTCACACTGCAAGGTTGCTGTGAACATATTTTTTTAAGAACTCTCCTTTGCGATAGTCTTTCAGCAAAAATGCAGCTTAAAGCCCCCCATATACATTAGACGAGTGTTTCCCAAACTCCAGTCCTCCTGGCCCCCAACAGATCAGGTTTTCTGGATCTGTAGGGTTGGAGTTTGGGAAACATTGCATTAGACTAATGTTGGGCAAATTCGCTGATATTGATGGCATTTTGGACTGTCAACCGCATTGTCTTCCGTGGATAAACCATTGCCAGGGACTTGTTGGGTGTTGACTTTCTTATTTGGCACTTGGCCTAATGAGCACTTCGGTGTATGGGAGAGGTGGCCGAGATGGCTGCTGGTCAAATTATCATTCAGCCAGCAGGCATCTAATGTGTATGGCGACCTTAAGAGAGAATAGATTACATTGTACGATTTTTAGATAGTCTTGTGTTAATGTGGTTAAGGCAGGATATTACAGTAGTTTAGGCTCCCATTAGACCCCTAACGCTGTGGCCATATATCGTGATGGGCTAATTCTAAAGAAGGTCATGCAGCAATTGTCCATCATGGTGGTCTGAGTCTCGGCTTTGTGCTGCCAGCCTTTGCGTGTGGTATCACCCTAAGCCTGCAGGAAACCATTATGCATTTAAACCACCAAGCAAAACAAAAGAAGTATACAAGAACTGTCAGCAGCAGCTTGCTGATGGTCTCCACAATCAATATATGATTTTCTGCCTTCCAAAGTGAAAAAAAAAACGAGACTAAAAACCAAGTAAAAGGAGCAGAAAATAAAAAAAATGTTGACTCTACGCTAACATTACTGAGATGTGGAGCTTCAGTCAAAGCCGATGACATTAGGTCATATGTGGGATAAACCATTTTCGTCTATAGTATTTATAGAACATTTCCCTCCTGAAAAATATGTTTAAAGGTTCGTGTCTTGTTATATCTCATATCTGTGTTTATAAACATCGGTGACAAGCAATATGGTGGCCATTATGGCTCCCACAAATGAGGCTTCCAAGGGAAGCCATGGATGTTTAGGACCCTGGATAAACTGGGTAGCACTCCCTATGGTTGGTGTAGTTGTAGCCATAGATGCTCAGGACCTTGGATAATCTGGGTGACACTCCCTATGGTTGGTGTTGTAAGGGTAGCCATGGATGTTCAGGACCCTGGATAATCTGGGTGACACTCCCTATGGTTGGTGTAATGGCAGCCATGGATGTTTAGGACCTTAGATAATCTGGGTGACACTCCCTATGGTTTGTGTAAGGGTAGTCATAGATGTTCAGGACCTTGGATAATCTGGGTGACACTCCCTATGGTATGGTTGGTGTAATGGTAGCCATGGATGTTCAGGACCCTGGATAATCTGGGTGACACTCCCTATGGTTGGTGTAATGGTAGCCAGGGATGTTCAGGACCCTGGATTATCTGGGTGTCACTCCCTATGGTTGGTGTAAGGGTAGTCATGAATGGAAGGGCTCTGGATTATCTAGGTGACACTCCTTATGGTTGATGTAATGGTAGCCATTGATGTTCAGGACCCTGGATTATCTGGGTGACACTCCCTATGGTTTGTGTAATGGTAGCCATGGATGTTCAGGACCCTGGATTATCTGGGTGTCACTCCCTATGGTTGGTGTAAGGGTAGTCATGAATGGAAGGGCTCTGGATTATCTGGGTGACACTCCTTATGGTTGATGTAATGGTAGCCATTGATGTTCAGGACCCTGGATTATCTGGGTGACGCTCCCTATGGTTGGTGTAATGGCAGCCATGGATGTTTAGGACCTTAGATAATCTGGGTGACACTCCTTATGGTTGGTGTAATGTTAGCCATGGATGTTCAGGACCCTGGATAATCTGGGTGACAATTCCTATCGTTGGTGTAAGGGTAGCCATGAATGTTCAAGAACCTGGATAATCTTGGTGACACTCCCTATGGTTGGTGTAATGGTAGCCATAGATGTTCAGGACCCTGGATAATCTGGGTGACAATTCCTATGGTTGGTGTAATTTTAGCCATGGATGTTCAGGACCTTGGATAATCTGGGTGACACTCCCTATGGTTGGTGTAATGGTAGTCATGGATGTTCAGGACCCTGGATAATCTGGGTGACACTCCCTATGGTTGGTGTAATGGTAGCCATGGATGTTCAGGACCCAGGATAATCTGAGTGACAATTCCTATCGTTGGTGTAATGGTAGCTATGGATGTTCAGGACCCTGGATAATCTGGGTGACACTCCCTATGTTTGGTGTAAGGGTAGTTATGGATGTTCAGGACTCTGGATTATCTGGGTGACATTCCTTATGGTTGATGTACGGGTAGCCATGAATGTTCAGGACCCTAGATAAGCTTGGGGACACTCCCTATGGTTGGTGTAAGGGTAGCCATAGATGCTCAGGACCTTGGATAATCTGGGTGACACTCCCTATGGTTGGTGTAATGGCAGCCATGGATGTTTCGGACCTTAGATAATCTGGGTGACACTCCCTATGGTTGGTGTAATGGTAGCCATAGATGTTCAGGACCTTGGATAATCTGGGTGACACTCCCTATGGTTGGTGTAATGGTAGCCATGGATGTTCAGGACCCTGGATAATCTGGGTGACACTCCCTATGGTTGGTGTAATGGCAGCCGTGGATGTTTAGGACCTTAGATAATATGGGTGACACTCCCTATGGTTGGTGTAAGGGTAGCCATAAATGTTCAGGACCTTGGATAATCTGGGTGACACTCTCTATGGTTGGTGTAATGGTAGCCATGGATGTTCAGGACCTTGAATTATCTGGGTGACACTTCCTATGGTTGGTGTAATGGTAGCCATGGATGTTCAGGACCCTGGATTATCTGGATGACACTTCCTATGGTTGGTGTAATGGTAGCCATGGATGTTCAGGACCCTGGATTATCTGGGTGACCATTTTTATCGTTTGTGTAAGGGTAGCCATGAATGTTCGGGACCCTTGATAATCTGGGTGTCACTCCCTATGGTTGGTGTAAGGGTAGCCATGAATGGAAGGGCTCTGGATTATCTGGATGACACTCTCTATGGTTGATGTAATGGTAGCCATGGATGTTCAGGACCCTGGATTATCTGGGTGACATTCCTTATGGTTGATGTAAGGGTAGTCATGAATATTCAGGACCCTGGATTATCTGGGTGACACTCCCTATGTTCGGTGTAAGGGTAGCCATGGATGTTTGAGGCTCTGGATTAACTGGGTGACACTCCTTATGTTTGGTGTAATGGTGGCCATGGATGTTCAGGACCCTGGATTATCTGTGTGACACTCCCTTGGTTGGTGTAAGGGTAGCCATGGATGTTATGGACTGTGAATAAGTTCGTTCCCACTCTCGATGTTAGCTGTATTGGCAGCCATGACCGCTAAGGACTGCGATTAAGCTGGGTGACATTCCTTATTTTTCCCAGGATCAGATATACAGTTAAGTCCATATATATTTGGACAGAGACAACATTTTTCAAATTTTGGTTATAGACATTACCACAATGAATTTTAAACAAAACAATTCAGATGCAGTTGAAGTTCAGACTTTCAGCTTGCATTTGAGGTATCCACATTAAAATTGGATGAAGGGTTTAGGAGTTTCAGCTCCTTAACATGTGCCACCCTTCATTATGCCATTCTCAATTAAGCAGATAAAAGGCCTGGAGTTGATTTGAGGTATGGTGTTTTGCATTTGGAAGGTTTTGCTGTGAAGTAAACATGCGGTAAAGGAGCTCTCCATGCAGGTGAAACAAGCCATCCTTAAGCTGCGAAAACAGAGAAAACCCATCCGAGAAATTGCTACAATACTAGGAGTGGCAGAATCTACAGTTTGGTACATCCTGAGAAAGAAAGAAAGCACTGGTGAACTCATCAATGCAAAAAGACCTGGGCGCCCACGGAAGACAACAGTGGTGGATGATCGGAGAATAATCTCCATGGTGAAGAGAAACCCCTTCACAACAGCCAACCAAGTGACAACACTCTCCAGGAGGTCGGCGTATCAATATCCAAATCTACCATAAAGAGAAGACTGCATGAAAGTAAATACAGAGGGTTCACTGCACGGTGCAAGCCACTCATAAGCATCAAGAAGAAAAAGGCTAGACTGAACTTTGCTAAAAAACTTCTAAAAAAGCCAGCACAGTTCTGGAAGAACAATCTTTGGACAAATGAAACCAAGATCAACCTCTACCAGAATGATGGAAAGAGAAAAGTATGGCGAAGGCGTGGTACAGCTCATGATCCAAAGCATACCGCATCATCTGTAAAACATGGCGGAGGCAGTGTGATGGCTTGGGCATACATGGCTGCCAGTGGCACTGGGTCACTAGTGTTTATTGATGATGTGACACAGGACAGAAGCAGCTGAATGAATTCTGAGGTATTCAGAGACATAGTGTATGCTCAGATCCAGCCAAATGCAGCCAAACTACATACTACAGATGGACAATGACCCAAAACATAAAGCCAAAGCGACCCAGGAGTTTATTAAAGCAAACAAGTGGAATATTCTTGAATGGCCAAGTCAGTCACCTGATCTCAACCCAATTGAGCATGCATTTCACTTGTTAAAGACTAAACTTCAGACAGAAAGGCCCACAAACAAACAGCAACTGAAAACCACCGCAGTGAAGGCCTGGCAGAGCTTCAAAAAGGAGGAAACACAGCGTCTGGTGATGTCTATGAGTTCAAGACTTCAGGCAGTCATTGGCAACAAAGGGTTTTCAACCAAGTACTAGAAATGAACATTTTATTTCAAATGGTTGAATCTGTCCAATTACTTTTGGTCCCTTTAAAAACAGGGTGGCACATGTTAAGGAGCTGAAACTCCTAAACCCTTAATCCAATGTTAATGTGGATACCCTCAAATGAAAGCTGAAAGTCTGAACTTCAACTGCATCTGAATTGTTTTGTTTAAATTTAATTGTGATAATGTCTATAACCAAAATTAGAAAAATGTTGTCTCTGTCCAAATATATATGGACTTAACTGTATGACATAAGTAGTGCCATATTTCACATTGTTAGCCGGAGTATTACCACAGCAGCGCGTGTTACTTCATATAAGCAGCAGAATCCAACGTAAGGCAAACTGTGTTTAATATATGCAGCTTGAACTGGAACAAAATAAGAAAGCTTTGACAGTAACTACCGATATAATCTAGTCCATGTAACACATGTCTCTCTGTGAAGGAAACAGCAGCAGAATGATGCAATCAGTGAGAGTCCTCTGACCTTTTTGTACAAACTTTAACAATCACAGCATAGCTGACAAATGAACACTCATAGACATTCAATGCAGACTACAACAGGAATGGAGTTGTTGCATTTAAACTTATTCCAACACCCCCACTCAACAACTGCTTATCCTGTTAGTCCCATTGCAGTTCTGAATTCTTCAAACTTGGCTCTTGACAATGGCTTTGTCAAAACATCTGCTAACATCTTGTCAGATTCACAGTAAACAAACTTTAGAACTTCACGCTCTACTAAGTCACGCAAGTGATGATGTTTAACATCAATGTGCTTTGTTCTTGCACTTATCCTTTCACTGCTGGCGAGCTTGATACATCCTTGGTTGTCCTCATAGATAACAGTTGGTTCAGCTAGTGGTTTGCCGAATTCTTCCAAAAGTTGCTTCAACCAAATTAACTCTTGACTTGCATGAGCAGCTGATGTATATTCTGCTTCTGTAGAAGACAATGCAACTGACACTTGTTTTCTACTGGACCATGAGATTGAAGTGTGTCCTAACTTGAACAAGTAACCACTTGTTGATCTTCGATCACTTGAGTCTCCAGCCCAATCTGCATCTACATATCCTCTGAGAATTAGATCTCCTGATGCAGAAATCTTTAGACTTAACTCTTGGGTTGCCTTAAGATACTGAAGAAGTCTCTTAATTGCATTCCAATCTCTTTGGCGTGGCTTGCTTACACGTCGGCAGAGAATTCCCACTGTGGCTGAGATATCTGGACGGGTTGTGGTTGCTATGTATAGAAGTGCCCCCACTGCTTGTCTGTAACTGTCATTTGTGGGTAGCAGATCTTCTTCTCCTTCCAATTTTAGGTAAGATGGATCCATTGGAGTTGATATGCCTTTGGCTTCTGACATTCCAAACTGGTTTAGAACTGTGGAGATTTTAGAATTTTGATTAAGAAGAAAACTTCCATCTTCCTCTCTCTGGATTTGGATTCCCAAATAGTATGTCACATCTCCAAGGTCCTTGGTCTCGAAATGCTTGTTCAGAATTTGACCTAGTTTTGAAATTTCTCTCTCTTCTTGATGCGCTATTATTACATCATCCACATATAGAATAACATACATCCAATCTTGTGATACACCTTTTGTATACAAACATGGATCCGCTTGAGACCTTTTAAATCCTTCGTCGATTAACACTTTGTTCATCTTAGTGTTCCATGCTCTTGCTGATTGCTTAAGGCCGTAGAGAGATTTTTGCATTCTGCAAACAAGGTTCTCTTTACCCCTTTTAACATAGCCTTCTGGTTGAGTCATGTACAGCTCTTCTTCAATGTCTCCATGTAGAAAGGCTGTTTTGATGTCAAAATGTCTTACTTTCATCTGCTGAACAGCAGCTATGGATAATAAAGTTCTGAATGTAGTTTGCTTGGCAACTGGAGCAAAAGTAGCATCATAATCTTCACCATATTTTTGTGAATATCCTTTTGCGACCAATCTTGCTTTAAAACGGTGAACATTACCTTCGGAGTCATATTTGTTCTTAAAGACCCACTTACATCCAATTGCTTTCTTGCCTTGAGGTAGCTCTGTGAGCTCCCATGTTTTGAGCTTATGAAGGGATTCCATTTCTTCATCAGCAGCTTTTATCCATTTTTGCTTCTTATGAATAGGCAGTTTTTGCATTTCCTGCCATGACTGTGGCTCTTCTTCTGGAATTGATCTGACCATATAAGAAAGGCGTTTAGCTGGAATTCCTTTATTTGATCTTCCTGATCTTCTGATCTCCTGAGGTTGGCTTGGTTCTTCTGTTTCTTTTTCAGTACTTTCAGAGCATATCCAGACTTCAGTATTTTCTTTGAGATTCTCTTCAATGTCTGGAATCACTGACTGAAATTCTTGTTCCTTAGGTTGAATTATTTGCGTAACCTCATGAAATTTGAGCGATACTGAGTTTTCATCAATCACTACATCTCTGCTGATTGTTACTGTGTTGGTCTGTGGGTGCAGGATTCTGTATCCTTTCTGAGTTTCACTGTACCCCACAAGAACTCCTTCCTTTGCATGAGATTCCCACTTAGAACGTTTTTCTTTGGGAACATGCACAAAAGTTTTGCTTCCGAATATCCTGAGATGCTTCAGGTTGGGCTTCTCACAGTTCCATAGCTCATATGGAGTTTTACTTGTAGCTTTACTTGGCAGTCGATTTTGAAGATAGGTAGCAGTCATGATGGCTTCTCCCCAATATGTTGTAGGTAGGTTTCCATCAAATAGCATACTTCTTCCACTTTCACAAAGAGTTCGGTTCTTTCTCTCTGCTGTGCCATTCTGCTCTGGGTTGTATGGAACGGTTGTCTGGAACACGATTCCATTCTTTTTCAGGATGGTTTGCACTTTACCACTTGTATATTCAGTTCCATTATCTGCTCGCAGTACCTTTGGTATTCTTCCAAATTTGTTAAGAACTGCAGCAAGATATTCTTCAAGTTTCTGTGGAACTTCATCTTTACTTTGAAGTAGGTAAGTAACAGTATATCTGGAATAATCATCAATGAATGTGAGAAAATATCTCTTCTTGCTGGGAGTAAGAACACTCATTGGACCACACACATCTGTATGTATCAAATCCAGTATCTGTGCAGATTTAGTAGTGCTTACTTTAGGAAACGATTTTCTGGACATTTTCCCTTTTAGGCAACTTGTGCACTTCATTGTTTGATTACACTGGTTGATTGCAATACCATTTGCAAGTTGAGCTAGTTTCTTTACTGCTTCTGGATCTCTGTGGCCTAGGCGTCTGTGCCACACATGAATACAGTCCTTATGAAAATCTTGTCTAGCACTGTAAACAGTTTCATTGCATTTCAGCTGATAAAGTTCATCTTTGATTTTTCCTTCGGCAAGGGTATGACCCTTCTTTGAAATGATGCATCTGTCATCCTTAAATGTAACTATATTTCCCTGTTGTGCAAGCTTCTTTACAGATAAAAGGTTACTTTCAAGTTTGGGAACATACAGCACGTCTTTAACTGGGATTTTTCTGACTTGTGCTGAGGATTGAACTTGACAATGGAGATAACCATCTCCTATTCCTTCTGATGTCATATAGTGACCATTAGCTAAAATTACCTTTTCAGACTTGCTTTCATCTAGATTAATGAAGAAATCTTTATCACGTGTCATGTGAGCAGTCGCTCCAGAGTCAATACACCAAACATGGTTTGCATATGGGCTTGTGCTGACCCCAAATGCAGTCGCAATACATGCATCTTCCTTCTTTATAGCTGTTTTAACCTTTTGATGACTGTCCTGCTTTTTAAACTGATTCATTCTTGCTTTCCACACTCTGCAGTCTGCTTTAAGGTGACCAGGCTTTTTACAGACAAAACATTCACGAGTTTCCTTTAAATGACTCTGAGCTTTAGAAAAGTACTGTGTCTTTAATGCTGCTTCTGCTTTGCATATATTATTGCTAATAGTCTCTGACTTTCTCTTGTATTCATCTGCAAGTTTCCCTTTCACATATTCTAGTGTGAGTTCATCATCTGGTCTGGCATCTAATGCAGTCACAAGCGTGTCATAACTTTCTGGAAGACCACTTAATAGTAATGCAGCAACATGAAAATCTTTAATTTCTTCACCAATACCCCTTAGGCGCTCCACAATCTCTAGGGTGTTTCTGATATAGTCCTGCATATGCTGGCCATCACTTAATTTAGACTGATACAGCTTTCTCATAAGATATAGCTTATTGCTGAGATTTGACCTTTCATGCACTTTCTGTAATTCTTCCCACATTTTCTTTGCAGTATCACATTTGCATACATGTACAATCTGGTTATCATCTATGCTGAGGGAAATAGTGCTTTGTGCTTTCTGATCAGTCTCTAGCCAATCACCCGGTACTGGGTCAGGCACAGGCTGTTCAATACATTTCCATGTACCCTCTCTTATAAGTAACATCTTTACCTTGAATTTCCAGGAGCTGTAATTGTGATTTGTGAGACTTGGCACTGTGTACTTCACTGCATTCCTTTCTGTAGACATTCTTGTCTCTTGTACCTTTTTTTTTTTTTTTTTTGTTTGTTACTGGCCCTTTAAGCTGCGCTGTCCGGTGCTCTGTACACTGCGGTACCTTTGCGTTCCGGTGTCCTTGTATTCCGGGGGTTCCTCTGTGCTGTCTGCGCTTGGCTCGCTGCTTATTCCGGTGACTGGGCTTTTTACCATTTACTTTCCGGTGGCTGGGCCCATAACCTGTTAGCCGGAGTATTACCACAGCAGCGCGTGTTACTTCATATAAGCAGCAGAATCCAACGTAAGGCAAACTGTGTTTAATATATGCAGCTTGAACTGGAACAAAATAAGAAAGCTTTGACAGTAACTACCGATATAATCTAGTCCATGTAACACATGTCTCTCTGTGAAGGAAACAGCAGCAGAATGATGCAATCAGTGAGAGTCCTCTGACCTTTTTGTACAAACTTTAACAATCACAGCATAGCTGACAAATGAACACTCATAGACATTCAATGCAGACTACAACAGGAATGGAGTTGTTGCATTTAAACTTATTCCAACACACATGAATATCAGTGTTTGGGGACGTGGCCCGTTAAGGAGTTTCTTTCTCCTTTTCTGTGTCTCTTCTGCTCTCTGGGGTTTGTCTTTCAACCACCAGTTCTGCATTTTTAGAAGGAAGCTCATGTCATGTAAATTCAGCTCTTGAAAAGTGAAGTGACTTGTAACATCCAGCATTCACTGCAAGTGTGAGAAGTTGTCACATAACCTGCGCCGTCCAATAATGTCACCTCCATCCCTTCTAGGAAACGCTGCTTCCTGTCTTGAAAACATGAAGATGAGCCACTAGTGACCTGGAGAAATCGCAGGACGTCTCTGGTGCTGTCACCCCTTCCCTGCACCCATATTACCTCTGCCTGACAACGGTGCCATCAGCATGGGCTGCATAAAGTCCAAAGGAGAAACCAATGTGCAAGTCAAAACATGGGACCCCGCTCCCAGGACCGAACCCGGGCATTATGTGAAAGATCCCACATCCTCCAATGGGGCGGTGCGTATATAATATTGTATACTCCATAGTATATTATTATACCGTATGCAGTATAACTAGATACATAGTACATTATTACATCTTATACAGTATAACTAGATATATAGTATATTATTACCCTGCATAGAGCATAACTAGATATATAATATATTATTATCCTGCATACAGTATAACTAGATACATAGTATATGATTAACCCGTATACAGCATACTGTAACTAGATATAGTATATTATTGCCCCGTATACAGTATAACTAGACATGTAATAAATTATTACGCCATATACAGTATAATTAGACGTATATTGTATTACCCTGTATACAGTATAACTAGATATACTGTATATATTATATTATTACACCGTATAACTAGATATATACCGTAATATATTATTACCCCGTATACAGTATAACTAGATATATAGTATATTATTACCCCGTATACAGTATAACGTGATATATAGTATATTACCCCATATACAGTATAACTTGATATATAGTATATTAAACCATATACAGTAATATTATATATATATTATATTATTACCCCATATACAGTATAACTAGATATATAGTATATTATTACCCTGTATACAGCATAACTAGATATATAGTATATTATTCCCCTGTATACAGCATAACTAGATATATAGTATATTACTACATATACAGTATAGCTATATATATATATTATAGCAAAAAGTGAGAGCAGAACAGAAAAAAAACAAATTCTGGGTGCAAAGCCCCTCAGGCATGTACCAAACCTTATAATGAGAGTCCAAGAAGTCAAAGGCAGCACACCATGTCCATGAGCTGAAACGTCGCCATGATGGGCTATTAAACTTGAACACTTTTTTAACTTATTTGCAATGGTGTGCTGCCTTTGACTTCTTGGACTCTCTCTCTATATATATGTATTATTACACCGTATACAATATAACTAGCTACATAGTATATTATTACCCCATATACAATATAACTAGATATATAGTGTATTATTACACCATATACAGTGTAACTAGCTATATAGTATATTACTCCATATACAGTATAACTAGATTTATAGTGTATTACCCCATATAGAGTATAACTAGGTATTTAGTATATTATTACACCATATAGAGTATAACTAGATACCGTATATACTCGAGTATAAGCCGACCCGAGTATAAGCCGACCCCCCTAATTTTGCCACAAAAAACTGGGAAAACTTATTGACTCGAGTATAAGCCTAGGGAGGAAAATGGAGCAGCTACCAGTTAATGTCAAAAATAAAAATAGATACCAATAAAAGTAAAATTAATTGAGACATCAGTAGGTTAAGTGTTTTTGAATATCCATATTGAATCAGGAGCCCCATATAATGCTCCATACAGTTCATTATTGCCCCATAGATGCTCCATATAAAGCTGTGCCCCATATACAATGCTCTGCACCGTTCATTATTGCCCCATAGCTGTGCCATATAGTGCTCTGCACCGTTCATTATTGCCCCATAGCTGTGCCATATAGTGCTCTGCACCGTTCATTATTACCCCATAGTTGTGCCATATAGTGCTCTGCACCGTTCATTATTGCCCCATAGCTGTGCCATATAGTGCTCTGCACTGTTCATTATTGCCCCATAGCTGTGCCATATAGTGCTCTGCACCGTTCATTATTGCCCCATAGCTGTGCCATATAGTGCTCTGCACCATTCATTATTGCCCCATAGCTGTGCCATATAGTGCTCTGCACCGTTCAGTATTGCCCCATAGCTGTGCCATATAGTGCTCTGCACCGTTCATTATTGCCCCATAGCTGTGCTATATAGTGCTCTGCACCGTTCATTATTGCCCCATAGACGTGCCATATAGTGCTCTGCACCGTTCATTATTGCCCCATAGCTGTGCCATATAGTGCTCTGCACCGTTCATTATTGCCCCATAGCTGTGCCATATAGTGCTCTGCACCGTTCATTATTGCCCCATAGCTGTGCCATATAGTGCTCTGCACCATTCATTTTTGTCCCATAGCTGTGCCATATAGTGCTCTGCACCGTTCATTTTTGTCCCATAGCTGTGCAATATAGTGCTCTGCACCGTTCATGATTGCCCCATAGCTGTGCCATATAGTGCTCTGCACTGTTCATTATTGCCCCATAGCTGTGCCATATAGTGCTCTGCACCGTTCATTATTGCCCCATAGCTGTGCCATATAGTGCTCTGCACCGTTCATTTTTGTCCCATAGCTGTGCCATATAGTGCTCTGCACCATTCATTTTTGTCCCTTAGCTGTGCTATATTGTGCTCTGCACTGTTCATTATTGCCCCATAGCTGTGCCATATAGTGCTCTGCACCGTTCATTCTTGCCCCATAACTGTGCCATATAGTGCTCTGCATCGTTCATTCTTGCCCTATAGCTGTGCCATATAGTGCTCTGCACCGTTCATTATTGTCCCATAGCTGTGCCATATAATGCTCTGCACCGTTCATTATTGCCCCATTGATGTACCATAGAAAGCTGTGCCATTGCTGCTGCTGCTGCAATAAAAAAAAAAAAAAGCCATACTCACCTTTTTTGCTTGCAGCTCCCGGCGTCTCGTCCCGGCGTCTCCCCGCACTGACTGATCAGGCAGAGGGCGGCGCGCACACTATATGCGTCATCGCGCCCTCTGACCTGCACAGTCAGAGCGGAGAGACGCCGGGAAGATGGAGCGGCGCCCGGCGTGTGGAGCGGGGATAGGTGAATATGCGATACTTACCTGCTCCCGGCGTCCCGCTCCTTCTCCCGGACAGCTGGTCTTCGGTGCCGCAGCCTCTTCCTCTATCAGCAGTCACCGTTACCGCTGATTAGAGAAATGAATATGCGGCTCCACCCCTATGGGAGTGGAGTCCATATTCATTTTTCTAATGAGCGGTCCCACGTGACCACTGAAGAGGGGAAGAGCTGAAACACCCGAAGACCGTGGGACGGCAGGGGGAGCGCCAGGATCGCCGGGACTAGGTAAGAATGCCTCAGCGCCCTCTCCCCCTCACCCGCAGACCCCACCGCCGACCATGACTCGAGTATAAGCCGAGAGGGGCACTTTCAGCCCAAAAATTTGGGCTGAAAATCTCGGCTTATACTCGAGTATATACGGTATATGGTATATTATTAACCTGTATACAGTATAACTAGATATATAACTAGATATATAGTGTATTATTCCCCATATAGAGTATTACTACATATTCTGTATATGGGATAATAATATACTATATATCTAGTTATACTGTATACGGCGTAATAATATACTATTTAACTAGTTATACTGTATATGGGGTAATCATATACTATACACTAGTTATACTGTATATTATTACCCCATATACAGTATAACTTGATATATATTATATTATTAACCCATATACAGTATAACCAGATATACAGTATATTACCCCATATACAGTATAATTAGATATGTAGTATATTATTACCCTATACAGTATAATAATCGTCTAGGGTCCACTTCCGTCTGTTTGTCTATCACGGAAATCCCGCGTCGCTGATTGGTCGCGGCCGTCATAGCGTTTTAGCAGTCCGTTAAAAGGACTGCGTTACACCGCGGCATAACGCGGTGTAACGCAGTCCGTTAACACTGCCATTAACCCTATAAGTGTGACCACTTTTTACTATTGATGCTGCCTATGCAGCATCAATAGTAAAAACATACAAATAATGTTAAAAATAATAATTTAAAATATATATATATATATTCTCACCTTTCGGCGTCCGCGGCAGCGTTTCCCTCTCCTCGTGACCCTTCGGTCCCAAGAATGCATTGCGGCAATGACCCCACATTGCTATATACTACTGTGACTGTGCTATATACTACGTGGGCTGTGTTATATACTGCGTGGGCTGTGCATTGTACTATGTGGCTGTGTTATATACTACGTGGCTGTGTTATATACTGCGTGGCTGTGTTATATACTACATGGCTGTGCTATATACTACGTGGCTGTGCTATATACTACATGGGCTGTATTATATGCTATGTGGGCTGTGAGACTCTTTCGCCCGGGGCCCTCAAAAACCTGGAACTCGCCCTGGGGTTCAAGTCTGGAGATTGGGCTGCCCATGACAGGGTTTTGATGTGGTGGTCTCTTAATTTTTGCCAGAGCTGTAAATAGTCTATCATTACCCTGTATACAATATAACTAGATATACAGTATATTACCCTGTATACAGTATAACTAAATATAAAGTATATTACACCATATACAATATAACTAGATATATAGTATATTATTACACCATATACAGTATAACTAGATATATAGTATATTATTACCCCATATACAGTATAACTAGATATTTAGTACATTATTACACCGTATATACAGTATAACTAGATATATAGTACATTATTACACCGTATATACAGTATAACTACAGTAGATATGTAGTATATTATTACACCGTATACAGCATAACTTGATTTATAGTATATTATTACCCCATATACAGTATAACTAGATATATCATATATTATTACACCGTATACAGAATAACTAGATATATTATTATTATACATTTTTATAGCGCTATTTATTCCATGGAGCTTTACATGTGAAAAGGGGCAAATATAGACAAATACATTAAACATGAGCAAAAAACAAGGCACACGGGTACATAAGGAGGGAGGACCCTGCCCGCGAGGGCTCACAGTCTACAGGGGATGGGTGATGAAACACTAGGAGAGGGTAGAGCTGGTTGTGCTGGCGTTCAGTAGGTTGAGGATCACTGCAAGCTGTAGGCTTGTCGGAAGAGGTGAGTACACTATAACAATGAGTATAGCTTGGTTTGTTTGTTTTCTTTTATACCAAACTAGGGCGGGGTATGAAGACTTAGGCTACGTGCACACGTTGCAGATTTTGCTGCGGATCTGCAGCTGCGGGTCCACAGCAGCTTTCCATGCGTTTACAGGACAATGTAAACCTATGGAAACCGCAATCCGCAGTGCCCATGCTGCGGAAAAAAACGCACGAAAATGCTGCGGGTTACATTCCGCAGCATGTCAATTCTTTGTGCGGATTCCGCTGCGGTTTACACCTGCTCCACAATAGAATGCACAGGTGGAATCCGCACAAAATCCGCGGTAAATCTGCAGGTAAAACACAGTGCCTTTTACCTGCGGATTTCTGAAATCCGCTGCGGAAAAATCCGCAGCCCTACAGAATACGTGTGCACATACCCTTATTGATGGGGCAACCCCTTTAATTATTGCCCATTACTGTCACAAATTGAGAAGTATATTCAGGGATTTAATCTGGAAAAAAATGGCCTAGCTTTACTTTATTTCTGCCCAACTGTAATATCCCATAGGATGAGGAGGCGTTGTGTACGCTTCTTCGTCTGCCAAATGGTACTATATACCCTAAAGAAGACCCATTTACTTGTTGCCTCAAAATAAATGTAGGGCCAGGCGATAGTAGAGATCTCTTCTATATGGGATGATCAGCAATATCCTGAGTTCCAGAAGTCGGACGGATTTAAGTTTTGGCAGAAGGAAGGGATTTTTTACTGATCATCAGGTTAATGTGAAGTGCTCCTGCGCTTCTACGTGCTCCTGCGCTGCCACAAAATAGGTTCTGTCAGATCCTACAGCTACGGCACATTCAAGCCAATTTGACCTCTTTTTAGACCTTCCTTGGTTGTTTCCTTTATAGATATCTACTATATAATTGTCTAAGGGTCACGTCCATCTTTCTGCCTGTCCTTCTATCTTTCTTTCTGTCACGGATATTCATTGGTCACGCCCTCAGTCTGTTATGGAAATCCAAGTCGCTGATTGGTCGCGACAAAACAGCCACGACCAATCAGCGACGGGCACAGTCCGGAAGAAAATGGCTGCTCCTTACTCCCCGCAGTCAGTGCCCATCGCCCGCATACTCCCCTCCGGTCACCGCTCACAAAGGGTTAATGCTGGCGATAACGGACCGCGTTATGCCGCGGGTAACGCACTCCGTAACCGCTGCTATTAACCCTGTGTGTCCCATACTTTTTACTATTGATATTGCCTATGCGGCATCAATAGTAAAAAAATGTAATGGTAAAAATAATAAAAAAACAAAAAACCTGCTATACTCACCCTCTGTAGTCCGCCGAGCCGCTCGCGCCCTCCGCCATCTTCCGCTCCCGGCGATGCATTGCGAACTTACCCAGAAGACTTAGCGGTCTCGCGAGACCGTTAAGTCATCTGGGTAATTTCGCAGTGCATCCTGGGAACAGAAGATGGCGGCAGCCGCGCACGTATCATCGGAGCTTCGGTGGATCCTAGGGGGTGAGTATATAACTATTTTTTATTTTAATTATTTTTTTTTAACAGGGATATGGTGCCCACACTGCTGTATACTACGTGGGCTGTGTTAGATACCGCGTGGCTGCTATATACTACATAGGCAGTGTTATATACTGTGTAGGCTGTGTGATATACTCCGTGGGCTGTGTTATATACTGCGTGGGCTGTGCTATATATTACGTGGCCACTGTTATATACTGCGTGTGCAGTGTTATATACTACGTGGCTGATATATACTGCGTGGGCAGTGTTATATACTAAGTGGCTGCTATATACTGCGTGGGCTGTGTTATATACTACGTGGCTGCTATATACTGCATGGGCTGTGCTATATATTACGTGGCCAGTGTTATATACTGCGTGGCCTGTGTTATATACTATGTCGCCTGTGTTATATACTGCGTGGCTGCTATATACTGCGTGGGCTGTGTTATATAGTACGTGGCTGTGTTATATACTGTGTGGCCACTGTTATATATTGTGTGGCCTGTATTAACGCATCGGGTATTCTACAATATGTATGTATATAGCAGCCACATAATATTTAGCACAGGCCACGTAGTATTTGTCTGCTATATACTACATGGCTCCTACATGGCCTGTGCTATATACTATGTGGTTGCTATATACATACATAAATACATATTCTAGAATACCCGATGCGTTAGAATCGGGCCACCATCTAGTAGTGTATAAAAATGTAGCACACGGGAGTGATCTGAAATGTCTACTTCAAAAGCATAACCACATCCCATCACCTCACTGGCTTTTCGCATCCAAATAGTATGTGCCACAAGATGTGACAAGCCAGTGATTCTTTACTCCAGTATCAGGAGTCTCTCGACTATCGTTACCTAACAGCATTCACTTCTGCTTACTTGCCAAAATTATAGAAGAGGGATTTCAGAACTGTCAGTGTTTGCAGTGGCTCAGTTAATGATTTACATGCCACGGTCAATCGTGACCAATGCATGTAAGGAGTGTGACAGAGGGAGATCGCTCCCTCTGTCACTTCTGCGGCCTACCACAGCGAGTCAGACAGCCATATAAATCAGATGTGGATCGCAACGCAATGCTCAAAATGGCTCTCCCGACCCTAGCCTAACTGCATGTATTTCTATGCTACTGTCACGCTTGCGCCGGGAGAACCAACGTCCAGTCTGACCATTGCATTGCGATCCTCATCCGAGTTATATGGCCGTGTGTTTTTCCCTAATAGGATTAGATAATGCTCTGCGCTACATAAGTAGTGCAGGGTTTTATCAATGCAGTCAAGGGGAATTTGTGTCCCTGTGTGGGACTAATAAATACCCCTTTTTTTTCTAAAGCTTGGTTGGCTTTCAACCCCTTGCTGATTTCTAGACTAATAAATATTGTTGTTTTTTTTTTGTTTGTTTTTTTAAACATAATTTTTTTAAAGCATTTAAAGAAATCTATTTTTTTTAAATAATTAAATGAAATTAAAAAGGATACATATTTGGGATAATCACATCCACAAAACAAATATAAAAAGTAAAACAGAATTGTAATGTTTGTTCATGTCACCACATATAAAATTACCGTAAATAGAAAAGATATCTATCCCAAAATGTTACCAATACAGATTACGTCTTGTCACCCAGAATAATAAAAATGTTACAGCTCTCAGAGCATGATGCAAGATAATTTTTTTTTTTTTTAAGTGCCATCATCGTATCGATCTGTGCTATAAAGCTATATAATTACTTATCCTGCACGGAGAAAGCAAAAAAATAAACAAGTAAAAATCGGGCCAGAATTGCATTTTTTTTTTGTTTATTCCCCCCTACAAAAAAATGGAACAAAAATGTATACGTACCCAAAAAAGGTACTAGTGAGACCCACATCTGGTCATGCAAAAAATAAGCCCCCTCATAAAATGTTGAACTCATGACTCTCAGAACATGGAGATACAAAAACATTTGTTCTCAGAGCATTTATTGTATAAAAGTAATAAAACAGAGATAAACCTATATACGAGTACGTTTGGTATAATCATAATCATGCTGATCCACAAAATAAAGTTAACACTTTTAACAAATGAAAAGCGTAAAATATTTTTTAAAAACCCAACAGAATGGGTGTCTTTTTTTCTATTTCTTCCTATAAAGAGTTAATAAAAGTTATGTATTAGGTTGTATGTAACCCAAAATTATGCCACTGATAAATACAGTACCAAAAAAAGCATGCCCCCCCTACAGCTAAGTGTACAAATATATGAGTGGAAGCTTTATAGGGTAGGATGGGGGTATTAATTTTAATCTTTCCCCAAAATAGGCAAAATGGAAAGATTGGGGTTCATCACGACCACAAATGTGCCAGGTGTGTGACTAGGTGGCATGACCTGTAGTTGTCCAATCCATCGGTCACACCATCCAGGTTTGGCAGACACTTTTTGGCATCAGTTACAAATTTCGACACCACTAGGGTGTCAAGTTAACACCAAGCAGCAGCACTTTGCATCCTGCTTCATCCGCTTTGCATGTGTTGAATGACATCCTTGTGTGGCCATCATGTTGCCCCTCATCCACCATCATGTCGAGTTACTGCTCATTAGTGTTAGTGTTTAGTTTCTCAGAAGACATGTGTGACTATCAAACCACAAGTGCCCTTCTCCAACTTCCCCTTATGTAAAACTTGTTATAATGGGCCTTCAGCTGAAATCATCTATTTTTGGATGGCTTGCAGAATCCACAATCGGCACACTCCCTATCTTTTTCATATACAGTAGATCCAATTTGATAGTTCATTCCCATTTTAAATGGTTTACCGCTTTCCAATGGTTTACTGCCTCTTCACCTCTATCCAGGAGATGATTTCCCCAATTCCTGGTCTGGAGTCATTTAGTGCATAGGACCTGTGTCTAGTGGCTCAGATGACGCTCCCTCTCTCATCACTCCGCCTCTGCCAGTGACGCAGCGGGCACGCAATGACTTCACTTCATCACGTGCCACGCTATGTCAGCAGTGGAGCTGCTGAGATCTCACTGCAGAGACTAGAGCAGCGGGGGAACAGGGAGAGGTAAGTATTGTATTTATTTATTTTTTATAATACTGTAGGACTGTGGGGCTGCATTATACTCTATGAGGTGCCTGCATTATTCTCTATGGCAGTGGTCCTCAACCATTCTGACCTTGAGAGCCACATTCAGCTACTACCCCCCTCACAGTAGTGGCACATCCCACCACAGTCAGCATTCTCCCATCACACACTCTCAACACAGTCACATCCAGCTTCAAGCACCTCCTCTGACCGATAGTATCATCCTGTCTCCAGGGTACCATACTTAAATTATCACTAAACCCCCAAGACCAGTAGAAGTGTACCCAGATCTGTTCTTCTGTGCTGGGCTACTCACAAAGTTCACCATTTTGAGATGTGCTCTTCATACCAGTTTACTAAATCTGAAGCTAATGCACCAGGCTGGCAGACAGCCGCGAGCCACAATTCATGGGACCGCGAGCCACATGTGGCTCCCGAGCTACAGGTTGGGGACACATGCTCTATGGGAAGAGCTGCATTATACTCTATGTGGTGCCTGCATTACACTCTATGGGAGGGGCTGCATTATACTCTATGGCAGGGGCTGCATTATACTCTGAGGGGCCTGCGTTATACTCTATGGGAGGGGCTGCATTATACTCTATGAGAGGGGCTGCATTATACTCTATGGGGGCTGCATTATACTCTGTGTGTATGAGGGGCTGCATTATACTTTAACAGGTGGCTGCATTATACTCTATGTGGGGGCGCTGCATTATACTCTGTGGGGGGCCTGCATTATAGTCTACGGGATGGGCAGCATTATACTCTGTGGGGGCTGCATTATACTCTGTGTGGGGGGGCTGCATTATACTCTGTGGGGGAGCTGCATTATACTCTATGACGGGGCATTATAATCTATGGGGGCTGTATTATACTCTATGGTGGCAGCTGCATTTTACTCTATGAGGGAGCTGCATTATACTCTATGAGGGGGGTTGCATTATACTCTGAGGACTATGGGGTGCATTATACTATATGTATTTAAATGCTTTATGCATTTAATAACCCTCTGTGTCTGTACTTTTACATATTCTAGCTGATAACCTATTCATGCAGCATTACATGAACACCCGATGTCTTACATTATGGCTGGTCAGAACAATGAAAGTAACTCATTCCTTGGTATCTGTTGATTTATGTGATTATTGTTATGCCGTAATGTCTTTTATTGTCTGTATAAGTCCCTTCTAAAATGTAAAGTGCTGCAGAATATGTTGGCGCTATAAAAATAAAATTATTATTATGTACTATATGGGGTCTGCATTATACTCTGAGGGGGGCTGTATTATGCTCTGAGGGGGGCTGCATTATACTCTATGGGCCAGCTGTATTATATTCTGAGGACTCAGGGGTGCATTATACTATATGTACTATATGGGGGCTGCATTGCACTCTATCAGGGACGATGGGGAGTGCATTATAATATATGTACTATATTGGACCTGCATTATACTGTATTGAGGACT
Organism: Ranitomeya imitator; assembly: GCF_032444005.1. Taxonomy (NCBI): domain Eukaryota; kingdom Metazoa; phylum Chordata; class Amphibia; order Anura; family Dendrobatidae; genus Ranitomeya; species Ranitomeya imitator. The sequence goes on along the minus strand of NC_091283.1, from coordinate 446,165,471 downwards.
ATATGAAGGACTATGGGGTGCTTTATATTTTGAGGAGTGCATTGTACTATATGGAGGACTATGGGGGTGCATTATACAATGTGGAGGACTATGGAATGCATTATGCTATACTGAGGACGATGGTAAGTGCATTATACTATGGATAGCATATTATACTATATGGAGGACTATGGGGAGTGTATTGGACTATGGAGAGTGTATTATAGTATATTGAGGACTATGGGTAGTGTATTATACTATATGGAGGGATATGCAGTACATTATACTATATGGAGTACTATGGGGCACATTATAATATAAGGAGGACTGTGGGATGTGCATTATACAATATGGAAGACTATGGGGTGCATTATACAATATGGAGGACTATGGGATGCATTATACTATGTGGAGGACTATGGGGTATATTATGCTAAACAAGCAAAATGCTGTCTATTCATCAAGTGATTGGATTGTTTATACCGGAACAAAAATCATTGTTCTCAGCACCACATCGCCCAGTAAAAACTGTACATATGCTGCTGATAACAGGATGCTGTATGGGGACAGTTAGATCTACTAGTGATATCGGGAAACAAGCGTCGAATGACTTCAATATTGTCGATCACACTCATTTAGGGGCCTGAACTCACTGCAGGTAAATACAGCCAAAATGTTTGTGTGATGGTGCAATATGTGAGCATTTAGGGCCAGACTTTAAACTTTAGCCCAGGGCCCCACTTTGTCTAAAACCGACCCTGGGTTTAGTGTCCCATTATTGATGCCCAGTGTTTTAGTGTTGTAATCTTGGTGTCCATTGGTTTAGTGTCCCAGTATTATGTGTGATGTGGTTTTATTTCTCATTGTTAGTGGCCGGTGGTTTAATGTACCTGAATTAATGTTTAGTGGTTTAGCGTCCCAGTATTAGTGTATAATGGTTTAGTGTTCCATAATTGGTGCCCCATTATTAGTGTCACAGTACTGGTGTTCAGTGGTTTGTGGAGTGTATATTTGACAACCTTCCTATTCCTGGCTCTCGCTGGCAATAACCAGCGCTCTCCCTGGCAATGACCAGCGCTCTCCATGGCAATGACCAGCGCCCTCCCTGGCAATGACGAGCGCTCTCCCTGGCAATGACGAGCCCTCTCCCTGGCAATGACGAGCCCTCTCCCTGGCAATGACGAGCCCTCTCTGTTGTGAATTCTGTGGCAGAGCTCCCTCCTGTGGTCACAAGTGGTACTTCGGCTGGTTCTCTCTGTGAGCTTCCGTTGGTGGAGGAAAGTGGTACTGCGGCTTCTGAGTTTCCTTCCTCAGGTGATGTGGTGAAGTCGTTAGGTGCTGTTCTATTTAACTCCACCTAGTGCTTTGATCCTGGCCTCCAGTCAATGTTCTAGTATTGGACCTGTTTCCTCCTGGATCGTTCCTGTGGCCTGCTGCTCTGCATAGCTAAGTTCCTCTTTGCTATTTGTTTGCTGTTTTTTTCTGTCCAGCTTGTCTATTTGTTTTTACTGCTTGCTGGAAGCTCTGGGACGCAGAGGGTGTACCTCCGTGCCGTTAGTTCGGTACGGAGGGTCTTTTTGCCCCCTTTGTGTGGATTTTGTAGGGTTTTGTGTTGACCGCAAAGTTACCTTTCCTATCCTCGCTCTGTTTAGAAAGTTGGGCCTCACTTTGCTAAATCTATTTCATCTCTACGTTTGTCTTTTCATCTTAACTCACAGTCATTATATGTGGGGGCTGCCTTTTCCTTTGGGGTATTTCTCTGAGGCAAGGTAGGCTTATTTTCTATCTTCAGGCTAGCTAGTTTCTCAGGCCGTGCCGAGTTGCATAGGGAGCGTTAGGCGCAATCCACGGCTGCCTTTAGTGTGGTTGGAGAGGATTAGGGATTGCGGTCAACAGAGTTCCCACGTCTCAGAGCTCGTTCTTGTTTTTTGGGTTATTGCCAGGTCACTGTATGTGCGCTGACCTCTATGTCCATTGTGGTACTGAATTACCTTTCATAACAGTACTGGAGGCCAAAAGTACTAATGATTCCCAATAGAGGGAAAAAAGAAGTTCTGAGACCATTTTTTTTTCTTTGCACTGTGTTTTGCCTTTTTTTTCCCCTAGACATTTGGGTGGTTCAGGACACAGGTGTAGCAATGGACATTAAAGGTCTGTCTTCATGTGTGGATCAGCTCACGGCAAGAGTACAAAGTATTCAAGACTTTGTGGTTCAGAATTCTATGTTAGAACCGAGAATTCCTATTCCTGATTTGTTTTTTTGGAGATAGAACTAAATTTCTGAGTTTCAAAAATAATTGTAAACTATTTCTGGCTTTGAAATCTCGCTCCTCTGGTGACCCAGTTCAACAAGTTAGGATCGTTATTTCTTTTTTGCATGGCGACCCTCAGGACTGGGCATTTTCTCTTGCGTCAGGAGATCCTGCATTAAGTAATATCGATGCATTTTTCCGGGCGCTCGGATTGCTGTACGATGAGCCTAATTCTGTGGATCAGGCAGAGAAGAATTTGCTGGCTCTGTGTCAGGGTCAGGATGAAATAGAGGTATATTGTCAGAAATTTAGAAAGTGGTCCGTACTCACTCAGTGGAATGAAGGTGCGCTCGCAGCTATTTTCAGAAAAGGTCTCTCTGAAGCCCTTAAGGATGTCATGGTGGGATTTCCTATGCCTGCTAGTCTGAATGAGTCTATGTCTTTGGCCATTCAGATCGGTCGACACTTGCGCGAGCGTAAATCTGTGCACCATTTGGCGGTATTACCTGAGCTTAAACCTGAGCCTATGCAGTGCGATAGGACTTTGACCAGAGTTGAACGGCAAGAACACAGACGTCTGAATGGGCTGTGTTTCTACTGTGGTGATTCCACTCATGCTATCTCTGATTGTCCTAAGCGCACTAAGCGGTTCGCTAGGTCTGCCACCATTGGTACGGTACAGTCAAAATTTCTTCTGTCTGTTACCTTGATCTGCTCTTTGTCATCGTATTCTGTCATGGCATTTGTGGACTCAGGCGCTGCTCTGAATTTGATGGACTTGGAGTATGCTAAGCGTTGTGGGTTTTTCTTGGAGCCCTTGCAGTGTCCTATTCCATTGAGAGGAATTGATGCTACGCCTTTGGCCAAGAATAAGCCTCAGTACTGGACCCAGCTGACCATGTGCATGGCTCCTGCACATCAGGAGGTTATTCGCTTTCTGGTGTTGCATAATCTGCATGATGTGGTCGTGTTGGGGTTGCCATGGCTACAAGTCCATAATCCAGTATTAGATTGGAAATCCATGTCTGTGTCCAGCTGGGGTTGTCAGGGGGTACATGGTGATGTCCCATTTCTGACTATTTCGTCATCCACCCCTTCTGAGGTTCCTGAGTTCTTGTCTGATTACCGGGATTTATTTGATGAGCCCAAGTCCGATACCCTACCTCCGCATAGGGATTGTGATTGTGCTATCGATTTGATTCCTGGTAGTAAATTCCCAAAAGGTCGACTGTTTAATTTATCTGTGCCTGAGCACGCCGCTATGCGGAGTTATGTGAAGGAGTCTTTGGAGAAAGGGCATATTCGCCCATCATCGTCGCCATTAGGAGCAGGGTTCTTTTTTGTAGCCAAGAAGGATGGTTCACTGAGACCTTGTATAGATTACCGCCTTCTAAATAAGATCACGGTTAAATTTCAGTACCCCTTGCCATTGTTATCTGATTTGTTTGCTCGGATTAAGGGGGCTAGTTGGTTCACCAAGATAGATCTTCGTGGTGCGTATAATCTTGTGCGTATTAAGCGAGGCGATGAGTGGAAAACTGCATTTAATACGCCCGAGGGCCATTTTGAGTATCTAGTAATGCCATTCGGACTTGCCAATGCTCCATCAGTGTTTCAGTCCTTTATGCATGACATCTTCCGAGAGTACCTGGATAAATTCCTGATTGTGTACTTAGATGACATTTTGATCTTCTCGGATGATTGGGAGTCTCATGTGAAGCAGGTCAGAACGGTGTTTCAGGTCCTGCGTGCTAATTCTTTGTTTGTGAAGGGATCAAAGTGTCTCTTTGGTGTTCAGAAGGTTTCATTTTTGGGGTTCATCTTTTCCCCTTCTACTATCGAGATGGACCCTGTTAAGGTCCAAGCCATCCATAATTGGACTCAGCCGACATCTTTGAAAAGTCTGCAAAAGTTCCTGGGCTTTGCTAATTTTTATCGTCGCTTCATCTGCAATTTTTCTAGTATTGCTAAACCATTGACCGATTTGACCAAGAAAGGTGTTGATTTGGTCAATTGGTCTTCTGCTGCGGTGGAAGCTTTTCAAGAGTTGAAGCGTCGTTTTTCTTCTGCCCCTGTGTTGTGCCAGCCAGATGTTTCGCTCCCGTTCCAGGTCGAGGTTGATGCTTCTGAGATTGGAGCAGGGGCTGTTTTGTCGCAAAGAAGTTCTGATGGCTCGGTGATGAAACCATGCGCCTTCTTTTCCAGGAAGTTTTCGCCTGCTGAGCGTAATTATGATGTTGGCAATCGAGAGTTGCTGGCCATGAAGTGGGCATTCGAGGAGTGGCGTCATTGGCTTGAAGGAGCTAAGCATCGCGTGGTGGTCTTGACTGATCATAAGAACTTGACTTATCTCGAGTCCGCCAAGCGGTTGAATCCTAGACAAGCTCGTTGGTCGTTGTTTTTTGCCCGTTTTGACTTTGTGATTTCGTACCTTCCGGGCTCTAAAAATGTGAAGGCGGATGCTCTGTCTAGGAGTTTTGTGCCCGACTCTCCGGGTGTATCTGAGCCGGCGGGTATCCTCAAAGAGGGAGTAATTGTGTCTGCCATCTCCCCTGATTTGCGGCGGGTGCTGCAAAAATTTCAGGCTAATAAACCTGATCGTTGCCCAGCGGAGAAACTGTTTGTCCCTGATAGGTGGACGAATAAAGTTATCTCTGAGGTTCATTGTTCGGTGTTGGCTGGTCATCCTGGAATCTTTGGTACCAGAGAGTTAGTGGCTAGATCCTTTTGGTGGCCATCTCTGTCGCGGGATGTGCGTACTTTTGTGCAGTCCTGTGGGATTTGTGCTCGGGCTAAGCCCTGCTGTTCTCGTGCCAGTGGGTTGCTTTTGCCCTTGCCGGTCCCGAAGAGGCCTTGGACACATATCTCTATGGATTTTATTTCAGATCTTCCCGTCTCTCAAAAGATGTCAGTCATTTGGGTGGTCTGTGATCGCTTCTCTAAGATGGTCCATTTGGTACCCTTGTCTAAATTGCCTTCCTCCTCTGATTTGGTGCCATTGTTTTTCCAGCATGTGGTTCGTTTACATGGCATTCCAGAGAATATCGTTTCTGACAGAGGTTCCCAGTTTGTTTCGAGGTTTTGGCGAGCCTTTTGTGGTAGGATGGGTATTGACTTGTCTTTTTCCTCGGCTTTCCATCCTCAGACTAATGGCCAGACCGAACGAACCAATCAGACCTTGGAAACATATCTGAGATGCTTTGTTTCTGCTGATCAGGATGACTGGGTGTCCTTTTTGCCTTTGGCTGAGTTCGCCCTTAATAATCGGGCCAGCTCGGCTACCTTGGTTTCACCGTTTTTCTGCAACTCTGGGTTCCATCCTCGTTTCTCTTCAGGGCAGGTTGAGTCTTCGGACTGTCCTGGTGTGGATACTGTGGTGGACAGGTTGCAGCAGATTTGGACTCATGTAGTGGACAATTTGACTTTGTCCCAGGAGAAGGCTCAACGTTTCGCTAATCGCAGACGCTGTGTGGGTCCCCGACTTCGGGTTGGGGACTTGGTTTAGTTATCTTCTCGTCATATTCCTATGAAGGTTTCCTCTCCTAAGTTTAAACCTCGTTTTATTGGTCCGTATAGGATTTCTGAGGTTCTTAATCCTGTGTCTTTTCGTCTGACCCTTCCAGATTCTTTTTCCATACATAACGTATTCCATAGGTCATTGTTGCGGAGATACGTGGCACCTATGGTTCCATCTGTTGATCCTCCTGCCCCGGTTTTGGTGGAGGGGGAGTTGGAGTATATTGTGGAGAAGATTTTGGATTCTCGTGTTTCAAGGCGGAAACTCCAGTATCTGGTTAAGTGGAAGGGTTATGCTCAGGAAGATAATTCCTGGGTCTTTGCCTCTGATGTCCATGCTCCCGATCTTGTTCGTACCTTTCATATGGCTCATCCTGGTCATCCTGGGAGCTCTGGTGAGGGTTCGGTGACCCCTCCTCAAGAGGGGGGTACTGTTGTGGATTCTGTGGCAGAGCTCCCTCCTGTGGTCACAAGTGGTACTTCGGCTGGTTCTCTCTGTGAGCTTCCGTTGGTGGAGGAAAGTGGTACTGCGGCTTCTGAGTTTCCTTCCTCAGGTGATGTGGTGAAGTCGTTAGGTGCTGTTCTATTTAACTCCACCTAGTGCTTTGATCCTGGCCTCCAGTCAATGTTCTAGTATTGGACCTGTTTCCTCCTGGATCGTTCCTGTGGCCTGCTGCTCTGCATAGCTAAGTTCCTCTTTGCTATTTGTTTGCTGTTTTTTTCTGTCCAGCTTGTCTATTTGTTTTTACTGCTTGCTGGAAGCTCTGGGACGCAGAGGGTGTACCTCCGTGCCGTTAGTTCGGTACGGAGGGTCTTTTTGCCTTCTTTGCGTGGATTTTGTAGGGTTTTGTGTTGACCGCAAAGTTACCTTTCCTATCCTCGCTCTGTTCAGAAAGTTGGGCCTCACTTTGCTAAATCTATTTCATCTCTACGTTTGTCTTTTCATCTTAACTCACAGTCATTATATGTGGAGGCTGCCTTTTCCTTTGGGGTATTTCTCTGAGGCAAGGTAGGCTTATTTTCTATCTTCAGGCTAGCTAGTTTCTCAGGCCGTGCCGAGTTGCATAGGGAGCGTTAGGCGCAATCCACGGCTGCCTTTAGTGTGGTTGGAGAGGATTAGGGATTGCGGTCAACAGAGTTCCCACGTCTCAGAGCTCGTTCTTGTTTTTTGGGTTATTGCCAGGTCAGTGTATGTGCGCTGACCTCTATGTCCATTGTGGTACTGAATTACCTTTCATAACACCTCTCCCTGGCAATGACGAGCCCTCTTCCTGTCAATGACGAGCGCCCTCCCTGGCAATGACGAGCCCTCTCCCTGGCAATGACGAGCCCTCTCCCTGGCAATGACGAGCCCTCTTCCTGTCAATGACGAGCGCCCTCCCTGTCAATGACGAGCCCTCTCCCTGGCTATGACGAGCCATCTCCCTGGCAATGACGAGCGCTCTCCCTGGCAATGACGATCACTCTCCCTGGCAATGACGAGCCCTCTTCCTGTCAATGACGAGCGCCCTCCCTGTCAATGACGATCGCTCACCCTGGCAATGACAAGCATTCTCCCTGGCTATGACAAGCATTCTCACTGGCAATGACGAGCACTCTCCCTGGCAATGACGAGCACTCTCCCTGGCAATGACGAGCACTCTCCCTCTCCCTGGCAATGACGAGCACTCGCCCTGGCAATGATGAGCATTCTCCCTGGCAATGACATGCACTCGCCCTGGCAATGACGAGCATTCTCCCTGGCAATGACGAGCACTCTCCCTGGCAATGACGAGCACTCTCCCTGGCAATGACGATCACTCTTCCTGGCAATGACGATCACTCTCCCTGGCAATGACGAGCACTCTCCCTGGCAATGACGAGCACTCTCCCTGGCAATGACGAGCACTCTCATTGGCAATGACGAGCACTCTCTCTGGCAATGACGAGCACTCTCCCTGGCAATGACGAGCACTCTCCCTGGCAATGACGAGCACTCTCCCTGGCAATGACGAGCACTCTCCCTGGCAATGGCGAGCACTCTCCCTCTCCCTAGCAATGACGGGCACTCTCCCTGGCAATGATGAGCACTCTCCCTGGCAATGACGAGTGCTCGCCCTCTCCCTGGAAATGACGAGCACTCGTTATTTCTATACATGACGAGTCCGGTTCCTCTTTCTTCATGAACTATTGTAAAAATATTCTTATCTTGCAAAAAGTGGAGATTTTATTTAATGGTCTGCTGGTAAATTGAAGCAAAGTTTTGGAAGTTCCCTAATTACAGGCGGATGTGTAAAACTTCATCTTCGCGAGATTGCATCAAATATATAGGAAGCGAATGCAATAAACCCAATTGCTTCACCCTTGCTGTGAAAGGAAGAGCTGACACTTCTCCAAAGTGTTATGTAAATGGTCTTTACATCTTAAAGTGGAACCTGCCCTTACATACCCTATTTTACTGCTAATGATGATTCTTATTCAAGAATTGCTTAAATAACAGTTACATAATGCATATAAAATGCTGGTATGCTTGTCAGAGTTTTATCACTTCTTGACTTTTATAAATACTGGAAAGGGTTGTCTGGAATAAAAAATAAACCTAGCTACCTGTCTCTAAACACAGCGCCACCCCTATCTATGAGTTGCGTCTGGTTTTGCAGCTCAGCTTTGTTCAAGTGATTGGTGCAAAAGCTGCAATACCACACACAACCTGGAACTAGGGGTGGCACAATTTCTGAAAAAAAGAAAGACATTACCATTAACTACCATTAACTTAACCACTTCTGTCGTCATTGACCATTGTGCTTGTATGATCACATATCCAGATAGTCATTCTAAGTTATGCATTGATTATTTTACAGAATAAACCAAAAGAAGTCCCTGGCGTTGGAGGTAAGTGACCGCCATGAGGAGTGGTCGGGAGTGGGGGAGGAGGACAGTGGGCGGCCGCATCACGGCCACAGTCAGATGACAATTCATGAAAGGCAACTCAGAAACATTACATGATGGGAAATGTTGTAGCAGGTGTATCACACATGATAGGCTTAGATACACAGCTGAGTAGTCGGTATCACACATGATAGGCTTACATACACAGCGGATTAGTCGGTATCACACATGATAGGCTTAGATACACAGCTGAGTAGTTGGTATCACACATGATAGGCTTAGATACACAGCTGAGTAGTCGGTATCACATATGATTGGCTTAGACACACAGCTGAGTAGTCGGTATCACACATGATAGGCTTAGATACAGAGCTGAGTAGTCGGTATCACACATGATTGGCTTAGACACACAGCTGAGTAGTCGGTATCACACATGATAGGCTTAGATACACAGCTGAGTAGTCGGTATCACACATGATAGGCTTAGATACACAGCTGAGTAGTCGGTATCACACATGATTGGCTTAGACACACAGCTGAGTAGTCGGTATCACACATGATAGGCTTAGATACACAGCTGAGTAGTCGGTATCACACATGATAGGCTTAGACACACAGCTGAGTAGTCGGTATCACACATGATAGGCTTAGATACACAGCTGAGTAGTCGGTATCACATATGATTGGCTTAGACACACAGCTGAGTAGTCGGTATCACACATGATAGGCTTAGATACACAGCTGAGTAGTCGGTATCACACATGATTGGCTTAGACACACAGCTGAGTAGTCGGTATCACACATGATAGGCTTAGATACACAGCTGAGTAGTCGGTATCACACATGATAGGCTTAGATACATAGCTGAGTAGTCGGTATCACACATGACAGGCTGGAGTCACACTAAAGATTTTTGAAATCGGTCCGATTTTGATGAGGAGAGTCGGACAAGTGTAATGCAAGTGCTATACAGCGAGGTCAACCATCAGCACTCAGACAGGGGATGCACGCTCCAAAATCCAAGGATCCAATCGGACAAAAACGCATATAAAGAAGAAAGAGCAGCATCCATACCAGGTGATGTTAGTCCAAAAAAGTTCTTTATTCCGCCATGATAAAAATACAACGTTTCGGCCTGGTTGGCCTTTGTCAAGTATACACATTGTCCAAAGTAGCCATCTTAAATAGTGTGAAACCCACATGAGCTCCAATCACCATCAAGGGGCGGCCTTTATTAAATATACATTTAATGTGCTTAAATATCAGATACTATACATATATCTACTAAGTAACAGCTAAACAGCACCATCACTACCCATATCCTATGAAAATATATACAGGAAAAGCATAAAATTCAAAATCACATATATAAACAAACATCACAAAGGTGCACAGTCCAATGATTGCATTTGTTGTCTGGTTGCTATATCGACATCTCCACCAATCGCATAATGTCCATGGGCCAGTCCCCTTTCTCATCCAATCCCTGTGGGTTAGGAGAAAAGGCACACAAAATAAACCCCCCAATCAAAGCAGAAAGTACAAGGATGCATGCGAGCGCCATAGGACGCCAGCGCACGCGCACGGCACACTGCAGGGCCGATCACCTGACCGCCCCACAGCGATTGCCAAGTGCGCAAGCGCCGGACGTCCCCGACGTCATAGAGCGCAGGAGCGCACGCGCAAGGCGCACCAAGGGGACGACCAACAGGCCGCCCCCCAGCACAACCAAGCGCGCACGCGCCAGGCACCCCAGAGTAAGCGTCTACATCGGAGCACCAGACCCGGCAGCGAATCACACGGCCGGACCAGGCGCCACAGCCCTATTGCTATGGCAACCAGCCCGCCCGTACGCCGCACCAGGCCAGCGCCCCCAGATAGACGCAAGCATAGCCATCTCCATGGCAACCATCCCTCACAAACAATCGCGATAAAGCAGGCAGGGAGCGCAGGGAGAAAAAATGCAAAACATATCAACATATAAACAATACGCTATAAATAGCAGATAAGGCACCTCCATCCACTCTCTGACTGCCAAATCACGACCCTAGGCACAAAAGAGAGAAAAAAACAAAAACAAATTACAATAAAAACAAAGTACAGAAACAGCACAAGATTAAAACACACACGGAGTAGAGTACGCACACTGTGTCAAAAGGGAGAATCCTATATATCTGAACACAAATATCAGACTACCTGTAGCACATCAATATTGTAACATAATTATGTAGTGCAAATCTGTAGGTTATAGTCTAGATTAAGCCCCTTGGGCTGCAGTGTTTCCAAAACTGAAATCCACCTTAGTTCCTTTTGCTTCAATATAAGATTCCTATCACCCCCTCTCCTCAGTGTCGGGACCCCATCGATTACTCTAAAACGCAACTGATTAACAGAGTGTCTGCACTCACTAAAATGTTTAGGTATTGGCAGGTCGGTTAGATTCGTACGTATCGTGCTCTTATGTTCACTTCCATTGTCGTCTCACCGACATACATTAGTCCACATGGACAGACTATCAAATACACGACAAACTTTGATGAGCACGTGTATCGTTCTTTTATTGAAAATTTCTTACCAGTATGCGGGTGACAAAAACTGTCGCCCTTAAGCATATTCCCGCAGCACGCACAATTGAGACAAGGAAAGTTGCCCATCCGAGGAGGGCACAAAGTCCTCTGGACGGCAACTCTCCCGGCCCCAATATCTGATTTGACCAATAAATCTTTAAGATTACGTCCTCGTCTATAAGAAAGAATGGGGCGTGAACAAAAATCTTGAATCTGAGGTAGACCCCTATGCAAAATCCCCCAATGTTTATTAAGGATATTAGCAATGCCATTACTGGCCGGGCAGTAAGTGGACACAAATGGTACCCGTTTCTGTTTGTCCCCCTTCTGGCGTTGTAAATCCTCCTCAGTCAATCTAGCCACCCTGTCTCTATGACCCATAACTTTCACATGTGGGTACCCCCTTCGAATAAATTTGTCACACATTTCATCCAACCTCTTATCACAAAAAGTGTAATGCAAGTGTCATGCTTTTTTTATGCGAGTACAATCCGATTTTTCACACCTAGCAGCCGATTTACATCCGATTGCAATGCGATTTTAACATGAGATTTTACATATAGCAATTCTCTATCATTTATACATCATTTTCAAAGGAAATACTCTTCAAAGATAGAATAAAACCCAGCAATTCAGCCATATAGTGTAAAATCACAGCAGGAGCCGACAGGATAGAAGAGATGGATTACATACAGTAAATAGAAAAAGAATAGATAGATATATAGATGTCAGTGACAAATAAAATTAGTACAGTATGTGTGCAAATTACTGGACATTTATTTAATTAATAAAAGATTATTTTTTTGAAAAAAAATGGTGTGGGCTCCCATGTAATTTTGTTATCCAGCAGAGGGAAAGCCAAGGGCCGATTCAGATGTTTGTAGCCTGAGAAGGGGGTAATACCCATGGAGCTTCCCAGGCTAATAATATCAGCTCACAACTGTATATTTATCCTTTTAAATGGGGGACACCCCCAAAAAATGACATGAGGTCCCCCTATAATTAATAACCAGCAAAGTCTATGCAGACAGCTGCGGGCTGATATTAAAGGGACACTGTCACCTGAATTTGGAGGGAACAATCTTCAGCCATGGAGGCGGGGTTTTTGATTCACCCTTTCCTTACCCGCTGGCTGCATGCTGTGTGCAATATAGGATTAAAGTTCATTTTCTGTCCTCCGTAGTACATGCCTGCACAAGGCAATCTTACCTTGCGCAGGCGTGTACTATGGAGGACAGAGAATGAACTTCAATCCAATATTGCAGCCAGCATGCAGCCAGCAGGTAAGGAAAGGGTGAATCAAAAACCCCAAAACCCCGCCTCCATGGCTGAAGATTGTTCCCTCCAAATTCAGGTGGCAGTGTCCCTTTAATAGCCTAGGAAGGGGCCATGGATACTGACCCCCCCCCCCAGGCTAAAAACATCAGCTCTCAGACTCCCCAGAAAAGGTGCATCTCTAAGATGCGTCAATTCTGACATTTAGGCTCGCTCTTCCCACTTGCCCTGTAGCAGTGGCAAGTGGGGTGATAATTGGGGGGAGGTTGATGTTACTTTTGTATTATCAGGTGACATCAAGCCCCAAGGTTAATAATGGAGAGGCGTCAATAAGACGCCCCCATTACTAACCCCATAGTCACATTGTATGAAAACACAGACACCCAGAAAAAAGTCCTTTAATTGAAAGAATGACAGACTCCTTTAATAATCTTAATTAAACTATATTTATGACATCGCCCATTCCCTCGATGCCCTCGTCATCTGCAAAAGAGATTAAAAAAACAACAATATTTCTCACCTTTCCACAGAGATGCTGCTAATCCATTTGTCTCACGACGGGTTCAGCTCTGCTACATCTATATGGCAGGATGCATGGTTGCATGATACGACCATGCAGCCTGTCTTCCAGCAGACATTGAGCACCGTATTCTCAGTGTCTCCCTGTGAACTACTATTACCTAGCTGATGGCATCGCGAGCGTGATAAAGTTCTCCTGCTCGTGGTGCCGTCAGACAGGTCCTGCGAGTTCACAGCTAATGAATCATGTGTACAGTGGGCCAGAAGACAGTATCACATGTGATAGACTTAAATAAAGCAACTCAGCTGTCATTGTTACACATGATAGGCTTAGCTACGATATCTCAGATGTGACTATTACACATGATGGGCTTAGATGCACAGCTTAGCAGGCAGTATCACAAATGATAGGCTTAGATAGATCAGCTCAGCTGACACTATTACACATGATGGGCTTAGATGCACAGCTCAGCAAGCAGTACCACATTGCTCCATGGTGCGGGGATATTCACATGTGGCGTGTTTGCTCACAGGCGACGATCCCATCATCCTCGTGGCTTTGTACGATTATGACGGCGTGCACCCGGATGACCTGACATTTCAGAAAGGAGATAATTTACAGCTTCTTGAGGAGTAAGTACTAGAATATTACAGGCTCATGGTGTACTTATGGTTTTCCTGTGCTGTGGTCTGAGCTGCAGTGTCCCCACCTCACTGCAAAGTGAGGAACAGCGCCCCAGACAGGAGAACAAGGGTTGTCGTCCGCTTCTTGTGGTGCCCAATACTAGAATAATTCTCTCTCACCACAAGAAGATCAGCACTTATAGAAATTATTACAGTGTAAAACCCATCTCCTTTTGTACCGTAGCTTCCCTATACCCTAGATATACTATTTCTCCTCCAACCTGTCAATATATAGAACAGTTCATTATAACTTTTTTTCTTGCTATAGGTCTGGAGAATGGTGGAAAGCTCGTCTGATCCTTACAGGACAAGAAGGTTATATTCCCAGCAATTATGTGGGACGGGTTGATTCCCTGGAGTCTGAAGAGTGAGTACCCCTTTAAGAAGGTGCTGTCAGAAATAAGTAAATAGGTCCACTAGTTGTCCCATAAAGCAGATTGCATTGATTCATTTCATGATATATCTTTATAGCTCCACTTTTCTTCTGTAAAGCCCCCAAACCCCCTGTAAGATTATAAAAATCTGGGTACCAGTAGTTTCCAGCAGAGGGAGCTCATGAGCTCAGTGCATATTTATTTATTATTGAGTCCAGTGTGCAGTGAGCTCCCCCTAGTGGTGGCTGTAGGTAGACAGAATTTTATCATGTCTTTCTTTGAGATCTGTGAGCTACTCTAAAAATATATTATGAAATGAGTCAGCAGAGAATTGTTACCCATTACCCTAAAACAATTTGTAATATCTCACTTGTCTTTGAAATAGCAGATTTGGAATTTCACAGTATCATGAAAGTATCAAGCAGCCCTGAGTTTGAGCAAATCTTCAAGTTTCCATTTAGTAGATAGATCATTTCTTTGTTTTGTTTCCACAGATGGTATTTTAAGGGCGTTGGTAGGAAAGAGGCAGAGCGGCAGCTACTGTCCTCCGAGAACCAGGCCGGAGCATTTATGATACGGGACAGTGAGACCATGAAAGGTGCAACATATAGGGTTCCTGAAGTCAATGTACCAAACTACTGGGTTTAATAAGTATGACAGTTTGGGGATAGGACGGCAGAACCATGAGATCAAACTATATGGAGTGAACCAGGGCGGCACTGGCCGCTATAAAATGATGTTCAATACTCCAGTCACATCCAAAGCTGCTGCACTTTTCACTTGCTTTTATATCACTCTGCTGCCACCTGCTGGTTTATATCAGGTCTGACGTCACCTACTGATATTTTTTTCAGGTTGTTACTCACTTTCGGTCAGGGACTACAACTCTCAGTCTGGGAACATGGTGAAGCATTACAAGATCCGTACTCTGGATAATGGAGGTTTCTACGTCTCTCCTCGCAAAACTTTCAGCTCTCTGCAGGAGCTGGTCACCTACTATAAAAGTAAGATGGGCAATGGTTAAAATGGGGGGGGGGGGGGGAAATCCTTTTTTAAGTGGAACCTTTTAGGCAGCTGTATGAGAGGAGGTAATAGTGGATGCCCAAGACGATTTTTGCTGTACTTGAATGGAAACACTCATTGATTTTCTCCAGAACCTGCCCTGATCATGTGTCGCTCACAAAGCTGCACACCATGTTATGGGATACGGTCACAAACCTTGTGTGAATAGCACACGGTCAGGAGAACGGGATTGTGGGGTGGAATTTAATGACGTTGGAAAGTAATATTAATGATTTCACAAAGTTGTACTTGGAATAGAATTCTATCAGGAAGAAAAATTTGTAAGTCTGGTGGCCATAGCTTTAGGATTTATGTCTGATTTACCTTCTCAGGTAATATGGACGGGTTGTGCCAGTATCTCACCAAGGCTTGTAAGACGGCTCGTCCACAGAAACCATGGGAGAAGGACGCCTGGGAGGTCCCGAGGGAATCACTGAAGCTGGAGAAGAAGCTTGGAGCTGGACAGTTTGGAGATGTTTGGTTGGGTACGTGCTCGGGAGACAGTATCACTCATTAAAAGGCTGAGATACACCATCTCTGCAGACAGTATCATACATGATTGGCATGGATTCCCCAATTTTAGTAGACATATGATAAACTTAGATAAAGCAGCTCCTATCACACACAACAGACTTTGATACAGTGGTTCATTGGATACTCATATTATGTGTTATAGGATTTGGTACACCAACTCAGCAGACAGTATACACATGATCGGTTTAGATAAGCAGCCGAGCAGACAGTATCACACACAATAAGCTTAGATACAGTTATATGAAAAAGTTTGGGCACCCCTATTAATCTTAATGTTTTATAAAAATTGTTTTTTTTTTGCAACAGCTATTTCAGTTTCATATATCTAATAACTGTTGGACACAGTAATGTTTCTGCCTTGAAATGAGGTTTATTGTACTAACAGAAAATGTGCAATCTGCATTCAAACAAAATTTGACAGGTGCAGAAGTATGGACACCCTTATCATTTTCTTGTTTTAAATACTCCTACCTACTTTTTACTGACTTACTAAAGCACTTTTTTTGGTTTTCTAACCTCATTGAGCTTTGAACTTCATAGCCAGGTGTACAGGGCCGGCTCCAGGTTTTCGAGGGCCCTGGGCGAAAGAGTCTCAGTGGGCTCCCCTTTTAACACATACCCCGATTTATGATGCACAGATACGGCAGAGAATTGTATAGTACAATGCCAGATTTCACTTCTTGCATGAGTGACAGCTATTGTAAATTCTGCAGTGTATATATACAGGAGGAAAGGTGCTGTGCAGTGTATATATACAGGAGAGGTGCTGTGCAGTGTATATATACAGGAGGAAAGGTGCTGTGCAGTGTATATATACAGGAGAGGTGCTTTTCTGTTTTGAGTTTTTCTATGAAACAAAGACTTTTCTACATAAACAACGTTGTTTGGTTTTGCGGCCCCAACAGATCTGTGCTACAAAGTAACAGGCGGCTCGGGCATTAATGAGGGACCTGATGCTGAATCCTTTCCACAAACCCTAATGACCCAATTAGTGCATTGTCATTAGAAGCTCATTAAACGCCTCCCTGTCCCGGGCAGTCATGTACAGTATGGGGGGATCCTGCAGCCCACCCCCTGACTGCTCCATACCATACACTGCCCTCTGTCGCGCTCACTATTACCCTGTGCATTTCTCTGTCATCGTTACCCCATGTTACACTTGTCACCCCCCACTACAGAGTAGCAGGGCAGCCAATGTCACCCCCTCCCGGACCCTAATGGCAGCAGGAAATATCTGCTCCTCTATTGGGTTGGAACCTGATTTAATCAAGGAATAATGTGGATTTGTTGCCGGTGGCTGCAGGGGAAGGGTTAAGTGATGCCATGTCCTTGGTGGGAGCAGTGGCAGCTGCTGGGACCTGGACAGAGACAACCAATGTTGCTGTGCCTGCACAGTGTGATGTGGAGGAGAGAAGCTGAGACGCAGAAATCACCCACATGCCAGCACTGGGCAGAGTCCCTCCAGTCACCAGCCTGGGGCCACGGGGCCCCAATGTACAGCCCACAGCTCAGTTTTATCCATGGCAGCAGCTCCCCTTCCTCCTGGCATCTGGTTAACCCCATTTATGCGGGTCGGATTGTTATCTTTAAGGTTTAGCAATAACCTTCATACAGATGGGAAGGGGTTAAGCTTCTTCCTATCCCACTGGTGCAGGTTTGGTGCAGCATGCATGTATTCTGGGAGAGCTGGGTGGCTACAGGCTGCACCCCACCAGCTGCTCCTCCAGACATCACCCACATTTTTAGGCAGCGGAGACAGACAGCAGCAGACTGAGCCACAACTTCAACCACTGCTGGATACCATAAGGCTACATTCACACTAGCGTTCTGCTAGTGTGCGTCGCCTTAGCGTCGGGCGACGCAGCGGCGACGCACGCGTCATGCGCCCCTATGTTTAACATGGGGGACGCATGCGTTTTTGTGTGTTGCGTTTTGCAACACTTGCGTCTTTTTTGCCACTAGCGTCGGACCAAGAAAACGCAGCAAGTTGCATTTTTCTTGCGTCCGATTTTCGGCAAAAAACGACGCACGCGTCGCAAAACGCAGCATTTTTGCGTGCGTTTTGCCGCGTTTTTGTGTGCGTCGTGCGTTCCGTCGCGCAACGCTAGTCTGAACGTAGCCTAACACTCACTCAGGCACTGATAGGACGGAGCTCCTCGGAATCTGCCTGATAAGTTCAGCTCAGCACTGTCTGCAGCCACCCAGGGGGGAGAGCAGAGAACGTGCTCTCTCCGCCCACAAACAGTCACACTGGCTGCCTTCTGTTAACCCCTATGTGTGCCTGCCTGGCTGCACTGACTGAGTAAGAAGATGCTTGTGTCAGAGCTGGCACATAGGGGTTAAGAGAACGCAGCCAGCAGTGACATTGTGGGCGGAGAGAGCATGTTATCTCCTGCTCTGCTCTCCCAGCTGTAAGTGGGCCCCCCTCTCTCCCCAGGGCCCCGGCATTTGCCCGGAGTGCCGGGTGCTGACGCCGGCCCTGCACATAGGGGTTAAGAGAACGCAGCCAGCAGTGACATTGTGGGCGGAGAGAGCATGTTATCTCCTGCTCTGCTCTCCCAGCTGTAAGTGGGCCCCCCTCTCTCCCCAGGGCCCCGGCATTTGCCCGGAGTGCCGGGTGCTGACGCCGGCCCTGCAGGTGTATGCAATCATGAGAAAAGCTACTTAAAGTGGCCACTTGCAAGTTGTTCTCCTGTTTGAATCTCCTCTGAAGAGTGGCATCATGGGCTCCTCAAAACATCTGTCTAATGATCTGAAAACAAAGATTATTCAACATAGTTGTTCAGGGGAAGGATACAAAAAGCTGTCTCTGAGATTTAACCTGTCAATTTCCACTGTGAGGAACATAGTAAAGAAATAGAAGAACACAGGTACAGTTCTTGTTAAGGCCAGAAGTGGCAGGCCAAGAAAAACATCAGAAAGGCAGAGAAGAAGAATGGTGAGATCAGTCAAGGACAATCCTCAGACCACCTCCAGAGAGCTGCAGCATCAACTTGCTGCAGATGGTGTCACTGTGCATCGGTCAACTATACAACACACTTTGCACAAGGAGAAGCTGTATGGGAGAGTGATGCGAAAGAAGCCGTTTCTGCAAGCACACCACAAGCAGAGTCGGCTGAGGTATGCAAAAGCACATTTGGAGAAGCCAATTTCTTTTTGGAAGAAGGTCCTGTGGACTGATGAAACCTAGATTGAGTTGTTTGATCATACAAAAAGGCATTATGCATGGCGGCCAAAAAACACAGAGTTCCAAGAAAAACACTTGCTACCCACAGTAAAATTTGGTGGAGGTTCCATCATGCTTTGGGGCTGTGTGGCCAATGCCGGGACTGGGAATCTTGTTAAAGTTGAGGGACGCATGGATTCCTCTCAGTATCAGCAGATTCTTGACAATAATGTTCATGAATAGGTGACAAAGTTGAAGTTACGCAGGGGATGGATCTTTCAGCAAGACAATGATCCAAAACACCGCTCCAAATCTACTCAGGCATTAATGCACAGGAACAATTACACTGTTCTGGAATGGCCATCCCAGTCCCCAGACCTGAATATCATTGAACATCTGTGGGATCATTTGAAGAGGGCTGTCCATGCTCGGCGACCATCAAACTTAACTGAACTGGAATTGTTTTGTAAAGAGGAATGGTCAAAAATACCTTCATCCAGGATCCAGGAACTCATTAAAAGCTGCAGTAAGCGACTAGAGGCTGTTATTTTTGCAAAAGGAGGATCTACTAAATATTTTTTTTTTTAACCATAAAATGTTTTATTTTATTAAACATTGTAGAACAAAACAGGGTCTTACAAGTATTTAGTTTCTGTATAGAATGCATGAACAATAAACGATATAGACGATATAAGGCTATCAATGACCTTAATTCTACAAAGACGTAAATAACAAAGACAAGACAATAAGGGGTAGAGGGAAGGGAGGAAAGAGAGAGAGAAAAAAAAGGGGGAAAAACCTCAGTTAAATTGATTAATCAAATCCGAACTCAGTCGCACTACAGGTCGGATCCCGCTGCATAATAATCCCATGGGGACCATATAGCCTGGAACCACACCACCGAGTCATTTAGTAAGGCTGTAAGGTGTTCCATCCTTCTGACATCCATGATCTGTCCAAGGAGGATCTGAAGCGAAGGGGGACTCGGCTGTCTCCAAAGACGCGCAATCAGGCATCTGGCCGTCGTAAGGATATGTTGCAATAATCTATTGGAAAGTTTGCCCATACCCGTGACCCAGGAGAAGCACCAGCGGGTTTAGTTCTATGTCTGTATGCAATACCTTATCGATGAGGGACTTAACCTGACCCCAAAAGGGCAAAATTTTTGGGAATGACCAAAATATGTTGACGAGAGACCCAATGCTTCCCCCACATCTCCAACAGGAGGGAGGGACAGAGGGATTCAGTCCATGCAGAAACTCTGGAGTGTGATACCAGTGCATTAGTATCTTATAGATATTTTCTGTTCTGTCCTCACTAGCTGAGGCAGGCTCATACGTAGCTATACAGTCAGCTAAACCGCTATACCGGGGTCCAATAAGGAGACTGTGGTTGAGTCTCTGCTTTATTAAACGTAGTGGTATATTGATGCGGTGAAACTGTGAACAATGATATACATAGAATCAGTGCATGGCATAGAACAGATACATAATACACATGATATACATTATGCATAACATTTAGGAAGCTAGTAACTGAACTGGGAGTACAACTGGCTTGGCTAGGCTAATATGGAGCAGAAATATCTATAGGAAGCATAAAGACATACCGGCAATGCAATCGCAAGGGGGATGAAGTGAAGCGTCTTTCCTTGAAGGCAAACTGAAGAAAGTGAAAGGAAAAATGGAGGGAAATGGAGGCTGAGCTACCATAATGCATTGCAAAGGAGGAGGAGAATCAGACATGGATAATACAAAAACAAGATTGAACTGCCAACATAACTCTGACCGCTAGAGGGAGCCAAAGCATCACAGATGAATAAAGGCATGAATATATCAATACTGTATACTGAGGAAACTGCAATTATGCAAGCAAATAATCAGGGTAACAATATTAGATGGCGGAGACAGAACACTCCCCGTCTGGCATCAACGGATGTCACTACTCCTTTCTTCCGAAGGCAACAATAGGACCAGTTCAGATACCGGTCTGGAAAATGTCTTAGGTTCATTCCCTTTGGTCATCCTTAGCTCAACTTTGCGGACGTTGCCGTCCTTGCTCGGGAACGTTGCGGTAACTAGACCAAGTGGCCACTGGTTCCGGTGAATCTGACAGTCTTTCACAAGAACAAGGTCACCTATGTTCAGATTAGGTTTAGTAGATTGCCACTTCGTCCGTGGCTGCAGGGTAGACAAATATTGTTTGCGCCACCTGTCCCAGAAAGTATTTGCAAGACTTTGTACCTGTCTCCATTGGCGCTTGTAGAGGTCCTTCGCGTCGAATCCTCCTGGAGGGGCACTGGACAGTCCTGTTTTCTGGGTAAGTAAAGTAGCTGGAGTCAATAACAAGGGCTCCTCCGGGTCGTTAGGAACTGGAACCAGGGGTCTTGCATTGATTATAGCTGCAGCTTCAGCCATGAAGGTGATTAGGCTTTCGTGGGTAAGCCTTGCTGCTCCTTTACATTTTTCCATGTCATGAGTTCTGGTGATCCTGAATGAGCGAGCTATATGTGTCAGGCAGGTAATGGCTCGAGTAAGTGACTTCCAACTTGAGAATCTGTCGAACCTGCAAGATCCAAGCTGGATAACAGAGGTCATTGTATGTAGTGTAGACACCTGAGGGCGGATTTCAGCATCTGAGTCCTCTCCTACAAGTTCGAAGGTGTCTGGAAAACATTCCTCAATGTACAATAGTTTTGGTCCAGAGAGCCACGTTGTGCTTCCTAGTCGACTTGCGTCAACTGCTCTAGTTGCATGATCTGCGGGATTCTGGTCTGTGGGTATGTAATGCCACTGCTGTGGGTGAACTGATCTCCTGATTCGTAGCACTCTGTTATTGACATAAACGTAGAATCGCCTGGTTTCGTTGTGGATATATCCCAGGACTACTTTGCTGTCTGAGTAGAACTTGGCTTGTGTCAGGTCGATATCCATTTCGGATGCGATGAACTCCGCTAACTCAACGGCTAAGACTGCGGCACAAAGCTCTAACCTGGGTATAGTGTGCTCTGGTTGTGGTGCGAGTTTGGCCTTTCCCATGACGAAACCAATGTGGCACTGACATTTGGAGTCTACAGTTTTGAGGTAGGCAACAGCGGCAATTGCTTTGACAGAAGCATCTACAAATACGTACAGTCTTTGGCTCTGTATCTCAGTAGATGGCACAGGGGTGTATGGTCTTGGCATATGCAAGTTGGAGAGTGCCGCTAACGAGTTCTTCCACTCTTCCCACTGGATCCTCTTATCAGGTGGCAGAGGTGCATCCCAGTCAGATGTTTCCCTAGTTAAGTCTCTTAGTAGGGCCTTGCCTTGTATAGTAACAGGAGCTGCGAAACCCAAGGGGTCGTACAGACTGTTGATGGTAGACAGGACGCCTCTACGTGTGAAAGGCCTTTCTTCCTGGCTGACCTGAAAGGTGAAAGTGTCTGATTGTAGATTCCAGAGAAGCCCGAGGCTGCGTTGCATTGGTGCGGGGTCTGACCCCAGGTCCAGGTCTCTGAGACCATTACATAGGTCTTGAGAAGGGAACGCTTCCATGAGTTCTTGGCTGTTTGAGGCTATTTTATGAAGCCTAAGGTTCGAGCAGGCAAGCATGTCCTGAGCTCTCCTGAGAAGACTGATGGCAGTCTCATTTGAAGGCATGGCTTTTAGACAGTCGTCGACATAAAAGTCCTTTTCTATGAATTGTCTGACATCTGCTCCGTATACTGGTTCTCCTTCCTGAGCTGACCTTTTGAGGCCGTAAATGGCGACTGCAGGTGAAGGACTGTTGCCAAAGATGTGCACTCTCATGCGATACTCTGTGACTTCTTTAGTAGGATCATTGTCTCTGTACCAGAAGAATCTTAGGAAGTTCCTGTCTCTCTCTCTCTCACAAGGAAACAATGGAACATTTGCTGGATGTCAGCGATGAAGGCAATGGAATCCTTACGGAAGCGCATAAGTACACCCAGTAGTTTGTTATTGAGGTCTGGTCCTGTCAGTAGAACGTCATTCAGGGAGACATCATTAAATTTAGTACTGGAATCAAACACGACTCTGATCTGGCCTGGTTTTTTAGGGTGGTAAACTCCAAACATGGGTAGGAACCAGCATTCTTCAGAGTCTTTGAGAGTGGGAGCTAGTTCTGCGTGACAGTTTTAAAAAATCTTTGACATGAAGGAGAAAAAGTGATCTTTCATCTCTAGTTTCTTTTGCAGATTACGTTTGAAAGAGGAGAAACGTTGTAATGCCTGATTTCTGTTGTTCGGTAGACGTGGTCTGTGGGTTTTGAAGGGAAGAGGTGCGACCCAGCTGTTGGTCTCATCTTTAACGAGTCCCTTGTCCATTACCTCTAAGAACAACTTGTCCTCTACTGACATTGCCACTTGGTTGTCCTGCTTAGTTCTCTGGAAGACTGTGCCCCCTAACTGATCCTCATAGCTTCCCGACAATATACTGCTGTCGTGAGTAAAGTCTATTAAATGATCAGGTAGTTGGATGCTGTGTGGCAGTTCCCTGACATGGAACTCATTGTTACAAGGTTGAAACAGAGATGGACGTCCTTTCTCCAATGTATTTGTCAGCATGCTTGTCACAGAAGATGGGGCGTGCATGCGTCCCAAGCATACGTTGCCAATTATGACCCATCCTAGGTCTAGCCTTTGGGCATAGGGAGCATTGTGGAGTCCGTTGATATGACGTCTCACTTTATGAACCTGTAGGATATCTCTCCCCAACAGCAGAATTATCTGGGCCTGATGGTCGAGTTCCGGTATGAGGTGTGCTATTTGTTTTAAGTGAGCGTGATGGATTGCTACATCTGGCGTAGGGATTTCAGATCTGTTGTCTGGGATCTGGTTACATTCGATGATCGTAGGTAGTGGTAGGCAGAATTGTCCGTCTAAAGACTCGATCTGGTAGTCAGTAGCTTTCCTGCCTGCTGTTGTCACAGTACCTGCACACGTCTTTAAGGAGTAGGGACTGCTTGGCCCTTTGATGTTGAATAGGTCAAAGAACGTTGATTTAGCCAAAGATCGATTACTTTGGTCATCTAAGATAGCATACAGTCTTACAGCTTGGTCTCTATGGCCCTTCGGGTATACTTTGACGAGGCATATTTTTGAACAGGACCTACTGTCTATTGTCCCTTTGCAGACCTCGGTGCATTGTGAAGTGATCTCTGGCGTAGCTGTATCAGTGTTCCTTTCCTCCCCGCCATGCTCACTGTCAGCTGGCGTGTTTTGTGTACTCCATGGAGCTGGGCCAGGGTGTAGAGCGGTGTTATGATCTGTGGTGCCACATTCTGTGCATTTTACACTGACCTTGCAATCCTTGGCGAGATGAGCTGTGGACGAGCAGCACTTGTAGCAGATACCGTTTTCTTTCAGGAAGCTTCTGCGATCTGGCATAGATTTTCCTCTGAAGGCTCTGCATTTCAGGAGAGGATGAGGCTTCTGATGAAGTGGGCACTGCTTGTCAGGGTCCTGCACCTTTGTCTCTGATTGGGAGCAGCCAGCAGACCTGTAATTAGAACCTGGAGAAGAAACATAAGTCTTGTGTACTTCCACAGATGTTCTGCGTGGATTTGCAGGTGGTGACGGTGTGGCATATGGTATTGCAAAGTCAAAGCTGGGATCGTTTCTAATTCTTGCTTGTTGGTGTATGAAGTCAACAAAAACGGAGAAGGGAGGGAATGGAACGCTGTGTTTGTATTTGTACGTGGAACCATGTGTGAGCCACCTCTCCTGTAGATTGTAGGGCAACTTCTGGACTATAGGGTTAACACCTCTGGCTGTGTCGAGAAATGCAAGTCCCTGTAGGTCGTCCTCGTATTTGGCAACTTGGACTTCCTTTAGCAAGTCGCTTAACTCTCTAAGTTTCTGGAGACCTTTGTTAAATATTTTAGGAAAGTCATCGATTCTTTTGAACAAGGCTCTTTCTATTACTTCTGCTGAGCCGTAACACTCATCCAGCCTTTTCCAGATCTCTTTGAGGCCAGTCTCAGGGCGGTTTATATTAATGTCTCTGATCCTTACTGCGTGTTTGACTGACTCTTCTCCCAGGTATTTGACTAACAGGTCTATCTCTTCCCTGTGTTGTAGCCCCAAGTCTCTAATGACATTTTGGAAGGAAGCTTTCCAAGCTCTGTAACCTTCAGCTCGGTCAGTGAATTTCATGAGTCCCTTGGCAACCAGTTCACGTCGTGTGAAGAACTTGGCAAATTCTGTCGTGAACCGGTTGTCAGCAGAGTATACTGGTGATGGGTCGCCCTGATAGTGATGTGAGGTGCGTTCGTACCTGTTAGTGTCCTCATGGTGGCGCCAGCCAGTGTCGTATTGCTTCGGCCTGATGTACGGTGCGTCAGCAGGGTGATCCACGTTGGTTACCTGATGAGGGGCAAGGTAGTCATTAGCAGAGTTGTTTTGCCTCACATTTTCGAGTTTGTTTCTGTCCTGAGCCTCGTGACGACTCTCGCTCACTTCGCTGGAGGTGTCGTATTCTGGTTTTGGTACTGGTTCAGGGTTATAGTTTGGATCAGGAAGGTCATTAACATACTGAGATGTGCGTTGTGGTGAGTCTTGCAGTAGAAACTCCAGACTCGACGTACTGCTTTGGCTATGCAGCTTGGGATTTTGCGCGGCTTCTAGCGATTCTGCTTCGGCGAGGGCTGCGGCAGCTTCCCTTTTAGCTGCTAGGCTTTCTAAGGCGGCATCCACACGTGCCTTCTCTAACTGCGTTCTTCTCTCTTGGTCGGCTCTCTCTAAGCGTGACCTTCTCTCTTGCTCGTCTCTCTCTAAGCGCAACCTTCTCTCTTCGTCATCTAGGCGTGCTTTTTCTAATTTAAGTTGCATCTCTTGGTCAGCAAAGCTCGCTAGTATTTTGGCGGCTTCAGCATTTGCGCGGGCAATGGCGACCGCGCTGCTTATGGATGTTGTCTTTGAGGAGACGGAAGTAACAGATCTTGTCCTATGTGATTTGTGAGACATGGTGTCTTGGGAAAGTGCTTGGCTGTGCAGAGATTGCTGCAGCTGTATTCAGTCTCTGTGTAGCCGGTGACTTGAATCCCACTAGTTGGATGGCTGCCGTTTCACTGTTCTGTCCTCACTAGCTGAGGCAGGCTCATACGTAGCTATACAGTCAGCTAAACCGCTATACCGGGGTCCAATAAGGAGACTGTGGTTGAGTCTCTGCTTTATTAAACGTAGTGGTATATTGATGCGGTGAAACTGTGAACAATGATATACATAGAATCAGTGCATGGCATAGAACAGATACATAATACACATGATATACATTATGCATAACATTTAGGAAGCTAGTAACTGAACTGGGAGTACAACTGGCTAGGCTAGGCTAATATGGAGCAGAAATATCTATAGGAAGCATAAAGACATACCGGCAATGCAATCGCAAGGGGGATGAAGTGAAGCGTCTTTCCTTGAAGGCAAACTGAAGAAAGTGAAAGGAAAAATGGAGGGAAATGGAGGCTGAGCTACCATAATGCATTGCAAAGGAGGAGGAGAATCAGACATGGATAATACAAAAACAAGATTGAACTGCCAACATAACTCTGACCGCTAGAGGGAGCCAAAGCATCACAGATGAATAAAGGCATGAATATATCAATACTGTATACTGAGGAAACTGCAATTATGCAAGCAAATAATCAGGGTAACAATATTAGATGGCGGAGACAGAACATTTTCTCTGTAGAGAGTACACACTGATGATTTTGCGGCATTCCTCCAAATGACAGACCACTCTCGGGGAGAAATACGCCACTCCAAGGCGGCCTCCCACTTGCGCATATATAGAAAAGATTCACCAGACCCATCCTGTGGATGCCATAAAATGTTGTAAATTTCTGAAATCAGACCCCTGGTGTTCACGCCTCTCCTGCAAATTTTCTCGAAATCCGTGGGGATCGAAGCTCCCGCTTTACCATGTAGGGAGTTAGCAAAATCTCTAATTTGTAGGTATTGAAAGAATTCCCTGTTGGAAATCGAGAAATGTTGCTTAAGATAATCAAAGGAGTGAATCTCCATGGCCTCCCCGTCTATAATGTCCGCAAATCTAAATAGCCAAGGGTGAACCATAGGAGATTCTAAACTGCTTGGGAGCTGTGGATGATAGATGAAGGACACCAGGGGGGAGCAAGGTGACATGAGGGCGAATCTCCGTGTGCAGGTGTTCCAAATGTCACGAGTGGACTGCATGGGGCCTAGAAGGGGAGGAAAGGACTTACATTGTGCTGGCGACCATAAAAGAGAGTTAGGGTGTATTGGGGAATGCCATAATTTCTCTATTTCATTCCACTTGCTGTAGGCCCATAGGGACGTCCAGCAGGGGATTCTCCTCAGGTGTGCAGCCCAGTAGTATTTAAGAATATTTGGCACAGAAAGCCCTCCCCTGGTCTTATGAGCTGTGAGAACCTCCTTAGCCACTCTATGGCGCTTTTGTTGCCATATGAACCTAATAATAGCCGCCGGAAGGGACTTCAATTCCGAGACCGGAACTCCAACTGGGAGGGTCTCAAAGGCGTAGATCAATCTGGGTAAAAGACTCATTTTTACCGCCGCTATCCGACCCATCCACGAGAGAGGAAGTGATTGCCATTTAGTCAGGCGGCCTTTTGATTCTTTAAAGAGGGAGGAGAAATTTAGTTTGTAGAGGGTCTCATATGAGGACGTAATATTCACCCCCAGATATTTCACAGCATCCTGTTTCCACCTGAATTTAAAATTCAGGCGTAGATGGTCCCATACCTCAGGGGGGATGTTCAGCGGCATAGCCTCCGTTTTGCTGGAATTGATTTTATATCCAGATAGGTCCCCGTATCTCCTCAAAGCCCTCATGAGGTTCGGAAGAGACACGTGGAGATTAGTAAGCGTCAATAGAACATCATCAGCAAATAGTGCGATCTTAAAAGATTTACTCCCAACCATCACCCCAGAGATATTGGGGTCCCGGATCTACTAAATATTAATGTCACTTTTCTGGTGGGGTGCCCATACTTATGCACCTGTCAAATTTTGTTTGAATTCAGATTGCACATTTTCTGTTAGTACAATAAACTTCATTTCAAGGCAGAAACATTACTGTGTCCAACAGTATCTAACTGTATCTCAGGTCTTCAAGCAGTATCACACATTACATACTAATCTGAGCAGACAATATGATACATGAAGGCTTAGATACACTCCCTGGTGATTATTGTGCACTCACCTTTGTGCCATCTCTCATCCAAAGCGACATACAATGGGCACACACAGGTGGCAGTGAAGACTATGAAGCCGGGCAGTATGTCTCCTGAGGCCTTTTTGGAAGAAGCCAACCTCATGAAGAGCTTGCAGCATGACCGCCTCGTCCGCCTTCATGCCGTAGTAACCCTGGAGGAGCCCATATACATCATCACTGAGTACATGGAGAAGGGCAGCCTTCTAGACTTCCTCAAGAGCCAGGAAGGGAATTGCCTGTCGCTGCCACAGCTTATCGACTTTTCTGCCCAGGTGAAGCTCACAGAGTTGGGCAGTATTGGGGTCACCTCCCAGATTACAGCTTATGGTTTGTTTTTTACATTTTCTTGCTTTTTATGCCCACAGATTGCAGAGGGGATGTGGTTCATTGAACAGAAGAATTACATCCACCGGGATCTTAGAGCCGCAAACTGCCTGGTGTCCGCATCTCTGGCATGTAAAATCGCAGACTTCGGGTTAGCTCGAGTGATCGAGGACAGCGAGTATACAGCACGAGAGGGTAACTGTCAGCAGTAATGGGACGAGCTGTGGCTGGTAAAGTCAGGTGCCATCTGGACAGATATGTTATTGATATTTTAGGTGCCAAATTTCCCATTAAATGGACGTCTCCCGAGGCAGCCAACTACGGCTCCTTCACCATCAAATCTGACGTCTGGTCATTTGGCATCTTAATGACTGAAATTATCACATATGGAAGAACCCCGTATCCAGGTGAGAGCATTGTGTTTTGCAGGCAGAAGTGGGCTGAAACAAACAGAATAAGGAATCGGAGAAAAGTATCTCCTATGGACGGACAGGTGAAGTGCCAATGGCAGGACATGAATAAAAGTTATTTGCTTTTCTTCCAGGAATGTCCAATCTGGAAGTAATCACCGCTCTGGAGCGTGGGTATCGCATGCCATGCCCAGCCAGCTGCCCTCAGGAGCTGTATGGCATCATGCTGCAGTGCTGGCAACAAAACTCAGAGCAACGACCGACCTTTGAATATTTGCAAGGCGTCCTGGAGGATTTCTTCACCGCCACGGAAAGCCAGTACCAGCAGCAGCCATAAAGAGCGCCAGGTTGTGCCCTTTAGCCACTGACTTTCCAAATCCGTCGCTCAACCGCATCATTACAAACCATCAGTGGCGCAATATACTGTTACAGATGCTAATAATCGGTGTATAATTGCTGCCCGCCCTTTATGAAAAATTGCCTATTAGCATTGTTACTTTATGTAGATTTATGCAAATCGGATGGTGGCAGATCAATCAAAATCTGCAAATTGATTCGTTAACAGAGAAGATCGATGAACAGTTACATCTATAATTATAGATTAAAAACCCCGAATTTGAGACTTTTCTAACTACCGTATTTGTATAATGTTAGAGCAGAAACTATATTTAGTATTGTGCTGGCGGTGTGCCCACCGCTGTCGGTACTGGCATAGAAAACTTGGCACCAAAAGCTGGGTGGCACAAAACTAACCGGTGCTGTATACACTGGTATTATTGGGTTGTGATTATAGACTCTGAGCCCTTCCAGCGACATTAGGTGCATGCAAATTGGGCCTCCTGTTTGTACATTGTAGAGTGAACCAGCGACATGTATTGGAAATGGAGCCATCAGAGTGTACACCTGCAGACTGAGCCATCGGAGTGTACACCTGCAGACTGAGCCATCGGTGTGTACACCTGCAGACTGAGCCATCGGAGTGTACACCTGCAGACTGAGCCATCGGAGTGTACACCTGCAGACTGAGCCATCGGAGTGTACACCTGCAGACTGAGCCATCGGAGTGTACACCTGCAGACTGAGCCATCGGAGTGTACACCTGCAGACTGAGCCATCGGAGTGTACACCTGCAGACTGAGCCATCGGAGTGTACACCTGCAGACTGAGCCACCGGAGTGTACACCTGCAGACTGAGCCATCGGTGTGTACTCCTGCAGACTGAGCCATCGGAGTGTACACCTGCAGACTGAGCCACCGGAGTGTACACCTGCAGACTGAGCCATCGGTGTGTACACCTGCAGACTGAGCCATCGGAGTGTACACCTGCAGACTGAGCCTTCGGAGTGTACACCTGCAGACTGAGCCATCGGAGTGTACACCTGCAGACTGAGCCATCGGAGTGTACACCTGCAGACTGAGCCTTCGGAGTGTACACCTGCAGACTAAGCCATCGGAGTGTACACCTGCAGACTGAGCCATCGGAGTGTACACCTGCAGACTGAGCCATCGGTGTGTACACCTGCAGACTGAGCCATCGGAGTGTACACCTGCAGACTGAGCCATCGGAGTGTACACCTGCAGACTGAGCCATCGGAGTGTACACCTGCAGACTGAGCCATCGGAGTGTACACCTGCAGACTGAGCCATCGGAGTGTACACCTGCAGACTGAGCCATCGGAGTGTACACCTGCAGACTGAGCCTTCGGAGTGTACACCTGCAGACTGAGCCTTCGGAGTGTACACCTGCAGACTGAGCCATCGGAGTGTACACCTGCAGACTGAGCCATCGGAGTGTACACCTGCAGACTGAGCCATCGGAGTGTACACCTGCAGACTGAGCCATCGGTGTGTGCACCTGCAGACTGAGCCATCGGAGTGTACACCTGCAGACTGAGCCATCGGAGTGTACACCTGCAGACTGAGCCATCGGAGTGTACACCTGCAGACTGAGCCATTGGAGTGTACACCTGCAGACTGAGCCATCGGTGTGTACACCTGCAGACTGAGCCATCGGAGTGTACACCTGCAGACTGAGCCATCGGAGTGTACACCTGCAGACTGAGCCATCGGAGTGTACACCTGCAGACTGAGCCATCGGAGTGTACACCTGCAGACTGAGCCATCGGAGTGTACACTTGCAGACTGAGCCATCGGAGTGTACACTTGCAGACTGAGCCATCGGAGTGTACACCTGCAGACTGAGCCATCGGAGTGTACACCTGCAGACTGAGCCATCGGAGTGCACACCTGCAGACTGAACCAGCACTGTGTACACCTGCAGACTGAACCAGCACTGTGTACACCGCGCACCCTGAACAAGCAGTGTGCAGACTGTGGACACGGAGCAAACACTGAAGACTGCGAACCATCACTGCGTACAATGGGGACCATGAACCAGAACTGCGTACAATGGAGACTGAACTAGCACTGAGGACACCGGAGACCCTGAACCAGCAGGGGTTACACAGGAGACTTATCCTGAGACTTTGTGCCAGCACTATGTACAATGGAAACTTTGCTGCCCCCTGTGTACACTGGATATTTACGGCAGCACCGAATGCACCTGAATCCTGCACACTGTATACAGGAGACTGTCGCTCAGCACTGAGTACACTGCTGTTCAACCATTTGTGTGTAATCACCTTTTTCTATAGAAATACCGTTTTCACTGAGCGAGGCTTATAGCACGTCATCACTTTCATATTGCAGTCATCTAAGTGGGTATTTTTATACATTTACTAAATCTGTCCCTACTATAGGGAAAACAGCACATAATGCACACAAAACTCATCTCACAAAAGTCGCTACAAGTATGTCGCCACACACAACTCAACACACACAACTTAACACATGAAACTCGCCCTAAAACACACACAAGTCTGGTATTATCCTTCAAAAATAAAAATCTGATTAACCCCTTTCTGACATGGGACGTACTATCCCGTCGAGGTGGGGTGGGCCCCCATGACCACGGACGGGATAGTACGTCCAGCGCGATCGGCGGCGCTCACGGGGGGAGCGCCGCCGATCGCGGCCGGGTGTCAGCTGTTTATCGCAGCTGACATCCGGCACTATGTGCCAGGAGCGGTCACGGACCGCCCCCGGCACATTAACCCCTGGCACACCGCGATCAAAGATGATCGCGATGTGCCGGCGGTATAGGGAAGCTTCCCGCAGGGAGGGGGCTCCCTGCGGGCTTCCCTGAGCCCCCCGCAGCAACGCGATGTGATCGCGTTGCTGCGAGGGTCTCACCTCCCTCCCTGCTTCCTCCAGCCCCGGATCCAAGATGGCCGCGGATCCGGGTCCTGCAGGGAGGGAGGTGGCTTCACAGAGCCTGCTCAGAGCAGGCACTGTGAAGGCTGCAGCGCTGCATGTCAGATCAGTGATCTGACAGAGTGCTGTGCAAACTGTCAGATCACTGATCTGTGATGTCCCCCCCTGGGACAATGTAAAAAAGTTAAAAAAAAAATTTCAAAATGTGTAAAAAAAAAAAAAAAAAATATTCCTAAATAATGAAAAAAATATATATATATTATTCCCCTAAATACATTTCTTTATCTAAATTAAAAAAAAAACAATAAAAGTGCACATATTTAGTATCGCCGCGTCCGTAACGGCCCGACCTATAAAACTGGCCCACTAGTTAACCCCTTCAGTAAACACCGTAAGAAAAAAAAAAAAAACGAGGCAAAAAACAACGCTTTATTATCATACCGCCGAGCAAAAAGTGGAATAACACGCGATCAAAAAGACAGATATAAATAACCATGATACCGCTGAAAGCGTCATCTTGTCCCGCAAAAAACGAACCGCGATACAGCATCATCAGCAAAAAAAAAAAAAGTTATAGTCCTGAGAATAAAGCGATGCAAAAATAATTATTTTTTCTATAAAATAGTTTTTATCGTATAAAAGCGCCAAAACATAAAAAAATGATATAAATGAGGTGTCGCTGTAATCGTACTGACCCGAAGAATAAAACTGCTTCATCAATTTTACCAAACACGGAACGGTATAAACGCCTCCCCCAAAAGAAATTCATGAATAGCTGGTTTTTGGTCATTCTGCCTCGCAAAAATCGGAATAAAAAGCGATCAAAAAATGTAACGTGCCCGAAAATGTTACCAATAAAAACGTCAACTCTCGGCGACCTTAATAATATATGTGATGACTTTTGGGATAAGAACAAAAACCCCCAGAATAGGACGGCAGGACATACCACTACGTTTGGGACTTATGTCGGGGAAGTGGGCATGGTTGATTTATGGAGAGTTAGGCATATCGGGGAAAGGGCGTATTCATGCTACTCGCCAGCTCATGGTACGCTGTCTAGGATTGATCTGGCACTGGGTAACCGATTACTAGATACGATGGTAAGGGACGTGAGATATTTACCTAGGGCTCTCTCAGACCATAGTCCAGTTGAAGTGGAATTTCGATCAGTGGGGACACGGAACAGGAGCAGAAGGGAGTGGAAAATTCACCCTAATTGGCTACACAGTATAGACTTGGAGAAGATTAAGAAGGAATTGGTGGAATTTTTTGAGATAAATGAGGGTAGCGTAGATGTGCTTACTGTGTGGGAAGCCATGAAAGCGTACTTGAGAGGGCTGTTGTTTAGGGATATTAGCAGGTGTAAGCGGAAATCGAGAGAGGCAGAGAGGTTGGCGATAGATGGGCTGAGGGTGGCTGAAGATGAGATGGTAATAATGGGTACTTTGGAGGCTGGGAGGAGGTTAAAGGCAGCTCAAAGCCAGCTAGAGGCGGTCTTGCTGAGTAAGGCTGAAAGGAAGAGGGAATTCATGAATTTGGCCTATTACCAGGAGGGTGAATCAGTGGGTCATTTGCTGTCGCTGGTGGCATCTGCCCAGAGAAATACTTCCTTTGTTCACTCTTTGGTGACTGGGAGTGGTGTTGCTGTTTCTGAGACTTCAGAGATTTTGGAGACTTTTGCAGATTTTTACGCAGACTTATACTCCTCTCGGGTAGATGGGTCAATGGAGGACACGGTGGCGTTCCTTGAGGAGTTGGAGCTCCCGAGGCTGAGTGACACAGCTAGGGAGGATTTGGAGGCTCCCATTACGGAGGAGGAACTGGGACGGGCATTGCAGTCGATGGCTAATGGGAAGGCGCCTGGCGTAGACGGATTTCCTGCCAAAATTTATAAAAGCTTGGGGGAAGTGTTGATCCCTAAATTGAAGGCGGTCTTGGAAGAGGCTACGAATGGTGGAAGGCTACCGGCATCTATGAGGGAGGCCACAATAGTGGTGATTCCAAAGGAGGGGAAAGACCCGACACAGCCGGATTCATATCGGCCAATTTCTTTGCTTACTATCGACGTTAAACTCCTGGCTAAGGTGTTGGCGATGAGGTTGACAAGTGTTATTTCTGGCCTGATACACTCAGACCAGTCTGGCTTTATGCCTGATAGGTCAACTGCGATTAATCTACGTAGGCTGTATATGAACTTGCAACTCAAAGCCGATAACTGTGGCCAGAGAGTTATTGCATCTTTAGATGCTCACAAGGCGTTCGATAGTGTGGAGTGGGGGTATCTCTGGCAGGTGTTGCGAAGAATGGGGTTTGGACCGCAGTTCATATCATGGATTCAATTAATGTACTCGATGCCGATGGCCAGGGTTAGGGTAAATGGGGAGTTGTCACGGACCATACAATTGGCTAGAGGGACGAGACAGGGGTGTCCGCTTTCCCCCCTTTTGTTTGCTCTGGCGGTGGAACCACTGGCCGCTACGCTTCGACAGTCTGATGAGATGACGGGGTTTAAATATGGGGTGATTGAAGAAAGGGTGGCGTTGTATGCGGATGATATTTTGTTGTTTCTGGCTGACCCGGTTGCATCCTTGGAGGGAGCCATTGGGATTATTGAACGATTCGGATCAGTGTCGGGACTTAGGATAAATTGGAGTAAGTCTATCTTGTTTAAGGTGGACGATGTGGATGGGGAGCCACTGGAGGACGGGCGACTGGAGGTGACGAGTAAATTTAAGTACCTGGGAATATGGGTATCTATGCCGATCACTGACTATATACATGAGAATCTGACTCCAATCTTGGGTGCCCTCAAGGCAAAAGCGGATGCATGGCTTAAGCTACATTTGTCTGTGGTAGGCAGGGTGAATCTTATCAAAATGATTCTGATGCCGAAAATACTGTATATTCTTCACAATGCGCCGGTTTGGATACCACGTGGGAAATTTAGACAGATCAACTCTCTGTTTAGGAATCTGATTTGGGGGAGGCAGCATCCGCGTATCAAACTGGAGACGCTTCAGCGACCCAAGGATGATGGGGGTCTGGCATTGCCTAACCCTGAGTTGTACTTTCTTGCAGCCCAGAGTCAGCATTTAAGGGGCTGGGCGCATGAGGGGTCATCTGGGGCAGTACAGCGGTTGATGGGGGTGGTGACAAAAAGAAGGCCAGTGGTGCAATGTTTGGAGGATGGATCCTTGGAGAGTTTGGGGAAGCTATATCCGACTTTGCTGTTGATACGCAAGCTTTGGAGTAGATTGAGGCACATACGTGGGATCACGGACTTGACTAGATACTCGCCGCTATGGCATAATAACAATCTGAAAGAATTTGAGGCATTGGGGGTACTGATAGAGTGGTTGGGCAAAGGGATTCAGTATGTGTATCAAATAATTGAACAAGGTGAATTGAAATCATTTTCCCAATTGCAGGCGGAATTTGGTCTTGGGTCTGCAGGGGAGTATCAATATTTGCGGATGAGGCATGCCTTTGGAGCTCAGGGTAGGAACGGAGGTATTAGGATTCAAAGGGATATAGTACTGGAGTATGTGTGTAATGATGGGACGACTGGAGGAGTCATATCCACTCTGTACAGGGATCTGTTGCACACTTTTCTATTGGGGTTTCCAATAATGGCAAGAGCTAAATGGGAAAGGGATTTGGGCCCAATAGATAACGAGACTTGGGAGTCGGTGTTGGAATGGATCCCAAGACTGTCGCTGAGTGAACCGTATAGACTGTCACAGCTCTATGTGATACACAGAGTTTATAGGTCTCCGATGGTGCTATATAAGGCAGGATTGCGTAATGACTCTGAATGTCCGAGGTGTAAGTCTACGGATGCAGACATTTTCCATATGATGTGGACATGTCCGAAGTTGGCTGCCTTCTGGGTGGTAGTTTTGAGTCGTATGGAAGGTGCGTATGGATGCACGGTGCCAAGGGATCCAGTTGTCTGTTTGTTGGGATGCGTGGATGAGATTGGAGTGGATAAACACCTAAAGATAGCTATAGCCAGATTGTTGTATATGGCTAGGAAGGTGATAGCTAGAAACTGGATAAGGGAAGAGCCGCCGTCAAGAGGAGAGTTCCTCCAGTATGTGAAACAGGGCCTGACACTAGAAAAAGGGATTTATAAGAAGAAAGGGAAAACTGAAACGTTCAATAAAATGTGGTCTCCATGGATTGCTATGGGATAGTAATGTGAAGTGTGGCTTATACGAATGGTTGAGGGATTAGATACTCTATTGTTTTAATGATGGTAGTAATTAACAAGATGAGCTGCTTTGTGGGGTGGGGGTGGGGGGCTTTGGGATCGAAGGGGGCTGTTTGAAGGGGGAGGGGGGGGAAATACTCTATATTGAAAATGTAAATGTAACATGTTGATTGCCTTGTTATTCTTAATAAAAATTTATTTGAATTAAAAAAAAAAAAACGTCAACTCGTCCCGCAAAAAACAAGACCTCACATGACTCTGTGAACCAAAATATGGAAAAATTATAGCTCTCAAAATGTGGTAACGCAAAAAATATTTTTTGCAATAAAAAGCGTCTTTCAGTGTGTGACGGCTGCCAATCATAAAAATCCGCTAAAAAACCCGCTATAAAAGTAAATCAAACCCCGCTTC
This sequence comes from Ranitomeya imitator, assembly GCF_032444005.1. NCBI lineage: Eukaryota > Metazoa > Chordata > Amphibia > Anura > Dendrobatidae > Ranitomeya > Ranitomeya imitator. Next base: position 446,128,826 of record NC_091283.1, on the reverse strand, counting down.
ATCACCCCCTTAGTTAGGGAAAAATTAAAAAAATGTATTTATTTCCATTTTTCCATTAGGGCTAGGGTTAGGGCTAGGGCTAGGGTTAGGGCTAGGGTTAGGGTTTGGGCTAGGGTTAGGGTTTGGGCTAGGGCTAGGGTTAGGGCTAGGGTTAGGGCTAGGGTTAGGGCTACAGTTTGGGTTGGGGCTAAAGTTAGGGTTGGGGCTAGGGTTAAGGCTACAGGTAGGGTTTAGATTACATTTACAGTTGGGAATAGGGTTGGGATTAGGGTTAGGTGTGTGTCAGGGTTAGAGGTGTGGTTAGGGTTACTGTTGGGATTAGGGTTAGGGGTGTGTTTGGATTAGGGTTTCAGTTATAATTGGGGGGTTTCCACTGTTTAGGCACATCAGGGGCTCTCCAAATGCGACATGGCGTCCGATCTCAATTCCAGCCAATTCTGCGTTGAAAAAGTAAAACAGTGCTCCTTCCCTTCCGAGCTCTCCCGTGTGCCCAAACAGGGGTTTACCCCAACATATGGGGTATCAGCGTACTCAGGACAAATAGGACAACAACTTTTGTGGTCCAATTTCTCCTGTTACCCTTGGGAAAATACAAAACTGGGGGCTAAAAAATAATTTTTGTGGGAAAAAAAAAGATTTTTTATTTTCACGGCTCTGCGTTATAAACTGTAGTGAAACACTTGGGGGTTCAAAGTTCTCACAACACATCTAGATAAGTTCCATGGGGGTCTAGTTTCCAATATGGGGTCACTTGTGGGGGATTTCTACTGTTTAGGTACATTAGGGGTTCTGCAAACGCAATGTGACGCCTGCAGACCATTCCATCTAAGTCTGCATTCCAAATGGCACTCCTTCCCTTCCGAGCCCTCCCATGCGCCCAAACGGTGGTTCCCCCCAACATATGGGGTATCAGCATACTCAGGACAAATTGGACAACAACTTTTGGGGTCAAATTTCTCCTCTTACCCTCGGGAAAATACAAAACTGGGGGCTAAAAAATAATTTTGGGGGGAAAGATTTTTTTTTTCAATTTTCACGGCTCTGCGTTACAAACTGTAGTGAAACACTTGGGGGTTCAAAGCTCTCACAACACATCTAGATGAGTTCCTTAGGGGGTCTAGTTTCCAAAATGGTGTCACTTGTGGGGGGTTTCTACTGTTTCGCTACATTAGGGGCTCTGCAAATGCAATGTGACACCTGCAGACCATTCCATCTAAGCCTGCATTCCAAATGGAGCTCCTTCCCTTCCGAGCCCTCCCATGCGCCCAAACAGTGGTTCCCCCCCACATATGGGGTATCAGCGCACTCAGAACAAATTGGACAACAAATTTTGGGGTCCAATTTCTCCTGTTACCCTCGGGAAAATACAAAACTGGGGGCTAAAAAGTAATTTTTGTGGGAAAAAATTTTTGTTTTATTTTTACGGCTCTCCATTATAAACTTCTGTGAAGCCCTTGGTGGGTCAAAGTGCTCACCACACATGTAGATAAGTTCCTTAGGGGGTCTACTTTCCAAAATGGTGTCACTTGTGGGGGGTTTCTACTGTTTAGGTACATTAGGGGCTCTGCAAACGCAATGTGACACCTGCAGACCATTCCATCTAAGTCTGCATTCAAATGGCACTCCTTCCCTTCCGAACCCTCCCATGCGCCCAAACAGTGGTTCCCCCCACATAAGGTGTATCATCGCACTCAGGACAAATTGGGCAACAAATTTTGGGGTCCACTTTCTCCTGTTACCCTCGGGAAAATACAAAACTGGGGGCTAAAAAAATAATTTTTGTTGGAAAAAATTTTTGTTTTATTTTTACGGCTCTGCATTATAAACTTCTGTGAAGCACTTGGTGGGTCAAAGTGCTCACCACACATCTAGATAAGTTCCTTAGGGGGTCTACTTTCCAAAATGGTGTCACTTGTGGGGGGTTTCAATGTTTAGGCACATCAGTGGCTCTCCAAACGCAACATGGCGTCCCATCTCAATTCCTGTCAATTTTGCATTGAAAAGTCAAACGGCGCTCCTTCCCTTCCGAGCTCTCCCATCCGCCCAAACAGTGGTTTACCCCCACATATGGGGTATCAGCGTACTCAGGACAACTTGTACAACAACTTTTGGGGTCCAATTTCTTCTCTTACCCTTGGGAAAATAAAAAATTGGGGGCGGAAAGTTAATTTTTGTGAAAAAATATGATTTTTTATTTTTACGGTTCTACATTATAAACTTCTGTGAAGCACTTGGTGGGTCAAAGTGCTCACCACACATCTAGATAAGTTCCTTAAGGGGTCTACTTTCCAAAATGGTGCCACTTGTGGGGGGTTTCAATGTTTAGGCACATCAGGGGCTCTCCAAACGCAACATGGCGTCCCATCTCAATTCCTGTCAATTTTGCATTGAAAAGTCAAACGGCGCTCCTTCCCTTCCGAGCTCTCCCATCCGCCCAAACAGTGGTTTACCCCCACATATGGGGTATCAGCGTACTCAGGACAAATTGTATAACAACCTTTGGGGTCCAATTTCTTCTCTTACCCTTGGGAAAATAAAAAATTGGGGGCGGAAAATTAATTTTTGTGAAAAAATATGATTTTTTATTTTTACGGTTCTACATTATAAACTTCTGTGAAGCACTTGGTGGGTCAAAGTGCTCACCACACATCTAGATAAGTTCCTTAAGGGGTCTACTTTCCAAAATGGTGTCACTTGTGGGGGGTTTCAATGTTTAGGCACATCAGGGGCTCTCCAAACGAAACATGGCGTCCCATCTCAATTCCAGTCAATTTTGCATTGAAAAGTCAAATGGCGCTCCTTCGCTTCCGAGCTCTGCCATGCGCCCAAACAGTGGTTTACCCCCACATGTGGGGTATTGTCGTGCTCAGGACAAATTGTACAACAATGTTTGGGGTCTATTTTCTCCTGTTACCCTTGGTAAAATTAAACAAATTGGAGCTGAATTAAATTTTTTGTGAAAAAAAGTTAAATGTTCATTTTTATTTAAACATTCAAAAAATTCCTGTGGAGCACCAGAAGGGTTAATAAACTTCTTGAATATGGTTTTGAGCACCTTGAGGGGTGTAGTTTTTAGAATGGTGTCACACTTGGGTATTTTCTATCATATAGACCCCTCAAAATGACTTCAAATGAGATGTGGTCCCTAAAATAAAATGGTGTTGTAGAAATGAGAAATTGCTGGTCAACTTTTAACCCTTATAACTCCCTAACAAAAAAAAATTTTGGTTCCAAAATTGTGCTGATGTAAAGTAGACATGTGGGAAATGTTACTTATTAAGTATTTTGTCTGACATATCTCTGTGATTTAATTGCATAAAAATTCAACGTTGGAAAATTGCGAAATTTTCATAATTTTCGCCAAATTTCCGTTTTTTTCACAAATAAACGCAGGTACTATCAAATAATTTTTACCATTGTCATTAAGTACAATATGTCACGAGAAAACAATGTCAGAATCACTGGGATCCGTTGAAGCGTTCCAGAGTTATAACCTCACAAAGGGACAGTGGTCAGAATTGTAAAAATTGGCCCGGTCATTAACGTGCAAACCACCCTAGGGGGTAAAGGGGTTAATAAGCAGACAAACATATAGGAAATACGGCAGCTGTCAGGTCAGTCACATGGCCTGTCTATTATGTGTATGTGTGAGCTAATATATACTGCCAGGGTGAGGGCTTCCTGTTGGCTGGGGATTTATTAGGCTGCCAATTTAGCTTACAAATACTGAGGTAAAAATACTGAGCAAATAACGTGTGAACGAGGTCTAACAGGAGGAGATGACATACAGATACATACTATATACAGGGGAGATGACACACAGGTATATACTATATACAGGAGGAGATGACACACAGGTATATACTATATACAGGGGGAGATGACACACACACATATATGCTATATACAGGGGAGATGACACACAGGTATATACTATATACAGGGGAGATGACACACAGGTATATACTATATACAGGAGATGACACACAGGAGGTATATACTATATACAGGAGGAGATGACACACAGGTATATACTATATACAGGAGATGACACACAGGTATATACTATATACAGGGAGATGACACACACATATATACTATATACAGGGGAGATGACACACAGGTATATACTATATACAGGAGGAGATGACACACAGGTATATACTATGCACAGGAGGAGATGACACACAGGTATACACTATATACAGGGGAGATGACACTCAGGTATATACTATATACAGGAGAGATGACACACAGGTATATACTATATACAGGAGGAGATGACACACAGGTATATACTATATACAGGGGGAGATGACACACACACATTTATGCTATATACAGGGGAGATGACACACAGGTATATACTATATACAGGAGGAGATGACACACAGGTATATACTATATACAGGAGGAGATGACACACAGGTATATACTATATACAGGAGATGACACACAGGTATATACTATATACAGGGAGATGACACACACATATATACTATATACAGGGGAGATGACACACAGGTATATACTATATACAGGAGGAGATGACACACTGGTATATACTATATGCAGGGGAGATGACATACAGCAGGTATATACTATTTACAGGGGAGATGACATACAGGTATATACTATATACAGGAGATTACATACAGGTGTATACTATATATAAGGGAGATGACAAACATGTATATACTGAGGGGAAAATGAGAGGTGTGAGGTGAAAATGAAAAGGTGTGAGTGCAAAATGAGAGGAGTGAGGGAAGATAGTGGATTGACAGATGTGAGGTCGAAATGACAAGTGTTAGGGGGGAATGAGAGGAGTGAGGGGGGAATTAGAGGAGTGAGGGGGGAATGAGATGAGTGAGGGGGAAAATAAGAGGAGTGAGGGGGAAAATGAGAGATGTGAGGGGGAAAATGAGAGGCGTGATGGGAAAATAAGAGAAGTGAGGTGCTATAACTAACCACAGATATTTACTATGCCCAGGCAACGCCGGGCTCTTCAGCTCATACTGTTATACAGGGAGACTACATAACATTGTCCACATAATGCTAGAAATTGTTGCTGTACCCCTGCCCACCACCTCCTCTATTTACCCCATCCTACACCATTGGCTCTGGGGCACATAGTAGTGAATCCGATCAGCTCTAACCGCCAGTGGTATTTCTGATTTTGAGAAAGATGGGTGATATTGAGAATGCCATCAATACATTTCCCACAGAAGCTGCCGCACAACTTTCCTAGTATCGTAACATAGGGCCAGCAGTGACACCTATCGGCATCCACATATGTTTGCCGCTCAGAGGTGTAGGAAAGCTGGGTGTCAGGCTGCTTAGCAGCTGTTCTGCTTTCCCCCCCATCTTTACTGGTAATGAAAACAGAAATTTTGATTGAAGAGATTGTATCATCTGCTGATGTGAGCACCAGCGAGCTGTGAGGCAGAGATCACTATCGGCCAGAGATTGTCAGACATTGCTGGGGATAAGCTGCATCTGATAAGCAATTTTTGCAGAATGTCATGTTACGGGCTGATGCATGCAGGGCACACGTGTGCACACGACATGTATGGCCACAAAGCCCCACTAAGGGGTTACAGCCATGTCCAGCACATCGCTGCTCACTGCTCTGAATGCACCCGAAAATTGGATAGTGGCTCCTCCAGGCATCAATCCATGCCAACTGGAGAAGAGCTATAACAAGTGCTGAGGTGGTAGCTGTACCCAGGTCCAAATCACCAGTAGTATAAATATTACATGGTAGAAGGTCCCTGTTGTGAATTCTGCTTTTAGGTTCCCTCCAGTGGTTGTAGGTGGTAATGCAGTTGTCCAGGAGTTGCAGTCATGGTCAGGTGTATCTGCTGATTGCAGTTCTGACTGGGGTATTTAGGTGTGCAGGATTCATTAGTCCTTGCCAGTTGTCCATGGTTCAGGGAGGTTTTGGATCTGTGTCTGGTTCCTCCTGCCTTGCTGCCAATTCAGCAAAGATAAGTGTTTGTTTGTTTTTTTCCTGTGGCACACTAGCTGTGTGCTTAATATTTTGTGCTATTCATTTGTTTTCTCTTGTCCAGCTTAGATTGTGTCAGTGTTTTTCTCAGTCTTGTTGGATTCTCAGGAGTTGCAGATATACGCTCCACATCTTTAGTTAGATGGTGGAATTTTTTGTAACATCTGCTGTGGATATTTTTTGGAAGGGTTTTAATACTGACCGCTTAGTATTCTGTCCTATCCTTTCATATTTAGCTAGAAGTGGCCTCTTTTGCTAAATCCTGTTTCCTGCCTGCGTGTGTCTTTCCTCTACTACTCACAGTCAATATTTGTGGGGGGCTGCCTATCCTTTGGGGTTCTGCTCTGAGGCAAGCTAGAATTCCTACTTCCATCTATAGGGGTATTTAGTCCTCCGGCTGTGTCGAGGTGTCTAGGATTTGTTAGGCACACCCCACGGCTACTTCTCGTTGCGGTGTTAAGTTCAGGTATTGCGGTCAGTATAGTTTCCACCAACTCCAGAGAAAGTTCCATGCGGCTCCAAGGCCACCAGATCATAACAGGTCCCTAGGGCAAATTTTGTACTGGGGGCTGCTCCACACCTGGCACAGCATGGGCTGCAGATCCACCAGCACCATTGCTTACTAATCATACAAGGTGCCAGTCATACCGGCAATGGGCACAACAGCAACACAAAGAAGGAAGCAGCACAGCATATTAGTAAAAAACAAAGACAGGAACATAATGATAACTCTGCAGTAAATAAACAGCATAGTGCATGAAAATAATATATGTTACTTAGGTAACATGTTTTTGATAAAAAAAATGTGAAAGCCGCAATGCCTCGTCACGGCGACCATAGTTGGGACAGTCCTTGCTCTAATATTAAATACCATTTGTCAAGTGACGTGCATGTAGAGAAGGGCTGAAAGACATTGAGCCCAGCTAGTGGAGACACAGCCATGGCAGACCACATCAATGTAATGCCCAGCTCAAAGGAGAGGCGGCCACACCTCCAGGCTCAGACTGACCCACAGGGTATCAGGGGAATCCCTCGGTGGGCCCCTGTATAGATTTGGGCCTCCAACCCCACTGTATGGGCAGTACTTGCCATAATTCACTTGATTCACTCTGTACAGAAAAAAGCAGCATCTCATTCATTAACCACGCTACCCAGTTTATTATTATATAGAGAAATAGGTAAATTTGTGAACAAAGGTAGTATAATATTTGCATGCAGGTGAAAAGTGGGCCCCCCAAAGTCAATGTTACTGGTGGGACCTTGTCACCCCAGTCCGACACTGGTTGTAGTGCTTGCACAAGTGCTGTGACTCATTCTAACAGCACTTGTGCTGATCTTTATGGGGTGTGAAGAGTCCCACTGATCTGATAATACTGGCCTATTCTAAGTATCAATAATCTAAACCTCAAGGTGCTGAGTCAGAAATTACTGCTGGCAGATTACTGCTATTTATTCTGTAAAATTGTGAATGCAGCTGTTGGCTATTAACAGCCTGTAATCGATGATGAGTATAAGATAGAGTAAAGAAATATTAGATCATTTTCACTCATCCAATATTCTCATAGTGTTCTATCCATTATAAACAAGTACTCATTATAGTCTGTGCGCATGCTCACAGGTCCAGCTTTTTTTTATAGATAAATTGACACTATCCGTGTGGCATCATAATGCTGTCCACTTTTCACTGTCAAATAGGTAGAAGTTGGAAGTTTTCCCTTCTGCCCTTCATTTTTCCCTTCTTCCCAGTAAATTATTTTCTTTTCTATTAGGTCAATGACATCACGTGAGTAAAAACAGACTAGCTGTACCCTTCTAAGCTCTATGTAGAAACAGGAAGCCTCTCTTCCCTGCATGAGTCATCATTAGAACTACAATTCTACATCACGTGATATAGAGTAAATGGAAAAGAGAAGAATTAGCTGGGTAGAAAAGCAAAATGAGCAATTGTAAGTACACAGTGATATACAATATGATGATTGAAATATACTGTATTAAGAGGGAAAAAACTTTCAAAAAAGTTTCCTGAATAAACGAGATTCCATGCTGTCAACATAGCATTTCTCGGTGCCATCAGGACACTATGTAGGTCTGTTACTGTTTTACAAATTGCATTTCATCCATCAATGAAGTAACTCCGGATGGGTGCTTTATGTACCTGATTTAAATGCATGTAGTAATTCAATTCCCCTGTGTTACACCCTTCCCAATTTGCTGTCCAGGAAGGAGGCGCTGATGCCTCTTGCCCACAACCTGCAGATGCACAGACAAAACAGTCTGCAACCACGTCCAGTCCAGCGTTCAGTTGTCCCTTGTCAGCATATATGTCTGTTCACAAATTGTTAGATAGGGCATGTACATTGCTCAAAAAAAAAAGAGAACACTAAAATACCACATCCTAGATATCTCTGAATGAAATATTCCAGTTACAATTTTTTATTCATTGTATAGTGGAATGTGTCCAGAACAATAAAACATAACAATTATCAATGTAAATCAAAATGAATATCCCATGGAGGTCTGGATTTGGAATGATACATAAAATCAAAGTGGAAAATCAAATAACAGTCTGATCCAACTTCAGTGGAAATGCCTCATGACAAGGAAAAGATGCTCAGTATTGTGTGTGGCCTCCACGTGCCTGCCTGTATGACCTCCCTACTGTACAATGCCTGGGCATGCTCCTGATGAAGCAGCGGATGGTCTCCTGAGGAATCTCCTCTCTTACCTGGACTAAAGCATCTGCCAACTCCTGGACAGCCTGTGGTGCAATGTGACGTTGGTGGATGGAGCGAGACATGATGCCCCAGATGTGCTAAATCGGATTCAGGTCTGGGGAATGGGTGGGCCAGTCCATAGCTTCAATGCCTTCATCTTGCAGGATCTGCTGATACACTCCAGCCACATGAGGTCTGGCATTGTCCTGCATTAAGAGGAACCCAGGGCCAACCGCACCAGCATATGGTCTCACAAGGGGTCTGAGGATCTCATCTTGGCACCTAATGGCAGTCAGGCTACCTCTGGTGAGCACATGGGGGCTGTGCCGCCCTTCAAAGAAATGCCACACCACACCATTACTGACCCACTGCCAAAGCGGTCATGCTGAAGGAAGTTGCAGGCAACAGATCGCTCTCCACGGCATCTCCAGACTCTGTCACGTCTGTCACATGTGCTCAGTATGAACCTGCTTTGATATGTGTAGAGCACAGGGCACCACTGGTGAATTTGCCCATCCTGGTGTTCTGTGGCAAATGCCAAACATCCTACACAGTGTTGGGCTGTGAGCACAACCCCAATCTGTGGATGTCGGGCACTCAGACCATCCACATGGAGTCGGTTTCTAACTGTTTTGCAGACACATGCACATTTGTGGCCTGCTAGAGGTCATTTTGCAGGGCTCTGGCAGTGCTCTTCCTGTTCCTCCTTGCACAATGGCTGAGGTAGCAGTCCTGCTGCTGGGTTGTTTCCCTCCTACGGCCCCCTCTACGTCTCCTGGTGTACTGGCCTGTCTCCTGGTAGCGCCGCCAGCCTCTGGACAGTACACTGACAGACAGAGCAAACCTTCTTGCCACAGCTTGCAATGATGTGCCATCCTGGAAAAGCTGCACTACCTGAGCCACTTGTGTGGGTTGTAGAGTCCGTCTCATGCTACCACAAGTGTGAAAGCACAACCAACATTCAAAAGTGACCAAAACATCAGCCAGAAAGTATTGGTGCTGAGATGTGGTCTGTGGTCCCCACCTGCAGAACCACTCCTTTATTGAGGGTGTCTTGATAATTGCCAATAATTTCCATCTGTTGTCTATTCCATTTGCACAACAACATGTGAAATTGATTGTCAAACAGTGTTGCTTCATAAGTTGACAGTTTGATTTCACAGAAGTTTGATTTACTTGGAGTTATATTCTGTTATTTTAGTGTTCCCTTTATTTTTTTGAGCAGTGTATATTTGTTACCACTTTACATTGTCCGATGCTGGATAAAGACCATTGCTGGCTTTTATAGGCTCCTAAAGGAGACTTGTATCTCTTTATTAGGCTACAAAAAATAAGAAATAAGAAGAGACGTGGCAACACTCACCGACCCTGTGAAGCAGACTGTTCCTTTATTCAAGCAATTGTGAAACCGTCTTCACGGCACGGGGGAGACAAAAACCTCTCTTGGTTTTTGTCTCCCCCGTGCCGTGAAGACGGTTTCACAATTGCTTGAATAAAGGAACAGTCTGCTTCACAGGGTCGGTGAGTGTTGCCACGTCTCTTCTTATTTTTTGCCACTATATGTTTGCTTTGTTTCGGACGTGAGCACCTCCCTGAAACGTCACTAGTAACTCCACATTTCATCTCGCTGTTGGGCTGTGCTGCTTTTCTTTTTTCTTTGCATACCGTCTTTATTAGGCTACGTTCACATTTGCGTTGTTGTGTGCGGCGTCGGCGACGCAGCGCACAACGCACGCAAAAACGCATGCAAAACGCAGCAAAACGCTGCGTTTTGTGATGCATGCGTTCATTTTTATAGTGCAAAAAAATTGCAACTTGCTGCGTCCTCTGCACCCTGACGCTTGCACCAAAAAAACGCATGCGTCACAAAACGCAAGACAACGCATGTCCATGCGCCCCCCATGTTAAATATAGGGGCGCATGGCGCATGTGTCGCCGCGGCTGCGCCCGCCGCAACGCAAATGTGAACGTAGCCTTAAACTGTCGCTTCCCTTAAATTTTCTAAATTTTGGTAGAAAAAAATGGTGATGGGGTATTGGCCAGTTTCTGTACATTTTAAGCAGCTCTAAGAGTCTGGGTTAGCCGCTAGAGGGGAGCATTATAGCACACTGAGATTAGAGATAGAAACTCAGGAACAGTAACAGTTAACTTACGAGGGGCCAACTGTGAATAAGACAGGAGGATTTCCTGGTTTTGGGTCAGTCAGGCTAGGGAGCCCAGGCAGGTCAGCTAAGTAGTGGGCCATGTAACGTTAAGTGTGAAGCCCAGTCGTCCAGGACAGCAGAAGTGAGAGCAGAGGTGATAGCAGAAGTCACCGCAGAACAGAAACGCAGGTTGCTCCAAAATGTTGCAGCTTTCTACTTGGTCAGATACCCTTATCTCTTGTGCAAAACGGACAAGGGAATCCTGCACGTAGCGAAGCTGAACAGGGAGGACGCTGCACTACCGGTCAAAACGGGACAAACCGGGTACAACTTAAAGGACATAGGAATGAGCACAAGGAAAGCGAAGGATGTGAACTGTGCAGAACTCTGTGTTGATGCTGTAACTGATGTGGACGTGCTGCGATTGGAAACAAGCAAAGTCCTACGTTTTAAGTTGGAATTGGACTCTGTCTCTTTATGTGAAGAAGTGTCCCTGCATCTAAGGGAGGCCTCTGAGAACCAGGCAAGTGAGAGAGTGGGACTGTATATATGTGATGCGGGTTGTCAGGGCACGCTAAAGCAGACACCTATGTGGGCCATGACTGCGGCCCTGGCTGCCGCTCACAATACAGCGCTTATTCAAATCCGTGGATTGTCAGTTACTGCAGGGTATAACAGCCGTCCGGAGGCAAGAGCAAGACATGTTCTCTGTAACCACACTGACCACGAGGATCACGGACAAAGGACACCCCTATATTCCTTAGTATTCTTCAAGATACCATATCAAAATGTTTTGTTTTGGGGGCTTTTGTGCACTTTTTTCTTAGCTTGACAATCTCATAATTTAGACCACAAATTCTCTCCTATTGGCAGCAGACTTGTCTCTCATCTCCCGTCTCACAATCAGTGAAATTACCCTCTAGGGCTATGTTTCTACCATGAGTATGTGGTGAGATTTTGATGCTGTAGATTTCCTGTAGAATTTCATTCTTCAACTTGCTAGATTAGGTTATTTGTGTTTCTTCGTTGTCTTTTGAGTTTTTTTTTTGTACATGTTTTTATTGCTTTTTTTCAGTTTCGCTCTTGCTTCTTTTTGGATATATTTTTTTAATTAAAATTACCTTGTTTTGTAAACTTCTTGTTTGCTGTGAGCTTTGATAATGCTTTATTGATAATGTTATGTCTTCATGTGGATTACATCCATTTTTTTGCTGCTGAAATGTAATAAAAACCCATATGAATTTTTTATACGCGAATATTCGGCATCTCATTAAAGTGTATGGGGATATCCTGCAAATAAAACACATATAATTCGCAAGATTTCAAAAATTCAACACACCTAAATTTTTGTAGTATTAAAAAAGTAAACAAGTCCAAGTACGGTAAATCATCCAGCTTTCAGTATATAATTTTTTTTAATATAATCCATTAAAAAAGTGAAAAAATATACAAACTTTGTAAAAGGTTGAAGTGAACACTTTCTATAAGAACCAACGCGTTTCAAGCGTTACAACGTTCTTAGTCCTGGTTCGAAATGCGTCGGTTTTTATGAAGGGTATTCAGAAAGTGAAATCTCTGTTCCCCTGTACTTTACACACTCTCCCCTGCTCCAGGGCTGAATCTCTGGTGCCACCCATGGTATCTGTTTTTGTCTGCAGCGCTGACCTCACAGCGACAGCGCTGCAGACAATTAGTGAGCTCAGCAGCTTATGATGTCAACTCAAGCAGAGTCACTGAGCTAAGTTACGGACTGCAGCGCTGTCATCGATGTAATGATGAAGTCAGTAAGGATTTACAGCACTTTTACATGGCGATATTTTGCTTCAGTATTTATTAACAGACTCCAGGAGTGGATCCAAAACACAGAAGTGGTGAAAGTCATTCAGTTATTATTTTTCTCAGTGTTTACTCCTGTTTTTTTAGCTGACAAACACTGATGTAAAAAACTGGCCAAAATATTCACTGTGTGAATGAGGTGAGGAAGCTTCTTGTAATCCTGCTATAATATAAAGGTACCGTCACATTAAGCGACGCTGCGGCGATATAGACAACGATGCCGATCGCTGCAGCGTCGCTGTTTAGTGGTTGTGTGGTCGCTGGAGAGCTGTCACACAGACAGCTCTCCAGCGACCAACGATGCCGAAGTCCCCGGGTAACCAGGGTAAACATCGGGTTACTAAGCGCAAGGCAGAGCTTAGTAACCCGATGTTTACCTTGGTTACCATTGTAGATGTAAAAAAAACACTACATACTTACATTCCGGTGTCTGTCGCGTCCCCCGGCGTCCGCTTCCCTGCACTGTGTAAGCGCCGGCCGTATAGCAGAGCGGTGACGTCACCGCTGTGCTCTGCTTTACGGCCGGCCGGCGCTGACACAGGATGCAGGAGGAGTGCAGGGAAGTGGACGCCGGGGGACGCGACAGACACCGGAATGTAAGTATGTAGTGGGTTTTTTTTTTTTTTACATTTACAATGGTAACCAGGGTAAACATCGGGTTACTAAGCTCTGCGCTTAGTAACCCGATATTTACCCTGGTTACCAATGAAGACATCGCTGGATCGACGTCACACACGCCGATTCAGCGATGTCAGGGGGAGATCCAGCGACGAAATAAAGTTCTGGCCTTCTAGCTCCGACCAGCGATGTCACAGCAGGATCCTGATCGCTGCTGCGTGTCAAACACAACGATATCGCTATCCAGGACGCTGCAACGTCACGGATCGCTATCGTTATCATTCTAAAGTCGCTCAGTGTGAAGGTACCTTAAGTCCTTATTCCAATGATGAGGGCACACTTGCTTGTCTTTTCTGCTCCATGATATTCAGCAGAGCAGGAGCAACACCTAGGGCAAAACTGGCCGGCAGATGTCTGGCCCTATGACACAGTGACATGTGATGGACCCCGACTCCCAAACAAAATGAATCACACAGACGCCCACAAAATAAATACATGAAGCATTGTAATTAGGTGTCAAACGTTCTCAATTTTATTTACATTAACATGACACCAAAAATGGCACAACCCCCGACTCACGAAGAGTCACCCTCCAACACTCAGGAGAGGAAAAACCCCATGGTGGAAACCTCTAGGGAACGATGGCTGGAAGATTGCCCTTCCCTTGGGCTTAGAGAGTTAGTGCCAATATATAACAGATGTAACAAGTTTTAACATTTGTACATTTTACCAGATTTACAGAGAACGACATAACAAAGATAGACTATAAATGTGATAAACCGGATGTGGGAGAGATCTGGCTGCGATATCGGTCACCACATTGGTTGTTAGACCCAATTTAGTTTATCTGATTCCCAGATGGATGAACCATTTCTTCCTTACAGATCCAGATCCACCTCTCATAAATTTAGACTTTCGGTTACAGGGATTGTTCATAATGGATAACCCCTAATAAGAGAAATACCCCCTTCTCCTTCTCCCATCCCAATTTATCACCCATTAAAGTCATGGGTGCTTCCATGAACTCCCAAAGGAGAGCAGCTCTTTGTAGAGGGTAACAAAAGGGGATCCTCTTCTGGGCACCCCCCTCGGTTAACATCCCATGCCCTGTGGGTGTCTAAAGCAGACAAACCCTTTCCCTGCTAGAACCTCCAAATTTCACCAAGGTCGGCACATTACGTGGGGAGGTCAAGCTCAACGTCCTCAGGCGCATCAGTAATGGCGCTGATCGTGGCAGCGCAGCCTTCTATTATGGAATCTTCTTTATCACACTTGTTTATGACCTCATAACAGTTGTCATGGTTACTACAGGGGCTATTACTGATGCAGGGCTCAAGTATTAACCCTTTCATCATTGGTAATTCACTTCATTATAGAGGCAAATAACTGCACTTGTTACCAAGCAGGCGCCTATCATTATGGCTTCCCTTAGGCACCATAAGAAATACAGATTAAACGTGTAAGTGTTTCAGGAGGGTTTTACACTTTTTAAATCCAGAGATTGGATTTATAGCTAGCACTTTACACAGAAAAAAATAAGGGGAAATTACTTGTAAAATAATATTATAGGGAATTACATTTCAAGCATTTTCCTAATGTACAGTTCACATAATTACATATCGTAAGACGCACCGGACCATAAGGCGCACCCCAAATTTGGGGTGAAAATTGCAGAAAAAAAGATTTTTTATAAGATGGGGGTCCGTCTTATTGTCCGAATTTACAGTATCTTACCTGAGGGCTGGTGGTGGCAGAGAAGGGTCACAGGAGGCAAGGTGTCGGCAGAGGTGGGGTGATGCTGGGATGAGGAGGTGCTGGGATGAGGAGGTGCTGGGATCAGGAGGTGCTGGGATGAGAAGGTGCTGGGATCAGGAGGTGCTGGCAGGGCCGGCTCCAGGTTTTTGAGGGCCCCGGGCGAAAGAGTCTCAGTGGGCCCCCCCTTTAACACATACCCCGATTCATGATCGCATATAAACACAGCCATGTAGTATATAACACTGCCCACGTAGTATATAGCAGCCCATGTAGTATATAGCAGCCCACGTAGCATATAACAGCCCACGTAGTATATAGCAGCACAGCCCACATAGTATATAGCAGTGCCACTCACTCATGCACTGGTAGGACTAGGAGCTCCTCCTGAATCTGCCTCATAACTTCAGCACCAAGGCAGCCAGCCAGGGGCGAGAGCAGAGCAGAGAACGTGCTCTCTCCCCCCACAAACAATGTCACGCTGGCTGCCTTCTCTTAACCCCTATGTGTGCCTGCCTGGCTGCACTCACTGCGTGATCAGATGCTTGTGTCAGAGCTGGCACATAGGGGTTAAGAGAACGCAGCCAGCAGTGACTTTGTAGGGGGAGAGAGCATGTTATCTCCTGCTCTGCTCTCCCAGCTGTATCTATGACAGCATGAGTGGGCCCCCCTCTCTCCCCAGGGCCCCGGCATTTGCCCGCTGTGCCGGGTGCTGACGCCGGCCCTGGGTGCTGGGATCAGGAGGTGCTGGGATCAGGAGGTGCTGGGATCAGGAGGTGCAGTGAGAGGTATGGCGTGAGAGGGGTCCCAGGCTTACCATGCAGGCTTCCGGTGGCAGAAGAGGTGCGGTGGCAGAGGTGCAGCGGCAGAGGAGGCGCAGTAAGCGGGGTCCCTTTCTCCGGTGAGGTGATGCAGCAGCCCGGTAAGCAGGAGAGCCGGGTGAATCCTGTTGTTAGCGGTGGTGGCGGCCATTTTCCTGAGGCCGCGCGTGCGCAGATGGAGCGCTCTGCTTCCCGGGGCTTCAGGAAAATGGCCGCGGGAGGCCGCACGTGCGCAGATCGCGGCGGCCATTTTCCTGAAGCCCCGGGAAGCAGAGCGCTCCATCTGCGCACGCGCGGCCTCAGGAAAATGGCCGCCACCACCGCTAACAACAGGATTCACCCGGCTCTCCTGCTTACCGGGCTGCTGCATCACCTCACCAGAGAAAGGGACCCCGCTTACTGCGCCTCCTCTGCCGCCGCACCTCTGCCGCCGCACCTCTGCCACCGCACCTCTGCCACCGCACCTCTGCCCCCATGGTAAGCCTGCATTTCGACTATTAGACGCACCTCCCATTTTCCCCCCTTTTTTGGGGGGGAAAAAGTGCGTCTTGTAGTCCGAAAAATACGGTAGGTTGAAAAAAGACCTAGGACCATCAAGTTCAACCTATTTTCAAAGTTATATATTTTATAATGCTAGATTATTTATAACTCACAATGTCATGTTTTGTTAAAAAAGCATCCAGACCTTTTTTTAAATGCTGTTATAGTAACTGCCATTACTAGCTCTTGTGGTCGGCATTCCAGTCTGATTGCTCTGATTGTAAAGAACCCTTTCCTATTTAGCTGCCATAATTGTCTTTTCATCAACATGTTACAAACAGGCTCAGACTGACCCACAGGGTAACAGGGGAATCCCCCGGTGGGCCCCTGAATAGATTTGGGCCCCCAACTCCACTGTATGGGCAGTACTTGCCATAATTCACTTGATTCACTCTGTACAGAAAAAAGCAGCATCTCATTCATTAACCACGCTACCCAGTTTATTATTATATAGAGAAATAGGTAAATTTGTGAACGAAGGTAGTATAATATTTGCATGCAGGTGAAAAGTGGGCCCCCCAAAGTCAATGTTACTGGTGGGCCCTTGTCACCCCAGTCCGACACTGCACACCTCCATAGGCACAAGATGCAAACACAGGAAAAAACAAAGGTATGAACTGGGATACAAACTCATGTGCATGCAGCGTGTAAGCCCACATTCACACTGGCCACGAAAAAGGGAAAAAAAGACACAAATATAATGATTAAGTACCCTGCAGTAAATAAATAAATAGCTTGAGTGCATGAAAATAATGTACGGTACTTAACATTTTTTTTATTCAAAAAATGGAAACGCCATCCCACCACTTTACGGTGACCCTAACTGGGACAGTCCTACAGTAACTCTAATATTAAAAACCTTACTGTTTATTAAGTGACATGCATGTGGATAAGGCCTGAGAAGTACTGAGCCCAGCTAGTGGAGACACAGCCATGGGAGACCACATTTATGCTGGGATCACACCTACGCGAGATACGGCCGAGTCTCGCAAGTGAAATCCCTCCTCTGGCGCCGGCACTTGGGAGCAGAGCGTGCAGCTCCATGTATTGCTGTGCGGCTGTACGCTCCGCTCCGGAGTGCCGGCGCCAGAGGAGGGATTTCACCTGCGAGACTCGGCCGTATCTCGCGTATGTGTGATCCCGGCCTAATAATGCCCAGCTCAAAGAAAAGGCGGACACACCTCTATATGCACAAGATGCAAACATTACCCATATTAGTGTCTGCCAC
Organism: Ranitomeya imitator; assembly: GCF_032444005.1. Taxonomy (NCBI): domain Eukaryota; kingdom Metazoa; phylum Chordata; class Amphibia; order Anura; family Dendrobatidae; genus Ranitomeya; species Ranitomeya imitator. Next base: position 446,111,166 of record NC_091283.1, on the reverse strand, counting down.
CGATGCCCCCATATTAGTGTGTTTGTCCCAGATACCCTCATATTAGTGTGCTAGTCACAGAAACCCCCATATTAGTGCCTGTCACCGAAGCACCCATGTTAGTGTGCTAGTCACAGATGCACCCATGGTAGTGTGCTAGTCACAGATGCCCCCATGTTAGTGTGCTAGTCACAGATGCCGCCATGTTAGTGTGCTAGTCACAGATGTCCCCATGTTAGTGTGATAGTCACAGATGCCCCCATGTTAGTGTGCTAGTCACAGATGCACCCATGTTAGTGTGCTAGTCACAGATGCACCCATGTTAGTGTACTAGTCACAGATGCCCCCATGTTAGTGTGCTAGTCACAGATGCCCCATATTAGTGTACTAGTCACATATGCACCCATGTTAGTGTGCTAGTCACAGATGCACCCATGTTAGTGTGCTAGTCACAGATGCACCCATGTTAGTGTGCTAGTCACAGATGCCCCCATGTTAGTGTGCTAGTCACAGATGCACCCATGTTAGTGTGCTAGTCACAGATGCACCCATGCTAGTGTGCTAGTCACAGATGCCCCCATGTTAGTGTGCTAGTTACAGATGCCCCCATGTTAGTGTGCTAGTCACAGATGCACCCATGTTAGTGTGCTAGTCACAGATGCCCCCATGTTAGTGTGCTAGTCACAGATGCCCCCATGTTAGTGTGCTAGTCACAGATGCACCCATGTTAGTGTGCTAGTTACAGATGCACCCATGTTAGTGTACTAGTCACAGATGCCCCCATGTTAGTGTGCTAGTCACAGATGCCCCATATTAGTGTACTAGTCACAGATGCACCCATGTTAGTGTGCTTGTCACAGATGCACCCATGTTAGTGTGCTAGTCACAGATGCACCCATGTTAGTGTGCTAGTCACAGATGCCCCCATGCTAGTGTGCTAGTCACAGATGCACCCATGTTAGTGTGCTAGTCACAGATGCACCCATGTTAGTGTGCTAGTCACAGATGCCCCCATGTTAGTGTGCTAGTTACAGATGCCCCAATGTTAGTGTGCTAGTCACAGATGCACCTATGTTAGTGTGCTAGTCACAGATGCCCCCATGTTAGTGTGCTAGTCACAGATGCACCCATGTTAGTGTGCTAGTGCAGCGCCCCCAAGGGCGGCGGGGTACTCGGAGCCGGGCCCTTCGGTTCTCGAGGGGGATGTCACGGTGGCTGACCCGGTCCGTGGCCCTAGGGACGTCCGTTGTAAAATGGGGGAAAGGTCTTTAAAGGGATAATGTTCGTGACGCCACCTGTGGTATTCAGTCAGGGTGACCGATGCTGCTTAGGGGTCAGCTGGGGTGATGTTATGGCAGCTAGATGGTATACCTTTCCACAGGTGAAGTATATCCCCAGGGCTTCCCGAAGTGTAGATGATGGATGGTGTGAGGCGCAGTGAAGAACGAGGACACAAGGTTGCAGTTTCTTTACCTTTTTACTGAAGGCTTCAGGATCCACAGTCCAGAGCACCAGATCACAGGGCAGGCAGAGTCCGGCTGGTCCGAAGGCAAATCCAGAGTCCCCTTATCCAGGTGGAAATCAGTAGCCTTCCTCTAGCGCCTGGATGTTGTAGTACCTCCCTGCTGTGCGTCTCGGTAAGGTCCTCACAACTGTTGTAGATGTTCTAGATGTTATGTCTCTTTCACTCTCTGTCCCCCTGATGGATAGGATAGGACAAACCCATATGACTGACGGCCTGAGGCTTTTTACAGGGACACTATCACGCCCCGGCCCCCACAGTTGCCACCGTGCCTCTTGGGTGTTGGGTCGGGCAACTAATATGGAACTAGCTGTCCTGGCGGTCTCTGGAGCCAGGCTTGGAGACGATGACTCCCTCGGTGTTCCGGCTACCGGCTTCTGTGCCTCAGAAGGAGGCAGCCTTTTACAGGGCAGAACTCCTTCTGGTTTCCTCTCCTTTTGCTATGACTTCGTTTCTCACTCTCAGCAATGCAATTCCCTTCAATGTCTCTTTCTTTGGATGCTGCCGCATTGGTAAGCAGGCGCAGCTCCGTGGCCCTCTGTCTAGGCCTCTGACAGGATCCCACCCCTGTCAGGGACCGACTACCTGAGTGGAGCTCAGATAGCAGCTTACTGAGTGTAGCCCAGCCAGCGTCCGCCAGCCTGGTGCTGCCTGGGTGAAACCCAGCTCGCTTCTGCCTAACCTCCTGTCCAAACCACCAGTTTTACCTAATTGTGAGGAGTGCCCTAATAGATAGGAGCATAGCTCCCCCTGGCGGCCTGCAGTGTGAAGTGTGTTGTGTGGTTTGTGATACCTGGTAAAGAGATCTCCTTGAAAGTATGTGTCCACGTTCAGGATTGCATCAGGATTTGGTCGGGGTTTTATGCAGGTAAAATCCTGACCAAATCTGCACTTGAGGTCACTGGCAGGTCACCTGCGCTGTCCTTGCGTTTTTTTCTGCAATGTAAGGACATGCTGCGTTCTTAAAAGATGCACCGCATGTGCGTTTTCGCGGGTCTGCCGCATGCGTCTTTTAATGCATAGTGATAATTAGAGAAGATGTGGAGGGCACCACTTGTATGATAATGAAGAAGATTTTTAAAGAATGGGGTTCACCCATGGGCAGCATAAGTATATAACATGCAAAACACAAGAAAAAGAATGCCCATATACATAGGGAACATCCAAACAAATTAAACACTCAATTTATTATGGAAAAAAACATGACAAGAGCAGCCCCCATCTATTCACAGTACCAGATACAATATGTGGCGGGAAAAGGTATATATCTGCATATATGTCCTGAACAAAAAAAAATAAAAATCAGCGTACATGGACACAAATAAATATACGCAGGCTTTTTCAGCACACAATAAAGACCGTGCCGGACAAAAAGGGGATAATAGTATCCAAGATGTGAAACACGGTCTTGAAAGAAAACTTAAATGACACTATCTAATGACCCAAGTGTGTGTATCTGGTCCAATGCCCCAGTCTGGTTGCTATACAAAACCTGTTATCCACCTAACAAATGAAGAGACAGAGAAGGAGGCCAGTGCTCAGATCCCATGAATGGGACACATGGAAGTCCAGCAAAGAGCCATGTGAGCAAGAGGTAGTAGCGGGTGAACCCTACTCGTATTGCCACTAACAATGTGGCTTCTTCAGGGGAGGAAGTTCATGTGCACCGTGTCAAATAGATGTGCTATATATACCAACTATCGCTAATTACAAAAATGAATCACCTGGAGGAGAATTACCTGGAGAGCATGGTCCATTTTGCAAAAACAGTGCGGGAATCCGCCATCTTGTTTTTCACCACGGATTGTCAGTGACAATAAAGTTGATTTTAGCTCCAAACTGCGCATGCGTCAGAACGAAAATGTATGCAGCTGCGCATTAAAGGTCTGAGGAATAGAATAAAGGCGCAGCAGGAGAGAACGTCGTAAACAGAACAAATCCCAGGAGAATGGGTCGGCGTTACCAAGCCTGGTCCCCCACATATCGGAGAGACCTGAGGCACAACAGGAAGAAGTAGATCCTTTGAATGAAACACACATGACATAGGGTATACGTGAGTTCCGTGACCTGGAAAAATTACCCCAACCCCCTTAAACAGGCCTCTTAACAATCTAAAGAATAAACTTCTAACGTACTCAAAACAGCAGACGGAGACATATGTTGGATTTAATTGGCCACAGCAGCCATTTTATTAAATAAAAGATAACAGAACTTTTATAACAACCCAGAATAGGAGGGGCGGTCCTCGAAGCCCCAAAGTTATAAAACTCAGTATCCCAAAAACTCCACAATGTTCAGCCCAGGATGAGTCTTACCCCCAGCCGTAAAGCACCAGCTCAGGGATAGATAACAACCAATCCTGGTCCACCGAACCCACCCCCATCCCAGGGGCCCATAAATCCACCTCACGCGGGATAACCGTACCGCGCCTTGTTAAATTCTCTCATGGGGTGTCCAGGACCTCTCAAGATCCCCACCCCATTGAACCACGATTTACCATTTCCACCGACTTCGAGGACCTCCACCCCCGCCACGAACACGAATGGCCTGACACCTTAGCCATTCATGTCCCTCCACACCTTCAAGCTTAATTCGATGCCACTACGGATAGCCAAACACCACATATCATTTCCCACCGCGTTCAGGTGCACGCCATCAGCTCTCCAATAAGCTCCTTGACCCGATTCCAAGTCCACATGCCTCACGGCCAATGCGCCATTCCTCACCATAAACCGAGATATGGCCCTGTTTATTTTGATCCGGGCCCTGTTCACCCCCTCGTGTGATCTAGCCCCTCTCCATCTTTTACGCGGAATGATGTCGGACCACACCAACAACACTTTTGGAAACATGACCCAGAACCTCAGGATATCGAATTTAATATCCTTAATCAGCTCCCTACAAGACCGTTTAGCCAAATCATTCCCCCCTAAATGTATCACCACGATCTCCGGCACTCTATCCAGTCTAACAAAACGATGAAATTCAGGTAACCATTCCTTCCACACCATCCCCCTTTTACCGATCCATCGTAAAGTCACTGTCTCTCGAGAAAGACCCAATTGATGACCGTCCGGACGAACCGCAGCACGCAACACAGCCCATACAACAAACGAATGCCCCATGATCCAGATGAGCATCGGATCAGGCCCTGCAACACAGAAAGAAAGGCAACAAACCATTAACTTAACACAGCTTCTAACTCACAATAGGTTTGGGCGAACATACGACCGGAATCTTGAAGATTCCCACCTCCCAATTCTCCGAACCACATCCTCACCAAGGCCCCACCTAGCGGCCTCAGTTGCTGCCCCGATCCTGAAGGAGTGACCACTATATTGTGTTGCAGGTAAGCCCGCTGCCGCCAAACATTTCCTAAAAACAGAAATAAACTGAAAACGGGACAAGAAAGACCCATTTTCGTGCACCAAGAATGGCTCGTCTAACACCCCGCCCTTTGCCATGTACTTCTTCACGGATGCCACCGGGCACACCGGGGATCCTTCAACATTGAACAACACCACTTTGCACCCTTTCCCATACACGTCCGTTTTTGAAGCCTTAATAAACACCACCACCTTATTCCCTTCGACATCCACGTTTTCTCTTAACAAAATACCTTTTTTACTAACGGACGGGCTAACCAACTCACCTAACCGAAATGCCCCAAAGAAGGCCAAAGAAAAGGCTGCACGGAACAGAACCACTTCCCATTCGGAAAAACACACCTCCTGCAACTTCCGCTCGATGGCTGAGAGCACCTCATAAGATATGGGTCGCCGACCGTCCGAAGCCTTCCAGCCTTTCTTCCAACCCCGAACAACTTGCGGAACCAAGAAGGATTTCGTTATATCCTTACCCCCCCTCCATTTAAGGTTGAAGGCTAGCCCCGCCAAAAACTTATTCAAACGTGTCACAGACCAACCTGCCTCCCAATGATGACCTAAGAACAACAACAAACCATACTCCTCCTCCATATCCTGATCCATACTTGACATCCAGGATTCCCACAAGCTCCAAGCCTGATTATAATGAGACCAAGATGAATCCGCGAGTGATTTGGTAAATAACTCTGTTACGGCCCTAGCGGCAGGTTCAACAATTCCACTGGACAATCCCGGCCCGCGCTCTCCGCCTGTGGTGCCAAATCCCGGAAAAGCTGCCACTGAAATTGAGAAAGAGCAACAACTATTGGATCAGGCGCTGACAAGCTAACTTCAGATACAATCCATAAGTTAAACTTAAGACCCAGGAAAACCAAGTGCTGCAAGACCTTCACTACTGCAGGCGTAGCCGCTGACAACGAGTTTACCGCCGTAACCGTTCCAACATGCTCACAATGAAAAGAAATCTTCAGATTCCTCAATTTGTCACCCCACAGGGCCAACGCAACTACCCTGGGGAACAAATGCAACAGTAGCCGGTTGTTTGTTAACCCCTCCTCCTTCCATTCTTCTGGCCAAGCCGCTGCTGACCAGCTACCATGAAAGAAAAGACCAAAGCCACTCATTTCAACGACATGCACCAAAATGCCCAAGGAAGTAGCATCTGCCACAGGCTGAATCCAAAGAGATCTGCCATTGTACTCGTCAAGAAAATCCGCCCACATCTTCAAATCGTCCCGAAACTCTTTCTTTATCCTGATGAACTGCAAAGGGGACTTTACCCCTACTGTTGCCAAGGATAGGCGGCGGCAGAACGCTCGACCCATCGGCATGATCCTACATGCAAAGTTCAATTTCCCTAACAACGATTGCAAACTGCGCAAATTTATCTTCTTCAAACCGATCATATTAACCACATCTTGGCGCAACGCGGTAAGCTTGTCTGCAGGTAGCCTACATTCCATTGCTACCATGTCAATTTCAATGCCTAGGAAGCTCAACACTGTCACCGGACCAACTGTTTTATCCTCCGCTAAAGGCACCCCGAAGTTTTTTGCCACACTCTCCATTGTATGCAACAAAATCGAACAATCCGCTGACTCCGCTGGCCCTATAAACAAAAAGTCATCCAGATAGTGCGAACATGAGCGTATCCCAGACACATCTTTCACCACCCATTCTAGGAACGTGCTGAAGGCCTCAAAGTAAGCACATGAAATCGAGCAACCCATGGGAAGACAACAATCAACAAAAAAGCCGCCATCCAAAAAACAACCCAATAAATGCAAACTGTCCGGATGAACTGGCAACAAGCGAAAGGCCGCTTCGATGTCGGTGTTTGCCAACTTAGCCCCCTTTCCACAAGCTCGAACCCACTCCATCGCTGAATCGAATGATAAGTACGACACCGAACTCAACTTGGGATCAATACCATCATTAACCGAAGATCCCTTCGGGAACGACAGGTGATGGATTAACCTAAATTTATTAGGTTCTTTCTTAGGGACCACGCCAAGAGGTGACACCCTCAGATTAGCAATCGGGGGGGTGACAAACGGGCCTGCCATTCTACCCAGAGCAACTTCCTTATGCAACTTCTCCGACACGACCTCTGGGAATTGTAACGCCGATTTCAAATTTTTTCTTTTTAAACTAACATCCTGCTCAACATAAGGAATTTTGAAACCCTCCTTAAAACCGTCGCGCAATAAAACTGCAGCTGACCTATCGGGGTATCTACTTAGAAAGGCCTCCATCACGGCCCACTGCACCGGAGTCACCCCTTTTGTCAGCTGAATCTCCAGCTTTTTGCCTGTTACCCCTGAAACATTTTGAAGCGCTATGCACCCCCCCGCAGGATGAACACTCGTGCCTATATTTACACTTGCTCCCGAATCTGCATACTCCATCATTGAAGGCGAAACACAGTCCCTTCTGCAAAGCCGCCGAGTGTCCTGACTGCCCTGAACTCCCGGCGCCCCCGTGAAAAGGCTGGCTGGTCTGACCTAAGCGGGACGGGACCATAACTCTCATCCACAACGCTATGTCCTTGTGATCCCACATGATACTTGGCCTAAAAGCCTTACGCTGACGAAACTGTTCGTCATAGCGTAACCAACCCTGTCCCCCGTAGGTCCTGTAAGCCTCCCCTATGGCATCTAAGTAACAGAATAACGCCGAGCAATTTTCCGGGGCCTTCTCCCCGATTACGCTAGCCATAATAGCGAAAGCCTGCAGCCAGTTTGCAAATGATCTGGGAATCAGCCTATATCTCCGTTTCTCCTCATCTTCTTTTTTAGAGTCCTCCCTTCTAGGTCTATCCAAATTAAATCTCTCTAGGGGTAAAAGAGAAAATATTTCTATATACCCCCCCTTTCCAGATTTTTTCCCTAACCTCCTGTTTTAAATGTGCCCCTAACGGGCCCTCGAAGCAAACATAGACCTCCCCCCTAGCCGCGTCGTCTAGTTGCGGGACATCCTCCTTTCCCTTATCCTGCAAAGCTCCTTCACCTGATGCATCAATTCCTGACCCGGGCCCTATGGATAGCGCTGGTGCTGTTCCGTCCTTCTCCCTTGATGAGCTCCCAGTGTTTGACGCAGGACCCGCACTGCTGGATGTACCCGTAACCTCAGACAGCTGTCTAGACCCCTCAAACGACCCCGTATTTCCCAACCAAGCAGCTGACGGCAAAGACCCCCTGCTAAGACCAGACCCCCACAAGCCCGCTAGCTCCCCTAAACCTCTAAGGATTAAACCCATACCCCCGCTAGCGACCCCCGAAGTAATGTCAGTATTCCTAGCTTCAGGGGAAACTATGCCTGGCATATTAAAGATAGGGAAAATGTTCTCACCTAGCTGCCTGGGTGCTGTGAGCCCAGCAGCCGAAGATCCAGCTCCCAGCCGAAGGTGTCCTGAATCCCGACCGGCTTGATCCGCGATGTTGCCCGCCGAACTCCTGGCGGCCGTATCCGCGTCCTGGCGACCCGGTGATGCCGTCGACTGCCCTGGTGCTGCGGAAGGGGAATAGGTCGAGCCGACATCCTGCCGCCCGATGGAAGATGTGCGGCTCCTTGCCACGGATACGTTCCCGGCACTGCCTCCCGAAGCGACGGAATGTCGCCTGCCGGAATCCGGAAAATTTCCGACACCACCAGCAGAGTATGCAGATCCAGGAAAGTTCCGGCCATCACCAGCAGAGGGCGCAGATCCAGGACAATCCCGGCCATCACCAGCAGAGGGCGCTGATGCAGGAAAATCCCAGCCAACACCAGCAGAGGGCGCTGAACATGTAATATCCAGGCCACCACCAGCAGAGGGCGCAGAACTTGTAATATCCAGGCCACCACCAGCAGAGGGCGCAGCTGCGTTGAAGACTCCAGAGCTGTGCGCTGCAGAAGGCCGCACGCTGATGCCAGGGCCAGCCGACTGCCGCCCGCATAATCCCCGGCGCTGAGGGGCCACCGCACCTGACCCCGTCTCCTCGGCTGTCGCTGCCTCCCACGCTGAGCGGCGCCAGCGGGCATGCTGGCGGCCGCAGTTCCGGCTCCTGCTCCTGTCGCCCCACGTTGGCCGGACACAGAAGGAGGGGAGGAAGGATCCACCCCCCGTTGTAGGCCCCGCCGCGCTGGAGGATTCCTCCTGGCGCCGCGCTGTGAGGTGGAGGGAACAGCGCTGCTTACCGGAGGGTCCGCAGAGGGGCTCCTATTTCGGCGCCGGGCCCTGGGGATCACATCAGGGCTTAGGCGCGCTGGAGGCCTAGACCTCCGCGGCCGGCGCCCGTCCTGCTGTGCCTGGGAAGGTGGCACGGATGTACCCTGGAGGAGGCTGTTCACCGAATCATTAAGCCAGTCGGTCCCCTGAGAGCTGGCTGCCGTCCGGAGACGCTGGAGGATCGCTTCAATATCCATGCTGGTAAGTGTGACAGATTCCTCACTTGTCACGCAGGCACCTAAAATGGATGCCTGCGTGAGGAGCGTGCCCCTTTTTATGTGCCCCCTCCCCGCAGTCCCCTAGTTCCACCCCTTACTTTCAAAAAATGCCCCTTAAGCCACCCCTCGAGTTCCCAGTTAACCCTTACAACTGTATCCCTTCTAACTGCTCCAGCTTCCCAGGTCCCACGTAACCCCGTCATGGCGGCCCCCAGTACGGCCTTTCTACCCAGGTAATCTACAGATTGTGAATCTATCTGACTATGTACTGTCTGATCTTGAGATATCATTGCTTTCCAAAGAATTGTCTTTTGCACCAATGAACCAGCTGGATAAATTTACCCTGACAAAGGACCTCTACTTATTTTGCAGGCAATTGACTTTCAAACTTCTCCACCATCAGCCTTCTATTATTGACTCCTTGCCACAGAATGAGAGACATGCCTTTAGTGATCTTGTTGAACTATTGGAGGAGAACGAAGAAAAGGGAACTGGCAACAGCAATTTTGCTGCAAGCTGGCTATGGCGGTTACCATCTCAAGCAACACCCTCCTTTTCCCTTTTCCCACAGTCCAAATATTCTATGACACAGTGAGTAGAGAAATTGCCAATTTGAAACCTAATAAACACCAAGAGGAAAATCTGGGAGTTAGAGAACGCAAAGTGATCTCTAGGTTACGTAATAAACTGTAATTCATTATAAAAAAGGTGGAAACATCGTTTTGCGGCCTATTGAGATGTACACAAAAGAGGCCAAATGACAACTAAGCAATACAAGTTGCTACCAAGTACTACCATCTGACCCCACCTGTTGTGAATTCTGTGAACAAGCTCCCTCCTGTGGTCACGAGTGGTACTGCGGCTTCTGAGTTTCCTTCCTCAGGTGATGAGGTTAAGTCGTTAGGTGCTGCTCTATTTAACTCCACCTAGTGCTTTGATCCTGGCCTCCAGTCAATGTTCTAGTATTGGTCTTGCTTCCTCCTGGATCGTTCCTGTGGCCTGTCTGCTCAGCATAAGCTAAGTTCTGCTTGTGTTACTTTTATTGCTATATTTTCTGTCCAGCTTGCTTTTTTGGTTTTGCTTGCTTGCTGGAAGCTCTGAGACGCAGAGGGAGCACCTCCGTACCGTTAGTCGGTGCGGAGGGTCTTTTTGCCCCTCTGCGTGGTTGTTTGTAGGTTTTTGTGTTGACCGCAAAGCTATCTTTCCTATCCTCGGTCTATTTAGTAAGTCGGGCCTCACTTTGCTAAATCTATTTAATCTCTGTGTTTGTATTTTCATCTTAACTCACAGTCATTATATGTGGGGGGCTGCCTTTTCCTTTGGGGAATTTCTCTGAGGCAAGGTAGGCTTATTTTTCTATCTTCAGGACTAGTTAGTTTCTCAGGCTGTGCCGAGTTGCATAGGGAGCGTTAGGCGCAATCCACGGCTACCTCTAGTGTGGTTTGATAGGTTTAGGGATTGCGGTCAGCAGAGTTTCCACGTCTCAGAGCTCGTCCTATGTTTTGTGGTTTTTGTCAGGTCACTTGTGTGCTCTGAACTTCAAGGTCCATTGTGGTTCTGAATTACCTATTCATAACAGTACTGGAGGCCCAAAGTACTAATGCTTCTCAATAGAGGGAAAAAAGAAGTTCTGAGACCATTTTTTTTTTCTCTGTACTGTGTTTTGTCTTTCTTTTCCCCTAGACATTTGGGTGGTTCAGGACACAGGTGTGGTGATGGACATTAAAGGTCTGTCTTCATGTGTGGATCTTCTCACTGCAAGAGTACAAAATATTCAAGACTTTGTGGCTCAGAATTCTATGTTAGAACCAAGAATTCCTATTCCTGATTTGTTTTCGGGAGATAGAGCTAAATTTCTGAGTTTCAAAAATAATTGCAAACTGTTTCTGGCGTTGAAACCTCGCTCCTCTGGTGACCCAGTTCAACAAGTTAAGATTATTATTTATTTATTACGTGGCGACCCTCAAGACTGGGCATTTTCCCTTGCGCCAGGAGATCCTGCATTATGTAATATTGATGCGTTTTTTCTGGCGCTCGGATTACTGTACGATGAACCTAATTCAGTGGATCAGGCAGAGAAAAATTTGCTGGCTCTGTGTCAGGGTCAGGATGAGATAGAGATTTATTGTCAGAAGTTTAGAAAGTGGTCTGTGCTCACTCAATGGAATGAATGTGCTTTGGCAGCAATCTTCAGAAAGGGTCTCTCTGAAGCCCTTAAGGATGTCATGGTGGGATTTCCTATGCCTGCTGGTCTGAATGAGTCTATGTCTTTGGCCATTCAGATCGGTCGACGCTTGCGTGAGCGTAAATCTGTGCACCATTTGGCGGTATTATCTGAGCATAAACCTGAGCCTATGCAGTGCGATAGGACTTTGACCAGAGCTGAAAGGCAAGAACACAGACGTCAGAATGGGCTGTGTTTCTACTGTGGTGATTCCACTCATGCTATCTCCGATTGTCCTAAGCGCACTAAGCGGTTCGCTAAGTCTGCCACCATTGGTACGGTACAGTCGAAATTTCTTTTGTCCGTTACTCTGATCTGCTCTTTGTCTTCCTATTCTGTCATGGCATTTGTGGATTCAGGCGCTGCCCTGAATTTGAAGGACTTGGAGTTTGCTAGGCGCTGTGGGTTTGTCTTGGAGCCCTTGCAGTGTCTTATTCCATTGAGAGGAATTGATGCTACGCCTTTGGCCAAGAATAAGCCTCAGTATTGGACCCAGCTGACCATGTGCATGGCTCCTGCGCACCAGGAGGATATTCGCTTTCTGGTGTTGCAAAATCTGCATGATGTGGTCGTGTTGGGGTTGCCATGGCTACAAGTCCATAACCCAGTATTAGATTGGAAATCAATGTCTGTGTCCAGCTGGGGTTGTCAGGGAATACATGGTGATGTTCCATTTCTGTCTATCTCATCATCCACCCCTTCTGAGGTCCCAGAGTTCTTGTCTGATTATCGGGATGTATTCGATGAGCTCAAGTCCAATGCCCTACCTCCGCATAGGGATTGTGATTGTGCTATCGAGTTGATTCCTGGTAGTAAGTTTCCTAAGGGTCGACTGTTTAATTTATCTGTACCTGAGCACGCCGCTATGCGGAGTTACGTAAAAGAATCCTTGGAGAAGGGTCATATTCGGCCGTCGTCATCGCCATTGGGAGCAGGGTTCTTTTTTGTGGCCAAGAAGGATGGTTCGCTGAGACCTTGTATTGATTACCGCCTTCTAAATAAAATCACGGTCAAATTTCAGTACCCCTTGCCGCTGCTATCTGATTTGTTTGCTCGGATTAAGGGGTCTAGTTGGTTCACCAAGATAGATCTTCGTGGTGCATATAATCTTGTGCGTATTAAACGGGGCGATGAATGGAAAACTGCATTTAATACGCCCGAGGGCCATTTTGAGTACCTAGTTATGCCATTCGGACTTGCCAATGCTCCATCAGTATTTCAGTCCTTTATGCATGACATCTTCCGAGAGTACCTGGATAAATTCCTGATTGTATACTTGGATGATATTTTGGTCTTCTCGGATGATTGGGAGTCTCATGTGAAGCAGGTCAGAATGGTGTTCCAGGTCCTGCGTGCTAATTCTTTGTTTGTGAAGGGATCAAAGTGTCTCTTTGGTGTTCAGAAGGTTTCATTTTTGGGGTTCATTTTTTCCCCTTCTACCATCGAGATGGACCCTGTTAAGGTCCAGGCCATTTATGATTGGACTCAGCCGACATCTCTGAAGAGTCTGCAAAAGTTCCTTGGCTTTGCTAATTTTTATCGTCGCTTCATCTGTAATTTTTCTAGTATTGCTAAACCATTGACCGATTTGACCAAGAAGGGTGCTGATGTGGTCAATTGGTCTTCTGCTGCTGTGGAAGCTTTTCAAGAGTTAAAGCGTCGTTTTTCTTCTGCCCCTGTGTTGTGTCAACCAGATGTTTCGCTTCCGTTCCAGGTTGAGGTTGATGCTTCTGAAATTGGAGCGGGGGCTGTTTTGTCGCAAAGAGGTGCTGATTGCTCGGTGATGAAGCCATGCGCCTTCTTTTCCAGGAAGTTTTCGCCTGCTGAGCGAAATTATGATGTTGGCAATCGAGAGTTGCTGGCCATGAAGTGGGCATTCGAGGAGTGGCGTCATTGGCTTGAAGGAGCTAAGCATCGCGTGGTGGTCTTGACTGATCACAAGAACTTGACTTATCACGAGTCTGCCAAACGGTTAAATCCTAGACAGGCTCGTTGGTCGCTGTTTTTCTCCCGTTTTGACTTTGTGGTTTCGTACCTTCCGGGCTCTAAAAATGTGAAGGCGGATGCCCTGTCTAGGAGTTTTGTGCCCGACTCTCCGGGTCTGCCTGAGCCAGCGGGTATTCTCAAAGAGGGAGTAATTGTGTCTGCCATCTCCCCTGATTTGCGGTGGGTGCTGCAAAAATTTCAGGCTAATAAACCTGATCGTTGCCCAGCAGAGAAACTGTTTGTCCCTGATAGGTGGACGAATAAAGTTATCTCTGAGGTTCATTGTTCGGTGTTGGCTGGTCATCCTGGAATCTTTGGTACCAGAGATTTGGTGGCTAGATCCTTTTGGTGGCCGTCTCTGTCGCAGGATGTGCGTTCGTTTGTGCAGTCCTGTGGGATTTGTGCTCGGGCTAAGCCCTGCTGTTCTCGTGCCAGTGGGTTGCTTTTGCCCTTGCCGATCCCGAAGAGGCCTTGGACACATATCTCTATGGATTTTATTTCAGATCTCCCCGTCTCTCAAAAAATGTCGGTCATTTGGGTAGTTTGTGATCGCTTCTCTAAGATGATCCATTTGGTACCCTTGTCTAAATTACCTTCCTCCTCTGATTTGGTGCCATTGTTCTTCCAGCATGTGGTTCGTTTACATGGCATTCCAGAGAACATCGTTTCTGACAGAGGTTCCCAGTTTGTTTCGAGGTTTTGGCGAGCCTTTTGTGCTAGGATGGGCATTGATTTGTCTTTTTCCTCAGCCTTCCATCCTCAGACAAATGGCCAGACTGAACGAACCAATCAGACCTTGGAAACATATCTGAGATGTTTCGTTTCTGCTGATCAGGATGATTGGGTGTCCTTTTTGCCGTTGGCTGAGTTCGCTCTTAATAATCGGGCCAGCTCGGCTACCTTGGTTTCACCGTTTTTCTGCAATTCTGGGTTCCATCCTCGTTTCTCTTCAGGGCAGGTTGAGTCTTCGGACTGTCCTGGTGTGGATACTGTGGTGGACAGGTTGCAGCGGATTTGGACTCATGTAGTGGACAATTTGACCTTGTCCCAGGAGAAGGCTCAACGTTTTGCTAATCGCAGACGCTGTGTGGGTCCCCGACTTCGTGTTGGGGATTTGGTTTGGTTGTCATCTCGTTATATTCCTATGAAGGTTTCCTCTCCTAAGTTTAAGCCTCGTTTTATTGGTCCGTATAGGATTTCTGAGGTCCTTAATCCTGTGTCTTTTCGTTTGACCCTTCCAGATTCTTTTTCCATCCATAACGTATTCCATAGGTCATTGTTGCGGAGATATGTGGCGCCTGTGGTTCCATCTGTTGATCCTCCTGCCCCGGTTTTGGTGGAGGGGGAGTTGGAGTATATAGTGGAGAAGATTTTGGATTCTCGTGTTTCGAGACGGAAACTCCAGTATCTGGTTAAGTGGAAGGGTTATGGTCAGGAAGATAATTCCTGGGTCTTTGCCTCTGATGTCCATGCTGCCGATCTTGTTCGTGCCTTTCATATGGCTCATCCTGGTCGGCCTGGGGGCTCTGGTGAGGGTTCGGTGACCCCTCCTCAAGGGGGGGGTACTGTTGTGAATTCTGTGATCAAGCTCCCTCCTGTGGTCACGAGTGGTACTGCGGCTTCTGAGTTTCCTTCCTCAGGTGATGAGGTTAAGTCGTTAGGTGCTGCTCTATTTAACTCCACCTAGTGCTTTGATCCTGGCCTCCAGTCAATGTTCTAGTATTGGTCTTGCTTCCTCCTGGATCGTTCCTGTGGCCTGTCTGCTCAGCATAAGCTAAGTTCTGCTTGTGTTACTTTTATTGCTATATTTTCTGTCCAGCTTGCTTTTTTGGTTTTGCTTGCTTGCTGGAAGCTCTGAGACGCAGAGGGAGCACCTCCGTACCGTTAGTCGGTGCGGAGGGTCTTTTTGCCCCTCTGCATGGTTGTTTGTAGGTTTTTGTGTTGACTGCAAAGCTATCTTTCCTATCCTCGGTCTATTCAGTAAGTCGGGCCTCACTTTGCTAAATCTATTTCATCTCTGTGTTTGTATTTTCATCTTAACTCACAGTCATTATATGTGGGGGGCTGCCTTTTCCTTTGGGGAATTTCTCTGAGGCAAGGTAGGCTTATTTTTCTATCTTCAGGACTAGTTAGTTTCTCAGGCTGTGCCGAGTTGCATAGGGAGCGTTAGGCGCAATCCACGGCTACCTCTAGTGTGGTTTGATAGGTTTAGGGATTGCGGTCAGCAGAGTTTCCACGTCTCAGAGCTCGTCCTATGTTTTGTGGTTTTTGTCAGGTCACTTGTGTGCTCTGAACTTCAAGGTCCATTGTGGTTCTGAATTACCTATTCATAACACCCACCCTAGTGTTCAAGAAAAAATTGGATCGCCTACTTTCTACAGCTAGATGCAATAACATCTTGACAAAGAAAGAAGTAACCTTTTTTACCACTCAACATCCGGTGGTACCAACGCTGTAGCTATTACCGAAAATCCATAAATCCATCCAAGAGCCACCAGGTAGACCTATCGTTGCCGGCATTGGCAGTCTGTTTGAGAGGCCATGTATTTATTTAGATTATTTATTGTAACCTTTTGTCCCTCTTTTACACTCATTTATACAAGATACCTCCCATCTAATTCGTCAATTACAGGATTTAGTTGTTCCATCGGAGACTATCCTTGTAACTTTGGACATCGAATCTCTGTACACGAGTATTGACCATGGATTGGGTTTAAAGGCGGCTTCCTTCTTTTTGGATCGCCAAGTTTCAGGTGACCGAAGACATCATTCATTTATCTTGGACCTCTTATTTTTCATTTTGTCTAACAGTTATTTTGTTTTTGACCGGATTTTTTTTATAAGCAGGCATCGGGTACTGCAATGGGGGCATGTTATGCCCCTTCTTACGCCAACCTCTTTTTGGGTTGGTGGGAGGAGACACACGTGCGCCAATTGCAGGCCTTTCATACCAACGTATTTCATTGGTTCCGCTACATTGATGATTTGTTGTTTTTTTGGACTGGTTCTGAAGCTGAATGCCTGGCGTTTATTAGAGAGCTTAATAGCAATATTCTCAATATTACCTTGACAACCTCTCTCTCTACATCAACAGTGGATTTCCTGGATCTCAAAATCATGAAAAATGGTACCCGAATACAGACAAAACTACCGAAAGATGAGCGCCACAAACAACTTACTACACTTTACCAGTTTTCACCCCCAACATCTACGGAGCAACTTGCCTAAAGGTCAGGTCCTTCGGGTGAAACTAAACTGTAGTATGGATACCGATTTCCGTGAGTGTGCATCAGATCTTATGATGCGTCTAGCTGAGAGAGGTTATCCTCGGAGGGTTATTTCTAAAGCCTTTCAACATTCAGCCTCTAGTGACAGGCAGGCTCTTCTGCAGCCAAAAATCCGGGACCGACCTATGTTATAGCAGGATCCATTTTATCTTGCTTGCCTCCATTTTGTGTGTTACCACAGGTCAGAAAAACAAGTTGTTATTCACTATACTTCATTGTGCTGTTATTTGCTGATTGCTAAGAACTAATTGTAGCAGGGAATTGTTGTGAATTCTGTGGTCAAGCTCCCTCCTGTGGTCATGAGTGGTACTTCGGCTGGTTCTGTCTATGAGCTTCCTCTGGTGGATGTGAGTGGGGCTGCGGCTTCTGAGTTTCCTTCCTCAGGTGATGAGGTTAAGTCGTTAGGTGCTGCTCTATTTAACTCCACCTAGTTCTTTGTTCCTGGCCTCCAGTCAATGTTCCAGTATTGGTCTTGCTCTCTCCTGGATCGTTCTTGTGGCCTGTCTGCCCTGCATAAGCTAAGTTTTGCTTGTGTTACTTTTTGTTTGCTATATTTTCTGTCCAGCTTGCTATATTGGTTTTTCTTGCTTGCTGAAAGCTCTGAGACACAGAGGGAGCACCTCCATACCGTTAGTCGGTGCGGAGGGTCTTTTTGCCCCATCTGCGTGGTTGTTTATAGGTTTTTGTGCTGACCGCAAAGCTATCTTTCCTATCCTCGGTCTATTCAGTAAGTCGGGCCTCACTTTGCTAAAATCTATTTCATCTCTGTGTTTGTATTTTCATCTTACTCACAGTCATTATATGTGGGGGGCTGCCTTTTCCTTTGGGGAATTTCTCTGAGGCAAGGTAGGCTTATTTTTCTATCTTCAGGGCTAGCTAGTTTCTCAGGCTGTGCCGAGGCGCCTAGGTTTTGGTCAGGAGCACTCCACGGCTACCTTTAGTGTGGTATCATAGGGTTAGGGATTGCGGTCAGCAGAGTTCCCACGTCTCAGAGCTCGTCCTATGTTTGTAACTATCAGGTCACTTTGTGTGCTCTTAACCACAAGGGCCATTGTGGTTCTGAATCACCTGTTCATAACAGTACTGGAGGCCCAAAGTACTAATGCTTCTCAATAGAGGGAAAAAAGAAGTTCTGAGACCATTTTTTTTTCTCTGTACTGTGTTTTGTCTTTCTTTTCCCCTAGACATTTGGGTGGTTCAGGACACAGGTGTAGTGATGGACATTAAAGGTCTGTCTTCTTGTATGGATCATCTCACTTCAAGAGTACAAAATATTCAAGACTTTGTGGTTCAGAATTCTATGTTAGAACCAAGAATTCCTATTCCTGATTTGTTTTCTGGAGATAGAGCTAAGTTTCTGAGTTTTAAGAATAATTGTAAACTGTTTCTGGCTTTGAAACCCCGCTCCTCTGGTGACCCAGTTCAACAAGTTAAGATCATTATTTCTTTATTACGTGGCGACCCTCAAGACTGGGCATTTTCCCTTGCGCCAGGAGATCCTGCATTATGTAATATTGATGCGTTTTTTCTGGCGCTCGGATTGCTGTATGATAAACCTAATTCAGTGGATCAGGCAGAGAAAAATTT
Source organism: Ranitomeya imitator (assembly GCF_032444005.1). Lineage (NCBI taxonomy): Eukaryota > Metazoa > Chordata > Amphibia > Anura > Dendrobatidae > Ranitomeya > Ranitomeya imitator. Next base: position 446,092,767 of record NC_091283.1, on the reverse strand, counting down.
GCTGGCTCTGTGTCAGGGTCAGGATGAGGTAGAGATATATTGTCAGAAGTTTAGGAAGTGGTCTGTGCTCACTCAATGGAATGAATGTGCGCTGGCAGCTATTTTCAGAAAAGGTCTCTCTGAAGCCCTTAAGGATGTCATGGTGGGATTTCCTATGCCTGCTGGTCTGAATGAGTCTATGTCTTTGGCCATTCAGATCGGTCGACGCTTGCGTGAGCGTAAAACTGTGCACCATTTGGCGGTATTATCTGTGCATGGACCTGAGCCTATGCAGTGCGATAGGACTTTGACCAGAGCTGAACGGCAAGAACACAGACGTCAGAATGGGCTGTGTTTTTACTGTGTTGATTCCACTCATGCTATCTCCGATTGTCCTAAGCGCACTAAGCGGTTCGCTAGGTCTGCCACCATTGGTACGGTACAGTTGAAATTTCTTTTGTCCGTTACTTTGATCTGCTCTTTGTCATCCTATTCTGTCATGGCATTTGTGGATTCAGGCGCTGCCCTGAATTTGATGGACTTGGAGTTTGCTAGGCGCTGTGTGTTTTTCTTGGAGCCCTTGCAGTATCCTATTCCATTGAGAGGAATTGATGCTACGCCTTTGGCCAAGAGTAAGCCTCAGTACTGGACCCAGCTGACCATGTGCATGGCTCCTGCGCATCAGGAGGATATTCGCTTTTTGGTGTTGCATAATCTGCATGATGTGGTCGTGTTGGGGTTGCCATGGCTACAAGTCCATAACCCAGTTTTGGATTGGAAATCAATGTCTGTGTCCAGCTGGGGTTGTCAGGGGGTACATGGTGATGTTCCATTTCTGTCTATTTCATCATCCACCCCTTCTGAGGTCCCAGAGTTCTTGTCGGATTATCGGGATGTACAGTGGGGCAAAAAAGTATTTAGTCAGTCAGCATTAGTGCAAGTTCCACCACTTAAAAAGATGAGAGGCGTCTGTAATTTACATCATAGGTAGACCTCAGCTATGGGAGACAAACTGAGAAAAAAAATCCAGAAAATCACATTGTCTGTTTTTTTAACATTTTATTTGCATATTATGGTGGAAAATAAGTATTTGGTCAGAAACAAAATTTCATCTCAATACTTTGTAATATATCCTTTGTTGGCAATGACAGAGGTCAAACGTTTTCTGTAAGTCTTCACAAGGTTGCCACACACTGTTGTTGGTATGTTGGCCCATTCCTCCATGCAGATCTCCTCTAGAGCAGTGATGTTTTTGGCTTTTCGCTTGGCAACACGGACTTTCAACTCCCTCCAAAGGTTTTCTATAGGGTTGAGATCTGGAGACTGGCTAGGCCACTCCAGGACCTTGAAATGCTTCTTACGAAGCCACTCCTTCGTTGCCCTGGCGGTGTGCTTTGGATCATTGTCATGTTGAAAGACCCAGCCACGTTTCATCTTCAATGCCCTTGCTGATGGAAGGAGGTTTGCACTCAAAATCTCACGATACATGGCCCCATTCATTCTTTCATGTACCCGGATCAGTCGTCCTGGCCCCTTTGCAGAGAAACAGCCCCAAAGCATGATGTTTCCACCACCATGCTTTACAGTAGGTATGGTGTTTGATGGATGCAACTCAGTATTCTTTTTCCTCCAAACACGACAAGTTGTGTTTCTACCAAACAGTTCCAGTTTGGTTTCATCAGACCATAGGACATTCTCCCAAAACTCCTCTGGATCATCCAAATGCTCTCTAGCAAACTTCAGACGGGCCCGGACATGTACTGGCTTAAGCAGTGGGACACGTCTGGCACTGCAGGATCTGAGTCCATGGTGGCGTAGTGTGTTACTTATGGTAGGCCTTGTTACATTGGTCCCAGCTCTCTGCAGTTCATTCACTAGGTCCCCCCGCGTGGTTCTGGGATTTTTGCTCACCGTTCTTGTGATCATTCTGACCCCACGGGGTGGGATTTTGCGTGGAGCCCCAGATCGAGGGAGATTATCAGTGGTCTTGTATGTCTTCCATTTTCTAATTATTGCTCCCACTGTTGATTTCTTCACTCCAAGCTGGTTGGCTATTGCAGATTCAGTCTTCCCAGCCTGGTGCAGGGCTACAATTTTGTTTCTGGTGTCCTTTGACAGCTCTTTGGTCTTCACCATAGTGGAGTTTGGAGTCAGACTGTTTGAGGGTGTGCTCAGGTGTCTTTTTATACTGATAACAAGTTTAAACAGGTGCCATTACTAAAGGTAATGAGTGGAAGAAAGAGGAGACTCTTAAAGAAGAAGTTACAGGTCTGTGAGAGCCAGAAATCTTGATTGTTTGTTTCTGACCAAATACTTATTTTCCACCATAAAATGCAAAAAAAATGATAAAAAAACAGACAATGTGATTTTCTGGATTTTTTTTTCTCAGTTTGTCTCCCATAGTTGAGGTCTACCTATCATGTAAATTACAGACACCTCTCATCTTTTTAAGTGGTGGAACTTGCACTATTGCTGACTGACTAAATACTTTTTTGCCCCACTGTATTTGATGAGTCCAAGTCCAGTGCCCTACCTCCGCATAGGGATTGTGATTGTGCTATCGATTTGATTCCTGGTAGTAAGTTTCCTAAAGGTCGACTGTTTAATTTGTCTGTGCCTGAGCACGCCGCTATGCGGAGTTACGTAAAGGAATCCTTGGAGAAGGGTCATATTCGCCCGTCGTCGTCGCCATTGGGAGCAGGGTTCTTTTTTGTGGCCAAGAAGGATGGTTCGCTGAGACCTTGTATTGATTACCGCCTTCTAAATAAAATCACGGTCAAATTTCAGTACCCCTTGCCGCTGCTGTCTGATTTGTTTGCTCGGATTAAGGGAGCTAGTTGGTTCACCAAGATAGATCTTCGTGGTGCGTATAATCTTGTGCGTATTAAACAAGGCGATGAATAGAAAACAGCATTTAATACGCCCGAGGGCCATTTTGAGTACCTGGCTATGCCATTCGGGCTTTCTAATGCTCCATCAGTGTTTCAGTCCTTTATGCATGACATCTTCCGAGAGTACCTGGATAAATTCCTGATTGTGTACTTGGATGATATTTTGGTCTTCTCGGATGATTGGGAGTCTCATGTGAAGCAGGTCAGAATGGTGTTCCAGGTCCTGCGTGCTAATTCTTTGTTTGTGAAGCTGTCAAAGTGTCTCTTTGGTGTTCAGAAGGTTTCATTTTTGGGTTTAATTTTTTCCCCTTCTACTATCGAGATGGACCCTGTTAAAGTTCAGGCCATTTATGATTGGACTCAGCCGACATCGCTGAAGAGTCTGCAAAAGTTCCTGGGCTTTGCTAATTTTAATCGTTGCTTCATCAATAATTTTTCTAGTATTGCTAAACCGTTGACTGATTTAACCAAGAAGGGTGCTGATGTGGTCAATTGGCCTTCTGCTGCTGTGGAAGCTTTTCAAGAGTTGAAGCGTTGTTTTTCTTCTGCCCCTGTTTTGTGCCAACCAGATGTTTCGCTCCCGTTCCAGGTCGAGGTCGATGCTTCTGAGATTGGAGCAGGGGCTGTTTTGTCGCAAAGAAGTTCGGTGATGAAACCATGCGCCTTCTTTTCCAGGAAGTTTTCGCCTGCTGAGCGCAATTATGATGTTGGCAATCGAGAGTTGCTGGCCATGAAGTGGGCATTCGAGGAGTGGCGTCATTGGCTTGAAGGAGCTAAGCATCGCGTGGTGGTCTTGACTGATCACAAGAACTTGACTTATCTCGAGTCTGCCAAACGGTTGAATCCTAGACAGGCTCGATGGTCGCTGTTTTTCTCCCGTTTTGACTTTGTGGTTTCGTACCTTCCGGGCTCTAAAAATGTGAAGGCGGATGCTCTGTCTAGGAGTTTTGTGCCCGACTCTCCGGGTTTGTCTGAGCCGGCGGGTATTCTCAAAGAGGGGGTAATTTTGTCTGCCATCTCCCCTGATTTGCGGCGGGTGCTGCAAAAATTTCAGGCTAATAGACCTGACCGTTGCCCAGCGGACAAACTGTTTGTCCCTGATAAATGGACGAGTAGAGTTATCTCTGAGGTTCATTGTTCGGTGTTGGCTGGTCATCCTGGAATCTTTGGTACCAGAGATTTGGTGGCTAGATCCTTTTGGTGGCCGTCTCTGTCGCGGGATGTGCGTTCGTTTGTGCAGTCCTGTGGGATTTGTGCTCGGGTTAAGCCCTGCTGTTCTCGTGCCAGTGGGTTGCTTTTGCCCTTGCCAGTCCCGAAGAGGCCCTGGACACATATCTCTATGGATTTTATTTCGGATCTCCCCGTCTCTCAAAAAATGTCGGTCATTTGGGTTGTTTGTGATCGCTTCTCCAAGATGGTCCATTTGGTACCCTTGTCTAAATTGCCTTCCTCCTCTGATTTGGTGCCATTGTTCTTCCAGCATGTGGTTCGTTTACATGGCATTCTGGAGAACATCGTTTCTGACAGAGGTTCCCAGTTTGTTTCGAGGTTTTGGCGAGCCTTTTGTGCTAGGATGGGCATTGATTTGTCTTTTTCCTCGGCTTTCCATCCTCAGACAAATGGCCAGACTGAACGAACCAATCAGACCTTGGAAACATATCTGAGATGTTTTGTTTCTGCCGATCAGGATGATTGGGTGTCCTTTTTGCCTTTGGCTGAGTTCGCCCTTAATAATCGGGCCAGCTCGGCTACTTTGGTTTCGCCGTTTTTCTCCAATTCTGGTTTCCATCCTTGTTTCTCTTCAAGACAGGTTGAGTCTTCTGACTGTCCTGGTGTTGATACTGTGGTGGATAGGTTGCAGCAGATTTGGGCTCATGTGGTGGACAATTTGACATTGTCTCAGGAGAAGGCTCAACGTTTCGCTAACCGCAGGCGCTGTGTGGGTCCCCGACTTTGTGTTGGGGATTTGGTTTGGTTGTCATCTCGTTATATTCTTATGAAAGTTTCCTCTCCTAAGTTTAAGCCTCGTTTCATTGGTCCGTATAGGATTTCTGAGGTTCTTAATCCTGTGTCTTTTCGTTTGACCCTTCCAGCTTTTTTTTCCATCCATAACGTATTCCATAGGTCATTGTTGCGGAGATACGTGGCACCTGTAGTTCCATCCATTGATCCTCCTGCCCCTGTTTTGGTTGAGGGGGAGTTGGAGTATATAGTGGAGAAGATTTTGGATTCTCGTATTTCGAGACGGAAACTCCAGTACCTGGTCAAGTGGAAGGGTTATAGTCAGGAAGATAATTCCTGGGTTTTTTCCTCTGATGTTCATGCTGCCGATCTGGTTCGTGCCTTTCATTTGGCTCATCCTGGTCGGCCTGGGGGCTCTGGTGAGGGTTCGGTGACCCCTCCTCAAGGGGGGGGTACTGTTGTGAATTCTGTGGTCAAGCTCCCTCCTGTGGTCATGAGTGGTACTTCGGCTGGTTCTGTCTATGAGCTTCCTCTGGTGGATGTGAGTGGGGCTGCGGCTTCTGAGTTTCCTTCCTCAGGTGACGAGGTTAAGTCGTTAGGTGCTGCTCTATTTAACTCCACCTAGTTCTTTGTTCCTGGCCTCCAGTCAATGTTCCAGTATTGGTCTTGCTCTCTCCTGGATCGTTCTTGTTGGCTGTCTGCCCTGCATAAGCTAAGTTTTGCTTGTGTTACTTTTTGTTTGCTATATTTTCTGTCCAGCTTGCTATATTGGTTTTTCTTGCTTGCTGGAAGCTCTGAGACGCAGAGGGAGCACCTCCGTACCGTTAGTCGGTGCGGAGGGTCTTTTTGCCCCCTCTGCGTGGTTGTTTATAGGTTTTTGTGCTGACCGCAAAGCTATCTTTCCTATCCTCGGTCTATTCAGTAAGTGGGGCCTCACTTTGCTAAAATCTATTTCATCTCTGTGTTTGTATTTTCATCTTACTCACAGTCATTATATGTGGGGGGCTGCCTTTTCCCTTGGGGAATTTCTCTGAGGCAAGGTAGGCTTATTTTTCTATCTTCAGGGCTAGCTAGTTTCTCAGGCTGTGCCGAGGCGCCTAGGTTTTGGTCAGGAGCGCTCCACGGCTACCTTTAGTGTGGTATGATAGGGTTAGGGATTGCGGTCAGCAGAGTTATTATTATTATTATTATTATTATTTATTATTATAGCGCCATTTATTCCATGGCGCTTTACATGTGAGGAGGGGTATGCATAATAAAACAAGTACAATAATCTTTAACAATACAAGTCACAACTGGTACAGGAGGAGAGAGGACCCTGCCCGCGAGGGCTCACAATCTACAAGGGATGGGTGAGGATACAGTAGGTGAGGGTAGCTGAGTAACGTGAGTTCCCACGTCTCAGAGCTCGTCCTATGTTTGTAACCATCAGGTCACTTTGTGTGCTCTTAACCACTAGGTCCATTGTGGTTCTGAATCACCTGTTCATAACAGGGAATGTCCTGGGTAAAATAACGAATAATGTACTGTGTAAAAATATGTTTGCGAAACCATAGGCAGGCAAGGGAGTAATACACTCCGACGCTTAGCCCATATATGGAGAATCCACCTCCGACACAAGAATGCATAAAAAGTGTGTGTAAGCTTATTAAAACTAGAGATATTTCAGATACAGCCCTGGTGTGTTGTGTCTTATCTCTCCGGTGCCGTGACGTCATCTCTACGGTGGACTCATCAGAGAGTAGGTCGAGACCTGCGACAACAGTTCTGGCGCCCGAACAGGGACCTGAGTGCTTCATCTGAGACCCGGCCGACTCCAGTAATGGCCCAGGGGACTTCCCGGGACTAGTGGCATCACACAGCACTGGGGTAAGAATACTGATTATATTCTGCCTACGTCATTCCACTTGTGGACGGGTTTTCCCCTTCTTCTAGTCGACCAGGATCAGGTAAAATCACGGGCTTGCCTGGCTCAGGTACCCTTGAACCCAGATATTGACCCTCGTTGTGTGGTTACTGATGACTCCACTGTTAGACTAAAATGATTGACCTCATGATCTTTGTGTGGTGCGCTTGTGGAGTGTTTGTTGTTTGTCTGTTCATATACCTGTGTTATCAATCTTGGAAGCAAGCTAATACAGTAACCTGTGAGCAAAGTAAACATGTAGTTTAGGACTAACGCAGGAGGACATAGCCTACTCTAGGTGAGAAGGAAAGGTCCTTCTGATAGTTTTCAGCCTGCACGGATAGGACTATCAGACGAACCTCTCCTCCTCACCTAGAATAGGCTATGTCCTCCTGAGTTAGTCCTATCCGTGCAGGCTGAAAACTAACTCAGGAGGACATAGCCTATTCTAGGTGAGGAGGAAAGGTTCGTCTGATAGTTTTCAGCCTGCATGTATACTAGCAATAGAATGGGGAACCAAGAGAGTACAGGGTTCCATAGTGCTAGAGAATTAGTCCAGAGAAAAGAAGGGAAAGAATCCCAGAAGCAGGTTAGTGTGCTCTTGAAGGCAGGAGGCTTCCACCCCTCAGGGGAATTAGATTCAGGTAAATGACATGACTTAATGAAAACCAGTCTCAAGTGGTACACGATCCAAAGTAGAGGACGGCGCAGCTGATAGTGGACCTCCGACTTACCATGTTGCTAGTAGGTATCAGCCATGGTCTCCCACAGAACAGATGTCTTTGACTGCACAGCTGCCAGACATTAACCAACGACCTATGACTTTTGCCAGACAGTGTGGGGTGATACAGCACACTTACCAGGCAACCAGACAGGACATGCAACAGTTAGTGCGTTCAGCCCCGGGAGAAGCACCTTCTACCCTACTGACAGCTGAGACATTTAAAATGTACCCAGGGGGAAATGGTCCCCAAGGCGGAGAACCTAACAATGCCAGGTCAGGGTCTGACTTTGTTGAGGCACTAGAAAAAGCCTGTAAGATTAGACAGGAGGAAGCATCGGTGCATTTAGAAGACTGTGTACAGGACCCGAAGGAGTTCCCCATTGATTATTTCTACAGGTTGCAACAACGATGGTCTGATATGGGTTATGGTGAAGATGATAGAACTGCGACACGTTTGTTAAGTCATGCATATATGCAAGGGATTGATAAGTATGTGAGAGAGAAGGTGATGGCAAGTAGACCAGATTGGAGATCCTCCCCCCCAGGCGATCTTGCTAAGATTGCACATGGAGTCAGTTTGGACTTGCAGAAGCAAAAGACTAAAGGTACCTTCACACTGAACGATATCGCTAGCGTGATGTTGCAGCGTCCTGGCTAGCGATATCGTTCAGTTTGACACGCAGCAGCGATCAGGATCCTGCTGTGATCTTGTTGGTCGCTGCAGAAAGTCCAGCACTTTATTTCATCGCTGGACTCCCTGCAGACATCGCTGAATCGGCGTGTGTGACGCCGATTCAGCGATGTCTTCACTGGTAACCAGTGTAAACATCGGGTTACTAAGCGCAGGGCCGCGCTTAGTAACCCGATGTTTACCCTGGATACCATCGTAAAAGTAAAACAAACAAACAGTACATACTTACCTTCCGCTGTCTGTCCCTGGCGCTGTGCTTCTCTGCACTGGCTGTGAGCGCCGGCCAGCCGGAAAGCACAGCGGTGACGTCACCGCTGTGCTTTCCGGCCGCTGTGCTCACAGTCAGTGCAGAGCTTTCCTGACAGCAATGTAACAATGTAATTTGCTAGGTGCTGACTTTTTACCGAAACTACAGGCGGTTATTACTTACCATGATGACGGAACAGTGACTATGACCCCTCAACTTAAACCCAGTACCCTCTGCAAGATCATGGCCCTGGATGCAGCTGCAAGTACTGCAGAAAGTGATCCGCCCACTGCATCTGCCCTGGATCAACTCCCCACCGATCTGTGGGCAAAAGGCAAAACTGATGTGGGAAAAAAGTTCCTCCCATAATAGTCAAATTGAAACCAGGGGCAGCACCACCTCTATTGCGTCAGTACCCTTTGAGTGCTGCTCAGGAGGCTGCAATAGACGCACAGTTACAAAAATTGCTGGAATCAGGGGTTGTTGTGCCTACAGAGTCCGTTTGCAAAACTCCCCTGTATCCAGTAAAGAAGAAGGTTAGGCCTGGGGAGCCGGAAAATTATAGAATGGCCCATGACCTTAGAGCAGTCAATGCCGCAACAGAACTGCTTGCTCCCTTGGTTCCTAACCCAAACACCTTGTTGGCACACATACCTGGTAACAGTATTTGTTTTTCAGTGACTGACTTAGCAAATGCCTTTTTCAGTGTTCCATTGCACCCAGATTGTCAGTATCTTTTTGCTTTTACCTTCCGCAACAAGCAGTATACTTGGACTGTCCTACCACAAGGAGCCCAGAATACCCCTACTATCTTCTCACAGTGCATGGCACAAGTCCTACAAGGCTGGCATGTCAAAGGAGTAGTTCTCATTCAGTATGTTGATGACCTATTGCTGTGTGCTCCTTCTCGTTCTCTTTGTAAAATGGCTACGATCTCTTTACTCTTTTTTCTTTATGAACAGGGGTGCAAGGTATCCAAACAAAAATTACAGTTTTGCTTAAGTACTGTTGTGTTTTTAGGACATTTGTTGTGAATTCTGTGGCCAAGCTCCCTCCTGTGGTCGAGAGTGGTACTTCGGCTGGTTCTGTCTGTGAGCTTGCTTTGGTGGATGAGAGTGGTACTGCGGCTTCTGGGTTTCCTTCCTCAGGTGACGAGGTTAGGTCGTTAGGTGCTGCTCTATTTGACTTCACCTGGTGCTTTGATCCTGGCCTCCAGTGAATGTTCTAGTATTGGTCTTGCTTCCTCCTGGATCGTTCCTGTGGCCTGTCTATCCTGCATAAGCTAAGTTTTGCTTGTGTTATTTTTGATTGCTATTTTTTCTGTCCAGCTTGCTTTATTGGTTTTTCTTGCTTGCTGGAAGCTCTGAGACGCAGAGGGAGCACCTCCGTACCGTTAGTCGGTGCGGAGGGTCTTTTTGCCCCTCTGCGTGGTTGTTTGTAGGTTTTTGTGTTGACCGCAAAGCTATCTTTCCTATCCTCGGTCTATTCAGTAAGTCGGGCCTCACTTTGCTAAATCTATTTCATCTCTGTGTTTGTATTTTCATCTTACTCACAGTCATTATATGTGGGGGGCTGCCTTTTCCTTTGGGGAATTTCTCTGAGGCAAGGTAGGCTTATTTTTCTATCTTCAGGGCTAGTTAGTTTCTCAGGCTGTGCCGAGTTGCATAGGGAGCGTTAGGCGCAATCCACGGCTACCTCTAGTGTGGTGTGTTAGGATTAGGGATTGCGGTCAGCAGAGTTCCCACGTTTCAGAGCTCGTCCTTTGTTTTTGGTAATTGTCAGGTCACTTTGTGTGCTCTGAACTTCAATGTCCATTGTGGTTCTGAATTACCTGTTCATAACAGACATTGTCTCTCTCCAGGGAAAAAGCACCTCACCCCTGAGCGAAAACAGGCTATCATGGACATGCAGCCCCCACGGAATTTGCAGGGCCTCCGTGTGTTTCTAGGACTAACTTCCTACTGTCGTCCATGGATTCGGTCTTCCTCCATCTTAATAATAATAATCTTTATTTTTATATAGCGCTAACATATTCCGCAGCGCTTTACATTTTGCACACATTATCATCACTGTCCCCGATGGGGCTCACAATCTAAATTCCCTATCAGTATGTCTTTGGAATGTGGGAGGAAACCGGAGTACCCGAAGGAAACCCACGCAAACACGGAGTTTTGAGTCCTTGGTGGGGTTTGAACCCAGGACTCCAGCGCTGCAAGGCTGCTGTGCTAACCACTGCGCCACCGTGCCACCCCATGCAACCTCTATGACTCTATGCAACCTGTCCCCTTCCGCCTTACACCAGAGGCACTTGACTGTTTTTACTCTCTGAAATTATGCATTGTTTCCTCTCCAGCTTTGGGCATCCCCAATTATGCCCTTCCTTTTAACCTCTTTCTTCATGAAAATGCAGGACATGCTACGGGTGTGCTGACTTAGCTTCATGGAGACAAACAGAGACCTGTTGCTTATTACAGCGGCCGCCTGGATACAGTGGCAAGAGGAAGTCCCTCCTGTGTTCGGGCTGTGTTGTCTGTCCAGCTGTTGCTACACAAGTCTTCAGAGATTGTTTTGGATCACTCACTGACGGTCCATACCCCACATGATGTACATAGAATCCTTAACCAAGTACAACCTAGCCACCTGTCCATGGCTAGACAGCTGCGACTTCAGTGTGCTATTCTCATGCCTACTAATGTGACTTTGAAAAGGTGCACTGTCCTAAACCCCGCTACTCTTCTCCAAGTTCCTATGGATCCAAATGGGGGAGGGGTAGGTGACATGGAAAACGACACTCTTTTTCTCTCTAGAATGGATCCAGAGGAACAAGATCAGGTTTCCAAACCACATGATTGTCTGGAATTGATGTCTCAGGAAACGGCTGGTCTCCCTACTGTCTCTAGTGTGCCTATACCTAATGCTGATTTTGAGCTTTTTGTAGATGGATCCCGTCACCAAGATGACCAAGGACGCTTCTGTACTGGATATGCTGTGGCCTCAGAACATGAGGTAATCAAGGCAGAGTCAATGCCAGCTCATATGTCTGCACAAGAAGCAGAGCTCAAGGCGTTCACAGAAGCGTGCAAACTAGCAGCAGGTAAGACTGTAAATATCTACACTGATTCCAGGTATGCCTTTGGCATTGCACACAACTAAGGGCCTATCTGGAGAGCCAGGGCTTTCCTGACAGCAAATGGCCACCCCATTAAACATGCTGAGGCAGTCCAGCAACTTATGAATGCATTACAGCTTCCCACCCAAGCAGGCATCATAAATGTAAAGGCACATACCAAAGGTACTGATGGACAGACAAAGGGTAACGCACTGGCAGACCAGGCTGCCAAGAAAGCAGCAAGCACTCCTGTAGCCTCTAAAGTACGTCACCTAGACACCCCACCATCTCCATTTGTGTCAAAAGACATCTTAGCCCGGTTACAAGAACAGGCAAGTAACGAGGAGAAAGATAATAATAATAATAATCTTTATTTTTATATAGCGCTAACATATTCCGCAGCGCTTTACATTTTTTGCACACATTATCATCGCTGTCCCAGATGGGGCTCACAATCTAAATTCCCTATCAGTATGTCTTTGGAATGTGGGAGGAAACCCACGCAAACACGGAGAGAACATACAAACTCTTTGCAGATGTTGTCCTTGGTGGGGTTCGAACCCAGGACTCCAGCGCTGCAAGGCTGCTGTGCTAACCACTGCGCCACCGTGCCGCCCACATAGATAAAGATAGGTGGCAAAAGATAGGAGCCTGCTCTGATACCGTCACTGGACTATGGGGGAGGGGTGAAAAGGTCTGCCTACTACAGGCACTGTACCCAATGATGGCACAGGTTCTGCACGGGAATGTGCACCACTCGAAGACAGCCATGTGTGACACCCTACAGAAACAATGGATTGCCCCCGGGTTTTCCACCTGCGCAGAAAGGCCGGTACAGAGCTGCATGATATGTGCCACACATAATCAGGGTAGGACAGTGAAAACTCCATCCAAACACACTCCCCGGCCCCTTTACCCATTCCATAGACTGCAGATTGATTATATTCAGTTGCCTAGGGTAGGGACGTATGAATATGTGTTGGTCTGCATTGATTTATTTTCAGGTTGGCCAGAAGCCTACCCAGTTGCCAAAGCTATGGCTAAGACAACGGCGAAGAAACTGATGGCTGAGATCATATGCAGGTATGGAGTTCCTGAAGTCATTGAAAGCGATCGGGGTTCCCATTTTACTGGAGAGATCATGTCAGAGGTAATGGCAGCACTGGGGGTAAGTCAAGCATTGCATACTCCATACCATCCACAGAGCAGTGATAAAGTGGAGAGACTAAATGGAACTCTTAAGCTTAAAATCCAGAAGGCAATGGCAGAGACTGGTAAATAATGGACAGAATGCCTTCCTCTGGCTTTGTTTTCAGTAAGATATACCCCAAACAGGAAGACAGGACTGTCACCGTATGAGATTCTGTTTGGCAGGGGCCCCAATCTTGGATGTTTCTTTCCACAACAGTTGCAGCTCAAGTACCAGAACTTGACTAGCTATGTGCAGGCCTTACATGGACACCTGCTAAAGTGCATTTAACTGTCTTTAGTTCTCTTCCAGACCCAAACAAGATTCCTGGACACCATCCCTTGGAGCCAGGAGACTGGGTAGTGATAAAGCGGCACGTCCGGAAGAGCCTGGAACCAAGATTTGACGGACCATACCAAGTGCTCCTGACCACAGGCACAGCTGTCAAGCTCGAAGGAAAACCTAGTTGGATCCACGCATCACACTGCAAGCGAGTTAAAGAACCCGATAGCCGATAAAAGAAACATAATGTTTTGGCTGGTTTCGATTTCCATGATATTATGCGTAATCGCATGGGACAGTCTGAATTTTCCAACATCCTTGAACAATAAGTTAGTGCAAGATCACAGAAAACTGATAGATGACGTGTTGAGAAATTCCCAGCCCTTATCAGACTGTTGGATCTGTACGCATTCACCGACGTCAGCCACAAGTATCCCCTTCCTGGCTATCCCTGTGTCACCTGAGGAACTGTTGGCCTGGACTAATTGTTCTAAAGTTAGTTGATGTTCAAAGACTCAGAGACCAATATGACAAAGATAATGATCGCACTAAGGACAGCTGGTGGTCAGATACTTTCTCTTTCCTAAACCCAGCCAATTGGTTTAAGGGGATCAGGGGCTGGGTAGCTGGGATTTTACAAAGCTTATTGCATATTGCTGCGATTGTCCTTATTGCATATATAGTGTTCAAAATAGTTTTTAAGTGTATCTCTGTATGTACTGGGAAATTCTGCACTCACACAGCTGATGATGATATATACTAACAAATCCTACGGCCAGTACAGTTTATTAAGAATAGTGAATAAAATGGGGGAATTTGTTATAGCAGGAACCATTTTATCTTGCTTGCCTCCATTTTGTGTGTTTTACTACAGGTCAGAAAAACAAGTTGTTATTCACTATTCTTCATTGTGCTGTTATTTGCTGATTGCTAAGAACTAATTGTAGCAGGGAATGTCCTTGGTAAAATAACGAATAATGTACTGTGTAAAAATATGTTTGCGAAATCATAGGCAGGCAAGGGAGTAATACACTCCAACGCTTAGCCCATATATGGAGAATCCGCCTCCGACACAAGAATGCATAAAAAGTGTGTGTAAGCTTATTAAAACTAGAGATATTTCAGATACAGCCCTGGTGTGTTGTGTCTTATCTCTCCGTTGCCGTGACGTCATCTCTACGGTGGACTCATCAGAGAGTAGGTCGAGACCTGCGACAACACCTACCACCACCAACTTGGTAACGGTCTTTAACAATCAGTGGCGGGACATTCGGGATGTACTAAGTAGATATTGGGGCATTTTACTCAGCGAACCAAAGCTGAGGCCCTTTATCTCTGACACCCCTAGAATGATAGCAAGAAAAGCAAAAAACCTCAAAGACCATCTTACAAGTAGTCACTTTAGGAGGACCACCACCAGATTGGGTACAGGCAGTCGACTTGTGGGCACTTTTCCGTGTGGAGGATGTACTATATGCATGTATATGATTGCTAGTAACAACATCACCCTACCTATTTTCCCAGAAAACATCAATACCAAGTTTTATGCAAACTGCCGTTCAAGAAATGTGGTCTATCTTCTGGTGTGCCCTTGTCCCAGGATTTATGTGGGCCAGACTAGTCAGGAGATCCGTCGAAGGATACAGCAACACATATTCAACATTGGAAAAGCGAAAGGAGACCTGGAGAAGGGTAAGCCTATCACCTCGGTGACCTCTCACTTCTTGGAATGCCATGGGAGTAGACTTCAGGGTCTACGTGTAATGGTGGTAGACCAAGTGCAGGGTAATATTCGGGGTGGAAATTTAACAAAGGAGTTACTTCGCCGAGAATCACGTTGGATTTATGATTTAAAAAGTACCACTCCCAACGGTTTGAACGAACAACTGCTATTCTCTGGCTTTTATGGATAATTACCATAGTATTAAAATCTACCTTTGGATGAAGATATTACTGCATAAAGATTCCCCTTTTTTTTTTGGACAACAATTCATTATTGGTTTTTCTTTTTCTTTATTATAGGTCATCTGCTTACGTCACCAGCCTCTTCTATATTCAAAATTATATATAAGATTTCCTGGCTCATTACTTCGTCTGATATATACACATTCATTAACTTTTCGGCTTCTATTTCCGAGTTGTGGTCAGCCAGTGACCCCTGTGGATAGAAGCCTGTACTTCATCTGAATGGATCACCATAGAAGTTTTCTATTTGAATCATCTTTAGGAACTTATCCACGGGCCTCCACTAATCTACATCGTCTGGGAAAGCCTATCTAACTATTCTGGGACTTCCCTTGGGACATTGTCTTCTTTTTTACTCCTGGGACTCCTCTTCCCTGTTTATATATCACAATGGTTAAATTGCTTTTACATGGTGAAGTGCATTTGTTTTGACTACAAAATATTTTAGGGTGAGTGTTACAGAACCCCCCAGCACCAAGAATATGTTATGCAGTATATGTATGTATAATAGTTTCCATGTGAAATGCATCAGTCCACAGGCTGCGCCCCTGGACAAGATATTTGCTTTCTGACCTCCCCCACCTTTGTAATTCCCACAGTAAATATTGGCAGGCTCCGGCCCCCTGCGGCTATTGTAATGTACGTCTGTCCTGCTGTTTTCCTACTGGCCTGCCCTGTGTATCTGTGTTATATATTCTGTGTGCTGTGAATAAAGGGTGTTCTTTAAATACGTGGAGAAGCAGTCAGCTTTTATATGCTCTCATGTAATCAAGAAATTCCTTCCAGCGTCATTCATTCAGAATCTAGCAAAAGCAGAGTGGACCTCCTGAAACACGGGGGGGTGCTGAAAGAGGTACTACAGCACAGTAGACCCGTAACACTGGTGGCAGGCAACGGGATGTGATACCCCTTCGACAGGAGGAAAGGAATGAATGGAAGACAACTACCAGAAGTTAAAGAGGACTACATTAAAAGATCTGGTGGAAGCCCGAAGGTTAATCGCCAGCTACAAAACAAAAGCGGATTTGATAGTAGCCATCATGGAACACTACAGTGCAGCGCCCCCCAATGTGAACGTGGAGGAGACTGAATTCCAGAGGGAGGTAAAGAACAGACTGGCGTTCTCTGGCCCAAACCCTGCAGTAGAGATCATACGAGAGGTGATGGCTGATGTGTGTACTGATCTGAAGGAAGAGATGGCCGAGCAGACCAGGATAGAGCTAACCAAGATGGAGTTGGCAGAGCGGACCAAAGTGGAGCTAGCCAAGATGGAGATGGCAGAGCGGAGAGAGGAGAGTCAGCGAGCAAGGGGAGCTCTGGCCTCCGCCCAGGTACCTTCAACAGTAAGCCACCAAAAGATCCAGTATAATGCCTTCCGACAGTTGGGGGAGGCAGAGGAAGACATTGATGGCTTTCTGCAGGACTTTGAGCGGCAGTATGCCCTTCATCAAGTGAAGCCGGAGGAACGGGTTCAGATTCTGGCCAGCAAGCTGACAGGCTGGGCAGCGGACTCCTGTTATGAACAGGTGATTCAGAACCACAATGGACCTGGTGGTTACGAGCACAGAAAATGACCTGATAGTTGCTAATCACATAGGACGAGCTCTGAGACGTGGGAACTCTGCTGACCGCAATCCCTAATCCTATCATACCACACTAAAGGTAGCCGTGGAGCGCTCCTGACCAAACCTAGGCGCCTCGGCACAGCCTGAGAAACTAGCTAGCCCTGAAGATAGAAAAATAAGCCTACCTTGCCTCAGAGAAATTCCCCAAAGGAAAAGGCAGCCCCCCACATATAATGACTGTGAGTTAAGATGAAAATACAAACACAGAGATGAAATAGATTTTAGCAAAGTGAGGCCCGACTTACTGAATAGACCGAGGATAGGAAAGATAGCTTTACGGTCAGCACAAAAACCTACAAACAACCACGCAGAGGGGGCAAAAAGACCCTCCGCACCGACTAACGGTACGGAGGTGCTCCCTCTGCATCTCAGAGCTTCCAGCAAGCAAGAAAAACCAATATAGCAAGCTGGACAGAAAATATAGCAAACAAAAGTAACACAAGCAAAACTTAGCTTATGCAGGGCAGACAGGCCACAAGAAAGATCCAGGAGAAAGCAAGACCAATACTGGAACATTGACTGGAGGCCAGGAACAAAGAACTAGGTGGAGTTAAATAGAGCAGCACCTAACGACTTAACCTTGTCACCTGAGGAAGGAAACTCAGAAGCCGCAGCCCCACTCACATCCACCATAGGAAGATCATAGACAGAACCAGCCGAAGTACCACTCATGACCACAGGAGGGAGCTTGACCACAGAATTCACAACAGTACCCCCCCCCCCCTTGAGGAGGGGTCACCGAACCCTCACCAGAGCCCCCAGGCCGACCAGGATGAGCCAAATGAAAGGCACGAACCAGATCGACAGCGTGAACATCAGAGGCAAAGACCCAGGAATTATCTTCCTGACCATAACCCTTCCACTTAACCAGGTACTGGAGTTTCCGTCTCGAAATACGAGAATCCAAAATCTTCTCCACTATATACTCCAACTCCCCCTCAACCAAAACAGGGGCAGGAGGATCAACGGATGGAACCACAGGTGCCACGTATCTCTGCAACAATGACCTATGGAATACGTTATGGATGGAAAAAGAAGCTGGAAGGGTCAAACGAAAAGACACAGGATTAAGAACCTCAGAAATCCTATACGGACCAATGAAACGAGGCTTAAACTTAGGAGAGGAAACTTTCATAGGAATATAACGAGATGATAACCAAACCAAATCCCCAACACGAAGTCGGGGACCCACACAGCGCCTGCGGTTAGCGAAACGTTGAGCTTTCTCCTGGGACAATGTCAAATTGTCCACTACATGAGTCCAAATCTGCTGCAACCTATCCACCACAGTATCCACACCAGGACAGTCCGAAGATTCAACCTGCCCTGAAGAGAAACGAGGATGGAAACCAGAATTGCAGAAAAACGGCGAAACCAAAGTAGCCGAGCTGGCCTGATTATTAAGGGCGAACTCAGCCAAAGGCAAAAAGGACACCCAATCATCCTGATCAGCAGAAACAAAACATCTCAGATATGTTTCCAAGGTCTGATTGGTTCGTTCAGTCTGGCCATTTGTCTGAGGATGGAAAGCCGAGGAAAAAGACAAATCAATGCCCATCCTAGCACAAAAGGCTCGCCAAAACCTCGAAACAAACTGGGAACCTCTGTCAGAAATGATGTTCTCCGGAATGCCATGTAAACGAACCACATGCTGGAAGAACAATGGCACCAAATCAGAGGAGGAAGGCAATTTAGACAAGGGTACCAAATGGATCATCTTAGAAAAGCGATCACAAACCACCCAAATGACCGACATTTTTTGAGAGACGGGGAGATCCGAAATAAAATCCATTGAGATATGTGTCCAGGGCCTCTTCGGGACTGGCAAGGGCAAAAGCAACCCACTGGCACGAGAACAGCAGGGCTTAGCCCGAGCACAAATCCCACAGGACTGCACAAACGAACGCACATCTCGCGACAGAGACGGCCACCAAAAGGATCTAGCCACCAAATCTCTGGTACCAAAGATTCCAGGATGACCAGCCAACACAGAACAATGAACCTCAGAGATAACTCTACTCGTCCATTTATCAGGGACAAACAGTTTCTCCGCTGGGCAACGGTCAGGTCTATTAGCCTGAAATGTTTGCAGCACCCGCCGCAAATCAGGGGAGATGGCAGACAAAATTACCCCCTCTTTGAGAATACCCGCCGGCTCAGGCAAACCCGGAGAGTCGGGCACAAAACTCCTAGACAGGGCATCAGCCTTCACATTTTTAGAGCCCGGAAGGTACGAAACCACAAAGTCAAAATGGGAGAAAAACAGCGACCAATGAGCCTGTCTAGGATTCAACCGTTTGGCAGACTCGAGATACGTCAAGTTCTTGTGATCAGTCAAGACCACCACGCGATGCTTAGCTCCTTCAAGCCAATGACGCCACTCCTCGAATGCCCACTTCATGGCCAGCAACTCTCGATTGCCAACATCATAATTACGCTCAGCAGGCGAAAACTTCCTGGAAAAGAAGGCGCATGGTTTCATCACCGAGCCATCAGAACTTCTTTGCGACAAAACAGCCCCTGCTCCAATCTCAGAAGCATCAACCTCGACCTGGAACGGGAGCGAAACATCTGGCTGGCACAACACAGGGGCAGAAGAAAAACGACGCTTCAACTCTTGAAAAGCTTCCACAGCAGCAGAAGACCAATTGACCACATCAGCACCCTTTTTGGTCAAATCAGTCAACGGTTTAGCAATACTAGAAAAATTATTGATGAAGCAACGATAAAAATTAGCAAAGCCCAGGAACTTTTGCAGACTCTTCAGAGATGTCGGCTGAGTCCAATCATAAATGGCCTGAACTTTAACAGGGTCCATCTCGATAGTAGAAGGGGAAAAAATTAAACCCAAAAATGAAACCTTCTGAACACCAAAGAGACACTTTGACCCCTTCACAAACAAAGAATTCGCACGCAGGACCTGGAACACCATTCTAACCTGCTTCATGTGAGACTCCCAATCATCCGAGAAGACCAAAATATCATCCAAGTATACAATCAGGAATTTATCCAGGTACTCTCGGAAGATGTCATGCATAAAGGACTGAAACACTGATGGAGCATTAGAAAGCCCGAACGGCATAACCAGGTACTCAAAATGGCCCTCGGGCGTATTAAATGCTGTTTTCCATTCATCGCCCTGTTTAATACGCACAAGATTATACGCACCACGAAGATCTATCTTGGTGAACCAACTAGCCCCCTTAATCTGAGCAAACAAATCAGACAGCAGCGGCAAGGGGTACTGAAATTTGACCGTGATTTTATTTAGAAGGCGGTAATCAATACAAGGTCTCAGCGAACCATCCTTCTTGGCCACAAAAAAGAACCCTGCCCCCAATGGCGACGACGAGGGGCGAATATGACCCTTCTCCAAGGATTCCTTTACGTAACTCCGCATAGCGGCGTGCTCAGGTACAGACAAATTAAACAGTCGACCTTTAGGAAGCTTACTACCAGGAATCAAATCGATAGCACAATCGCAATCCCTATGCGGAGGTAGGGCACTGGACTTGGGCTCATCAAATACATCCCGGTAATCTGACAAGAACTCTGGGACCTCAGAAGGGGTGGATGATGAAATAGACAGAAATGGAACATTACCATGTACCCCCTGACAACCCCAGCTGGACACAGACATTGATTTCCAATCCAATACTGGGTTATGGACTTGTAGCCATGGCAACCCCAACACGACCACATCATGCAGATTCTGCAACACCAAAAAGCGAATATCCTCCTGATGTGCAGGAGCCATGCACATGGTCAGTTGGGTCCAATACTGAGGCTTATTCTTGGCCAAAGGCGTAGCATCAATTCCTCTCAATGGAATAGGATGCTGCAAGGGCTCCAAGAAAAACCCACAGCGCCTAGCAAACTCCAAGTCCATCAAATTCAGGGCAGCGCCTGAATCCACAAATGCCATGACAGAAAAGGATGATGAAGAGCAGATCAAAGTAACGGACAAAAGAAATTTCAACTGTACCATACCAATGGTGGCAGACCTAGCGAAACGCTTAATGCGCTTAGGAGAATCGGAGATAGCATGAGTGGAATCACCACAGTAAAAACACAGCCCATTCCGTCGTCTGTGTTCTTGCCGTTCAGCTCTGGTCAAAGTCCTATTACATTGCATAGGCTCAGATTTATGCTCAGATAATACCGCCAAATGGTGCACAGTTTTACGCTCACGTAAGCGTCGATCGATCTGAATGGCCAAAGACATAGACTCATTCAGACCAGCAGGCATAGGAAATCCCACCATGACATCCTTAAGGGCTTCAGAGAGACCCTTTCTGAAAATTGCTGCCAGAGCACATTCATTCCATTGAGTGAGCACAGACCACTTCCTAAATTTCTGACAATATGTCTCTACCTCATCCTGACCCTGACACAGAGCCAGCAAGATTTTCTCTGCCTGATCCACTGAATTAGGTTCATCATAAAGCAACCCGAGCGCCAGAAAAAAACGCATCAATATCACATAATGCAGGATCTCCTGGCGCAAGGGAAAATGCCCAGGCTTGAGGGTCGCCACGTAATAAAGAAATAATGATCTTTACTTGTTGAACTGGGTCACCAGAGGAGCGGGGTTTCAAAGCCAGAAATAGTTTACAATTATTTTTGAAATTCAGAAACTTAGCTCTATCTCCAGAAAATAACTCAGGAATAGGAATTTTAGGTTCTAATATAGGATTCTGAACCACTAAATCTTGAATGTTCTGTACACTTATAGCGAGATTATCCATCAAAGAGGACAGACCTTGAATGTCCATGTCTACACCTGTGTTCTGAACCACCCTGATGTAAAGGGGAAAAGAAAGACAAAACACAGTGCAAAGAAAAAAAAATGGTCTCAGAACTTCTCTTTTCCCTCTATTGAGAAGCATTAGTACTTTGGGCCTCCAGTACTGTTATGAACAGGTGATTCAGAACCACAATAGACCTGGTGGTTACGAGCACAGAAAATGACCTGATAGTTGCTAATCACATAGGACGAGCTCTGAGACGTGGGAACTCTGCTGACCGCAATCCCTAATCCTATCATACCACACTAAAGGTAGCCGTGGAGCGCTCCTGACCAAACCTAGGCGCCTCGGCACAGCCTGAGAAACTAGCTAGCCCTGAAGATAGAAAAATAAGCCTACCTTGCCTCAGAGAAATTCCCCAAAGGAAAAGGCAGCCCCCCACATATAATGACTGTGAGTAAGATGAAAATACAAACACAGAGATGAAATAGATTTTAGCAAAGTGAGGCCCGACTTACTGAATAGACCGAGGATAGGAAAGATAGCTTTGCGGTCAGCACAAAAACCTACAAACAACCACGCAGAGGGGGCAAAAAGACCCTCCGCACCGACTAACGGTACGGAGGTGCTCCCTCTGCATCTCAGAGCTTCCAGCAAGCAAGAAAAACCAATATAGCAAGCTGGACAGAAAATATAGCAAACAAAAGTAACACAAGCAAAACTTAGCTTATGCAGGGCAGACAGGCCACAAGAAAGATCCAGGAGAAAGCAAGACCAATACTGGAACATTGACTGGAGGCCAGGAACAAAGAACTAGGTAGAGTTAAATAGAGCAGCACCTAACGACTTAACCTCGTCACCTGAGGAAGGAAACTCAGAAGCCGCAGCCCCGCTCACATCCACCATAGGAAGCTCATAGACAGAACCAGCCGAAGTACCACTCATGACCACAGGAGGGAGCATGACCACAGAATTCACAACAGACGCCTATCGCACGGTACCTGATGAGGACTGTATGGACTATGAGCGGATCAAAGAAGTGATCGTGGCCCGGTATGCGCTGACACCAGAGGCATACCACCAAAAGTTCCGCGGACTTATAAAACGAGTAACCGATACCCACGCAGAATGGGCCTGTAAATGACGGCGGTCACTGCTACAGTGGGTATAAGGGAGCCAAGCAACCACTAAGCAGGACGTCCTCCAGCTCTTCTTGTTAGAACGATTCTTTAATGGACTAAACCCCGAGACACAGGAATGGCTTCGGGACAGGCGGCCAATGACTCTTGAGGAAGCCGCTCGTCTGGCCAATGAACATCATGACGCCAGGAGGCCTCAGTTGTCCGGATCAAAGATGGTCACTAGGGGTCCGCCCATGGACCTGGAGGGCCCCAAACCACCGAAGATTGTAGGGGGACCAGCTAGAAACCCGGCCTACCACAGTTCCCCTAGGGCACGATGCCACACCTGCCGTCAGCTGGGCCACCTGCAAAGACAATGTCCCAACCAGACTCAGCATACCCAGTGGCCAAAGGCGAGAACAGCTACATCCCGCCGGGCCGCTGTACACTGCTACCAAGGCACAGCTGACCCGGCATTGGGGGCTACAACTAACCAAGGGGTGGAAGACATGGAGGAAGTGCTGCATGAAGTAGACCCCGTGCAGGCAGCCCAGGCAGATAATCAACAACAGCATCGACAGGTCGTGTGGGTTAATGGGAAACGCATGCAGGGACTAAGAGATTCCGGAGCAACTTTGACCCTTGTGAAGCCTCACCTTGTCCGGGACCAAGAGAAGATGGACCGGACTGTGGCAGTCCGTGTAGCAGGGGGAGCCATACATCGACTGCCCACTGCCAGGATTCACCTGAACTGGGGAGTTGGGGATGGCCTTGTTGAGGTCGGCTTAATGGAGGATTTGCCTGCAGACGTTTTGCTGGGAAATGACTTGGGGCCCATGTTGTCTGCCTTCTCGGTTGCCCCTCTGGCTGAGACATATCCTGTGACCACCCGGAGACAAGCTCGAGCTGCGGAGGCGGAATCCCACTCAGAGGAGGCCCAGGTAAGACATCCCAGCCCTACACGTATTCCCATAGCCAGACACATTTCTTGGGCCACCCCAGATGAATTTAAGAGGGAGTTACTTGAGGATCCTTCATTGGAGGGATATCGTGGGAAGGCACAGGAGGGGAGAGGGGTACTGGAAGGGGAACAGTTTATATGGAAGCAGGGACTCCTCTACCCGATCACAGAGCAGCACCACACAGGGACGAGCCCCACTATAAAACGACAGCTGGTAGTTCCCAAGAAGTATAGGCAGGAGTTACTGCGAATCTCTCATGACATACCCTTGGCCGGGCACTTCGGAGTCAGTCGCACCAGGCATCGTCTGACACAAAACTTCTTTTGGCCGGGGGTAACCTATGATGTTCGTCAATACTGCCAGACCTGTGACAGTTGCCAGCGCAGTAGCAAGAGGGGAGATCGATGCAAGGCCAAATTACGCCCCCTCCCCATTGTGGAGGAACCATTTAGCCGAGTAGCGGTCGATCTGATAGGGCCTAAACTTTGTGAATGTTTTTCCCAGCAATATGCGCTCCTGAAGGATGATGATGGAACTCGATATTCTGATTCAAGGATGATTTTTATTTCAAACTAAAATACAACCGGTTTCGACTTCTTAGAGTCTTCCTCAGGTATAATGTCATGCATATAAACAGATCTATCTGAACACATTTTATAGCAGATATCCCTGCATGTCAATTTGGGTGGGGGCTGACAGATCTATTCGTCAGACACACCCAGGTACTCAAATATGCAGGAATTTGCACTCTGAGGAATCTAACAAAATTCATAAAACAAATAAATTTTATACTTTTCTTTTTTTCCCCACACAAGGAAGAAAAAAAAAGCGTTAAAAAAAATTCCACACTAAAAATTTTTTTTTTACACAAATTCTTCACTAAAATGATTTTTTCTTTTCTAAGAGCACTATAAATATAATTATACTATATATAAAATTTCTTTTAAAATGTTATTAAACATACTGAAGTGTGATTTCATACTAAAATATAAAATCCTGCGAATATATACATTATAACCACAAAAAAAAAAAAAACTTCCTTTTTTCATATTGGGACTATTTCCAAATGCCAAATACAAATTTTCGAAATTGCATTCATATCAAAACTGATATGCAATCTTGTACCTGTCAATTTATTTGCTTTGTACATCATATACCTTCTATAACATCATTTAATCCATCTGGGTATAATGTACCCAGACGGAAGATCCAATATGATTCTTTTCAGTTTAACTTTTGTACCCTATTAGTACAATTCACAGGTATTTGCTCCAACGGGGTTACAGAAATATTGAATGCTTTATTATGCTTCAAACATAAATGCCGGGATAAGCTCTGTTTTAAAAAGCCATTTTTTGTATTGTGTCTGTGGCCATTCATACGGGATCATAAGGACTGAATAGTCCGACCCACGTATTGCAGGCCACAGGTACAGGTAATGACATATATCACAAAATCACTATCACACGTTAGTTTTTGTGTGATCGCTATGGTTTCACCCGTACTATACATTTCAAAAACCTGACCGGCACATCCAAACATAGACTAAGTGTAAACAGGTGCTGAACCTAGAGTCGCCAACTCATATATAGTTAAGCAAATAAGGCAGCACACTGCAGCGCTAAAACATATAAACTTGAAAACACGAAATTTGAACTGCATTACTGCACTAGAAATATGAAAAATGAGAGCGTTTAGCGCATAAAAATGGCCAATTTTATGTGTACCTGTACTATACGACGTGATGTGATGAGTCATATGGGTGATAATTTTACAGGTACAACATTTTCGGGAACCACATCGATAAATACCCGGTTTGGAAGCATCTGTTTTGTTTATCCTATTTTTTTCTTTTCTCTTTATACATTCACATTCCTCATCTTTGGTCATTCTGGGATTACTAGGGGCAATTATACCCTTCACTGTTTGGCCCCTACGAAAAGTAATATTGGGTTTGTCTGGTAGAAGTTTCTTCAAAAATGTATCTTTTTTCAATAAGTACCAATATTTATTTAAAATGTTTCTTATCTCTTTATTACTACTATTAAAAGCAGTGATAAAATTATACTGCCACCCATCTTTTTTTCTATCATTATTTTTGTTTTTATTGTTTTTATTAGTTATCTGCTCAGGTTTTTCTCCTCCTTCCTTAGTTATCCCCTCTTCCGCTTCCTTATTTTTATTATTCTCTCTGGATAAGCACTCCTGCTGAGTTCTTTCTAGATTGGTTCTATATGCTGCCATAATTAATCGCTTTGGATATTTCTTATCCGTAAACCTATCGATCAAAATTTTCGATTGTTCCACATAATCTTTCTTATTTGTATTATTTCTCCTGATTCGACGGAACTGGCTATAAGGAATGTTTTGCTTCTATTTTTGGTGGTGTGCGCTCCGATAATCGAGGAAACCATTGGTGTCAGTTTTCTTGAAGTTCTAGTGCTAATTTTTTTGTTTTTATGAGATATTTCTAGATCAAGAAAATTTATTTTTTTCTTTATTAACCTCTGCGGAGAAAGTGATACCCCAGTCATTCCTGTTTAATGCCACAATAAATTCTTGAGCTTCAACTTTCCAAAATATAATTAAATCGTCAATGAAGCATCGATAATATAATATATTGTTACAGTAAGGTAGCTGACATAAGGGGGATGAGGACTCGAAGCACCCCATAAAAAGATTTGCGAAACTTGGGGCTACCCGAGTCCCCATCGCGGTGCCAAACACTGTGTATACATTTGCCCCTGGAACGTAAAAAGATTGTGTTCCAATATGAATTTTAGACCCATTATTAAAAATTGTCTCTGATGTTCTGGCATATCAATTACTTCATTCAAATAATGTGAAACTGAATTTATTCCCAATCTATGATCAATATTGGAGTAAAGAGCGTGTACGTCTAAAGTTATGAACATGTAATCTTCTTCCCGAACAAAATTTTCACATTCTTTTATTAATTGGCTGGAGTCTAGGAGAAAAGAAGGTAATTTTCTAACTAGATCCTGCAGGTACAGATCAATGTAATGAGACAGCTGACTAGTTAGTGACCCTATCACCGAAATGATCGGTCGTCCGGGAGGTTTCACAGGATTTTTATGCACCTTGGGCAGATGATAAAATATGGCTGTATTTGGATTTTTGTTGGTCAGGAACCGTTTTTCCCTTTTATTTAGGATGTTTTGATTAAAGGCAGTGTCTATCAACCTATGATATTCTGCGATATGTCTTTTGGAAGGGTCAACATCTAACTTTTTATAGTATTTTACATCCGATAATATATTATATGCTTCCTCCAAATAGTCCTCTTGGTCCTGAATGACAATACCCCCTCCTTTATCTGCCCCTCGAATCACAATTTTTTCATTGTTCTTTAGTTTTTCTAAAGCTTCTTTTTCTTCCTTTGAAATATTCATTTTTTTTAATGGTTCTTTTATTACTAAGTCTGTTTCTACCTACAGAACTCGTATTTTCTATTTTCCCTTTTTGTATAGTTTTTCCAGTCTTATTTTAATCCCCGAAATTCCTCAGATACTGAAGTATAAAAAGTGTCCAAATGACTGCCTCGATGGTGGGTGGGGTTAAAATTAGATTTGAGACAGACATTTTTATATATACTTTTACTGGATGGAATGGTATCTGCTTTTTCAATAGTTTTTACTTCATCCTTGTCTTTACATCCTGCTGTTCGATCCATTATGGCAAAATGTCTAAGGCTGCTTTCACACATCAGGTTTTTTGTTTCAGGCGAATTCCGGCTCTTCCGACAAAAAACGGAATAGAAAACCGGAGAAGCCGGATCCGGCATTTCCCCCATTGAATATTATTGGTGCCGGATGGCGCCTGATAGCCCAGCGTTCCTTCCGGTTTGATGCCGGATCCGGCGTCAAGTCGATTCCGGCGTCTGGAAAAAACGTGTACTGTAACGTTTTTTGTCTCCGGCGAAAAAGCCGGAAAGGCCGGATCCGGTCTTTCCGGCTTTTTACAACAATGCATGTCTATGGATGCCGGAAAGCGCCGGATCCGGAAAAAATCGGATCCGGCGGCCGTATCCGGCTTTTTACACTGAGCATGCTCAAAAAACTTTGATCAGCCCCCTGGACTATATATAAAGCAGGGCCATGAGGCCTTCAGCCATTTCCAGCCCAAAAGCAGAAGAGCCAACACCCTGCCAAGACGGAAGGAGCCAGAGAGCCTGCCACAGAGCTGAGAGCCTGCCACAGAGCTAGAGCCTGCCACAGAGCTGAGAGCCTGCCACAGAGCCGGGAGCCTTCCACAGAGCCGGGAGCCGAGAGACTTCCACAGAGCTGAGAGCCTGCCACAGAGCCGGGAGCCGAGAGCCTGCCACAGAGCTGAGAGCCTGCCACAGAGCTGAGAGCCTGCCACAGAGCCGGGAGCCGAGAGCCTGCCACAGAGCTGAGAGCCTGCCACAGAGCTGAGAGCCTGCCACAGAGCCGGGAGCCGAGAGCCTGCCACAGAGCCGAGAGCCTGCCACAGAGCCGAGAGCCTGCCACAGAGCTGAGAGTCTGCCACAGAGCCGGGAGCCTTCCACAGAGCCGGGAGCCGAGAGACTTCCACAGAGCTGAGAGCCTGCCACTGAGCCGGGAGCCAAGAGCCTGCCACAGAGCTGAGAGCCTGCCACAGAGCTGAGAGCCTGCCACAGAGCTGAGAGCCTGCCACAGAGCCGGGAGCCGGGAGCCTGCCACAGAGCCGAGAGCCTGCCACAGAGCTGAGAGCCTGCCACAGAGCTGAGAGCCTGCCACAGAGCCGGGAGCCGAGAGCCTGCCACAGAGCCGAGAGCCTGCCACAGAGCTGAGAGCCTGCCACAGAGCTGAGAGCCTGCCACAGAGCTGAGAGCCTGCCACAGAGCCGGGAGCCGAGAGCCTGCCACAGAGCCGAGAGCCGAGAGACTTCCACAGAGCTGAGAGCCATGTCTCCGGGGAGGCCTCCTCCTCCTCGCCGTCCACACACAGAGGTTAGTATGAACCAAAGGTGTGTGTGTGTGTGTGTGTGTGTGTATCATCTATTCTTTTATGTTTCATCGTAGGAAGCTGATGAGGCTGAGTCCCCCGGAGAAGAGGTGGTCCCCGAAGATGAGGGAAGGGGTGGAGAAACCCACGGAGAGGGCTCACAATTGGTATGTATCTGTGATGTATTGCGGAAACACACCCTACACTACACACAAAACATAACACTAGATGCTTACAACAAAATACATAGAAACTGATACTTTCAAACCACACACAACACATACAAAACATATATATCACATGGCACACAACACATAGAATGGCTACCAACAACCCCATAATTTTTTATTTTTGTATTCTAGAGTTCTGAATCTGGTGCCCAAGCAATAGGTCCTTCCAGTGGCTCCCGGAGTCGTCGGCGACATTCACGTGGCGGCCGTCGTCATGTAGGTTTTTTGTTATTTTTTGGGTGCAGGTTAGCAATGTTTCAAATTTGGTGTTAATTTTTTCCCCCTTTTCAAACAGGTTTCACAGCGTGCTCCAGATTCGGACGGTGAGGAGGTCGGCCTTGATATTGACCTCCTCATCGATCTTGTCAGAGACAGGGAGCCGTTGTGGAATATGGGTGACCGCCGCCATGCTGATCTCTCAGTGACCCGTCGACTCTGGGAGCAAATCTGCTGTGAACTGATTCCGAGGTGGGAGGACCTAGATGTTCAGGCCCAAATTCAAGAACGTAAGTATCCTCAGTTCAGTTTTGGTGATGCATTCTAAAATGCTGTTTCTAACCAAGTTGTCTTTCTCCTATTTTAACAGGTGAGCGGATTGTGAAAAGGTGGCGGTCGATCAGGGATCGCTTTAAGAAGGAGTTCAATAAAGAGATGCAGGCCCGGAGTGGATCTGGAGGACGCAGGAGCACGTACAAATACGCAAGGGCCCTGTCGTTCCTCAGGTCAACGATGGTCACCCGAAGGTAAATATTACCCACCACATGCACTAATGTTTTACATGTCTAACCTCTTTTGCTCTTTCAGCCAGGGCCATGCAATGACAGTATATTAATTGTTTGTTTCTCTCTTTTTCCACAGTACCGTTGGGAGCACTCTGGAGCCTGCAGCACAATTGAACACTTCTAGGGCGATCCCTCAAGAGGCCGCCACCGAGGGACACTTTGACAGTGAGGAACCCTCTGCACCTTCCCACTCTGCACCTTCCCACTCTGCATTTTCCCACTCTGCACCTTTCCACTCTGCACCTTCCCACTCTACCGATCCCTCTTTCCCATCCACGAGCACTGGAGCATCCTGGCCGGTTCCATTGCATGTAGCTGCTGGTGAGAACATAGCGTTTCCTGTACCCCACCCTTCTGCTGCAGCCACCTCTAGTACACCTGTAGCATCGGGGCGGTTTCGCCAGAGGGGTCAGATACATAGTTATGCTCCCGAGTTCTTGCACCTGAACGCATCGTTCCAGAACTGTCTGAAAGTTTTGTCCGAGCAAATGGCTGCAGGATTCAATTTCATAAATAAAAGTATGCTCGAGATGCATACACTTCTGGTAACGATGCGTTCAGAGGCAAAACAGTCCCCGAACAACACTTTTTTTCAGTCGGTGCTTGAGCAAATGGAGACGCTATCTACTTCTCAGCAGATGCAAGTAATGGAATCCTGCCAGTCTACTCTAGCGCTAATTGCCTCTAGAGCAGATAGTTCTTCCAACCATCCTCCAACTTGCCCCCCTTCCTCCACTGTCCACCACTACAGCCAGTACCATCCTCCTGACCCGTATCGCCAAACAGACATTGCCCCATCACGCCCAACTCGCCATCATCCACATCGTGCCCCGTCCCACCAGCCACACCACCAGCCCCGTGCCCCTTCCCACCATCCACACTATCAGCATCCCTCCCGTGCCACTTCACACCCATATGATGATCCAGACCCATACAACTTCCCATCTACTTCATCCTCACCTCCTCTCCCTACCCACTTCCAACAGACTGTATCACCCTCTTCCCAAACATCTTCTACACACATCACTCATTCTGCCACCCAGTCCTCCCAAAACATTTCGTACACCCCTCCACCCTACCAAATTTCTAACCCCAATCCGACTTTCTTGTCCACCCGCTCAATAGCTTTCTCCACTCCTTCACCCCTAACCGGTGAACATTCTCCACCACCATCACATTCCTCTTTCCACACTCCCACTGTCGAAGTGTCCCTATCAGACAGTGCCTCCGATAGTATCTCCACCCCGACGTATGAAAACATTTAGTACCCCATTTTTTTGTGTGTTACATTGTTAATAAAAGTTTTTGGTTGAAAAATCTCTTGTATTTATTCATTAGGAACAAATAACACTTTTGTAAAAAAAAGGTTTATTGGTAACAGTAGAACTTTGGGTATGCACATCTTGATTTAAAAATAAACTCAAACAGGTACCCAACATGGTTAAAAGGTAAACCCAAACAGGTACGCAACATGAGGGTAAAAACCAAACTGGTATACAACATGGGTCAGGTAAAAACAACAGGTACGCAACATGGGTAAAGGTTAAAGTTATTACTAGGTATACACAAAGTGTTTAAACTATATCATCCTGCCAGTGTATTCTTCCTTGGGGTGAAATAAAATATTCTGCAAAGTGATCCCGTATTCTGGACACTGTGGCAGAACTTCTGTATGTATGGATGCTGTAATCCATCAAGGTGGTTTCGGCAGAATGGTCCTCAATGGAAAGCTGTTCCTTGGATATAACATAATTGTGGAGGACAACACACGCTTTCACCACCTCATCCACAGTGTTTGTGTTTAAGTTTATGGATGTCAAGAGAACTCTCCATTTGGCGGTTAGGATCCCAAACGCACACTCCACCATTTTCCTTGCACGTGTGAGTCTGTAGTTGAAAATTTTTTTGGTATTGGTTAAACCACGGCTGGAGTAGGGTTTCAAAAGATGCTCTGAAAGCTGAAAAGCTTCATCCCCAACACATACAAATGGCATTGGTGGATCGGAAGTTTGAGGCAGTGGTCTTGGGGGGGGGGAAAAATTGAAAGGTTTTTCCATATAAATGCCGCCCCATAGAAGACAGTTTGAAAACTTGCGAATCATTAGAACGACCATACGCCCCAATGTCCACCGCTACAAATTTGTAATCCGCATCGGCGATGGCCATCAGCACGATGGAAAAGTACTTCTTGTAGTTGAAATACTGAGATCCAGAACCAGCCGGTTTCACGATACGGATGTGTTTCCCGTCCACCGCACCCAAGCAATTGGGAAACTGGCACACTTCCAGGAATCTGTCAGCTACTTCCAACCATGTCTGCATTGTGGGATGTGGAATGTATTCTTCATGCAAACAGTCCCACAGTGCACGGCAAGTGTGCCTCACTATTCCTGATATTGTGGAAATGCCCAGTCTGAATTGAAAATGTAGGGAAGACAGGGATTCACCGGTTGCTAGGAATCTGTGAAGAAAAGGAAGGAAGAAATTACTACAAATTCAAAATATCAAATAAAGAGTCCACAACAAAAGTTGATGCAAAAAGAATGCTTACCGAAGAGTCACCATCAGACGCTCAGCTGGGGTAATGGAGAATCGGCAATAGGTATCACTCCTTCTTATCAGTTGTTGAACCCGCTCCACCAATATATCAAAGTTCTCCGCTTTCATCCGAACATAGCAGAAAAACTTTTCAGGGTCACTTCGAAGCTCCATATACAACGTTGAAAAGACTCCCCGGGTCATTCTCTGTGCCGTGATGGGGTGGATCCACAAACGGCGTCGTCGCAGACGCATGACACGCTGTCTCTCTTCCTCTTTCTCAATCACAATAGCTTTTAATCGATTCGCCTCTGTGATGAAATCCACGTTGTTCTGCAGAATCTTTGCAATAATGCCCTCCATCTTGCTCTGTAGCTTGCTCCTCTCCAACCCGTCACAGATGTTAAGAACACTGTATATATAGTTTTCAGCCGGCCAATCACCTTTTTAGCCTTTCAGGGGGCGTTTTTTAAAGCCGGATCCGTAAAAAAACGGAAAGAAAAACGGACGAAACGGATGCGACCGGACGAGCCGGATCAGGTTTTTTGCCGGATCCGGACAACGGATCCGGCTAAAAAACCGGATCCGGCTCGTCCGGTTGCATCCGGTTTCTTTAAAAAAAAAACGGATCCGGTGATGCGGCGTGACGCCGCATCCGGCATCCGGCAAAAAACCTGATGTGTGAAAGCAGCCTAATAAGTGTTAATTTGCGGACATACTTATTTAGATCAAGAAATAAATCAAAAGGCCTGGCTCTTTGTGTGGGACAGAAGCCTAGACCTTTAGATAGAATTGCTTCTTCAGCCTTAGAGAGTTGATGTTTAGATAAATTAAATAATTTAATCGTACTATTCTCTATATTCCGTTCAGTATTCTTTTTTAAAATCCTCCTTCTTTTAGAGAGACCAGAGTTTTTTTTCTTTCCTCCCTCCTCTAGAGCCTCTGGTCCTCTTTTTCTTTTTGAGGACTGCAATGGTGTTGGAGGAAAATACTTTGTGATCAAATTCTTCTTTTGTGCCTCTATTGGAGGCGCTACTAAAGAGCCTGTCTCCAGACTGGGTAAAATTACCTCTGTGGGTGGTTGTGTTATTCTTGGTACAATCTCTAAAAAAGATATATTGGAATTTGCTGGATAAGGAGATGGTCCTTGTACTACTGTGGTGTAAAGATTAGGTGATTCAGTAGTGTCATGTATTGTAAAAATACTATAATTAGGGCAAAGTTCAGATACGTAGTTCTGAGGTCGTACTGTTTCCTGTGATTTTGTATTAGACTTTACTGAATTGGCGGAAAGAAAGGAGAAGAGTGAATTGTTAAATTCCTCTTCCTCCCTGCTTGACATATCCCCCTCAGAATTATTTGTACTAGTCTCCTCACTAGCTACCCCATAAGTTCCTTTCTTATGTATTGGTAGAGGAATCGCAGCGGGAGTGGAAGATATGACTCTAGTGATATGTTTCACTGGTTCCCCATTTTTATTTTTATTTACCGTATATACTCGAGTATAAGCTGAGATTTTCAGCCCAAATTTTTGGGCTGAAAGTGCCCCCTTTCGGCTTATACTCGAGTCACGGTCTGTGGCAGGGTCGGCGGGTGAGGGGGGGAGAGGTCTGAGGCATACTTACCTAGTCCCGGTGATCTTGACGCTCCCCCTGCCCGTCACACTGTCTTCGGGTGCCGCAGCTCTTCCCCTGTACAGCGGTCACGTGGGACCGCTCATTAAACTTATGAATATGGACTCCACTCCCATAGGGGTGGAGCCGCATATTCATTTATCTAATCAGCGGTAACGGTGACTGTTGATAGAGAAAGAAGCTGCGGCATCCGAAGACCAGCTGTCCAGGAGAAGGAGCCAGGGACCGCGGTGGGAGCAGGTAAGTATGTCATATTTACCTGTCCACGATCCACACGCCGGGCGCCGCTCCATCTTCCCGGCGTCTCTCGGCTCTAACTGTGCAGGTCAGAGGGCGCGATGACGCATATAGTGTGCGCGGCGCCCTCTGCTTGATCAGTCAGAGCGGAGAGACGCCGGGACCGAACGCTGGGGAGCTGCAAGCAAGAGAGGTAAGTATGTGGTTTTTTTTTTTTAATTGCAGCAGCAGCAGCGTTATATATGGCACAGATTTATGTGGAGCATCTATGGGGCCAAACTGAACGGTGCAGAGCATATATGGCACAGATTTATGTGGAGCATCTATGGGGCCAAACTGAACGGTGCAGAGCATATATGGCACAGATTTATAAGGAGCATTTATGGGGCCAAACTGAACGGTGCAGAGCATATAGGGCACAGCTTTATAATGAGCATCTATGGGGCCAAACTGAACGGTGAAGAGCATATAGGGCACAGCTTTATAATGAGCATCTATGGGGCCAAACTGAACAGTGCAGAGCATATATGGCACAGATTTATAATGAGCATCTATGGGGCCAAACTGAACGGTGCAGAGCATATAGGGCACAGCTTTATAATGAGCATCTATGGGGCCAAACTGAACGGTGAAGAGCATATAGGGCACAGATTTATGTGGAGCATCTATGGGGCCATAATGAACGGTGCAGAGCATTATATGTGGGGCACAGCTTTATAAGGAGCATCTATGGGGCCATAATGAACGGTGCAGAGCATATATGGCACAGCTTTATAATGAGCATCTATGGGGCCAAACTGAACGGTGCAGAGCATATAGGGCACAGATTTATGTGGAGCATCTATGGGGCCATAATGAACTGTGCAGAGCATTCTATATGGCACAGCTTTATGTGGAGCATCTATGGGGCCATAATGAACGGTGCAGAGCATTATATGTGGCACAGCTTTATAAGGAGCATCTATGGGGCCATAATGAACGGTGCAGAGCATTCTATATGGCACAGCTTTATAAGGAGCATCTATGGGGCCATAATGAACGGTGCAGAGCATATATGGCACAGCTTTATAAGGAGCATCTATGGGGCCATAATGAACGGTGCAGAGCATTCTATATGGCACAGCTATATATGGATAATCTATGGGGCCATAATGAATGGTGCATGGCATTATATGTGGCACAGCTTTATATGGAGCATCTATGGGGCAATAATGAATGGTATGGAGCATCTATTTTTATTTTTGAAATTCACCGGTAGCTGCTGCATTTTCCACCCTAGGCTTATACTCGAGTCAATAAGTTTTCCCAGTTTTTTGTGGCAAAATTAGGGGGGGGGGGGGGGGTTGGCTTATACTTGGGTTGGCTTATACTTGAGTATATATGGTATGTTATTTTTAATGTTTGTTTTAGGAATGGCCTCTGCTTCCTAAGCCGTAAAGGTTCTTCGTGGTTTAAATGAGCCCTCTGCAAGGGCAGATTTGAATTGTAAAAGGTACGCAAACCATTTACTATTTTATTTTGTTTTTTCATAAACCTATTGTTGTCTCCCCATGATGCGGTTCCTGTGGAGTTGACCTGACCAGGGGTTTTTGGTTTTGTGGGAACTTCATTGTATTTAGTCACTCTCCATCCTGGCTGTGGTTTCTCTGGATGTTTTTTTGCCTGTTTTTTTAGATCAAAAAAATCTCTGCGGACCTTTGTCTTCATCTCAATTAAATTGTTTTCAAAAATTTGTAGATTTCTATTCGTATCCCTATTAAGTGCTTCATACAGGGGTAAAGAACTATACTCTACTAATTCTTCTAGATCATTTTTACATAATGTTGCAAAATGTTTTGCTAGCTTGTTACGTTTTTCTATTAAAAGTTTCATGAGGTTGTAAGAACAATCATCTAATATATCATACCATTTTTCTGTAAATTCCTTATCTTCAATAAATATACTATTAAAATGTATCTGCAGACCATTTGGGATAATTTTCTGCTCTTGGCAGATATTCAAAAAGTCTGCGTCCAGCTGGTGTTTAATTTCACCTTTCATGTTTTTCTCCAGGCTAAAAAATAACCTGGAGATGTTTTTCTTAGTTTCATTGTCAATCTCCAAAGCGTTAGACTTGTTTGTGTCCACTGTAGGTGTAGATAAAATTAAAGTAGAAAGGATATTTTTACGTCTCTCAATTTGATTGGTGAAGTATTCCATGATCTGATAGGGCCTTTAGCCAAACCCAGTCCGTCAGGGAAAAGGTATATATTGACAGTGGTAGATTATGCCACACGGTATCCAGACGCGGTTGCGTTACCTAACATACTGGCAGAGACAGTGGCGGCTGCCCTGCTCCAGGTTTTCTCACGGGTTGGATTTCCCCAGGAGATTATCTCAGACCAGGGTACCCAGTTTACAGCAGAGGTGACCAACCAACTGTGGAAGCTGTGCGGCGTAAAGTCCATTAGAAGCGCCCTGTACCACCCGCAAACCAATGGGTTGTGTGAACGCTTTAACGGGACATTAAAACAACTCATTGGGACTTTTACAAGGACCTACAGGGACTGGGAGAAATTCTTGCCTCACCTCCTGTTTGCCTATCGAGAGGTGCCCCAAGAATCCACGGGGTTCTCCCATTCGAACTGGTATACGGGAGACGGGTAAGGGGACCCCTAGACTTATTTCTAGAACACTGGGAAGGGGAGGGCATCATAGAAGGGGTACCTATTGTACCCTATGTGCTGGAATTCCGGGACCGCCTACAGGAGCTGACCCAGGCAGTACGTGGGAACATGCAGGTGGCCCAGCGGCGCCAGCGCGTATGGTATGATCAGAGGGCCAGAGAGCGCACCTTGGAAATAGGGCAGAAGGTCCTGGTGTTAGAGCCCACTAGGCAGAACAAGTTTCAAGCTGCATGGCAGGGGCCCTACCAGGTAGTGGGGAAAATAGCCGACACCACCTATAATGTCGCCGATTGTGACGGCCCCAGGGTTATCCGCATGTTCCACGTGAATATGCTGAAGCCCTATCGGGAGCGCCCTGAAGAGGTAGTGGCCATCTGTGCACCTGAAGCAGAGGATTTAGCCGGACTTCCCTTGCCTGATGTCTTAGGGGAGAGGACTCAGTCTAAAACATGGGACCAGGTACACTGGGGTGAAGACTTAGGTCCCCGGGAGAGACAGCAGACGGAGCAGTTGTTGAGGCAGCGACAGAGGATGTTTTCGGGGAAACCCGGGTACACTCACCTGGCACAACACAAGGTTGAGACCCAGGATCAGACCCCCCTGCGACAACCCCCCTTCCGCGTCCCTGAGTCTGTACGAGAAGGGATGCGACAAGAGATACAAGAGATGTTGCTTTTAGGGGTCATTGAAGAGTCAGATAGTCCCTGGGCATCCCCGTAGTGTTAGTGCCCAAGAAGGATGGGACTACACGGTTTTGTGTAGACTATCGTAAGCTCAATGAGAAAACAGTGACGGATGCATATCCCATGCCGCGTGTGGATGAATTGTTAGACCGGCTGGCAGGGGCAAAGTATTTGACCACCATCGATCTATGCAAAGGCTACTGGCAAATTCCCCTTAGTCCTGATGCTATTCCCAAGTCGGCATTTGTCACCCCGTTTGCTTATTCCAGTTTCGAGTTATGCCATTCAGGATGAAGACTGCCCCGGCGACCTTCCAGAGGCTGGCTGATCGGCTTCTGGATGGTCTTCAGGACTATGCGTGTGCCTACCTGGATGACATCGCCATCTACAGCGCGACATGGGAAGAGCATCTAAATCACCTAGAGACAGTATTAGACAGGATCCACAAGGCCGGAATCACCCTGAACCCAAACAAGTGTCACGTGGGCAAGGCAGAGGTTCAGTATTTGGGGCATTGGGTGGTTAGTGGGAAACAGAGACCAGAACCAGCCAAGTTTGAGGCCATAGCCAAATGGCCCATTCTACGCACTAAAACCCAGGTCATGGCGTTTCTAGGGACAGCGGGGTATTACAGGAAATTCGTTCCCAATTACAGCAGCGTAGCCAAGCCCCTCACTGATCTGACCCGTAAGAACCAACCCCGCCAGGTAACCTGGACCCCAGAGTGCGAGGAAGCCTTCCGCCAGCTAAAGGATGCCCTCACCAATACCCAGGGGTGGATTAAGGGTAGCCAGGGCCCCGGGCTGTTCACACACTGTGGGCCCCCCCCCGGTCATGTGACGGGGGTCATGTGACGGGGGTCATGTGACGGGGGTCATGTGACGGGGGTCATGTGACGGGGGTCATGATATACCAGAACCAGATTATACCAGAAAAATGGCCGGGCCCTACTCTACTGTAACCTATTAAATATTTGTTAAAATCTGCAATACAATTTAGGTATAGCTTGACCAATAATATCACATACAAGGAACAAATACAACCGCACCGTGACCAGACCACAAATTACAACCACAGTGATCGAATAATATCACATACAAGGAACAAATACCACAACACCATGTCAAGACCACATATTACCACTTGGTGACCAAATAGCACATACAAGGGACAAATACCACAACACCATTTCCAGACCACATATTACCACCACATAGTGACTGAATACTACAATACTGATCAGTAATAAAAAAACAACACAATACTATCACCATAAGTGCCAGTATTCACAGGAGATCTGTACTTAGTATGCAGTGTCTGTGTAGAGGTAATACTGAGATCACTGGTGACATTATACACAGGACCTCTATATAGTATACAGTGTATAGTGTCAGTGTATAGGTAACACTGACTCACCAGTGACGTCTCTAGGTGAAGTCCTTCATCTTTCATCCAGCACAGACCGCCATCATTCCTTCCAGCCAGGACTCGTTTCTGCAGGAAATAACACAGTTATCTCGAGCTCCACTTGCAGAACACATTACTTAATTTTTCACAACTTCTACATTACACCACATGAAGATAAAAAGGCGATATAGTGTCACTCTGCACAATAACAGGACCGCCCCCCCATTTAAAACAGTATACTCAAAAAATAAAATAAATACATCACTGCAGTAACAATATCCCTTAATTAGCCCCTATGGTAATAATATTCCCCACCCTGGCTCCGTTTATCTCATTCCTGGCTCCAGCCATATGTTCTCCCATCCTGCACTCATGAGTATCCATTCTACCCCATATGATCTCCACATCCTGCCCCATCTGTCTCCATCGTATCCATCCTGCCCCATGATCCAATCCTGCCCCATGTCTCCAATCATGCCCCGTGCCTACATTCTGCCCATGCCTCCAGTCCTGCCCCCAGTGTGTCCAGCATATTACCCCCAGTGTGTCCAGCAATTTGGCCCAGTGTCTCCAGCATTGCCCCAGTGTGTCCAGCAATCATCTGCCCCAGTGTATCCAGCATTGCCCCAGTGTGTCCAGCAATCATCTGCCCCAGTGTCTCCAGCAATCATCTGCCCCAGTGTCTCCAGCAATCATCTGCCCCAGTGTGTCCTCCAGCAATCTGCCCCCAGTGTGTCCTCCAGCAATCTGCCCCCAGTGTGTCCTCCAGCAATCTGCCCCCAGTGTGTCCTCCAGCAATCTGCCCCACTGTCTCCAGCATTGCCCCACTGTCTCCAGCAATCTGCCCCCAGTGTGTCCTCCAGCAATCTGCCCCCAGTGTGTCCTCCAGCAATCTGCCCCAATGTCTCCAGCATTGCCCCACTGTCTCCAGCAATCTGCCCCACTGTCTCCAGCAATCTGCCCCACTGTCTCTAGCAATCTGCCCCCAGTGTGTCCTCCAGCAATCTGCCCCCAGTGTCCGTCCTCCAGCCATCTGCCCCCAGTGTCCGTCCTCCAGCCATCTGCCCCCAGTGTCCGTCCTCCAGCCATCTGCCCCCAGTGTCCGTCCTCCAGCCATCTGCCCCCAGTGTCCGTCCTCCAGCCATCTGCCCCCAGTGTCCGTCCTCCAGCCATCTGCCCCCAGTGTCCGTCCTCCAGCCATCTGCCCCCAGTGTCCGTCCTCCAGCCATCTGCCCCCAGTGTGCGTCCTCCAGCCATCTGCCCCCAGTGTCCGTCCTCAGCCATCTGCCCCCAGTGTGCGTCCTCCAGCCATCTGCCCCCAGTGTGCGTCCTCCAGCCATCTGCCCCCAGTGTGCGTCCTCCAGCCATCTGCCCTCAGTGTGTGTCCGCCGTTATAAAAAAAAAAAAAAACTCCTCACCTGTCCTCGCTCCAGCGCCGCGGTGAGCTCCCTCCAACAGAGCACACTCGCCGGCGACTGACAATGACGTCAGACGCCGGCGACGTGTGCGCGCGGCCGACATCAGCCGCCAGCCTCCAAATGGCTGGCGGCTGGTGTTAACTATTGACGTGCGGGCGCGCGCCCGCACATCAATAGGAAACCGCCGCAGCGCCGGAAGGGGCCCGGTGAGCAGATGAGAAGGGGCCCGATGCGGGCCCCCTCTCTCTGCCCACCGGTTACGGCAGGAGCACATAAATGCCGGCGGCGGCATTCACAGATGATTAGCAGAGGGTCGATCTCTGCGGTAGCCCAGGGCCCCCCCAGACCACAGGGCCCTGGGCTACCGCCCATATTGACCCTCTGATAATCCGCCCCTGCCAATACCCCTGTATTGGCCGCACCCGATCCAACTAAACGTTTCCTGGTTCACACAGACGCTTCTATGTTTGGATTGGGGGCAGTACTAAGCCAAGTCGGGCGGACGGCCAAGAACACCCGGTAGCTTACCTGAGTCGGAAACTACTGCCCCGTGAAGTGAGCTATGCGGCCATCGAGAAGGAGTGCCTGGCAATAGTATGGGCACTCAAAAAGTTACAACCATATTTGTATGGACGACAGTTTTCCCTCCTAATGGACCATAATCCCCTAGTCTGGCTTAATCGGGTCTCCGGAGACAACGCCAGATTACTGCGGTGGAGGTTAGCGCTACAACCTCTGGACTTCACCATCCACTACAGACCCGGCAAACAAAACGGCAACGCCGATGGACTAAGTCAACAAACGGAACTCGTACCAACCCTATAAACTTCGGTCATCCCCAAACCGATCCGTTAAGGATCAGACTGTGTATGCCGATCGCGTCACTGAAAAGGGGAGCCGTGTTACAGAACCCCCCCAGCACCAAGAATATGTTATGCAGTATATGTATGTTTAATAGTTTTCATGTGAAATGCATCAGTCCACAGGCTGCGCCCCTGGACAAGATATTCTCTTTCTGACCTCCCCCACCTTTGTAATTCCCACAGTAAATATTGGCAGGCTCCGTCTCCCTGCGGCTATTGTAATGTATGTCTGGCCTGCTGTTTTCCTACTGGCCTGCCCTGTGTATCTGTGTTATATATTCTGTGTGCTGTGAATAAAGGGTGTTCTTTAGACTGGAAATAAAGTGGAGAAGCAGTCAGCTTTTATATGCTCTCATGTAATCAAGAAATTCCTGCCAGCGTCATTCATTCAGAATCTAGCAAAAGCAGAGTGGACCTCCTGAAACACGGGGGGTGCTGAAAGAGGTACTACAGCACAGCAGACCCAGTAACAGTGAGTTTTTTGAGCATTCCCCCCTTTTTTGGCTCTTTTTATTCTATTCACAGTACCATATTATTGGCAAGGAGGAGGGAATTTTTTTTCCTCCTTTTGCACCTTTTAACAACCATTTATATCTGAGCCTTTGGGTATATGACTGTCAGCTATGTATGTTCTTTATCTAGCTCTATTTGATCATACATAAATCTTCAATTATGCTTCATACTCTTTTTTTTGAAGCATGGGACCAATGTTTGGACTATTTTGGACTTGTGTGTACTGATCCTTTTTTCGGACTGTTGGCTTGCTCCGTTCTCGTTCTCGCCTCTACATAACATTGAACAAGCGTTGAAAACCATCATTGACTAATGGACTTTGGAGTTTACTATGTTGAATTTTATATTTATCTACTTTTATTTTTCCATATATATATTCTTTTTGTCAGTAGCTTAACAAGCGCAATTGTAGTGTTCATCCTCCTGGATTTATAAGGGTTAAAATCAATGTGGAGTTCTACACTCAGTATGTGATCTTATGGGGATGCAATACACACAAAATATATTGTTTGTTATTTAAAATATATTTATAATAAAGTAATGCTTTGGAATATCTAGCCATATGTCTGTATGTTTGTTGTTTTTTTTTGTTTATTTAGTTTTCACATTATTAGGCCGGCCTCACACTAGCGAGTTTTACGGACGTTTGAGCGCATAAAATACGTCCGTAAAACACGCATTACGCACGGCCCAATTATTCTCTATGCCCCAACTCCTATCTGCCGTATTTTACTGATCCGTATTATACGGCTTTCTACGGCCATAGAAAATCGCAGCATGCTGCGTTTGTCACCGTATTGCGCAAAAAAAAAAATCACCAATGAAAGTCTATGGAAGCCAGAAAAATACGGATTACACACGGACCAGCAGTGTGACTTGCGAGAAATACGCAGCGGTGTTAGAGAGAAAAGCCGGCAATTCAGTGCGGTGTACAGTAAAATCACACTGACAGCTTACAATAGAATAGGTAGAATAAATGTGTACACATAGAATAGGTATACAGTGGGGCAAAAAAGTATTTAGTCAGTCAGCAATAGTGCAAGTTCCACCACTTAAAAAGATGAGAGGCGTCTGTAATTTACATCATAGGTAGACCTCAACTATGGGAGACAAACTGAGAAAAAAAAATCCAGAAAATCACATTGTCTGTTTTTTTAACAATTTATTTGCATATTATGGTGGAAAATAAGTATTTGGTCAGAAACAAAATTTCATCTCAATACTTTGTAATATATCCTTTGTTGGCAATGACAGAGGTCAAACGTTTTCTGTAAGTCTTCACAAGGTTGCCACACACTGTTGTTGGTATGTTGGCCCATTCCTCCATGCAGATCTCCTCTAGAGCAGTGATGTTTTTGGCTTTTCGCTTGGCAACACGGACTTTCAACTCCCTCCAAAGGTTTTCAATAGGGTTGAGATCTGGAGACTGGCTAGGCCACTCCAGGACCTTGAAATGCTTCTTACGAAGCCACTCCTTCGTTGCCCTGGTGGTGTGCTTTGGATCATTGTCATGTTGAAAGACACAGCCACGTTTCATCTTCAATGCCCTTGCTGATGGAAGGAGGTTTGCACTCAAAATCTCACGATACATGGCCCCATTCATTCTTTCATGTACCCGGATCAGTCGTCCTGGCCCCTTTGCAGAGAAACAGCCCCAAAGCATGATGTTTCCACCACCATGCTTTAC
The DNA here is from genome assembly GCF_032444005.1 of Ranitomeya imitator. NCBI lineage: Eukaryota > Metazoa > Chordata > Amphibia > Anura > Dendrobatidae > Ranitomeya > Ranitomeya imitator. Next base: position 446,049,741 of record NC_091283.1, on the reverse strand, counting down.
AGTAGGTATGGTGTTTGATGGATGCAACTCAGTATTCTTTTTCCTCCAAACACGACAAGTTGTGTTTCTACCAAACAGTTCCAGTTTGGTTTCATCAGACCATAGGACATTCTCCCAAAACTCCTCTGGATCATCCAAATGCTCTCTAGCAAACTTCAGACGGGCCCGGACATGTACTGGCTTAAGCAGTGGGACACGTCTGGCACTGCAGGATCTGAGTCCATGGTGGCGTAGTGTGTTACTTATGGTAGGCCTTGTTACATTGGTCCCAGCTCTCTGCAGTTCATTCACTAGGTCCCCCCGCGTGGTTCTGGGATTTTTGCTCACCGTTCTTGTGATCATTCTGACCCCACGGGGTGGGATTTTGCGTGGAGCCCCAGATCGAGGGGGATTATCAGTGGTCTTGTATGTCTTCCATTTTCGAATTATTGCTCCCACTGTTGATTTCTTCACTCCAAGCTGGTTGGCTATTGCAGATTCAGTCTTCCCAGCCTGGTGCAGGGCTACAATTTTGTTTCTGGTGTCCTTTGACAGCTCTTTGGACTTCACCATAGTGGAGTTTGGAGTCAGACTGTTTGAGGATGTGCACAGGTGTCTTTTTATACTGATAACAAGTTTAAACAGGTGCCATTACTACAGGTAATGAGTGGAGGAAAGAGGAGACTCTTAAAGAAGAAGTTACAGGTCTGTGAGAGCCAGAAATCTTGATTGTTTGTTTCTGACCAAATACTTATTTTCCACCATAATATGCAAATAAATTGTTAAAAAAACAGACAATGTGATTTTCTGGATTTTTTTTTCTCAGTTTGTCTCCCATAGTTGAGGTCTACCTATGATGTAAATTACAGACGCCTCTCATCTTTTTAAGTGGTGGAACTTGCACTATTGCTGACTGACTAAATACTTTTTTGCCCCACTGTATATATATATATATATATATATATATATTGATATTTCATCCAGCGCGAGATAGCTTAAAAGCCGGCAATTCAATTGCCGGCTTTTCATTTCTCCTTCCTAAACCCGACATGATATGAGACATGGTTTACATGCAGTAAACCATGTCATATTCCCATTTTTATTTTTGCATATTCCACACTACTAATGTTCGTAGTGTGTATGTGCAAAATTTGGCCGTTCTAGCTATTAAATTAAAGGGTTAAATGGCGGAAAATATTGGCGCAATTTTCTCCGCCAGAGTAGTAAAGCCAGTGTCTGAGGGCAGATTTTAATAGCCTGGAGAGGGTCCATGGTTATTGCCCCCCCCCCCCGGCTAAAAACATCTGCCCCCAGCCACCCCAGAAAAGGCACATCTGGAAGATGCGCCTATTCTGGCACTTGGCAACTCTCTTCCCATTCCCGTGTAGCGGTGGGATATGGGGTAATGAAGGGTTAATGTCACCTTGCTATTGTAAGGTGACATTAGCCAGATTAATAATGGAAAGGCGTCAAATATGACACCTATCCATTATTAATCCAATAGTCTGAAATGGTTAAAAAAAACACAAACACATTATTAAAAAGTCTTAATGAAATAAAAACACAGGTTGTTTGAATATTTTATTATTCTGGTAATCTGTTGTGAATTCTGTGGTCAGGCTCCCTCCTGTGGTCATGAGTGGTACTTCGGCTGGTTCTGTCTATGAGCTTCCTCTGGTGGATGTGAGTGGGGCTGCGGCTTCTGAGTTTCCTTTCTCAGGTGACGAGGTTAAGTCGTTAGGTGCTGCTCTATTTAACTCCACCTAGTTCTTTGTTCCTGGCCTCCAGTCAATGTTCCAGTATTGGTCGTGCTCTCTCCTGGATCGTTCTTATGGCCCTGCATAAGCTAAGTTCTGCTTGTGTTACATTCGATTGCTATATTTTCTGTCCAGCTTGCTATATTGGTTTTTCTTGCTTGCTGGAAGCTCTGAGACACAGAGGGAGCACCTCCGTACCGTTAGTCGGAGCGGAGGGTCTTTTTGCCCCCTCTGCGTGGTTGATTGTAGGTTTTTGTGCTGACCGCAAAGCTATCTTTCCTATCCTCGGTCTATTCAGTGAGTCGGGCCTCACTTTGCTAAAATCTATTTAATCTCTGTGTTCGTATTTTCATCTTAACTCACAGTCATTATATGTGGGGGGCTGCCTTTTCCTTTGGGGAATTTCTCTGAGGCAAGGTAGGCTTATTTTTCTATCTTCAGCCTAGCTAGTTTCTCAGGCTGTGCCCGAGGCGCCTAGGTTTTGTCAGGAGCGCTCCACGGCTACCTTTAGTGTGGTATGATAGGATTAGGGATTGCGGTCAGCAGAGTTCCCACGTCTCAGAGCTTGTCCTATGTTATTTGTAACTATCAGGTCACTTGTGTGCTCTTAACAACCAGGTCTATTGTGTTTCTGAATCACCAGTTCATAACAGTAATCCACCTGAAGACCCTCGCTCTGTGACAAAGAAAAAATAATAAACCAACAATATCCATACCTTCCGAGGATCTGTCACGTCCCACGATGTAAATCCATCTGTAAAACCCCAGCGAATGAATGGAAACTAGGTCAATGACCTGTAGTTACCTTCATTCGCGGTGAGGCGCCCTCTGCTGGTTGTCCTCATATGAACTCGAACCTGGGAACTTTTCTGATTTTTTCCCACGCTCGAAGGACATCCAGCAGAGGGCGCCTCAACGCGAATGAAGGTAACTACAGGTCATTGACCTAGTTTCCATTCATTCGCTGGGGTTTTACAGTCAGGAACACAGCTGCATTATAGCAGAGCTCCTGGCTGTAAAAAAATTAACCCCTTCAGATGGATTTACATCGTGGGACTTGACAGATCCTCGGAAGGTATGCATCTTGTTGATTTATTATTTCTTTATTTTTTCTTTGTCACAGACAATGTGATTTTCTGGATTTTTTTTTCTCAGTTTGTCTCCCATAGTTGAGGTCTACCTATGATGTAAATTACAGACGCCTCTCATCTTTTTAAGTGGTGGAACTTGCACTATTGCTGACTGACTAAATACTTTTTTGCCCCACTGTATGTATGTATGTTTACCTGATAATCTCCCTCGATCTGGGGCTCCACGCAAAATCCCACCCCGTGGGGTCAGAATGATCACAAGAACGGTGAGCAAAAATCCCAGAACTACGCGGGGGGACCTAGTGAATGAACTGCAGAGAGCTGGGACCAATGTAACAAGGCCTACCATAAGTAACACACTACGCCACCATGGACTCAGATCCTGCAGTGCCAGACGTGTCCCACTGCTTAAGCCAGTACATGTCCGGGCCCGTCTGAAGTTTGCTAGAGAGCATTTGGATGATCCAGAGGAGTTTTGGGAGAATGTCCTATGGTCTGATGAAACCAAACTGGAACTGTTTGGTAGAAACACAACTTGTCGTGTTTGGAGGAAAAAGAATACTGAGTTGCATCCATCAAACACCATACCTACTGTAAAGCATGGTGGTGGAAACATCATGCTTTGGGGCTGTTTCTCTGCAAAGGGGCCAGGACGACTGATCCGGGTACATGAAAGAATGAATGGGGCCATGTATCGTGAGATTTTGAGTGCAAACCTCCTTCCATCAGCAAGGGCATTGAAGATGAAACGTGGCTGGGTCTTTCAACATGACAATGATCCAAAGCACACCGCCAGGACAACAAAGGAGTGGCTTCGTAAGAAGCATTTCAAGGTCCTGGAGTGGCCTAGCCAGTCTCCAGATCTCAACCCTATAGAAAACCTTTGGAGGGAGTTGAAAGTCCGTGTTGCCAAGCGAAAAGCCAAAAACATCACTGCTCTAGAGGAGATCTGCATGGAGGAATGGGCCAACATACCAACAACAGTGTGTGGCAACCTTGTGAAGACTTACAGAAAACGTTTGACCTCTGTCATTGCCAACAAAGGATATATTACAAAGTATTGAGATGAAATTTTGTTTCTGACCAAATACTTATTTTCCACCATAATATGCAAATAAAATGTTAAAAAAACAGACAATGTGATTTTCTGGATTTTTTTTTTCTCAGTTTGTCTCCCATAGTTGAGGTCTAACTATGATGTAAATTTCAGACGCCTCTCATCTTTTTAAGTGGTGGAACTTGCACTATTGCTGACTGACTTAATACTTTTTTGCCCCACTGTATATATTAGTCATGGCCAAAGTATTGACACCCCTGCAATTCTGCCAGATAATACTCATTTTCTTCCTGAAAATGATTGCAAACACAAATTATTTGGTATTATTATCTTCATTTAATTTGTCTTAAATGAAAAAAATATAGTTCTTACCGATAACGGTATTTCTCTGAGCCCATGACGGCACCACGGAGAGAGAGGGGATCCGCCCACCAAGGACAGGAAACCTACGGATAAAAAGGCGGTACCACTCTCCTGCATCAGTTATTTTACATAGAGAACGATGGGAGACTACTAAACATTTGTTAAATTTTAGCTGTTTATCATAACTAGATACCGCGTGACTTTTAACACTATGAGTAGACTATGGCACTATTTTGATGTGAGCACCCACAAGTGAAGGGAGGGAATGTACGGGTGCTGTCATGGGCTCAGAGAAATACCGTTATCGGTAAGAACTATATTTTTCTCTGATCGCCCATGACGGCACCACGGAGAGAATTGCATAGATAGTACATTCAGGGAGGGACCACCGCCTCCAGAACCTTTTTACCGAAAGTAAGGTCTGAAGAGGAGATTAGGTCCAATCTATAGTGCCTATAGAATGTGGATGGTGAAGACCAGGTAGCAGCTCTACATATCTGGTCAATGGAAGCTCCGGCCTTCTCCGCCCAGGAAGTCGCTACTGCCCTTGTTGAATGAGCCTTAACCTCCCCGGGGACGGACATCCCGCTTGCCGAGTATGAGAGACTGATGGCGTCCGTGATCCATCTTGCTATGGTGGCTTTAGATGCTTTTTTCCCCTTCCGGGGACCCTGGAAACACACAAACAGAGAGGAATCCTCCCTACTCTCTCTAGTGGCTTCTAGGTAATGTAAGAGACATCTTCTTACATCTAGTGTATGTAGTGTTTGTTCCTCCTTATTTTTAGGATTAGGACAGAAGGAGGGGAGAGATATCTCTTGAGACCTGTGAAATTTTGAAGCCACTTTCGGGAGATATGCTGGGTCTGTTTTTAAAATGACCCTATCCTCTAGGAATTGTGTGTAGGGAGGGTTAGCTGAGAGAGCCTGTAAATTGCTAACCCTACGGGCAGAAGTAAGGGCGACTAATAGAGCTGTTTTGAGAGATAGGTTTTTTATTGTAGATTCGTGTAATGGTTCAAATGGAGAACTAGTCAGGGCTTTAAGGACCAAGTTTAAGTCCCATTGAGGAACGACTTTTACTGGAAGAGGCCTTGATCTTCCCGCCGCCCTGATGAATCTAGAGACCCACCTATTTGAGGCTAAATCAAAATTGAATAGGGCTCCCAAAGCCGCCACGTGAACTTTTAGGGTGTTAGTGGCTAAACCCATCTCCAACCCGTTTTGTAGGAATTCTAATATGGAATTAAGGGGAATTTCTTTCCCTATTTTTGTACCTGATGATGACAGAAATTTTTTCCATATCTTGCCATATTGTTTTGTTGTAACAGGCTTCCTACTTTGTAATAGAGTTGAGATTAAGCCCGGAGAGAACCCCCTGCTTTCTAGTAATTTCCTTTCAAGAGCCAAGCTGTCAAGTGCAAGTTCTTGACCTGCGGATGACAGACTGGGCCCTGTGTCAACAGATCTTGGAGGTCTGGTAATACCCAAGGGTCGGATATTGATAACTTCCTCATCCATGAGAACCAAGGTCTCTTCGGCCAGAACGGGGCAATTAAGATGACCAGCGCCCCGTCCTCCCAAATCTTCCTCAGCACTGCTGGAATCAGAATAAGAGGAGGAAAGGCATAGACCAGATGGTGACCCCAAGATATCAGGAAGGCGTCCACAGCTACTGGGTTCCCCAGGGGAGATAGGGAGCAAAAGGAGGCTACTTTTTTGTTTAGATGGCTCGCAAAGAGATCTATTTTGGGAACACCCCATCTTTCTGTGATCTGGGTGAATACCGCCTGATTTAGTTCCCATTCCCTCTGTTTTAGACTGGACCGGCTGAGGAAGTCTGCTTTGTAGTTGTCTACTCCCCTTATGTGTAGGCTTGTTAGGGATAAGAGGTTGCTCTCGGCTATTTGCAGGATTGATTTGGTCACTTCCATTAGATTTTTGGAACGGGTACCCCCCTGGTGATTTAGGTAAGATACTACCACCCGATTGTCCGACATTACTCTTACATGGTGAGAGTGAAGGACCCCCAAGAATTCCTGAAGGGCAAATTTTACTGCAAGGAGCTCCTTCATGTTGGAGGATTTGTTCACTGTAGATGGAGACCAAGTGCCCTGGGTTACTAGGTCGCCCAGATGAGCCCCCCACCCTGAAGGGCTTGCGTCCGTAGTCAGGACTTTCGAGATCTGAATTACCCACGGGACTCCCTGGGAAAGATTTTCCTGCGATTTCCACCATGTCAGAGAGTGATTGGTGCGAGGAGATAGAGTTAACTGCCTGTCTAAATGCCCTCCTAGATGGATTTGCTCCGACAATATCTGCCATTGAAGTTCTCTTGAATGTAATTGGGCCCACTGGACTGCGGGGATGCAAGAGGTCATAGAGCCTAAGAGGGACATGGCCTGACGGAGTGTTATGGAGGGGAGAGATTGGGTTCTCGATACTAAACTTTTTAGTTTTTGTATCTTGTTCTCCGGGAGCCGACATTCCATCTTTTTGGAGTCTAGAGTGAGACCCAAGTACTCCTGGACCTGAGAAGGCATTAGTCTGGACTTTCCCATGTTTATTAGCCAGCCCAATTCCTTCAAAGAATGCATCACTATTGCCAGTTGATCCTCGCAATGTTGCGGGGAGGAGCCTATCACCAAGAAATCGTCCAGATATGGAACAATTAGGGTATTTTCTTCCCTGAGGTGAGCCATTACCTCTGCTATCAGCTTTGTGAAAACCCTCGGGGCTATGGCAAGACCAAATGGTAGGGCTGAAAATTGGAAGTGTTTTAGGACTCCCCTGATGTGAACTGCCATCCTGAGGAATCTCTGGTGATCCTTGTGTATTGGGACGTGATAATATGCGTCCTTTAGGTCCAGGACCACCATGAAGCATTGGGGAAACAACATCTTGATGGATGATTTTATCGTTTCCATCTTGAATGCTTGAACCTCCAGGTAATCGTTTAGTTTCTTTAGATTTATAATAGTCCTGAAGGAACCGTCTGGTTTCTTCCTCAGGAATAGAGGGGAATAGTACCCTTGCCCTCTTTCTTGTGGGGCAACCTCCAGGAGTACACCCTTTTTTACTAACTCGATGACCTCGTTTTCCAGTGCCAGCTGTTCTTCTGCCGAAGATCTTATAGATGTCATCATAAAAGAGGGACGGGGGCATCTTTTGAATGTCAGCCTCAGGCCTGATTCTATAATGTTCAGAATCCATTGACTGGAGGAAATCTTTTTCCAGGCTGGAAGAAAGAGAGATAACCTCCCTCCCACCTGGGGCGAACCTTCATTGAGAAGGTTTCTTGTTATCGCTGGGGTTTTTGTTAAAGATGAACCCCTTGTTTTTGTTCCTCTTATCCTCCCACTTTCCCTGGCCTCTCCCAGGGTTCTTGCGGAAAAACCTCTTGTTCCGAAAGGGCTTCCGGTAAGAGGGGAGACCTAGAGAGGGAAAGGACTTTTTCTTGTCCCCGGCTTTTTCCAAGATGTCATCTAATGTGGAACCGAACAAAAACTCTCCTTCGCAGGGGATAGTACACAGTTTTGTTTTTGTTTGCAGATCGCCAGGCCAATTCTTAAGCCAGAGGGCACGCCTGGCCGCATTAGCAAACACTGCTGACCTGGCAGCTAATCTGATAGAGTCTGCCGAGGCGTCAGCCAGAAAAGCCGCCGCTCCTCTTATTACAGGTAATGTCTTCAGCATCGAGTCTCGGGAAGTTTTCCCCTTTAATTGACCCTCTAGTTGATTTAACCAGATCATTAGGGAGCGGGATGTGCAAGCTGCTGCCACTGCGGTTTCAGGCCTCCTCCCGCTGACTCCCAAGAGCCCTTGAGGAAGGCGTCTGCCTTCTTGTCCATAGGGTCTTTTAGGACCCCCCATGTCCTCAAACGGGAGAGCGAATTTTTTTGATGCTTTAGCTATTGCTACATCTAATTTGGGGGCTTTTTCCCAAAAGGAGCAGGATTCATCCTCGAAGGGGTATTTCCTTTTTGGGGTTAGGAGAGTCTTTTTCATGGGTTTTTTCCATTCCTTTTTAATTAACGCTGCAATTGCTTCATTAAGCGGGAAAGCTCTTCTCTTTTTTTGTTCTAAGCCCCCAAACATGATGTCTTGTGCTGACTTTTTAGGGTGGGAGTCTACTAATCCCATAGTACTCCTCACTACCTTTATGAGGCCATCTGTGTCCTCTAGCGGGAAACAATTGTGACCTCCTGAGGAAGAAGTGGATGATGAGGAGGAGGAGTCGGAGGATGCTGAACTCTCGCTATCGCTGTCAGATTTAGAGACTGGGGACGGGGACCTGAGTCTGGTCCTCCATTTTTTTCCCCTTTTAAGGGATCTAAAGGTGTCTTCCACCTGCTCTTTAATCAGGTTTTTAAGATCTGTTGCAAACCCGGGCAGGCTTTCAGATACCGTCTGCTGTATGCAGGAATTACATAGCTGCTTCTCCCATGCGGGTGGAAGATCCTCTTTACAGATGGCACAGGCTTTGTGCTTTGTTTTACCTACGCTTTTCCTCCCCTAAAAGAGACAAATAATAATCTTACTGTCTCTAACTTTCACGAACATCAACTTACCACCTCCAGGACCCATAAATACCGGTTGGGGATTCTCTGCCTCTGGCTTTTTCCCCGACGCCGTGCTGGACTCCTTGCTGTACTGAGACCTTTGGCGTTCTTTGCTGGTGTCCTGGTGACCTTTCTGCTGTCGCCTTTTTTGCTGCTGCTGCTGCTGAGGTGATGCTATAGGTGGAGGTGATTCAGGCAAGGGAGATGCCGGGTCGCTCATACTGCTGCTGGTCTGCTGTCACTGCCAATAATGCGTGCTGCGCTTGCTGCTGCGACAACTAGTAGCTCCTAAGGCTCTTGCCGATATACTGCAGAGCCACTGGGAGGAAGTAAAACCTCCCTTTTAAAGCTCCCGCCGCTTTTTTTTTTTTTTTCTTTTTCCCCGGCGCCTGCGCAGTAGCGCTTCAGCCGACGGCGAGGAGCGTTGAACGCCGGCGCCTGTGCAAACGCTTCTGCGGCGCCTTTGCAACGCTCAAGCGTCAGATCGGCGACGCCTGCGCAGTGGCGTCCAGACAACGGCGAGGAGCGCCGAACGCCGACGCCTGCGCAGTCGGTTCCGGTGGCGCCTGCGCAGATCCAAGCCCCAGCGTCTCGCGAGACCAGCGCAACTCCGAGCATGCGCCGTACTCTCAAGATGGCCGCCCGGAGTGCAGTTATGGCGCTGCTGACCGGCACCCCCGGTCCTATGCAGACCCTACCGCGCGGCTCTGCATGCCCGATGGCGTGCAGTGTGCAGGCTGACGCGTGCTAGGGGAGGGCCGCGCCGCACCTCCCGCAACCACAGAGGGACACCCCTGGATGTTGCCGCTGCTGCATCTTACCTGGGGAGGTGACAGCGAACTCCTTATCACCTCCCCCACTCACCCTAGAGGCCCACTAGCCCCCAGCGGTGGTGCTTCGGGTCACCACCCCAGCCGAGGCAGAGGGACCCCAGCTGCCTGAGTCGGACTGGTTGGCCCCGGAATTCCAACGTTGAACCGGTAAGTCCGTAGGTCTCCCATCAAGGACAGGAAACCAACTGATGCAGGAGAGTGGTACCGCCTTTTTATCCGTAGGTTTCCTGTCCTTGGTGGGCGGATCCCCTCTCTCTCCGTGGTGCCGTCATGGGCGATCAGAGAAAACACAAAAAGTATTGTCCTAAAGCCAAATTGGATATAATTCCACACCAAACATAAAAAAGGGGGTGGACAAAAATATTGGCACTGTTCGAAAAATCATGTGATGCTTCTCTAATTTGTGTAATTAACAGCACCTGTAACTTACCTGTGGCACCTAACAGGTGTTAGCAATAACTAAATCACACTTGCAGCCAGTTGACATGGATTAATGTTGACTCAACCTCTGTCCTGTGTCCTTGCGTGTACCACATTGAGCATGGAGAAAAGAAAGAAGACCAAAGAACTGTCTGAGGACTTGAGAAACCAAATTGTGAGGAAGCATGAGCAATCCCAAGGCTACAAGTCCATCTCCAAAGACCTGAATGTTCCTGTGTCTACCGTGTGCAGTGTCATCAAGAAGTTTAAAGCCCATGGCACTGTGGCTAACCTCCCTAGATGTGGACGGAAAAGAAAAATTGACAAGAGATTTCAACGCAAGATTGTGCGGATGTTGGATAAAGAACCTCGACTAACATCCAAACAAGTTCAAGCTGCCTTGCAGTCCGAGGGTACAACAGTGTCAACCCGTACTATCCGTCGGTGTCTGAATGAAAAGGGACTGTGTGGTAGGAGACCCAGGAAGACCCCACTTCTTACCCCGAGACATAAAAAAGCCAGGCTGGAGTTTGCCAAAACTTACCTAAAAAACCCTAAAACGTTTAGGAAGAATGTTCTCTGGTCAGATGAGACAAAAGTAGTGCTTTTGGGCAAAGGCATCAACATAGAGTTTACAGGAGAAAAAAAAAGAGGCATTCAAAGAAAAGAACACGGTCCCTACAGTCAAACAAGGCGGAGGTTCCCTGATGTTTTGGGGTTGCTTTGCTGCCTCTGGCACTGGACTGCTTGACTGTGTTCATGGTATTATGAAGTCTGAAGACTACCAACAAATTTTGCAGCATAATGTAGGGCCCAGTGTGAGAAAGCTGGGTCTCCCTCAGAGGTCATGGGTCTTCCAGCAGGAGAATGACCCAAAACACACTTCAAAAAGCACTAGAAAATGGTTTGAGGGAAAGCACTGGAGACTTCTAAGTTGGCCAGCAATGAGTCCAGACCTGAATCCCATAGAACACCTGTGGAGAGAGCTGAAAATGGCAGTTTGGAGAAGGCACCCTTCAAATATCAGGGATCTGGAACAGTTTGCCGTGACGTCATGGCAGGTCCTTCTCGCGCATACGCGCAGGGCCTGTGATGACATCGCGGTCACATGACCGTGACGTCATGGCAGGTCCTTCTCCCATACCATCTTTGCCACCGGAACCTGCAACGGAAGATGGCGGCCGGTGTGAGTGACTACGGTGGGTGAGTATAGCAGGTTTTTTTAAAATTATTTTTAACATTACATTTTTTACTATTGATGCTGCATAGGCAGTGTCAATAGTAAAAAGTTGGGGACACACAGGGTTAATAGCGGCGGTAACGGAGTGCGTTACCCGCGGCATAATGCGGTCCGTTACCACCGGCATTAACCCTGTGTTAGCGGTGACCGGAGGGGAGTATGCGGGCGACAGGCACTGACTGCGGGGAGTAAGGAGCGGACATTTTCTTCCGGACTGTGCCCGTCGCTGATTGGTGGCGGCAGCCATGACAGGCAGCTGGCGAGACCAATCAGCAAATGAATAACCATGACAGAAGGACAGACAGACAGACAGACGGAAGTGACCCTTAGACAATTATATAGTAGATACATCTGCATATAAGTATCAAATATTAATAGTAAAGCCACACCCTATAATGGCAATGTCTCTATGGACAGCAGAGTGCAAGTCCTCACCAGGGGATCCATCCCAGTAGGTAAATCTAGAAGCGCATGAAGAGAAGGACAGCACCACAGCAATTGTGAAAAAACAGCTCCCGTATTTATTCTGCCATCTGCAACGTTTCGGTCCGTGGACCTTTTTCAAGCATAGTGAAAAGACAATACAACCACCATTATATACCCTTAGGCCAAACCCATTAATTAACAAGCAACCAATGGTGTGGCTCCATACACCTGAAAGAAATACATCATAGTGCAACATACATATACACATATAAAAACAGTCCCACATTGCCAGCCCCCTATATATACTAGCCGCTAACATAGTCCAACTACCTCTGATCGCTCGCCACTATTGTGTGACACTCATAAATCCCCAATAAGTCCCCAAAGTCCACAATGTAAACAAATATCACTCGCACCAATCCGGGTACTGCATCCACGATCGTCATGGCATTGTGGGCGTGTTCAGAACAGGAGCAGTCCAATCAGCTCCTAAATCTTAGATCATGTGATCGACATATGCCCAGCATGCAGCGCTCCTCACCGCGCTAGTTCATAGGCTGCTGGTCCACATGTCAGTAGTAAACAAACACCGCCCACTTCTGTCCCATGGTGCACATTGTACTGCACATGTCCGTGACATTATCCCTGTCCGTAGCTCATATGCGCATGTCGCAGTCCCGGACTCCAGCACAATCAGCACACTGAGTCCATATAGTCGGCAACTGCGCATGACAGAGGAATTCTCCATAGATCTCTTCATGACAGATGGCTCCAGTGAGCGGTCCCATAGCGCTATAATGACGGAATCCAGCACAGTCAGCACTCTGAATCTATTTAATCGGCAACTGCACCTGACACAGTAATGCTCCATAGACTTCTTCATGATAGATGGCTCCAGTGAGCGGTCACATAGCGCTACAATCAGCGCGCAAAAGTACATCCAGGGTCATAGCTAGGTATAGTATTTTTTCACTCCAGGTCCATAGTATACAACGGTATACAATATAACATTTCTCCACTGGACACCTTATATATTTATCCCCAATATCGACTATTCCTATATTATGTGATCCGTCATTTTAAATATTTACATCTTTTCATATGGGCCTGTAATGAGAGACGACATATACAGAAAAAAACAACCATCATGATAACCTAAACTCAGTTCGTATCAAACTCCTTGCAAGGACATACATAGATCACAAACACCTTTGGTACCAGGGATTCCTAGCCAGTCTCCCATGCTGGTACTTGCCCAGCCTCATGCTGTTTAGCGTTTGCAATCTGACGAGAGCAGGCACATTAACTCCATAGATATATATTTTTTTATCCTGGAAAAAATACATCCAAGCAGTAAAAGGGGAAAAAAAAGGGGAAAAAAAAATCACAATTTATAAAAAACGGATTAAGGTAGATATCAGGCGAACAGCCACATTCTATTCAGATCAAATTGATCAAGAGGCTACATTTGTATATATAGGACAGATCTAAAAGGCAACTGTTAATGAGACCACCCCTAACAAAAATAAACAGTATATAATAGAATTAAAAACAATAATACACCGATAAGGTACCACAAAAGCCCAAAAGGACCTTACAGGAGACAACTTTGTTGATAATCAATATTTAAGCCTTTTGGAGAAAGAGTATCAAGCTCATAGATCCATTTCAATTCTTTTCTCTTCAGAAGGGAAACCCAATCGCCACCCCGTCTTGGCATAGGTACATCATCTATGACTCGGTATCTTAGCTGATTAACCGAATGCCCTAACTCATGGAAGTGCCTAGGTACTGGAAGGTCAATCAAATTTGTTCTAATAGTACTTTTATGCTTTGAAATTCTCGCTTTGACCTCCATTGTGGTCTCCCCTACATAGTAGAGACCACACGGGCAGCTAAGGATGTAGACCACAAAACTACTTCTGCATGTATACCGTTTCCGTATCATATACTTTTTTCCAGTGTGGGGATGATAAAAACATGCCCCTTTAATTAGGTTATTACAGCTTGCACATCCGAGACAGGGAAAATTACCCAGGCTCGGACGGCTTAAAGTAGTCTGCGGATCCCTCCTTGAGCTGCCCATATCAGACACCACCAGCTCGTCCTTCAGATTTCTATTTCTCCTATACGAGAATAGTGGGGGCGACTGAAACTCACTCACATTGTCATGTCCCCTACCCAGAAGTGACCAGTGCCTTCGAATCACATCCGAGATCTGGCCACTCAAACCATTAAATGCTGTCACAAATGGTATCCTCTTATTAGATTCTATAGCAACCTTGGGAGTAAGGAGCTCATCTCTTCCTTTAGACAATGCTTTAATTTTGAATGTATCCAGGTCCTCCTTAGGATATCCTCTCGCCAGAAATTTTTGGCACATCTCATTAAGCCTCAAATCTATAAGAGAGTCACTCGAGACAATCCTCCTGACTCTTAGGAGTTGGCTCCATGGGAGGGACTCCACCATTCTCCGTGGATGTTCACTGGAAAAATGGAAAACATTATTCCTGTCTGTCTTTTTGACAAATAGGTCAGTATATAAAAACCCTTCACTCTTATAGACGCATGTATCCAGAAATTGCATCCTGGTCTGAGAGCACTCCATCGTGTAACCCAACCCAGGGTAGATATTATTCAAAAAAAGGTGGAATTGTACGAGCTCATCATAGTCACCATCCCAAACTAGGAAGATGTCGTCGATGTAGCGTCGCCAGCCCCTAACACGGCCCCAAAACTGCGACTTGTACACGTGTTCGCCCTCCAGGACAGCCATATAGATGTTAGCATACGTAGGGGCCACATTGGACCCCATGGCTGTCCCGCGGCGCTGCAGGAAGAAATCATCCCCAAAGAGAAAAAAGTTCCTCTCGAGAATGAACTCCAGCAGCGCCAGGGCGAACCGTGCACAGTCCGGGGCCATGTCAGAGCCGGCCAGCGCCACACCGACAGCAGACAACCCCCTGGCATGCTCGATGGAAGTGTATAAAGATGTGACATCAAATGACACCAACCATGTGGTATCCCCGACCTGCACACCCTCCAAGGACCTAATTAAATCACTAGTATCCTTCACATAGGAAGGTGTAGTAACCGCAAATTTTCTCAGTAAATGATCCAAAAAGATCGCCACTTTATTACACAGAGACCCCCTGCCCGACACAATCGGGCGGCCAGGGGGCCTCTGAAGATCCTTATGAATTTTTGGGAGGGTGTACAGGACGGGAACCACCGGGTGTTCAACTGTAAGATATTTGGCCAACTTAGCATCAATTAGGCCACTATTCAATGCCTCCTCAATTATTGTATCCAATTCTGATTTAAACCTCTGGGTTGGGTTCACCTGTAGCCTCTCATAGACCTCTGTATCTGAAAGCTGCGACCTTATCTCATCCAAATACTGAGCCGTGTCCATCACCACCAAGGCTCCGCCTTTATCGGCTGCCTTGATGGTGATGGATTTATTACTTTTTAGAATCCCAATCTCCTTACGCTCTGCATATGTTAAATTCGAGCGACTCGATCTCTTCCCCTTTTGTTTCAATTTAGCCAAATCAGCCTTTACTAATTTACAAAAGGTCTCCACAACAGGATCCTGTGTTGGAGGCACAAAATCACTTTTATTGTGGAGACCAAACATATCAAGGGAGAGATGTGTCTGGGGAATTCAAGGGTACAGTCCTTTCTTTATCTGCAAAAATTACAGCCAACTTTAAATGTCTGAAAAACATATACAAATCATTATCAATGTTGAACCAATTAGCTCTACTCGTAGGGCAAAAAGAAAGCCCTCTAGAGAGCACCATAATTTGTAAGTCTGTAAGAGTTAATGAAGAGATATTTACCACCAAAGAGGGAATCTCACTTATTTCTTCCTCATTTTGGACCTCGTCACCGAGCCTTGGTCCCCTCTTCCTATGTTTCCTGCCACCCCTGTGGCCCCTCCGCCTTCTTGGGATGTCACTGTCTCCTTGGCTAAAAAACGAGTTGTATCCAAAATCGTTACACCGCCTTCGTCCGTAGAGTCAGACTCACCACCTGTAAAGCCAAAAGCCGCTTGCGCATTTGCCCCTCTCCGAGGCCTCCTCGTTCTTTTTGGAGCACTTCTAGGGCGTCCAGGCCCTGTTGTAGATCTATTCGGCGCAGGGTTCCTAAATTGCCAGCCATAAATTCTGCCATTGCTATAATCGTCCATATCTCTAAACCATTTGGATCTTTTAACATCCTCCAGTCCTGTTTTAAATTTGGACAGATTTTCTTCCATCTTGGAGTTAATGTGACCCAAGTCATCAGCTGAGGTGATCGACAGGATAGCATTTTTTGTCTCATCCTGCTTAGTTTTTAAAGTCTCAATCTCTTTCCTCAGGAATTCTATGTTCAATAGCATGATGTCAAAGGCATATTTATTGCCAATCGCTTCAAATTTAGCGCAGAATTGCACATTGCCTGGCATCAGGGTAGGTCTCAAATTAGGCCTTAATCCCCTAGGGATTCTCTTGGCCTTAAAGTACTCTACCAACGTTCCAGCGTGCAACTCTAATGAGATGATTTTCTTCCTTTCAGCCTCCCATCTTTTTTTCAGCATTTCAATAGAGGGCTGTTTTAAATATGAGTTGTGAGCCTCAGCGTCCAAAATGATCCTTGCAGCATCCTCATCGGTGTAATAAAAACAGGCAGACGCTGGTTCACCATTGCTCGTACCAGCACATATATCCATATTTAAAAATAGCGAAAAATGCAAAAAGTGCAAAAAAAATGCAAAAAAAGGATGCAGGCCAAACAGGACCCAAACAATGCAAGTATCAAATATTAATAGTAAAGCCGCACCCTATAATGGCAATGTCTCTATGGACAGCAGAGTGCACGTCCTCACCAGGGGATCCATCCCAGTAGGCGGAGGGGCCACAGGGGTGGCAGGAAACATAGGAAGAGGGGACCAAGGCTCGGTGACGAGGTCCAAAATGAGGAAGAAATAAGTGAGATTCCCTCTTTGGTGGTAAATATCTCTTCATTAACTCTTACAGACTTACAAATTAAGGTGCTCTCTAGAGGGCTTTCTTTTTGCCCTACGAGTAGAGCTAATTGGTTCAACATTGATAATGATTTGTATATGTTTTTCAGACATTTAAAGTTGGCTGTATTTTTTGCAGATAAAGAAAGGACTGTACCCTTGAATCCCCAGACACATCTCTCCCTTGATATGTTTGGTCTCCACAATAAAAGTGATTTTGTGCCTCCAACACAGGATCCTGTTGTTGAGACCTTTTGTAAATTAGTAAAGGCTGATTTGGCTAAATTGAAACAAAAGGGGAAGAGATCGAGTCGCTCGAATTTAACATATGCAGAGCGTAAGGAGATTGGGATTCTAAAAAGTAATAAATCCATCACCATCAAGGCAGCTGATAAAGGCGGAGCCTTGGTGGTGATGGACACGGCTCAGTATTTGGATGAGATAAGGTCGCAGCTTTCAGATACAGAGGTCTATGAGAGGCTACAGGTGAACCCAACCCAGAGGTTTAAATCAGAATTGGATACAATAATTGAGGAGGCATTGAATAGTGGCCTAATTGATGCTAAGTTGGCCAAATATCTTACAGTTGAACACCCGGTGGTTCCCGTCCTGTACACCCTCCCAAAAATTCATAAGGATCTTCAGAGGCCCCCTGGCCGCCCGATTGTGTCGGGCAGGGGGTCTCTGTGTAATAAAGTGGCGAACTTTTTGGATCATTTACTGAGAAAATTTGCGGTTACTACACCTTCCTATGTGAAGGATACTAGTGATTTCATTAGGTCCTTGGAGGGTGTGCAGGTCGGGGATACCACATGGTTGGTGTCATTTGATGTCACATCTTTATACACTTCCATCGAGCATGCCAGGGGGTTATCTGCTGTCGGTGTGGCGCTGGCCGGCTCCGACATGGCCCCGGACTGTGCACGGTTCGCCCTGGCGCTGCTGGAGTTCATTCTCGAGAGGAACTTTTTTCTCTTTGGGGATGATTTCTTCCTGCAGTTCCGCGGGACAGCCATGGGGTCCAATGTGGCCCCTACGTATGCTAACATCTATATGGCTGTCCTGGAGGGCGAACACGTGTACAAGTCGCAGTTTTGGGGACGTGTTAGGGGCTGGCGGCGCTACATCGACGACATCTTCCTGGTTTGGGATGGTGACTATGATGAGCTCGTACAATTCCACCTTTTTTTGAATAATATCTACCCTGGGTTGGGTTACACGATGAAGTGCTCTCAGACCAGGATGCAATTTCTGGATACATGCGTCTATAAGAGTGAAGGGTTTTTATATACTGACCTATTTGTCAAAAAGACAGACAGGAATAATGTTTTCCATTTTTCCAGTGAACATCCACGGAGAATGGTAGAGTCCCTCCCATGGAGGCAACTCCTAGGAGTCAGGAGGATTGTCTCGAGTGACTCTCTTATAGATTTGAGGCTTAATGAGATGTGCCAAAAATTTCTGGCGAGAGGATATCCTAAGGAGGACCTGGATACATTCAAAATTAAAGCATTGTCTAAAGGAAGAGATGAGCTCCTTACTCCCAAGGTTGCTATAGAATCTAATAAGAGGATACCATTTGTGACAGCATTTAATGGTTTGAGTGGCCAGATCTCGGATGTGATTCGAAGGCACTGGTCACTTCTGGGTAGGGGACATGACAATGTGAGTGAGTTTCAGTCGCCCCCACTATTCTCGTATAGGAGAAATAGAAATCTGAAGGACGAGCTGGTGGTGTCTGATATGGGCAGCTCAAGGAGGGATCCGCAGACTACTTTAAGCCGTCCGAGCCTGGGTAATTTTCCCTGTCTCGGATGTGCAAGCTGTAATAACCTAATTAAAGGGGCATGTTTTTATCATCCCCGCACTGGAAAAAAGTATATGATACGGAAACGGTATACATGCAGAAGTAGTTTTGTGGTCTACATCCTTAGCTGCCCGTGTGGTCTCTACTATGTAGGGGAGACCACAATGGAGGTCAAAGCGAGAATTTCAAAGCATAAAAGTACTATTAGAACAAATTTGATTGACCTTCCAGTACCTAGGCACTTCCATGAGTTAGGGCATTCGGTTAATCAGCTAAGATACCGAGTCATAGATGATGTACCTATGCCAAGACGGGGTGGCGATCGGGTTTCCCTTCTGAAGAGAAAAGAATTGAAATGGATCTATGAGCTTGATACTCTTTCTCCAAAAGGCTTAAATATTGATTATCAACAAAGTTGTCTCCTGTAAGGTCCTTTTGGTCATTTGTGGTACCTTATCGGTGTATTATTGTTTTTAATTCTATTATATACTGTTTATTTTTGTTAGGGGTGGTCTCATTAACAGTTGCCTTTTAGATCTGTCCTATATATACAAATGTAGCCTCTTGATCAATTTGATCTGAATAGAATGTGGCTGTTCGCCTGATATCTACCTTAATCCGTTTTTTATAAATTGTGATTTTTTTTTCCCCTTTTTTTTCCCCTTTTACTGCTTGGATGTATTTTTTCCAGGATAAAAAAATATATATCTATGGAGTTAATGTGCCTGCTCTCGTCAGATCGCAAATGCTAAACAGCATGAGGCTGGGCAAGTACCAGCATGGGAGACGGGCTGGGAATCCCTGGTACCAAAGGTGTTTGTAATGTATGTATGTCCTTGCAAGGAGTTTGATACGGACTGAGTTTAGGTTATCATGATGGTTGTTTTTTTCTGTATATGTCGTCTCTCATTACAGGCCCATATGAAAAGATGTAAATATTTAAAATGACGGATCACATAATATAGGAATAGTCGATATTGGGGATAAATATATAAGGTGTCCAGTGGAGAAATGTTATATTGTATACCGTTGTATACTATGGACCTGGAGTGAAAAAATACTATACCTAGCTATGACCCTGGATGTACTTTTGCGCGCTGATTGTAGCGCTATGTGACCGCTCACTGGAGCCATCTATCATGAAGAAGTCTATGGAGCATTACTGTGTCAGGTGCAGTTGCCGATTAAATAGATTCAGAGTGCTGACTATGCTGGATTCCGTCATTATAGCGCTATGGGACCGCTCACTGGAGCCATCTGTCATGAAGAGATCTATGGAGAATTCCTCTGTCATACGCAGTCGCTGACTATATGGACTCAGTGTGCTGATTGTGCTGGAGTCCGGGACTGCGACATGCGCATATGAGCTACGGACAGGGATAATGTCACGGACATGCGTAGTACAATGTGCACCATGGGACAGAAGTGGGCGGTGTTTGTTTACTACTGACATGTGGACCAGCAGCCTATGAACTAGCGCAGTGAGGAGCGCTGCATGCTGGGCATATGTCGATCACATGATCTAAGATTTAGGAGCTGATTGGACTGCTCCTGTTCTGAACACGCCCACAAAGCCATGACGATCGTGGATGCAGTACCCGGATTGGTGCGAGTGATATTTGTTTACATTGTGGACTTTGGGGACTTATTGGGGATTTATGAGAGTGATACAATAGCGGCGAGCGATCAGAGGTAGTTGGACTATGTTAGCGGCTAGTATATATAGGGGGCTGGCAATGTGGGACTGTTTTTATATGTGTATATGTATGTTGCACTATGATGTATTTTTTTCAGGTGTATGGAGCCACACCATTGGTTGCTTGTTAATTAATGGGTTTGGCCTAAGGGTATATAATGGTGGTTGTATTGTCTTTTCACTATGCTTGAAAAAGGTCCACGGACCGAAACGTTGCAGATGGCAGAATAAATACGGGAGCTGTTTTTTCACAATTGCTGTGGTGCTGTCCTTCTCTTCATGCGCTTCTACATCTGCATATAAGTCTATGATTTTCAGTTAATTAGGTGCTTATTTCTTACTTGTGTATGTTTTTTTTTTTTTTTCTTTTTTTTCTTATATGGCAGGGTATAAAAATGATTTTGTTGGGCTCAACCTTCCTGTCTTGTGGGTATACTGGGTGATTGTTGCCGGTATACCGGCTGCTTGTACGGGAATTGTATGTTTTGCGCCAGCGCTGGATTCTCAGCAAACTTTATTCTATTCCTCAGACCTTTAATGCGCAGCCGCATACATTTTCGTTTCGACGCATGCGCAGTTTGGAGCTAAAATCAACTTTATTGTCACTGACAATCCGCGGTGAAAAACAAGATGGCGGATTCCCGCACTGTTTTTGCAAAATGGACCATGCTCTCCAGGTAATTCTCCTCCAGGTGATTCATTTTTGTAATTAGCGATAGTTGGTATATATAGCACATCTATTTGACACGGTGCACATGAACTTCCTCCCCTGAAGAAGCCACATTGTTAGTGGCGATACGAGTAGGGTTCACCCGCTACTACCTCTTGCTCACATGGCTCTTTGCTGGACTTCCATGTGTCCCATTCATGGGATCTGAGCACTGGCCTCCTTCTCTGTCTATTCATTTGTTAGGTGGATAACAGGTTTTGTATAGCAATCGGACTGGGGCATTGGACCAGATACACACACTTGGGTCATTAGATAGTGTCATTTAAGTTTTCTTTCAAGACCTTGTTTTACATCTTGGATACTATTATCCCCTTTTTGTCCGAGCATGGTCTTTATTGTGTGCTAAAAAAGCCTGCGTATATTTATTTGTGTCCATGTACGCTGATTTTTTTTTTTTGTACAAGACATATATGCATATATATACCCTTTACCACCACATATTTTATATGGTACTGTGAATAGATGGGGCTGCTCTTATTGATATTTTTCCTGTATTTAACATTTATTGTTGAGTCCTTGTACACAGCATCAAGCATATTTTTGGTAGTTACGGGATGTTCATGATCCATATTATTGGACATGGCCTTTGTAGATTTTAATGCATAGTGGAGACGGGATTTCATGAAATCCCCTCCACTATGCTGTAACTTCTGGACGCTGCGTTTTTGACGCTGCGACTCAATGCAACGTGAAAAACGCATCGTTTCCTGAACGTGGAAACATACCCTTATTGCCTTCAGACGTAATATCACTCCCCCTGGTGGAAGAATGACATTACTGCAACGACCAGGACCCTGGGGCGCTGCACTCGTCACAGATGCCGCCATGTTAGTGTGCTAGTCACAGATGCCCCCATGCTAGTGTGCTAGTCACAGATGCCGCCATGTTAGTGTGCTAGTCACAGATGCCCCCATGCTAGTGTGCTAGTCACAGATGCCCCCATGTTAGTGTGCTAGTCACAGATGCCGCCATGTTAGTGTGCTAGTCACAGATGCCCCATGTTAGTGTGCTAGTCACAGATGCCACCATGCTAGTGTGCTAGTCACAGATGCCCCCATGTTAGTGTGCTAGTCACAGATGCCCCCATGTTAGTGTGCTAGTCACAGATGCCGCCATGTTAGTGTGCTAGTCACAGATGCCGCCATGTTAGTGTGCTAGTCACAGATGCCGCCATGTTAGTGTGCTAGTCACAGATGCCCCCATGTTAGTGTGCTAGTCACAGATGCCGCCATGTTAGTGTGCTAGTCACAGATGCTGCCATGTTAGTGTGCTAGTCACAGATGCTCCCATGTTAGTGTGCTAGTCACAGATGCCGCCATGTTAGTGTGCTAGTCACAGATGCCGCCATGTTAGTGTGCTAGTCACAGATGCCGCCATGTTAGTGTGCTAGTCACAGATGCCGCCATGTTAGTGTGCTAGTCACAGATGCACCCATGTTAGTGTGCTAGTCACAGATGCACCCATGTTAGTGTGCTAGTCACAGATGCACCCATATTGCGTTGCTTGTTACAAATGCCCAAATATTACTGTGGCAGCCAAAGATGCCCCCTCTTGTGGCAAGTGTGCTAGCCATGTTAGTGTGCAAGTTAGGCCCGGGTCACACTACCGTAGAATATGGGCGAGTGCCATGCGAGAAAACATTATTGTTAATCTATGGGGCAGCTCCCATCACTGTATTTTTTTTCCATGACATATTCTACATGCGTGTAAAATCTTTTTCCGGATCCAACCCGGTGTTTGTTTCCTTTCCTAGTGGTAAGCGCTGCCTTTATACCTGACAGGCTTTTGTGATAATGTTATTTACTAAGAGCAGCTCTCTGCCATTACTTGTATTGATACAAGCGGCTACTCACACCGGGGGATGTCCACTCTTTTGACTTTCCTTACGCACTTTAATGACTTTTTGTATGTTATATGCATAATCTTTTGATACTTTGTTAATTAAAATACTACTATCTATATACTCATTTGTCCTCCTCTTGTGGTAAACGATATGGAGTTGGTTTCCCTTTGGCTTTGGGTTCTTTTTGCACTATTTAGTGCCTAATCTCCCATCTTTTATCAACATGTTTCCTGGTTTTGTCATTATGCGTGTAAAATCATAGCATGCTGCGATTGTAACCGATACTCGGCTGAGACTCGCCAATGTAAGCCTATGGGTGCGAGAAAAAAATCGCACACCACGCAGACCATCAGTCTAGTGGAGTGCCCCGTCAGGGCAAGGGGGTACTCGGAACCGGGTCCTGCGGTTCACAGGGGGTTGTCACGGCGGCTGACCCGGTCCGTGGCCCTGGGACGTCCGTGTAAAAGGGAAAGGTCTTTAAAGGGATAAAGTTTATGTTCGTGACGCCACTTGTGGTAATCGGTCAGGGTGACCGACGCTGCTTTAACCCCTTTACCCCCAAGGGAGGTTTGCACGTTAATGACCAGGCCAATTTTTTACAATTCTGACCACTGTCCCTTTTATGAGGTTATAACTGTAGAACGCTTCAACGGATCCCGGTGATTCTGACACTGTTTTCTCGTGACATATTGTACTTAATGATAGTGGTAAAATTTCTTTGATATTACCTGCGTTTATTTGTGAAAAAAATGGAAATTTGGCAAAAATTTTGAAAATTTCGCAATTTTCCAACTTTGAATTTTTATGCAATTATATCACAGAGATATATCACACAAAATACTTAATAAGTAACATTTTCCACATGTCTACTTTACATCAGCACAATTTTGAAACCAAAATTTTTTTTTTGTTAGGGAGTTATAAGGGTTAAAAGTTGACCAGAAATTTCTCATTTTACAACATCATTTTTTTTTTAGGAACCACATCTCATTTGAAGTAATTTTGAGGGGTCTATATGATAGAAAATAACCAAGTGTGACACCATTCTAAAAACTGCACCCCTCAAGGTGCTCAAACCCACATTCAAGAAGTTTATTAACCCTTCAGGTGTTTCACAGGAATTTTTGGAATGTTTAAATAAAAATGAACATTTAACTTTTTTTCACAAAAAATTTACTTCAGCTCCAACTTCTTTTATTTTACCAAGGGTAACAGGAGAAAATGGACACCAAAAGTTGTTGAACAATTTGTCCTGAGTACACTGATACCCCATTTGTGGGGTAAACCACTGTTTGGGAGCATGGGAGAGCTCGGAAGGGAAGGAGTGCCGTTTGACTTTTCAATGCAAAATTGACAGGAATTGAGATGGGACGCCATGTTGCGTTTCAAGAGCCACTGATGTGTCTAAACATTGAAACCCCCCACAAGTGACACCATTTTGGAAAGTAGACCCCCTAAGGAACTTATTTAGATGTGTGGTGAGCACTTTGACCCATTAAGTGCTTCACAGAAGTTTATAAAGCAGAGCCGTGAAAATAAAAAATCATATTTTTTTCACAAAAATTATCTTTTCGCCCCCAAATTTTTTATTTTCCCAAGGGTAAGAGAAAAAAATTGGACCCCAAAATTTGTTGTCCAATTTGTCCTGAGTACGCTGATACCCAATATGTAGGGGGGAACCACCGTTTGAGCGCATGGCAGAGCTCGGAAGGGAAGGAGCGTCATTTGGAATGCAGACTTAGATGGATTGGTCTGCAGGCGTCACAATGCGTTTGCAGAGCCCCTAATGTACCTAAACAGTAGAAATCCCCCCACAAGTGACACCATTTTGGAAAGTAGACCCCTAAGGAACTCAACTAGATGTGTTGTGAGAGCTTTGAACCCCCAAGTGTTTCACTATAGTTTATAACGCAGAGCCGTGAAAATAAAAAAAAAATTTCCCACAAAAATTATTTTTTAGCCCCCAGTTTTGTATTTTCCCAAGGATAACAGGAGAAACTGGACCCCAAAAGTTGTTGTCCAATTTGTCCTGAGTATGCTGATACCCCATATGTGGGGTTAAACCCCTGTTTGGGCACACGGGAGAGCTCGGAAGGGAAGGAGCACTGTTTTACTTTTTCAACGCAGAATTGGCTGGAATTGAGATTGGACGCCATGTCGCGTTTGGAGGGCCCCTGATGTGCCTAAATAGTGGAAACCCCCCAATTATAACTGAAACCCTAATCCAAACACACCCCTATCCTTAATCTCAACGGTAACCCTAACCACACCTCTAACCCTGACACACCACTAACCCTAATCCCAACCCTATTCCCAACCGTAAATGTAATCCTAACCCAAGCCCCAACCCTAACTGTAGCCTTAACCCTAGCCCCAACACGAACCCTAACCCTAGCCCTAATGGGAAAATGGAAATAAATACATTTTTTTAATTTTTCCCTAACTAAGGGGGTGATGAAGGGGGGTTTGATTTACTTTTATAGCGGGTTTTTTAGCGGATTTTCATGATTCGCAGCCGTCACACACTGAAAGACGCTTTTTATTGCAAAAAATATTTTTTGCGTTACCACATTTTGAGAGCTATAATTTTTCCATATTTTGGTCCACAGAGTCATATGAGGTCTTGTTTTTTGCGGGACGAGTTGACGTTTTTATTGTTAACATTTTCGGTCGCGTGACATTTTTTGATCGCTTTTTATTCCGATTTTTGTGAGGCAGAATGACCAAAAACCAGCTATTCATGAATTTCTTTTGGGGGAGGCGTTTATACCGTTCCGCGTTTGGTAAAATTGATAAAGCAGTTTTATTCTTCAGTTCAGTACGATTACAGCGATACCTCATTTATATAATTTTTTTAAGTTTTGGCGCTTTTATACGATAAAAACTATTTTATAGAAAAAATTATTATTTTTGCATCGCTTTATTCTTTTATTTTTTCACTGATGATGCTGTATGGCAGCTTGTTTTTTTGCGGGACAAGATGAAGTTTTCAGCGGTACCATGGTTATTTATATCCGTCTTTTTGATCGCGTGTTATTCCACTTTTCGTTTGGCGGTATGAGAATAAAGCGTTGTTTTTGCCTCGTTTTTTTTTTTACGGTGTTCACTGAAGGGGTTAACTAGTGATATAGTTTTATAGGTTGGGTCGTTACGGACGCGGCGATACTAAATATGTGTACTTTTATTGTTTTTTATTTAAAGAAATGTATTTATAGGAACAATATATATATATATATATATATATATATTTTATTTTTTTTACATGTGAATATTTTTTTTTCTACAATATAACATTGCCCCAGGGGGGGCATCATGTTATAGTGTAAGATCGCTGGTCTGACACTTTGCTGTGCACTGTGTCAGATCAGCGATGTGACGTGCACTGAGCCTGGCTTCCCGGCGCCTGCTCTGAGCAGGCGCAGTGAAGCCATCTCCCTGCAGGACCCGGATGCCGCGGCCATCTTGGATCCAGGCCTGCTGCAGGGAGGAGGAGGTAAGAGACCCTCGGAGCAACGCAATTACATCGCGTTGCTCCGAGGGTCTCAGGGAAGCCCGCAGGGAGCCCTCTCCCTGCGCGATGCTTCCCTATACCGCCGGAACACCGCGATCATGTTTGATCGCAGTGTGTTGAGGGTTAATGTGCCGGGGGCGGTCTGTGACCACTCCTGGCACATAGTGCCGGATGTCAGCTGCGATAGTCAGCTGACACCCGGCCGCAATCAGCCGCGCTCCCCCCGTGAGCGCGGCCGATCTCGCTGGACGTACTATTCCGTCCTTGGGAATTAGGGCCCACCACACGTGGACGGAATAGTACGTCCAATTTCAGAATGGGGTTAAGGGGTCCACTGGGATGATGTTATGGCAGCTAGATGGTATATCTTCCCACAGGTGAAGTATATCCCCAGGGCTTCCCAGTGTGAAGATGGTGGTGTGGTGAGAGGCGCAGAGAAGAATGATGACACAAGGTTGCAGTCTCTTTACCTTTACTGAAGACTTCAGCGTCCACAGTCCAGAGCACCGGATCACAGGGCAGGTAGAGTCCGGCCGGTTTGGAGGCAAGTCCAGAGTCCCCTTGTCCAGGTGGAAATCAATAGCCTTCCCTTGCGCTGTAGTGGTGTAGTCCCTTACTGCATAAGCTTCAAATAAGGGCCTCACAGATGTGATGTCTCTCTCTCTGTCCCCCGTAATCGGATAGGACATAACCCATATTACTGGTGGCTTGAGGCTGTTTATAGGGACTCTAGCTTGCCCCGGCCTCTGAGGGGTGCCACCGTGCCTCCTGAGTGTAGGTGCGGACAGGTAACCTGCAACTAGCTGTCCTGCCGGTCTCTGAAGTAAGGCATAGAGGTCCTTACTACCTCTGTGGTCCCAGTTGCTACCAGTGTTCTGCGCCTCAGGAGGCAGCATGTTCGGGGCTGGTCCCCTTCTGGTATCCTCTCCTTTGCTTTCCTTCACGCTCGCTGCAATACAATTCTGCTTTCAAAATGTCTCTGGGAGCTGCAGCTCTTAGGGCATGCACAGCTCCGTGGACCCTCTCCTCTGTCCTCTGACAGGAATTCGCTCCTGCCAGGAACAGCTTCCCTGAAGGACTGACTAACTTTCCCTACAGACTGCCAGTTACAGTGGGGCAAAAAAGTATTTAGTCAGTCAGCAATAGTGCAAGTTCCACCACTTAAAAAGATGAGAGGTGTCTGTAATTTACATCATAGGTAGACCTCAACTATGGGAGACAAACTGAGAAAAAAAAATCCAGAAAATCACATTGTCTGTTTTTTTAACATTTTATTTGCATATTATGGTGGAAAATAAGTATTTGGTCAGAAACAAACAATCAAAATTTCTGGCTCTCACAGACCTGTAACTTCTTCTTTAAGAGTCTCCTCTTTCCTGCACTCATTACCTGTAGTAATGGCACCTGTTTAAACTTGTTATCAGTATAAAAAGACACCTGTGCACACCCTCAAACAGTCTGACTCCAAACTCCACTATGGTGAAGACCAAAGAGCTGTCAAAGGACACCAGAAACAAAATTGTAGCCCTGCACCAGGCTGGGAAGACTGAATCTGCAATAGCCAACCAGCTTGGAGTGAAGAAATCAACAGTGGGAGCAATAATTAGAAAATGGAAGACATACAAGACCACTGATAATCTCCCTCGATCTGGGGCTCCACGCAAAATCCCACCCCGTGGGGTCAGAATGATCACAAGAACGGTGAGCAAAAATCCCAGAACCACGCGGGGGGACCTAGTGAATGAACTGCAGAGAGCTGGGACCAATGTAACAAGGCCTACCATAAGTAACACACTACGCCACCATGGACTCAGATCCTGCAGTGCCAGACGTGTCCCACTGCTTAAGCCAGTACATGTCCGGGCCTGTCTGAAGTTTGCTAGAGAGCATTTGGATGATCCAGAGGAGTTTTGAGAGAATGTCCTATGGTCTGATGAAACCAAACTGGAACTGTTTGGTAGAAACACAACTTGTCGTGTTTGGAGGAAAAAGAATACTGAGTTGCATCCATCAAACACCATACCTACTGTAAAGCATGGTGGTGGAAACATCATGCTTTGGGGCTGTTTCTCTGCAAAGGGGCCAGGACGACTGATCCGGGTACATGAAAGAATGAATGGGGCCATGTATCGTGAGATTTTGAGTGCAAACCTCCTTCCATCAGCAAGGGCATTGAAGATGAAACGTGGCTGGGTCTTTCAACATGACAATGATCCAAAGCACACCACCAGGGCAACGAAGGAGTGGCTTCGTAAGAAGCATTTCAAGGTCCTGGAGTGGCCTAGCCAGTCTCCAGATCTCAACCCTATAGAAAACCTTTGGAGGGAGTTGAAAGTCTGTGTTGCCAAGCGAAAAGCCAAAAACATCACTGCTCTAGAGGAGATCTGCATGGAGGAATGGGCCAACATACCAACAACAGTGTGTGGCAACCTTGTGAAGACTTACAGAAAACATTTGACCTCTGTCATTGCCAACAAAGGATATATTACAAAGTATTGAGACGAAATTTTGTTTCTGACCAAATACTTATTTTCCACCATAATATGCAAATAAAATGTTAAAAAAACAGACAATGTGATTTTCTGGTTTTTTTTTTCTCAGTTTGTCTCCCATAGTTGAGGTCTACCTATGATGTAAATTACAGACGCCTCTCATCTTTTTAAGTGGTGGAACTTGCACTATTGCTGACTGACTAAATACTTTTTTGCCCCACTGTATATATATATGGGGCGACACCTAGTAAATAGGACCAAAAGCTCCCCCTGGTGGCCTGGAGCGTGAATGTGTTGCATGTTTGTGATACCTGGATGCATTTATCCTTCCTTGCCTCCGAATGAAGCATCACTCTCCCCTGGAGGAAAGCAATACCACTGTGATGACCAGGACCCTGGGGCACCACACTACCACCCCCACTTCCCTGTTGAATACAGTACTCCCGGACTGGGAACAGAAGAACAACAATACATGTTAGCAAACAGACATGCAATTTTTGGAATGCAATAACTTATAAAACAAATTAATATATAACTAGAGCTTCCTTGAGCTTCCCTTTATGGGAGGTGAGGACACTTGAACGTTGCATGAACTATTTACATCGTGGATCCACTTTTAAAAATCGAACAATCTAATAAAACAGTGCAACAACTAACTAACTGTGAAGTGCTATGACCCTCACGGTATACTATCTTTTAAGTGCAAAATCTTCGTCCAAACCCCACGGGTTACTTTTTTTTTCTCCATTTTATTCAAAAGTGCATCATCTACTTCTTTCATATATTACTATCAAAATATCAGTTTACTCTAATTCAAAATATATACTATCGGCTATATAAAATACAATTCTATCTAAGTTCCAATCTCAATTTTTATTCTTACTCACTATATTAACCTTTTAATATATTAACTTTCTAGCATACAAATTATAACTAACTAGCTTTGGATCTTAGTTTAGCAAAGTGCAACAAATTAACATTCCCTTTAAGGATGCGAACAATACTCAAGTCTTTCAATATTGAGGTAGTGCAAATGTATCAATCACATTAATATTCAAGTCAATCAATATCTTTAGAGCAGCAGCAATGATGCGAGGGACCAGTCATTAACTCCCAACGTTGGCTTGGGCGGGCTACAAGGCGTGTATCCAGATCCAGAACCTTGCCGCGCCAAACGGGTTTTTCTTCAGGTCTCTGGAAAAGAAAGCAGTTCTCACAATATTAGAAGCAGTCTCTTGTCTTTAAAAGCTTCTTTTGTAAAACCAGTTGGAAGCACCTGTAACCCCTTAACGGCATTGGACGTACTATACCGTCCGATGCCGGCTCCCCTGCTTTGATGCAGGGCTCCGCGGTGAGCCCGCACCAAAGCCGGGACATGTCAGCTGTTTTGAACAGCTGACATGTGCCCGTAATAGGCGCGGGCAGAATCGCGATCTGCCCGCACCTATTAACTAGTTAAATGCCGCTGTCAAACGCAGACAGCGGCATTTAACTACCGCTTCCGGCCGGGCGGCCGGAAATGACGTCATCGCCGACCCCCGTCACATGTCCGGGGGTTGGCGATGCGTCTCCATTGTAGCCATAGAGGTCCTTGAGACCTCTATGGTTACTGATTGCCCGTCGCTGTGAGCGCCACCCTGTGGTCGGCGCTCACAGCACACGTGCAATTCTGCTACATAGCAGCGATCAGCAGATCGCTGCTATGTAGCAGAGCCGATCGTGCTGTGCCTGCTTCTAGCCTCCCATGGAGGCTATTGAAGCATGGCAAAAGTTAAAAAAAAAAGTTTAAAAAAATGTGAAAAAAATAAAAAAAACATAAAAGTTTAAATCACCCCCCTTTCGCCCCAATCAAAATAAATCAATAAAAAAAATATCAAATCTACGCATATTTGGTATCGCCGCGCTCAGAATTGCCCGATCTATCAAATAAAAAAAATTATTAACCTGATCGCTAAACAGCGTAGCGGGAAAAAAACTCGAAACGCCAGAATTAAGTTTTTTTGGTCGCCGCGACATTGCATTAAAATGCAATAACGGGCGATCAAAAGAACGTATCTGCACCGAAATGCTATCATTAAAAACGTCATCTCGGCACGCAAAAAATAAGCCCTCAACCGACACCAGATCACGAAAAATGGAGACGCTACGAGTATCGGAAAATGGCGCAATTTTTTTTTTTTAGCAAAGTTTGGAATTTTTTTTCACCACTTAGATAAAAAATAACCTAGTCATGTTTGGTGTCTATGAACTCGTAATGACCTGGAGAATCATAATGGCAGGTCATTTTTAGCATTTAGTGAACCTAGCAAAAAAGCCAAACAAAAAACCAATGTGGGATTGCACTTTTTTTGCAATTTCACCGCACTTGGAATTTTTTTCCCGTTTTCTAGTACAGGACATGCTAAAACCAATGATGTCGTTCAAAAGTACAACTCGTCCTGCAAAAAATAAGCCCTCACATGGCCAAATTGACGGAAAAATAAAAAAGTTATGGCTCTGGGAAGGAGGGGAGCGAAAAACGAACACGGAAAAACGAAAAATCCCCTGGTCATGAAGGGGTTAAGAAGGTGCAAACTATTTACAACGGAAAGTCTTGATCATGCACAGTTCATGATTCACAGTTCTTTAATCAAGAAGGCAACTTGTGCAAACATAGGATCCCTTTAAACAGGGGACCCCTTTAGGAAGAAACCCTGGTAGGGTTTATTTAAGTTTTGAACGGTAGCAGCAAAGAGTTAACGGTGAACTTGTGAACAGCAACAGTCATTTTAAATTTGCAGTGAAGAGTTAACAGTTAACTATATACAGTCATGTTCAGATTTGTTTTACTAAAGGGGTGGCACTGGCCAAGGCAGTCCCTTTGGATATGGGCGACTACCGGGCACCACATAAAGTGCGTCTGCACTCCGGATGGGAGTCTGAGTGCTTACTGTCTTTTGCTCCACGCCAGTCTGTGTGCACTTTGAGCACAGAGTGATAGATGCCCTTGTTGTGCAAGTATGGGTGTTCATCACCTGACCAGATGGGGGCGACAGTGTACGAGGAAGAGCCACTGGTTGAGGTGGCTCCAGGTCACAAGATGGTGAATTAGAGGTTTTATGCATGCATCTGTGTACATGTAAGGCGTACCATCCCTGCTCTCCCCAATGTCGTGTGTAAGTGACACGGTCACCAGGGTAGAGGTCCCTGCCTGGGTGTCCTTCGATAAGATGCGCCTCCACATCTCGTCTGGTCACAAAGATTTAGGGATATAAATCTTGTTCTTTAATGAAGCCCCAGACAGATTTTAGATGGAAGGTGACTACAATCCCTTGTCTACGTGGGCCTCGTTTGTCAAAGGTCTCTTTCCTGACCCGGGTTTTAGCTCGCAGGTCTTTTTCGTGGGCGACACATGACGTCAGCGCTCCTCCCGTTCTTTCTGCTCGTGCCGGAATGCCTCCTGTCGCTGGAATTCCTTCTGACTTAGGACTTCGATTTGCTCCCCCTCTGGCTGGGCCTCCCCAGGGAACCCGATCAGGTCGATGGTGGTGTGGGTCCACCAGAAGGTCACTCACTCTCCCTGGATGTCCACAGTTCTTTTGATGGGCTGCAACGGGGCATCAGAAGTTTCTAAGATCTCCCAGGGCCGGTCCCATGCTAAGCGAGTACACACCCGTCCGGGTGGCGGTGGCGAGTCTATGCCCACTAGCAGGGTGGTGTCTTTGGCTACCTGGGCAGGGTCAGTAGGCTTACCTGCTGCTGCGGCGTCTCCGGTGCCTGTCTCCTCCACTGCAGGCTGGGTCTCCGATGACTGGCTGCGCTGCTGCTCCTGGACGCTGGCGGCTGCGCGGTACCACGAGCTCTGGAGCTGACGACACAGCTCCTCGACCTCCGCACCAAGAACCTTCGGGTTCATGCAGGACGACAGGGCCTTTGCTTCCTCTGATTGGCCGGGATAGCTGCGGGCTTCCTCCCTCTCCTTCGGGTGACCTCCGCTTGCCATCTTGCCAACCAGGTTCTTTTTGGGGTCTTCCTGTTGGTTCTGCTCCTCCACTTCTGAAGGTCGGTTCCTTCTTCTCCCTCCGCCATCCCAGACTAGGACGCAGATCTATTTTGTTGATGGGCATATCTTTCGGACATAGTAGTATCTGTGAGGGATGGCTTCCACTTTCGCGCCATTTTTCCAGGCTACACTCACAACACGCCCCACTCCTCCTGCACGCCACATGGTGCTATAATGGCGGCGGTTTTGGTGGCAATTTTGGCGGTCTTTTACAGTGAACAGTCCCACAATAAAGTACGGTTCAGACACAGTCTTTTAAGCGCACATGACTCGATTTGCTGGGTCAGTAGATCCTGTTCGTGACGCCAAGTTGGAGCGCCCCGGGGCACGGGGGTACTCGGTACCGGGTCCTGCTGTTTCACAGGGGGATGGCACGGTGGCTGACCCGGTCCATGGCCCTGGGACGTCCGTGTAAAAGGGAAAGGTCTCTAAAGGGATAAAGTTTATGTTTGTGACGCCACCTGTGGTATTCGGTCAGGGTGATCGACGCTGCTTTAAGGGGTCCGCTGGGGTGATGTTATGGCAGCTAGATGGTATACCTTCCCACAGGTGAAGTATATCCCCAAGGCTTCCCAGTGTGAAGACGGTGGTATGGTGAGAGGCGCAGAGAAGAACGAGGACACAAGGTTGCAGTCTCTTTACCTTTACTGAAGACTTTAGCATCCACAGTCCAGAGCACCGGATCACAGGGCAGGTAGAGTCCAGCCAGTTCAGAGGCAAGTCCAGAGTCCCCTTGTCCAGGTGGAAATCAATAGCCTTCCCTTGCGTTGTAGTGGTGTAGTCCCTTACTGCATAAGCTTCAAATAAGGGCCTCACAGATGTGGTGTGTCTCTCTCTGTCCCCCGAAGTCGGATAGGACAAAACCCGTATGACTGGTGGCTTGAGGCTGTTTATAGGGACTCTAGCATGCCCCAGCCTCTGAGGGGTGCCTCTGTGCCTCCTGAGTGTAGGTGCAGACAGGTAACCTGCAACTAGCTGTCCTGTCGGTCTCTGAAGTAAGGCATGTGTTGCATGTTTGTGATACCTGGATGCAGTTAGCCTTCCTTGCCTCCGAACATAGCATCACTCTCCCCTGGAGGAAAGCAATACCACTGTGACGTCCAGGACCCTGGGACGCCACACTAGCTTGTGATAAATATGCACACATTTTCCTCATTTCAGCCCACTGAGCCACTAAATTCATTGGGAAAAAGCAGTGAGAAATGTAAAGTCATACACATGTTATGCGGATACATAGGTGCAAGAAAATCGCATCATCGCATTGCAAACGCATTACACACAGATGACCATACGGAGAACACTTGTGCGACTCTCGGCAGGGAGACTCGGACCGATTTTCCATATGTTAAGCGTGACCCCGCCCTAACACATCTGTGTTCATACTAATGCGTTATTTCTCAGGCAGGTTACATCCACATTTGGGTCGGGTTGCAGCTCTGTGCTCTTGTCTGAAGCTAAACACTCAAGAAAATAGCATGGAAAAGACGAGACCTTTGTGCAGAACCCAACATAGGACATTGTGGGGAATTTACGGCTTGTCATGTTCCTGCTTTTTTGCACATTTTTTTCTACCTTTTTGATGCATTTATAAATGTTTGGCGCTTTTTTTTATGCCAACCTTGTCATTTATGTTTTGAGTTTGTCAAAATAAGTAGAAATATTCACTGCTATGGGGCCCGCTGCTGGCCCTGTATGCCAGCAGGTGTCAGTGCTAGGGCCCAACAGAAAATTCTCCGGTTCTCCGGTGGGCCAGTCCAACCCTGCGTACGTGTACCACATCCGTATCCCAGATGTCGCATCTTGGCACCATCCAGGTTGAAAACTATGCATCCCCAGACATGGATTATGGCATGGTACAGGACGACGGACAGGTGAGGGATAATGCTGTTTTTTATTTTTGTTTTATTACAGGAGAACGAGGGCTTCGCTGGAACTAGGCGTTAGGTGAGTATAACTGTGTTTATTTTTAAATAAAAAAGGAAATCCGTGTTTTGTTTTTATTTCAAATAAGGGACTTTATTTTAGCTGTGTCTTTATTTACCATATAACTATAGGATTAGTAATGGATAGGTGTCTTATAGACGCCTCTTCATTACTAATCCGTGGGCTTGATGTCACCAGACAATACAAAGGTGACATCAACCCCACAAATATGAAAGTGGGAAGAGCCGAGCAAAGCGCCTTTTCTAGGCGGCTGCAGGCTGCGTTTTTTAGGCTGGGGGTGCCAATATCCATGGCACCTTACCAGCCTGAGAATACCAGTCCCCAGCTGCCTGCTTTAGCTTGGCTGGTTGTAAAAAAAATGAAGGGGACCCCTCTATTCTTGATAACTAGCCTTGCTAAAGCTGACAGCTGAAGGTACATACAGGGGAACTCCATGTCAATTTAAAAAAAAAATTAATTATAACACAAGGTATCATGCTAAAGGGGTAATGGTTAATGGCTATCCCATCTGAGTAGGCTATTGGTACTAGTGTGATAGATTTCAGTGTCCAAACTACTGTCACCATTTTTTCGGATAAGATAAGGACGTCCAAGAAGGGTAGAGTGTTAGTGCCTATTTCAGAGGTAAGTCTAAGACCTCTGATGTTCACATTAAGATCCTTGATGAACCTACGGTTTACTTATCACACCCTTTAATAATATCTATATAAATAATCATAATCATGCATGGCGAGTCACCTTCCCATTGACCTTATACACACACCTGTTTTTCCTTTTTCTGGCTGTCCCTCTATAATACTGCCCATAAATCCCTTAATGGTATGAATGTTTATTAGCCATCACTTATCTTTAAGGCACTTCAGGACAGTTAGGGCCAGCTGTCATTAAGCGGAGGTGCCAACTTCGGAAGGTGTTCAGGTCAGGGATCATCCAGAGGGTGAACGCAGTGTGCACCTTTTAGTATGGTGTTTGTTACTTAATGTTGTTTGTCCCCTTTTTTACGGTATTTCATTAAAAGTTATATTTTATATCAGTCAAATATTGGGGTTCCTTTATATTAGCCTTATTCAACCGACCGCCTACATTTATTTTCTCTTGATTTTTTCTGAGGACTATGTGGTGCCCAAAATACTGTATGGAGGACTATGTGGTGTCCATAATAATGTATGGAATACTATGTGGTGCCCACAATACTGTATGGATGACTGCATGGTGCCCTTAATAATATATGGAGGATAATGTGAGGCCCATAATACTGTATGGAGGAATACATGGGGCCAATAATACTGTATGGAGGGCTATGTGGGGCCGATAATACTGTATGGAGGGCTATGTGGTGCCGAGAATACTGCATGGAGGGCTATGTGGTGCCCATAATGTATGGAGGGCTATTTGGTGCCCATAATACTGTATGGAGGACTATGTGGGGCCCACAATACTGTATGGAGGGCTATTTGGTGCCCATAATACTGTATGGAGGGCTATGTAGTGCCCACAATACTGTATGGAGGGCTATGTGGTGCCCAAAATACTGTATGGAAGTGTAATGATCCAGGTCGGGGTTTGCTTCTTGCTTTTCCTTCCCCGACCTGGTTATGGTGGGATTAACCTTTCCTGCCTCTCTTTTGTTCGTGGGTGGCTATTTATTGGTACCATTCCTGGTAGCATTTGTCAGTGATAGTTCCAGTCCCTGGCTTGAGCAGCTAACTTGTATACCCTACTGATTCTTCTGCCTCTGATTACCCGTATTTGTGCCTGACCCTTTCCCCATTCCTGACTTAGTGTGCGTTTGGTGGTTTCCTACAGTGTATGACTCGGCTTGTATTCTGAACGCTGCCTCCTGCTTTCCTTCTCTGTTGCTACGTTTTCCATCTGGCTTTGACTCTCTGGCTCGTAACCTGACTACATCTTGTGTCTCGCGTTTTGGATCCCGCGCTCCCGTCTGGTTCCGATTTCTGGCTTGTCTCTGACCTTGTGCATTTCTGTGACCTCTGGTACTTCATCCTTTTGTTTGTTGCTGACCGGCCTCGTGGTGGCGCTCCTCGCTTTGCACTGTGGCGCTACACAGTGAGTGCTACCTTTTTCCTCGTACCTGCGTCCCCCCGGTGGAGGTTGTGTGCAACTGCCTTGAAGTTGCCTTACAGGAGGGATAAGTAGTGCCCAAAATACTGTGAGGAGGGCTATATGGTATCCATAATACTGCATGGATGGCTATGTGGAGGCCTTAATACTGTAGGGAGGACTATGTGGGGTCCATAACACTGTATGGAGGGCTATGTGGAGGCCTTAATACTGTAGGGAGGACTATGTTGGGTCCATAATACTGTATGGAGGGCTATGTGGGGTCCATAATACTGTATGGAGGGCTATGTGGGGTCCATAATACTGTATGGAGGGCTATGTGGGGTCCATAATACTGTATGGAGGGCTATGTGGGGTCCATAATACTGTATGGAGGGCTATGTGGGGTCCATAATACTGTATGGAGGGCTATGTGGGGTCCATAATACTGTATGGAGGGCTATGTGGGGTCCATAATACTGTATGAGGGCTATGTGGGGATCATAATACTGTATGAAGGGCTATGTGGAGGTCATTATAATGTAAGAAATTATACAATGTGAAGGTTTTTTGTGGGTTCCATAATACTGCGTAGAGGGCTATGTGGGGATCAGTATGCTGTTTATAGAGCTGAGTGGGGATTATGATACTATTTGGAGGGCTAGTGGGGCCATTATACAGTGTGGATGGTTGTATTGGGGTCACCATACTTTGCTGGGGAGGGGGGTACAGTAGGTTCATCATACCATGTGCGTGTGGAGGGTACTGTGGAAGAATTCACTGTGGGGGTATCATACTGTGTTTCGGGGGACACTATAGCTGACATCATACTTTATACATGAAAGTGGAGTCTAGGGCTTCAATAGGAGGATAATGACTTTGTATGGACTGCATCGTTTTGATATATGGTCTTCTGTCACCCCGCCAAATATTAAGGTTATTTTTGGGGTGTGGGGGCCCCATGATTTCTATGTACCGCCCTGGTGCCAGCGCCTGAATATTATCCATCAGACTGGAGCAGAGGGCGCATGTACTGAACGGAATGAGCTCCTGCCAGGAGTAGTTACATGGGGTCGGTGACAGGGGGTCATGTGACGCCGGGGTCTCGGGTCAGGGGGCGATGGACAGCTCCAGCATGTGAACACCAGGAGACGTCTGTGCACGATGCGGAGCCTCTCATCAATTTACACATTTAAGGCGCAATTCCAGAGGACTCCGGTTCCCATGGCAATAAACTACGGTAGTCAAGGGACTGGTCACTTCCGTTTACGTCACCAGGGACACGTGGATCCAAGATGGCGGCCGTTGCGGTAAGTGTTGGAGTCGGTGTCTCCGTCAGATTTGGGGTTCGGGGGGAAGGAGAGATAAACGGACGGGGAGCAAGGGGGCTGAAGAGGCGACACCGCGGCCGGAGGAGAGGATGGAGGAGAAAGCGGAACCGGAAATAAAGCTGAGGGGCCTGTGTCCCGGAAGTGGGGACCTCCTGCCCCCCATCTTATATAATGGCATTATGTGGGTGTATCTCACCAAAGCACTACGTGGGAGAGACCCCCACATTATTGTATAGGAGATATATTCCAGCCATACTATTATATAAGAGAGACCCCCCACGTTATTGCATAGGAGATACATTCCAGCCATACTATTATATGAGAGAGACCCCCACATTATGGTATAGGAGATACATTCCAGCCATACTATTATATAAGACCCCCCCCCCCACATTATTGTACAGGAGATACATTCCAGCCATACTATTATATGAGACCCCCCACATTATGGTATAGGAGATACATTCCAGCCATACTATTATATGAGACCCCCCACATTATGGTATAGGAGATACATTCCAGCCATACTATTATATGAGACCCCCCACATAATGGTATAGGAGATACATTCCAGCCATACTATTATGAGACCCCCCACATTATTGTATAGGAGATACATTCCAGCCATGCTATTATATGAGAGACCCCCCCACATTATTGTATAGGAGATACATATCAGCCATACTATTATATGAGAGACCCCCCACATTATGGTATAGGAGATACATTCCAGCCATACTATTATATAAGAGAGACCCCCCACATTATGGTATAGGAGATACATTCCAGCCATTCTATTATATAAGAGAGACCCCCCACATTATGGTATAGGAGATACATTATTATTATTATTTATTATTATAGCGCCATTTATTCCATGGCGCTTTACATGTGAGGGGGGTATACATAATAAAACAAGTACAATAATCTTAAACAATACAAGTCATAACTGGTACAGGAGGAGAGAGGACCCTGCCGGCGAAGGCTCACAGGGATGGGTGAGGATACAGTAGGTGAGGATACAGCTGGTCATGCAGCGGTTTGGTCAATCGGTGGTTACTGCAGGTTGTAGGCTTGTCGGAAGAGGTAGGTCTTCAGGTTCTTTTTGAAGGTTTCGATGGTAGGCGAGAGTCTGATGTGTTGTGGTAGAGAATTCCAGAGTAGGGGGGATGCACTAGAGAAATCTTGTATACGATTGTGCGAAGAGGAGATAATAGGGGAGTAGAGAAGGAGATCTTGTGAGGATCGGAGGTTGCGTGCAGGAAAGTACCGGGAGACGAGGTCACAGATGTATGGAGGACACAGGTTGTGGATGGCTTTGTACGTCATGGTTAGGGTTTTGTACTGGAGTCTCTGGGTGATGGGGAGCCAGTGCAGGGATTGACAGAGGGGAGAGGCCGGGGAATAGCGGGGGGGACAGGTGGATTAGTCGGGCAGCAGAGTTTAGAATAGATTGGAGGGGTGCAAGAGTGTTAGAGGGGAGGCCACAGAGCAGGAGGTTACAGTAGTCAAGGCGGGAGATGATGAGGGCATGGACTAGGGTCTTTGCAGATTCTTGGTTTGATTCTTGGCAGATTCTTGGCAGATTCCAGCCATTCTATTATATAAGAGAGACCCCCCCACATCATTGTATAGGAGATACATTCCAGCCATTTTATTATATAAGAGAGACCCCCCCACATTATTGTATAGGAGATACATTCCAGCCATTCTATTATATAAGAGAGACCCCCCCACATCATTGTATAGGAGATATATTCCAGCCATTCTATTATATAAGAGAGACCCCCCCCACATTATGGTATAGGAGATACATTCCAGCCATTCTATTATATAAGAGAGACCCCCCACATCATTGTATAGGAGATACATTCCAGCCATACTATTATATGAGAGAGACCCCCCACATTATGGTATAGGAGATACATTCCAGCCATTCTATTATATAAGAGAGACCCCCCCACATTATGGTATAGGAGATACATTCCAGCCATACTATTATATAAGAGAGACCCCCTCCCCACATTATGGTATAGGAGATACATTCCAGCCATTCTATTATATAAGAGAGACCCCCCCACATTATGGTATAGGAGATACATTCCAGCCATACTATTATATAAGAGAGACCCCCCCACATTATGGTATAGGAGATACATTCCAGCCATACTATTATATAGGAGACCCCCACTCACATTATTGTATAGGAGAGACCTTCCTTCCATACTGTTATATAGGAGAGACCCCCACCCACATTATTGTATAGGAGAGACCTTCCAGCCATACTATTATATAGGAGAGACCCCCACCCACATTATTGTATAGGAGACACCTTCCTTCTATACTGTTATATAGGAGAGACCCCCACCCACATTATTGTATAGGAGACACCTTCCTTCCATACTGTTATATAGGAGAGACCCCCACCCACATTTTTGTATAGGAGAGACCTTCCAGCCATACTATTATATAGGAGAGACCCCCACCCTCATTATTGTATAGGAGAGACCTTCCAGCCATACTATTATATAGGAGAGACCCCCACCCACATTATTGTATAGGAGAGACCTTCCTTCCATACTGTTATATAGGAGAGACCCCCACCCACATTATTGTATAGGAGAGACCTTCCAGCCATACTATTATATAGGAGAGACCCCCACCCTCATTATTGTATAGGAGAGACCTTCCA
This sequence comes from Ranitomeya imitator, assembly GCF_032444005.1. NCBI lineage: Eukaryota > Metazoa > Chordata > Amphibia > Anura > Dendrobatidae > Ranitomeya > Ranitomeya imitator. The sequence continues at coordinate 446,008,854 of NC_091283.1, read as the reverse complement.
GCCATACTATTATATAGGAGAGACCCCCACCCACATTATTGTATAGGAGATATATTCCAGCCATACTATTATATAGGAGAGACCCCCACCCACATTATTGTATAGGAGAGACCTTCCAGCCATACTATTATATAGGAGAGACCCCCACCCACATTATTGTATAGGAGAGACCTTCCAGCCATACTATTATATAGGAGAGACCCCCACCCACATTATTGTATAGGAGAGACCTTCCAGCCATACTATTATATAGGAGAGACCCCCACCCACATTATTGTATAGGAGAGACCTTCCAGCCATACTATTATATAGGAGAGACCCCCACCCACATTATTGTATAGGAGAGACCTTCCAGCCATACTATTATATAGGAGAGACCCCCACCCACATTATTGTATAGGAGAGACCTTCCAGCCATACTATTATATAGGAGAGACCCCCACCCACATTATTGTATAGGAGAGACCTTCCAGCCATACTGTTATATAGGAGAGACCCCCACCCACATTATTGTATAGGAGAGACCTTCCAGCCATACTATTATATAGGAGAGACCCCCACTCACATTATTGTATAGGAGAGACCTTCCTTCCATACTGTTATATAGGAGAGACCCCCACCCACATTATTGAATAGGAGAGACCTTCCAGCCATACTATTATATAGGAGAGACCCCCACTCACATTATTGTATAGGAGAGACCTTCCTTCCATACTATTATACAGGGAACCTGTCACCTTGGAAAACACTTTCCACCTACAGATATAGGGGTAATCTGCAGGTAAATAGTGATACAACTCACCCTGGTCACCTTACTTAAAGTGCAGCTACTGGGAGAAATGAACTTGTATCCTCCCGGGGGCAGCCAACTTTTAGTCATAGAAGCTTGCATGAAGCTGCTACATTCAGCGCTTCCTATACTGTGAGCTGCGGATGTGAGCACACCCCAGTATTGTGAATGGCAGCCACCTCTGAAGAGCGTCTGTGTAGAAGGAGTGGACACAGTATCGGAGCCACCGCCTCCTATGTAATGAGCCATGATTGTAGAAGCTCTGTGTCTGCCCATATCATTAAAAAATGGCAGCTCCCAGGGGAAATGTTTATTTTCTCCCGGTACATACACTTTCAGTAAGGGGGCTGGACTGTATTGTAATGCTTTTTACCTGCAGATTAGCCCTCTATCTGTAGGTAAATGGCATTTTTTTCGATATCACAGGTTCCCTATACTGTTTAGTAAGGGATTCCAATATTTCTCTCCATATTGCATATATACTTTGTTACAACTCCTATAATCATATTTTGTCTTTAAAACAAAAGTCTGTAAGCAAAATGCTGTTAAGAGTTATACGGTGGTATTCTTGTACATAGGAGCAGTATTATAGTAGTTATATTCTTGTACATAGGGGAAGTATTATAATAGTTATATTCTTGTACATAGGGGCAGTATTATAGTAGTTATATTCTTGTACATAGAGGCAGTATTATAGTAGTTATATTCTTGTACATAGGGGTCAGTATTATAGTAGTTATATTCTTGTACATAGGAGCAGTATTATAGTAGTTATATTATTGTACATAGAGGCAGTATTATAGTAGTTATATTCTTGTACATAGGGGAAGTATTGTAGTAGTTATATTCTTGTACGTAAGAGGCAGTATTATAGTAGTTATATTCTTGTACGTAGAAGGCAGTATTATAGTAATTATATTCTTGTACATAGGGGCAGTATTATAGTAGTTATATTCTTGTACATCGGAGCAGTATTACAGTAGTTATATTCTTGTACATAGGAAGCAGTATTATAGTAGTTATATTCTTGTACATAGGAAGCAGTATTATAGTAGTTATATTCTTGTACATAGGCAGTATTATAGTAGTTATATTCTTGTACATAGGAGGCAGTATTATAGTAGTTATAGTCTTGTACATAGGAGCAGTATTATAGTAGTTATATTCTTGTACATAGAGGCATTATTATAGTAGTTATATTCTTGTACATAGGAAGCAGTATTATAGTAGTTATATTCTTGTACGTAGGAGGCAGTATTATAGTATTTATATTCTTGTACATAGGAGGCAGTATTATAGTAATTATATTCTTGTACATAGGGGCAGTATTATAGTAGTTATATTCTTGTACATAGGAAGCAGTATTATAGTAGTTATATTCTTGTACATAGGCAGTATTATAGTAGTTATATTCTTGTACATAGGAGGCAGTATTATAGTAGTTATATTCTTGTACATAGGAGGCAGTATTATAGTAGTTATATTCTTGTACATAGGGGCAGTATTATAGTAGTTATATTCTTGTACATAGGAGCAGTATTATATTAGTTATATTCTTGTACATAGGAGCAGTATTATAGTAGTTATATTCTTGTACATAGGAGGCAGTAATATAGTAGCTATATTCTTGTACAAACATAGGGCAGTAATATAATAGTTATATTCTTGTGCATAGAGAGCAGTATTATAGTAGTTATATTCTTGTACACAGTTGAGTGCTATGTGAGAAAACCTCTCCTAGCACTCGGCCCAGTGTTAATCTATGGGGCAGCTCACATCAGCTGTTTTTTTTTTTTTCTCTCGTGTATGTAAAATAGTAGTATGCTGCCATTGTATGTGTATATCGCCTGAGACTCGCCAATGCAAGCCTATGGGTGCGAGAAAAACTTGGACGCCACATGGACCTAGTGGATGCTGTCTCATTTGTACACACCGATGTCCTTTGAAAAGCCGGCAATTCATCTGCCGACTACAGTATAACCACAGCGTGACAGGTTCGAATAGAATAGATGTATACACGTAGAATACATAGATATATAGATGTCAGTGACACACACATATGTATGTATATTACATAGAAGAACAGATGGCAATTCAGCAGCTACTTAGTGTAAAACCACAGCAGGAGCCGACAGGATAGAATAGATGGATTAGGTACAGTAAATAAATACACATCTACTATATAATTGTTTAAGGGTCACTTCGTCCTTCTTTCTGTCACGGATATTCATTGGTCGCCGCCTCTGTCTGTCATGGAAATCCAAGTTGCTGATTGGTCGCGGCAAAACAGCCACGACCAATCAGCGACGGGCACAGTCCGGAAGAAAATGGCCGCTCCTTACTCCCCGCAGTCAGTGCCCAGTGCCCGCTTACTCCCCTCCATTCACCGCTCACACAGGGTTAATGCCGGCGGTAACGGACCGCTTTATGCCGTGGGAGCGCACTCTGTAACCGCTGCTATTAACCCTGGGTGACCAACTTTTTTACTATTGATGCTGCCTATGCGGCACAATAGTAAAAAATGTAATGTTAAAAATAATAAAAAAACAAAAAAACCTGCTATTCTCACGCTCCGTAGTCCACCGAGCCGCACGCGCCTGCCGCCATCTTTCGTTCCCGGCGATGCATTGCGAAATTACCCAGAAGACTTGGTGGTTTCGCAAGACCGCTAAGTCATCTGGGTAATTTCGCAATGCATCCTGGGAACGGAAGATGGCGGCAGCCGCGCGTGTATCGCCGGAGCTTCGCTGGATCCCAGGGGTGAGTATATAACTATTTTTTATTTTTATTATTTTTTTTAACAGGGATATGGTGCCCACACTGCTGTATACTACGTGGGCTGTGTTAAATACTGGGTGGCTGCTATATACTACATAGGCAGTGTTATATACTATGTGGGCTGTGTGATATACTCCGTGGGCTGTGCTATATACTGCGTGGGCTGTGCTATATATTACGTGGCCACTGTTATATACTGTGTGGGCAGTGTTATATACTACGTGGCTGCTATATACTGCGTGGGCAGTGTTATATACTATGTCGCCTGTGTTATATACTGCGTGGCTGCTATATACTGCGTGGGCTGTGTTATATAGTACGTGGCTGTGTTATATACTGCGTGGCCACTGTTATATATTGCGTGGCCTGTATTAACGCATCGGGTATTCTACAATATGTATGTATATAGCAGCCACATAGTATACAGCACAGGCCATGTAGTATTTGTCTGCTATATACTACATGGCTCCTATATACTACGTGGCCTGTGCTATATACTATGTGGCTGCTATATACATACATAAATACATATTCTAGAATACCCGATGCGTTAGAATCGGGCCACCATCTAGTAAAATATATAATAATAATAATCTTTATTTTTATATAGCGCTAACATATTCTGCAGTGCTTTACAGTTTGCACACATTATCATCGCTATCCCCGTTGGGGCTCACAATCTAAATTCCCTATCAGTATGTCTTTGGACATCTTCCGTTCCCAGGATGCATTGCGAAATTACCCAGATGACTTAGCGGTTTCGCTGGTTAATTTTGCAATGCATCGCCAGGAACGGAAGATGGCGGCAGGCGCGTGCGGCTCGGTGGACTACGGAGGGTGAGAATAGCAGGTTTTTTGTTTTTTTATTATTTTTAACATTACATTTTTTTTTACTATTGATGCCGCATAGGCAGTCTCAATAGTAAAAAAGTTGGTCACACAGGGTTAATATATAGATGTCAATGACCTATACAATTAGTACAGTGTGTGCAGCTTACTGTAGATGTATTTAATTAATAAAAGATTATTTTCTGAAAAAAAATGGTGTGGGCTTCCACTTAATTTTCTTAACCAGCAGAGAGAAAGATGATGGCTGGGGGCAGATGGGTATAGCTTGGGAAGGGGGTAATACCCATGGAGTTTCCCAGGCTATTAATATCAGCTCATAGCTGTATACTTAGCCTTTACTGGCTATTAAAATGGGGGTCCCTAAAACCCTAAAAAAAAAATGACATGGGGTTCCCCTATAATTGATAACCAGCAAAGGCTATGCAGAGAGCTGTGGGCTGATAATAATAGCCTAGGAAGGGGGCCAAGGATACTGGCCCCCCACCCAGGCTAAAAACATCTCTCATCCGCTCCAGAAAAGGCTCATCTCTAAGATGTGCTAATTCTGACACTTAGTCTCGCTCTCCCCACTTACCCTGTAGCGGTGGCAAGTGGGGTGATAGTTGGGGCCATGGGAAAATTTCCCACTGCACTCATGCTGACGTTACATAGAGTTCATTTGCTGTGAACTCGCAGGACCTCTCTGATGGCACAGTGAGCAGGAGAACGTTCTCACATTCGCGGTGCTCTCAGGCAGGGAATAGGAGTTCACAGGGAGACACTGAGCACACGCTGCTCAGTGTCTCTGCTGGATAATGGGCTGTATGGTTGCATCATGCAAACATCTAGATGTAGCAGAGCTGGACCCGTCATGGGATAAATAGATTAGCGGCATCTCTGCGGAAAGGTGAGGAATATTGTTGTTTTTTACCCTTCGCCACGACCGCACCCACTGGAGAGATAGGGATCCGCCCCAAGGAACAGGAAACCTACTGAAGAATAAAAGGGGCGGTCCGCCTCTCCTCCTCAGTTTAGGTTTTCTGTTCCCAGGGGACAGGATCTCTGGATTCTCCGAATTCGCAGAAGACCATACCTGGGCCAGGGGCATCCGCCTGTGCGGTCTCTGCGGGAACGGCAGGGGATGCAGTCCAGATGCAGCGTCGGGGGAGATTCCGTTAGACGGCTCCCCCCTCGTCTGACCAGCACAGTGAGAGCTGGATCCGGAAGAAGCCACCTGGTCTCACTGACAATTACTGCGGTAAAGGTGCGGGGTATGAAGAGCTTCGGGACGCCGGACAATATATAAAGGTCCGGGGGTCCGCCGCACGATCGCCAGATGCAGCAGCAGCCGGGAATGCTGCTCCATAGCGCAGGCCGAGTTAAGACGCGGCCGCGCATACGCAGACCAGAAAAGAGCTCCATTGCCACCCGGAAGTGATCTTAGCACTTCCGGGGCACACAGCACAACGGTGGGGGAAAGTGCGGTTTCACGCATGCGCAGTATACCGCTGAGGGAAAGAAAAAAAAAAACACCGGATATTCTGCTTAAAAGGGGGATGGTTGCGGGCGCACAGGTGATGCAACATGTCATCCCCAGGCAAGACTGTGGACCCAGCGGGTGATTCAGCCAGCAGGAGGTCCTCAGATGTCAGCCGTAAAAGTGATGCTGCGGATTCAAGGTCCAGAACATCGCTTCGGCCACCTGATCCGGTACCATACAGCTTCACTGGGTGAGTGTAAAAACCCTCTACCTATTAAGCTGACACTCTTTTTCCACAACATTTTCCCCCAGGCCAAAAAGAAACAGAAATCCAAACATAAACAGTGTGCGTTGTGTGATCAACCCCTCCCAGACTCCTATCCTAAAAAAACTCTGCAAGCAATGCATTAGTGAAACCATGCAGGGACCATCCATGTCCGTTACGGATATACGGGCCATAATCAGGGAAGAGTTGCAGGCCATCACCCAAGCATGCGCACCACCTAAAAAAACTAGTAGAGGAAAAATAGTCTAGCTCTGAGTCCGATGATGATGGCGTAATCTACTCAGACTCTTCACATGCATCATCCTCATCTTCAGGATTGTCTGATATTGAAGGTCGGTCTTGTTTTCCCCTTGATTGGGTTGACAACCTAGTAAAATCAATCAGAAATACAATAGGTTGTGAAGATACAAAGGATGACCAAACAACGCAAGATATCATGTTTGCAGGGTTAGCGGAGAGAAAAAGGAGAGCGTTTCCGGTTATCCCTGCCGTTAAAGCATTGATAAAGAGAGAATGGGAAAAACAAGATCAGAGGGGTTTTCTCCCATCAGCCTCCAAAAGGAAATACCCATTTAGCGATGATGAGCTTATGTCATGGACTAAGATTCCAAAAGTGGACGCAGCAGTCGCCTCCACTTCAAAACAATCCACCTTACCAGTAGAAGATGCAGGCCTACTTTCTGATCCTTTAGACCGGAAAGCAGAATCGCCATTAAAAAAAACATGGGAAGCTTCCACAGGCATATTTAAACCAGCTATTGCCAGCAGGTAGAACAAAGAGTCTCTAGACAAATATTGCGGGAGGCTATACCATTAATTAGAGGGGCTGTAGCCTTCATGGCTGACGCATCAGCTGACACTCTGTCTTGCAGCAAAATCAGCAGGGCTGGTAAATAATGCCCGACGAGCCCTATGGATGAAGAGTTGGAAGGGAGATACGCAGTCAAAGACAAAGATCTGTGCTATCCCATGTGAGGTTGAGTTTCTTTTCGGAAAAGCCGTGGATGACATCCTTAAAAAAGCAAAAGAAAGGAAAAAAGCCTTCCCTGGCCACTCAATTTATTTTTATAGGAAGACTTTCAGAAGAAGACCATTTGGTAAAAGAAGACAAAATGAAAGACCATCGCGGTGGGCTACAAAGGAAGAAAAACAAAGGGGTACTTCCGTAGAGACAATAAATATTAAAACACCGGTCACCCCAGTGGGTGGTGGGTTAAAACTATTCCCGCCTCAATGGCAAAAGATAACATCAAATTCGTGGATTCTAAATATTATTAGAGAAGGAATTAAGATAGAATTCCTCCATATTCCCCACGACTCTTTCATTATAACAACCCTTAGCTCACCGTTACAACAAAGGGCCCTTGAACTTGAGATTCAAAGTCTCATAGATAAAAATGTCCTAGTAAAAGTACCAAAGGGACAAGAGCGTAGTGGGTTCTACTCTCCATTATTTCTAATCTCTAAGCCCGATGGTTCGTTCAGAACAATTATAAATCTTAGAAAACTCAATACACTTATTAAAAATTATAAATTTAAAATGGAATCCATTAGATCCACCATTAAGCTCCTTTATCCAAACTGTAAAATGGGCGGCATTGACTTGAAAGATGCTTACTATCATCTCCCTATCCATAAGAGATATCAAAGATACTTCAGAGTCGCAGTAAAACTTGAAGGGGAGATTCATCATTTCCAATACACGGCCATGCCCTTTGGTCTCTCCACGGCACCAAGGATCTTCACCAAAGTAATGTTAGAGGTGATGGCCTACCTTCGTCAAAAGGACACTTTAATCATCCCCTATTTGGATGACTTTTTAGTTGTCGGAAATTCGTCCCTTCAGTGTGCTAAACGCTTAGCTGACACTGTCTCATCTTTACAGGACCTGGGCTGGATCATGAACTCCGAAAAATCCAGACTTATCCCACTTTCCCTCCAGACATTTCTAGGGTTCCATCTAGATTCTACAAAACAAAGATGTCTACTCCCTCAGGTAAAAATATCTTTAATTCAGGAAAAAGTAACTGCTGCCATTCACAAACCCCGAATGTCCCTGAGGAAAGGAATGTCCTTATTAGGATCCCTTTCATCCTGTACTCCAGCCGTCCAGTGGGCACAACCTCATACCCAAACATTGCAACACCAAAATCTTCGGGAACAGAAAAAACTCCTTGGCCACCTTGAATCAAAAATAACCTTATCACAAGAGGTCCTAGCGTCCTTATTATGGTGGTTAGATAGTAAGCAGGAGGCGTCCCTTGGTTGATAACACCATCCCACACTTTGACTACTGATGCTAGTCCCTATTGGTGGGGCACACATATGGGAGATAGTTTCTGACAGGGAATATGGAATGAAGAAGAGATCCTATACTCCATCTAATTTAAAAGGGCTAAATGCGATAAACTATGCATTACGTCAATTTCTTCCACAGCTTCGAGGAAATCATGTCACAGTCTGTTCAGACAACACTATGACAGTGGCTTACTTAAACAAACAAGGGGGTACTCGGTCAGACGCTCTGATGTCTTCCGCAGAGAACATCTTGATCCTGGCCGAAAAGCATCTGTTGTCCCTCTCTGCCATCCACATCAAAGGAGAGAGCAATCAACGGCTGTACTTCCTTAGTCGACACACTCTACATCAAGGAGAATGGTGCCTTAATCCTCGCATTTTTCACAAAATAACATTACTATGGGGCCGGCCCCAGATAGACCTGTTTGCAACAAAACAGACAAGTACAGAAATTTGCATCTCGGTCCCGTGCAGATCACCCGGACATTCTAGATGCTCTTCAAATACCCTGGGATTCAATCTGGCATATGCTTTCCCTCCAATAATTCTACTTCCACAAATTATATGGAAAATCAGAGAGGAACAGGCCAGAATAGTTCTAATACCACCGTTTTGGCCCAAGAGACCATGGTTCTCGTGCCTGCAATCAATGTCAGTGACAGATCCATGGGTCCTTCCCTCAATCCCAGACCTACTCTCTCAGGGACCTTTCTTCCACCCCCAAGTGGACAACCTCCACTTGACGGCCTGGAATTTGAAAGGCAGATATTAAATTCTAGAGGTTTTTCAAAATGTCTAATTGATACACTCCTGCTTAGCAGGAAACCATCTACTACAAGGATTTATACCAAAATATGGAAAAAATGTCTTCAGTTCCATACAAGTTCCAACCCCTCAGAAATTCCAATAAGACCGATCTTAGAATTCCTACAAAAAGGGAGTTAGGTCTTTCTGTTAATACGCTAAAGGTCTAAGTATCCGCTCTAGGCGCCCTCTATGGCCATAATGTTGCAGGGAATAAATGGGTGTCCCGTTTCATCACGGCCTGTGAACGAGTTACTCCTGTCCACATCCCTAAAGTATCTCCTTGGGATCTAAACCTAGTCCTAGACTCTCTAACAGAACCTCCGTTTGAGCCTATAGATATAGCGTCTCTAAAACACCTATAGTTAAAAACGGCATTCTTAGTAGCACTAACATCGGCTAGAAGAGTCAGCGACATTCAGGCCCTATCAATAGATCCACCTTTCCTTCTAACATTTCAGGACAGACTAATTTTAAAACCAGACCCCTTATACCTCCCTAAGGTAGCAGGAAAATTCCACAGGTCACAAGAGATACATCTTCCCACTTTCATTAAGATCCCTCCACTCCTGAAGAGCAAAAGTTTCACACTCTAGACGTCAGAGTAGTTTAACAATATATTGAAAGAACTAGTAGTTGGAGGCAGTGTAGGGCTCTCTTCTTATCCTTCCAGGGAAAAAAGAAGGGGTATGGAGTCACAAGAGCCACATTATCCCGGTGGATAAGAGACGCTATCCGGTTGGCCTACTACGTGAAAATAAGGAACCTCCAGAGGGCATTAAAGCACACTCCACCAGAGCCATGACTTCTTCCTGGGCCGAAAGGGGAAACGTTCCAATTGAGGACATATGTAAGGCGGCAACTTGGTTGTCTCCTTCTACTTTCTATAATCACTACAGGCTTGATCTTTCATCAACTTCTGACCTACAATTTGGCAGGACTATCCTTAGCACGGTGGTCCCCCTACCCCCCCAGGTGTTGGTCTCTGGAAATCTCTCCAGTGGGTGCTGTGGTGGCAAAGGGTAAATAGCCGGATAACTTACCGGTAATGCTCTTTTAATGAGTCCACGACAGCACCCAGTCACATCCCTCCCTAGATAAATAATACATTCCAAATTGAATCACTTCCTTTTATAGAGTAAATAAGTTTAAAAATATATTATAAATATTTGCCTAATACTGGCGGTCCTCCTGGTACTCTGAAAATTAAACTGAGGAGGAGAGGCGGACTCCCCCTTTTATTTTTCTGTAGGTTTCCTGTTCCTTGGGGCGGATGCCTATCTCTCCAGTGGGTGCTGTCGTGGACTCATTAAGAGCATTACCGGTAAGTAATCCGGCTATTTATTTTTAACTCTTTTGCAGATGACGAGGGCATCGAGGGAATGGGCTAGGTCGTAAGTATGGCTTAATTAAGATTTATTAAAGATATCTATATCATTCTTTCAATTAAGGGACTTTATTCTGGTTGTCTGTGTTTTCACACAATTTCACTATTATTGACGCCTCTCCATTACTAACCTCTGGGCTTGATGCCACCTGACAATACAAAGGTGAAATCAACCCCCCCCAACTATCACCCCACTTGCCATTGCTACAGGGCAAGTGGGAAGAGTGAGGGGAAGTGCCAGAATTGGCTCATCTTATACCCTTTTCTGGGGTGGCTGAGAGCTGATGTTTTTAGCCTGGGGGGGGCAGTATTCATGGCCCCTTCCTAGGCTATTAATATCAGCCAACAGCTTTCTGCATAGCCTTTGCTGGTTAAAGGCTAAGTATACCACTGTGAGCTGATATTTATAGCTTGGGAAGTTCAATGGGTATTACCCCCTTCTCAGGATATAAACATCGGCCCCCAGCCGTCGGCTTTCCCTCTGCTGGCTAAGAAAATTATGCCGGAGCCCACACCATTTTGTTCAGAAAAATAATCTTTTATTAATTAAATACATATACAGTAAGCTGCACACACTGTACTAATTGTATTTGTCACAGTCATCTATATATCTACCTATTCTATTTGTATTCACTGTCTGTAATCCATCTCTTCTATCCTGTCAGCTGCTAGAGTGATTTTGCAATATGCGACTACTGAATTGTCGTCTTTTCTTCCATCTATGTAATATATAAACAGTCGTGGCCAAAAGTATTGACACTCCTGCAATTCTGTCAGATAATACTCATTTTCTTCCTGAAAATGATTGCAAACACAAATTATTTGGTATTATTATCTTCATTTAATTTGTCTTAAATGAAAAAACAAAAAGAATTGTCCTAAAGCCAAATTGGATGTAATTCCACACCGAACATAAAAAAGGGGTGGACAAAAGTATTAGCACTGTTCAAAAAATCATGTGATTCTTCTCTAATTTGTGTAATTAACAGCACCTGTAACTTACCTGTGGCACCTAACAGGTGTTGGCAATAACTAATTCACACTTGCAGCCAGTTGACATGGATTAAAGTTGACTCAACCTCTGTCCTGTGTCCTTGTGCGTACCACATTGAGCATGGAAAAAAGAAAGAAGACCAAAGAACTGTCTGAGGACTTGAGAAACCAAATTGTGAGGAAGCATGAGCAATCTCAAGGCTACAAGTCCATCTCCAAAGACCTGAATGTTCCTGTATCTACCGTGCGCAGTGCCATCAAGAAGTTTAAAGCCCATGGCACTGTGGCTAACCTCCCTAGATGTGGACGGAAAAGAAAAATTGACAAGAGATTTCAACGCAAGATTGTGCGGATGTTGGATAAAGAACCTCGACTAACATCCAAACAAGTTCAAGCTGCCCTGCTGTCCGAGGGTACAACAGTGTCATCCCGTACTATCCGTCGGCGTCTGAATGAAAAGGACTGTATGGTAGGAGACCCAGGAAGACCCCACTTCTTACCCCGAGACATAAAAAAGCCAGGCTGGAGTTTGCCAAAACTTACCTGAAAAAGCCTAAAACGTTTTGGAAGAATGTTCTCTGGTCAGAAGAGACAAAAGTAGAGCTTTTTGGGCAAAGGCATCAACATAGAGTTTACAGGAGAAAAAAAGAGGCATTCAAAGAAAAGAACACGGTCCCTACAGTAAAACATTATGGAGGTTCCCTGATGTTTTGGGGTTGCTTTGCTGCCTCTGGCACTGGACTGCTTGACCGTGTGCATGGCATTATGAAGTCTGAAGACTACCAACAAATTTTGCAGCATAATGTAGGGCCCAGTGTGAGAAAGCTGGGTCTCCCTCAGAGGTCATGGGTCTTCCAGCAGGACAATGACCCAAAACACACTTCAAAAAGCACTAGAAAATGGTTTGAGAGAAAGCACTGGAGACTTCTAAGGTGGCCAGCAATGAGTCCAGACCTGAATCCCATAGAACACCTGTGGAGAGATCTAAAAATGGCAGTTTGGAGAAGGCACCCTTCAAATATCAGGGACCTGGAGCAGTTTGCTGGAATTTTAGACCATTCTTCTTTGGCAGAGTATTGTAAGAAACTCATTGATGGTTACCGGAAGCAGTTGGTCGCAGTTATTTTGGCTAAAGGTTGTGCAACCAAGTATTAGGCTGAGGGCGCCAATACTTTTGTCTGACCCATTTTTGGAGTTTTGTGTGAAATGATCAATGTTTTGCCTTTTGCTTCATTCTCTTTTGTGTTTTTTCATTTAAGACAAATTAAATGAAGATAATAATACCAAATATTCTGTGTTTGCAATCATTTTCAAGAAGAAAATGAGTATTATCTCACAGAATTGCAGGGGTGTCAATACTTTTGGCCATGACTCTACATATGTGTGTGTCACTGACATCTATGTATACTATGTGTATATATCTATTCTATTTTGTCACTCTGTGATTTTACTGTACTCAGCATATGAATTACCGGCTTTTCTTCTATGTATCTATGTAATGTACACTGCTCAAAAACATAAAGGGAACACTTAAACAGAATATAACTCCGAGTAAATCAAACTTCTGTGAAATCAAACTGTCCACTTAGGAAGAAACACTGTTTGACAATCAATTTCACATGCTGTTGTGCAAATGGAATAGACAACAGGTGGAAATTATCGGCAATTATCAAGACACCCTCAATAAAGGAGTGGTTCTGCAGGTGTGGACCACAGACCACATCTCGGTACCAATGCTTTCTGGCTGATGTTTTGGTCAGTTTTGAATGTTGGTTGTTTCACACTCGTGGTAGCATGAGACTGACTCTACAACCCACACAAGTGGCTCATGTAGTGCAGCTCATCCAGGATGGCACGTAAATACGAGCTGTGGCAAGAAAGTTTGCTGTGTCTGTCAGCGCAGTGTCCAGAGGCTGGAGGCACTACCAGGAGACAGGCCAGTACACCAGGAGATGTGGAGGGGGCCGTAGGAGGGCAACAACCCAGCAGCAGGACTGCTACCTCAGCCTTTGTGCAAGGAGGGACAGGAGGAGCACTGCCAGAGCCCTGCAAAATGACCTCCAGCAGGTCACAAATGTGCGTGTCTGCACAAACAGTTAGAAACCGACTCCATGAGGATGGTCAGAGTGCCTGATATCCACAGATGGGGGTTGTGCTCACAGATAGTGATGAGCTAATATACTCGTTACTTGAAATTTCTCGAGCACGCTTGGGTGTCCTCTGAGTATTTTTTATTTTTTTTTTTTACTGCTCGGAGATTGTTTTCATCGCCGCAGCTGAATGATTTACATCTGATAGCCAGCATAAGTACATGTGGAGGTTGCCTTGTTGCTAGGGAATCCCCACATGTAATCAAGCTGGCTAACAGATGTAAATCATTCAGCTGAGGTGAGGAAAGCTAAATCTCCGAGCACTAAAAATACTCAGAGGTACCCAAGCATGCTCGGGAAATCTCGAGTAACGAGTATATTCGCTCATCACTACTCACAGCCCAACACTGTGCAGGATGATTGGCATCTGCCACAGAACGCCAGGATTGGCAAATTCGCCACTGGCGCCCTGTGCTCTTCACAGATGAAAGCAGGTTCACACTGAGCACATGTGACAGAGTCTGGAGACGCCATGGAGAGCGATCTGCTGCCTGCAACATCCTTCAGCATGACCGGTTTGGCAGTAATGGTGGGGTGGCATTTCTTTGGAGGGCCGCACAGCCCTCCAAGTGCTCGCCAGAGGTAGCCTGACTGCCATTAGGTACAGAGAGGAAATCCTCAGACCCCTTGTGAGACCATATGCTGGTGCGGTTGGCCCTGGGTTCCTCCTCATGCAGGATAATGCCAGATCTCATGTGGCTGGAGTGTGTCTGCAGTTCCTGCAAGATGAAGGCATTGAAGCTATGGACTGGCCCGACTGTTCCCCAGACCTGAATCCGATTGAAGACATCTGGGACATCATGTCTCGCACCATCCACCAACGTCACGTTGCAGCACAGACTGTCCAGGAGTTGGCGGATGCTTTAGTCCAGGTCTGGGAGGAGATACCTCAGGAGACCATCCGCCGCCTCATCATGCAACATGCCCAGACATTGTAAGGAGGTCATACAGGCACGTGGAGGCCACACACACTACTGAGCATCCTTTCCTTGTCTTGGGGCATTTCCACTGAAGTTGGATCAGCCTGTAACTTCATTTTCCACTTTGATTTGTGCATTATTCCAACTCCAGACCTCTGTGGGATATTAGTTATGATTTACGTTGATAATTTTTAGGTTTTATTGTTCTCAACACATTCCACTATGTAATGAATAAAGATTTACAACTGGAATGTTTCATTCAGTGATATCTAGGTTGTGGGATTTGTATTCCCTTTATTTTTTGAGCAGTGTATATACACATATATGTGTGTCACTGACATCTATAGATCTATGTATTCTATGTGTATATTCTATTCTGTCACTGTGATTTTACTGTATGCGGTAGATGAATTGTCGGCTTTTATTCTATCTACGATCTCTTATATCCTGTCGGCTCCTGCAGGGATTTTACACTACGTGGCTTCTGAATTGTTCGTTTTTTTTTCTTTTCTATCTATCAAAGAATATTTCCTTTGGAAATGATGTGTAAATTATTATTATTATTATTATTATTTATTTATATAGCACCATTGATTCCATGGTGCTGTACATGAGAAGGGGTTACATACAAGTTACAAATATCACATACAGTAAACAAACTAACAATGACGGACTGATACAGAGGGGCGAGGACCCTGCCCTTGCGGGCTTACATTCTACAGGATTATGGGGAAGGAGACAGTAGGTTGAGGGTTGCAGGAGCTCCGGTGTTGGTGAGGCGGTAGCTCCGGTGTTGGTGAGGCGGTAGCTTCGTTGGTGATGAGGCAGCAGCGGTGTCAGTGCGGGCTGTAGGCTTTCCTGAAGAGATGAGTTTTCAGGTTCCGTCTGAAGGATCCGACTGTGGTTGATAGTCGGACGTGTTGGGGCAGAGAGTTCCAGAGGATGGGGGATATTCGGGAGAAGTCTTGGAGGCGATTGGATGAGGAGCGAATAAGTGTGGAGGAGAGAAGGAGGTCTTGGGAGGACCGGAGGTCACGTGAGGGAAGATATCGAGAGATTAGTTCAGAGATATATGGAGGAGACAGGTTGTGGATGGCTTTGTAGGTCAGTATTAGCAATTTGAACTGGATACGCTGAGGGAATGGGAGCCAGTGAAGAGATTTGCAGAGGGGGGAAGCGGAGGAGTAGCGAGGAGAGAGATGGATTAGTCGGGCAGCAGAGTTAAGGATGGACTGGAGAGGTGCAAGGGTGTTAGCAGGGAGGCCACAGAAAAGGATGTTGCAGTAGTCAAGGCGGGAAATGATGAGGGCGTGCACAAGCATTTTAGTAGATTGGGGGTTGAGGAAAGGACGGATCCTGGAGATATTTTTGAGCTGGAGGCGACAGGAGGTGGAAAGAGCTTGGACGTGTGGTTTGAAGGACAGGGCAGAGTCGAAGGTTACTCCGAGGCAGCGGACTTCGGGTACAGGGGAAAGCATGATGTCATTGACTGCGATAGATAGGTTAAGTAAGGAAGATTTGTGGGATGGAGGAAAGATGATGAGTTCAGATTTGTCCACATTGAGTTTGAGGAAGCGAGAGGAGAAGAAGGAGGATATGGCTGATAGGCACTCTGGGATTCTGGACAGCAGAGCGGTGACGTCTGGGCCAGAGAGGTAGATCTGAGTGTCGTCAGCATAGAGGTGGTACTGGAATCCATGGGACTTCATGAGTTGTCCCAAGCCAAGTGTATAGATTGAGAAGAGTAGGGGTCCTAGAACAGAGCCTTGGGGGACTCCAACAGAGAGAGGGTGGGATGAGGAGGTAGTATGGGAGTGGGAAACGCTGAATGTGCGGTTGGAAAGGTACGAGGCGATCCAGGATAGGGCGAGGTCTTTGATGCCAAAGGAGGAGAGGATCTGTAGTAGGAGGCAGTGGTCAACTGTGTCGAAAGCAGAGGATAGGTCTAGAAGGAGGAGTACAGAGTATTGTCCAGTAGCTTTGGCGGTAAGTAGGTCGTTAGTGATTTTGGTCAGGGCAGTCTCAGTTGAGTGATGGGGGCGGAAACCAGATTGTAGATTGTCGTACAACAAGTTAGATGAGAGGTGGGAGGAGAGTTCAGCATGGACGTGCTGCTCCAGGAGTTTGGAAGCAAATGGGAGCAGCGATATTGGGCGATAGCTGGACATAGCAGTTGGATCGAGGGTTGGCTTTTTAAGGATAGGCGTGATTGTGGCATGTTTGAACGCAGAGGGGAAGGTGCCAGAAGTTAGTGATAGGTTGAAGAGGTGGGTTAGGGATGGGATAAGTGTGGTGGTGAGGTTGGGGAGGAGGTGGGATGGGATGGGGTCGAGCGCACAGGTGGTGAGGTGGGATTTGGAGAGGAGACAATTAAGTCCCCCTTCAGTGATGTTGGATAGGGAGGTTATGGGGTTTGGGCATTGGTCTGGTATACAAAGGGGTTGTGGTGGTTGAACAATAAAGTCTTGCCTTGTCTGGTCGATCTTATTTTTAAAGTGTGTGGCAAAGTCCTCAGCAGAGATGAGGGAGGTTGGAGGGGGCAGTGGGGGGCGGAGGAGGGAGTTAAATGTTTTGAATAACTGTTTGGGGTTGTGGGATAGGGAAGATACGAGGGTTGTGAAGTAGGCCTGTTTAGCAGAGGTGAGTGCAGATTTAAAAGCGAGTGTTGCTTGTTTGAATACAGTGAAGTCGCCTTGCGAGTGTGTTCTCTTCCAAGGCCGCTCCGCAACCCTGGACACTTGCCTTAGCTTTTTGGTGGTGTTATTATGCCAAGGTTGTCTATTGATACGTCGCGCTCTGCCATGGACGAGAGGGGCAACCGTGTCAATAGCTGATGCGAGAGTGGCATTGTAGAAAGCAGCAGCACTGTCTGTGTCGTGGAGTGAGGATATGGATGCCAGTGGTAGGATGGAGTCAGAGAGTGTGTGGGTGTCTAGGTGTGCAAGGTTTCTGCGTGGGTGCGCATGTTGCTGGATATGGATGATTGGTGAGGAGGACAGGGATGAGAAGGTGAGCAGGTGGTGGTCGGATAGAGGGAGAGGGGAGGTGGTGAAGTTAGATAGAGAGCAGAGACGGGTGAATACCAGGTCTAGTGTATGCCCATCTGTGTGGGTGGCTGCGGAGGACCACTGAGTAAGTCCAAAGGATGAGGTAAGGGACAGAAGTTTGGAGGCTGTTGACTGAAGGGTATCAATGGGGATGTTGAAGTCACCCATGATGATGGTGGGAGTGTCAGCAGAGAGAAAGTGAAGAAGCCAGGTGGAGAATTGGTCAATAAAGGCAGTGGCCTGGCCCGGAGGTCGGTATATGACGGCCACTTGGAGGTTGGAGGGAGAGTAGATGCGGACAGAATGGACTTCAAAAGAGGGGAGGATAAGGGAGGGAAGAGGTGGGATTGGGTTAGAGGTGCAGTTTGAAGAAAGGAGAAGACCCACTCCTCCACCATGTTTGTTGCCGGGTCGAGGGGTGTGGGTGAAGTGGAGGCCTCCGTAACACAGCGCATCAGGGGAGGCGGTGTCAGAGGGTGTTAGCCATGTTTCTGTGAGGCCAAGGAAGGCAAGATTGCGGGAGAGAAAAAGGTTGTGAATCACATGAAGCTTATTGCAGATTGAGCGGGCATTCCAGAGTGCTCCAGAGAGAGGGAGCAGGGGGGTGGGCGTCAGGGGCACGGGTTTTATGTTGGAAAGAGTGCGGAAGTTCATGTTGGATAGTGAGTGATAGGAGGGAGTAGTAATGGGAGGTATGAGATGTGGGGGTCCAGGGATGGGAGATATGTCTCCAGCAGTGAGGAGAAGGAGAGAGAGAGAGCAGGTGGGAGAAAGAGTGTCCGACTTGTTTTATGTGTTTGTTGGACAGATTTGAGGTTGAGGAGCAGGTCAGCAGAGGAGGACAGGTGGGGAGGTAAGAGGGAAGGGGAGATGATTATTAGGTTAGGGAGTGCTGGGATTTGTGATAGCGAAGGAGAGAGAGGACTAGTGGAGCAAACAATGTAGGGGCATAGGTAAACATGGCAAAGAAGTAAGATGGGTTAATAGAAAGCTAGATTCAAGTAATAAGAAGTGCTTACTCGGAAGACACACCCAGAAGAAACAGAACATAGAGTGGGGTCCTGACTCCTGCCGTGACTAACTGCCGTTGAAATAACTGCGGCGTCTGTGTGCTTTGCTGCAGAGATGCGCGTGCCTGACCCCACACGCGTGCACCCCTTAAGATGCTACTAAATTTATAGGACTGACTAAAGGATCAGGTGAGAGGGATTGTGGGTCCTTATTTGGGATAAATTAGCAATTGGTCAACACCCCGGGGGAGGATACAAGATCAAAGGCACTAGACCTGGCTGCAAACATTTGCTCTAACACCATGAACACAATAATGTCTCCTGTGACCCCAGCATGGATGGACAGCAGTAAGTAATACAATGCAACAAATGCATTTAGCATACAGTCAACAGGCACATTAAAGGGAAGGGTGCAGGATTAGGGGCGGCAGATAACAGCGAGTAGCAGAGATGTTCATACCATTAAAGGGAAGGGTGCAGGATTAGGGGCGGCAGATAACAGCGAGTAGCAGAGATGTTCGTACCATTAAAGGGAAGGGTGCAGGATTAGGGGCGGCAGATAACAGCGAGTAGCAGAGATGTTCGTACCATTAAAGGGAAGGGTGCAGGATTAGGGGCGGCAGATAACAGCGAGTAGCAGAGATGTTCGTACCATTAAAGGGAATTGCTGTATGTAAAAGATGTAAATCGGATGCTAGTTGTGAAAAATCAGATTGTGCTCGCATGACATTCGTGTGACTCTCTGCAGGGAGACTCGGACCGTTTTTTTTTTTTTTTTTTCCTTTCATGCGTTTAGTGTAACTCTGGCCTTATAGTAGTTATATTCTTGTACATAGGGGCAGTATTATAGTAGCTATGCTATATTCTTGTACATAGGGGCAGTATTATAGTAGTTATATTCTTGTACATAGGGGGCAGCATTATAGTAGTTATATTCTTGTACATAGGGGGCAGTATTATAGTAGTTATATTCTTGTACATAGGGGCAGTATTATAGTAGTTATATTCTTGTACATAGGGGCAGTATTATAGTAGTTATATTCTTGTACATAGGGGCAGTATTATAGTAGTTATATTCTTGTACATAGGGGCAGTATTATAGTAGTTATATTCTTGAACACAGGGGCAGTATTATAGTAGTTATATTCTTGAATATAGGGGGAAGTATTATAGTAGTTAGGGGGCAGTATTATAGTAGTTATATTCTTGTACATAGGGGGTAGTATTGTAATAGTTATATTCTTGTTCTTAGGGGGTTGTTACGTCACTGGATCAGTGTTTTATGCTCAGTGCTGTAGTTGATCTGGTATTGCTGTGTATTGTCTGTGTCAGACCGTACAGGGACATGGTCTGCACATACCACAGCTCCTGGCCAGGAGAGGAACTAAAAGACCGTATACAGACTTTACTACGAGGGATCACAGCTGATTCTTTCTGTGAGGTAAAACATTTCACTTCCTGTTTTGAAAAAAATGTTTTACCTCAAACAAATAATTAGTTGTGACCCCCTTCTGTCCTGTCAGTATACTCTTTTCCTTCCTCCCTGCCCAGGAGCTGAGGTATGATCAGACCATGTCCCTGTACGGTCACACATTACACAGTACACCGCGGGGGCACATGTATAATTATATATTATCTCAGCACAGGGACATTTTTTTTTAGTCACATCCAATTGTGGAAATTATTATTATTCCAAGATCTATTGATTAAAATTAACTTTGTTTGTGGGAAAACTCCTTTTAAGTGTGACAAACATGCAAAAGAATAAGAAGGACGCAAACCCTTTTTCACACCACTGTATTTATCCTGATTTATGGCAGACGGGTTGCGTTAACCATTGGGGAGTGGTGGAATATAAATGCAGATTCTCGGCATACCAGTAAAATATCAGAGTAGGGTTGGGAGCAAGGAGAACTATGGTCATTTTCAGTTAAGTAGTTTTAATGAGACACTTTGGCTGCTTTGAGATGTTATTAGGGTACAGATAAGATTAGAACATTGGTGGTTAGTGATTTCTGAGCCTTCTGTGGGCTGCTTCCCATTACCTTTCCTTGTACTTCAGGTCCTGCCTTATATTACGTTGTGTAATCAGACCTTCGTCATCCTATAATCCGCCTTCCCAGCAGTGATCCTTGTACTTCATTTATCTTCCTCCAATCTGGACTTATCTTAATAGAATCTACAATACAATTAGATAATTACAATTTTCAGTCAGATTATATCTTACCCTCGTGTCTTCTCGAAAACTGTCACTAGTGAATTGTACTCGGTTGGTGTGGAGGCAATGATGGACTAGTCCTGGATTTGTTGAGTAAGCAGCTGATGGGCTCCTGAGCCTATGTATTGGGCTACGAGTATGCTTCATGTTCCTATGGTTGCATTTTGCAGGTGAGGTGTGCGTGGCTGCTTCTCGGCATCTCCCTTCTTCATGAAACCGCTGCGTTTTACGTTCCAGGCGTGGCGCCAATGAATTTTCGACAAAATGACCCTGTAGATATAAAGGTAAGATGATTTCTGGTGATAAGAGTGATGATAACATTGGATGCTCGTGGGTGATACATGTGGTCTCTCCTGTCTACAGGCGGTGAAGCTGACCAGCTCCCGGACTCAGTTGCCTTACGAATATTACTCTCTGCCATTCTGCCGACCATCACAGGTCACCTACAAAGCGGAAAATCTGGGTAAGGGTCACAAAGGATGACAGTGGGTTACGTGATACAATGACTGACTGCTTAGAGGTTGGGAACTTCATGGGGTCTTATGCTTATATATGAATCTGCATGTATATCTTCCTAAAAGTAATGGAGTTATGGAAATGACAGGATGGATAGACAGGTTACTGATCTGCAAATGATGGGGAAAAAAAATGGAAACCGTTTAAAAAAAAAAAACCCCTCAATTTATTCAGTATGGAGGATGTACACCATATACAGAAATCCCTGAACTTGCAGCCTCGGCTGTTATCAGTGAGGTTATTAATGGTTGGAATGTTCTGCCATGCTAAAAGCACTTGGGTAAATCATCAAGATCCTCTGCTGGTAGCTCCCTGTGCAGTTGCTGACTAAAGACATCCCTGATGTGCTCGATGGTCAATGGTAGACAAGTCTGGAGATCCCGTAGGCTATGGTAGTGATTTTAGGCCACACAAACTGCTTAGAGTAGTGAGAGCGACATGTGGCCTGACATTGTCATGTTGAAAAAGTGCTGTTGGGACACTTTGGAGGAATCTCTGTACAACTGGTTTCACCACCAAATCAGTGTAACCCCGAGTTGTTAGTGCACCTGGAATGAAGAATAGACTCCGGCTACTGTACAATAAACCACACCATACTCCTGGGAGTAGAACCAGTGTGAGTTTTGTTTGTTTTGTTTTTTCCATGATGGCCTTTTCATGGCATTGCCCACATGGTCTTCAGAGGAAAGACAGGAGGCTGGAACGGAGGTCTATCTTCAGCAATGAGTTCTGCAATGCTAGAGATTAGTCTGAAGACCACGTAAGCGACGCCATGATAAAGCCTTCACAATGAATAGTCAGTCCAGTCCTTAATTTTTTAAGAGCTAAATTGTTAAGGGTCCTGCTGCTGAGACCCCTGTGATCTGCCCTTCTTGGCAGGTAGGAAATTGCATGTCGCCCAATTAAAACGTGCTACATCTATGTGATATTCCCTACAGCGAGAGACTCTTTTTACTGTGACTGATAATGGAGAAGTCCTGCTATCTTGCCTACCTCATTTATCTAAATTTAAAATTGGGTCCAGAAATATTTGGACATTGACTGAATCTTCGTGATTTCTTTAAATTAAAGGAGTAGAACACAAATATCCTGTGACATGATTACGAATTGCAAACCTTTTTCTACAGAGCCTCCTCTCCTCATATTTCAGGCTGAAAAGTAAATGGGGAAAAATGAACTTTACCATAAATAAAATGTTAATTTTTAATACTTTTCAGAGAATACTTTGCAGTCAATAACAGCCTGAAGTCTGGAAGCCATGGACGTCACCAAACGTTGGGTTTCCTCCTTTGTGATGCTTTGCCTTTACTGCGGCTGACTTCAGTTGTTGCTTGCTTGTGGGTCTTGTGGGTCTTTCCGAATTAAGTTTTGTCTTAGGCATGTGACATTCTACTTGATGGGGGTTGAGATCTGGTGACTACTCAGCCATTGCAGAATATTCCACCTCTTCGCCTTAAACCCCTGGGTTGCTTTCACATCATGTTTTGGGTCTTTGGACGACGCTTCACAGCATAGAACCTTTCATCAACCTTTCTACATTTGGTTGAATCTGAGCAGAAAGTCTTCGCCATGTACACTTCACAATTCATCTGACTGCTTCTGTCTTCAGTCACATGATCAATAAACGCTACTGACCGAGCGCCATTGGAAGCCACCCATGCCAATGCCATCACACTGACTTCACCAGAGGATGTGGTCCAAGCCTTCTCCATACTTTCTTCTTCCCATCATTCTGGTACAGGTGTTCATCTTAGTTTCATCTGTCCAAAGAATGCTTTTCCAGAACACTGCTGGCTTCTTTAGATAATCTTTATTTTTAATAATCTTTATTTTTATATAGCGCTAAAATATTCCGCAGCGCTTTACAGTTTGCACATATTATCATCACTGTCCCCGTTGGGGCTCACAATCTAGAATCCCTATCAGTATGTCTTTGGAATGTGGGAGGAAACCGGAGTGCCCGGAGGAAACCCACGCAAACACGGAGAGAACATACAAACTCTTTGCAGATGTTGTCCTGGGTGGGATTAGAACCCAGGACCCCAGCGCTGCAAGGCTGCTGTGCTAACCACTGCGCCACCATGCTGCTTGGCAGGTTTACGGCAGCTGTAGGCCCACAGTCTGGGTAGTGGGGCATTCTTTTGTATACTGGGCGTGCAAAAGGGCCAAACTGAGGCCGGGTGGAACCAACTTTGGCTTCCCGAATCTGGAAGTCAACTGGAGAGGCATCAGAGGGCTCCGATGGCGTCAGATCTTCCCGAAGATGGTAGACATCGCTAAGAGGGCCAAGGGGCCGGTGGTTCTGGTGCTACACATGCCGGAGGCAGTGATTTGGGCTAGCGAAAAGGGGCCGAGCTGTACACAGTAATGTCAACA